>NC_140952.1:99873411-100473411 GCF_014529385.1 Adiantum capillus-veneris
ATGATGCCGTCGTGCCTACCAACGCACACAATTTTTATAACTAGTTTATTTTTGTTGGTACGATCATCGGTATCCATGCGACGTGTTGTAGTGATGGTTTATATCATCATCTAAATATAAGAATGCATAAGAAATTTAATAAAATAAGGTGCACACTATTTGTTCATGTACACTTTCATGTCATATGCATCTTAACATGTGATAGAAATGAAACCAAAATAAGGTTGCTTGTATCTTTATTTTTGTAGGAGTTTTGCCCATTATGCTAAATTGAAGGACATGGTTCAAAATTGAGGCCCTGACTGAAATCATGCATGTCATCAATCTTTGTCTCCCTCTCTCTCTAGATTACAAAAGCATGTTCCTCTTTGAGAACGCAGATTGTATTCAACCATTTACATTCTTGAACCTATTCCCTTGCACACAATCCATACCAAACTAACCATTCTGCTTAGCTCTTGCTCCATGAAATGTGAGACCGAACATTGAGGCAATGTAGGAGAGCCTCTTTTTGTATACCCATTATGTTCCTTGAAAAATTGAGAGTATGAGTATCATACCCTACTCGAGTGCTCAATTTTTTATCACATCAAATTTCTTTTCTTACATTTTAGATTGGACCATGGCCTACATTTCTTTTTCTTTGAGAAACTTCACATAGTCATAATTGATAATGTCAGTTAAAGTTATGACTTTGGTTTGTATTGATCACTCATTAAATAGGCATTGTAGCTTTACTCATATTCTTATCTCATACAAACAACCGATTGACTAAGGTATTAGTTGGTTAATGATCATGCTCGAGATACATGTGTAAAATCTTGAATTTATTCTTGTTTACAAAAAACATTGGAAACCTGAATTGTTTGGCAAAGAGGCTTCATGTCTTGACTTTGAAAAAAAAACTTGGATCAAAAGGGGTGATAGCCTTCTAATCACAACTTCAACCTTTAAATTTTTTAAACAACTGGGGTAAATATAGGGTAGAAGCATGTTAACGTGCTACACTTTTTATGCTAGTTCACATGTGTGAACAAGCATACTTAGTTAGCATAAGTTGATTCATGTAAGTCACTATATTAGTAATCATATTTAAACTCCTAAAGTAAAAAGTACAATATAATAATCAAAAGTGGTGACCTATTGAATTTAGTCTTTGAAGCTGTTTGTTAGCACCCATAGGCGTCACAGAGGAGAGAGTGGGGAAGTGATGAAGAAAAAGGGCCGGAGCAACGTGGAGCCTGCAAGCAAGGTGGCGCATGGAAAGCATTTGTGTTCTCCTCAGCAGCCAACAGTAGCTGCTAAGCAGGAAGGGAGTTCAAAGTTTAAAGAAAAGAGCTCCAAAGAGCCGACTGCCCATCCTATACGCAGAAAATGCAGAACCCCTTCTGCTTCTCCATCTCCGTGCAAAAGGGCAAAACTATCTTCATCTCAAGGTTCCCCAATGTCCCATGCAGGCAGTCAAGGTGGAGAAACATGACTCCTGTACTCTCTCTCTCTCTCTCTGCGGGTTTTGTGTGTTTTCACTTCTACCACAAGAAGCTTCATACAATATAGATGAGGACATTTCCATGCAATACAGTGGAGCACATTTCCATGCAATACAGTGGAGCAATATAGTTGAGCACATTTCCATGCACACTTGGATAAAACAATTGAGCACATTTCCATGCAATATAGTTGAGCACATTTCTCTTTGCTCGATACGATACAATTGAGCACATTTCCCTTTGATGTGTGCAAGCCGATGGAAAGCTTCAAAGGTCATGATCCCCATGCAAGATAAATTTTGTACAACTTTGGAAGAGTTCACTGCTGCTTATGGCCTTTCCATGGAGGGTTTAGATCCCAAAATGGCTAGGTGGGAGAAGGTCATTGATCTCAAATGGTTCAGCGTGTTCAAACAAACAAAGGATCCCAACCAGTACCGCATCAAATGTAGTACCATCCGTGCCAAAATGTATGAGTTGATGATGAAACTGCACTACAGTGTATACCAAAAGGCCCCAACCAACATGGAAATTTCCTTTCCATTTGTAAAGGGTTTCGTGAAAGAATTCAGTCCTATCGTGATTGTAGGTGGGACAACCATTAGGTTCAATTGGGACGATTTACAATGCAATACTTGCAGGATATTCGAGAGAAGGGATATTATGAGGGCCATGTGAACAAGTGGAGAATACGCAATCTTCAGCTTCCAACTTCAAAAATTAAGGATGAGTCTACTGGCATCTGCGAGGAGAACATGGCATTGGTAGGAAAGAGTACTGCCAAATCTACCAAGGCCACACTTCTACCTCATCAAGATAGTCGACAAGAGATAGAAGCTTCTTCATTTTTTGGGTTGGAGGAATCGCAGTGCGTGAAGGCAGGTGTCCTTCATATGAAAACACAACTACAGTATGATAAACAATATCTAAACAATGTGCAAGAGGCCCTGGAACTTGCTAGGGCTTTGAATGCAAAAAATGTGAAGGTCAATCCTGTTGTCACGGCCATGAGACAGAGGTTGCAAGAAGCTGAGATGGAGTTGTAGGCTCTATTGCAAAGCAATGATGTGGATGCCCGACGAAAGGTCAAGCTTGAAATCAGAATAGAGACAACCAAAGACACCATAGAGGCTATGGGGTTTCCTCCTGGTGAAGATGACCCCATAGATAGTGACATAGACATAACCTGTAAACTGGTAAGTGACCGTAAGTTTCATCTTTGCACTTTATGTTTGGCATGTGTGCTCAGCTAAGTCATGTACTTACCATGCTCTTTTTGTCTTGGTTTTGTAGGTTGAGGTGGACATTGCAAAATCCAAGGTGTAGAACTCTAAAAGACAACTTGAACTTTTGATGCACATGCACTCCAAGCTGTAGGGCTCGTTTCTCCAGACTTCCCTAACTAATCTAGCCCTTGCTAGTTTTATGAAGGATAGAGAGGTGCAAGACAGCATCAGAACAAACATTTGTACTGGCTGTGGTCTACTCCTTGAGGTCCAACCATTCCTTGCAATGGTTAAGCTCCCTTAACTATCACCTTCTCTACTTTGTTGCTATATGCTCCCTTCGGACCACCTATGCTGCTCCCTCCTGCAAAAGAAGCATACCTATTGCATGGTTGTGAAACCTTGCAACACAACGAGATCCAATTACACTAGAGACTGGTAAGAAAGCATACATGAATGTATGCTTGCTAGCTAGCATACATGACATATAGTCTACAAGCTTGATCATATTGGGAATAAAAGGTGTGCTACTTAGCATAATGAATATGCTAATTAGCATGCCAGGTATGCTAGTTATCATACTATATATGCCAGTTAGCATATACAGTATGACAGTAAGCATATTGGATATGCTAATTAGCATATCCAGTATACGAGCTAGCATACTGGATATGCTAGTAGGCCTACTTCATATGAAAGTAGGCCTACTTGACTAGCCTATCCAGTATGCTAGCTAGCACACTAGATATGCTAGTTAGATGAGTGTATTCTAATTAGCATATTCAGTATTCTAGTAAGCATATTGAGTATGCTTATTAGCATACCGGAGTTAGCATATTGAATGCTAATTATCATATCCAGTATGCTAGTTAGCATATTGGATTGATAGTTGTAATGCTAATTAGCATACAAGATATGCTAATTAGCATATGGATATTCTAGTTAGCATACTGAGTATGATAGTTAGCATGTACTGAATATGCTAGTTAGCATACTTGATATGCTATTAAGCATGTTGGATATGCTAATTACCAATATTTATATGCTAGTAAGCATTTTGGAGCATATTGGATTAGCTTAGAGATTATAAGGTTTTCTAGTTAGCATACTAGGTATGCTAGTTAGCATATTGGATATGCTTATTAGCATACCGGATATGCAAGCTGGAATGATAGTTAGCATACAAGATATGATAATCAACATATCCAGTATCCTAGTTAGCATGCAAGATATGCTAATGAGCATATCCAATATACTAGTTAGCATACTGGATATGCTAGTAGGCCTACTTGATTAGCGTATCCAGTATGCTAACTAGCACACTAGATATGCTACTTAGATGAGTGGATGCTAATTAGCATATCCACTATGCTAGTAAGCATATTGGGTATGCTTATTAGCATACCGGAGTTAGCATATTGAATGCTAATGAGAATATCCAGTATGTTAGAAAGCATATTGGATTGCTAGTTGGAATGCTAATTAGCATATTGGATATGCTAGTAGGCCTACTTGATTAGGGTATCCAGTATGCTAACTAGCACACTGAATATGCTAATTAGATGAGTGGATGCTAATTAGCATATCCAGTATGCTATTAAGCATATTGGGTATGCTTATTAGCATACCGGAGTTAGCATATTGAATGCTAATTAGCAGATCTAGTATGCTAGTTAGCATTTTGGATTGCTAGTTGGAATGCTAATTAGCATATTGAATACGCTAGTTAGCATACTTGATATGCTATTAATCATGTTGGATATGCTAATTACCAATATTTATATGCTGGTAAGAATTTTGGAGCATATTGGATTAGCTTAGAGATTATAAGTTTTTCTAGTTAGCATACTAGGTATGCTAGTTTTTCTAGTTAGCATACTATAAGTTTTTCTAGTTAGCATACTATAAGTTTTTCTAGTTAGTTAGATTATAAGCTAGCTAGTTTTTCTAGTTAGCATACTATAAGTTTTTCTAGTTGGCATACTATAAGTTTTCCTAGTTAGTTAGATTATAGTTTGCTAGTTAGATTATAAGTTTTTCTAGCTATAGCATACTAGGTATGCTAGTTAGCATATTAGATTTGCTAATTAGCATACCGGATATGAAAGATGGAATGATAATTAGCATACAAGATATGCTAATTAGCATGTCCAATATGCTAGTTGGATATGCTAATTATCATACTTGATATGCTATTAAGCATGTTGGATATGTTAATTAGCATATGTTATCTGCTAGCAAGCACACAAAAGCTTGTGGGTACACTTGAATTGCTTAGAGATTATAAGGTTTACTACTTAGCATACATGGTATGCTTGCTAGCATACTTGATATTCTAGTTAGCATATATGATTATGCTAGCTAATATACACGGGAATGCTAATTAGCATACTGGCCTAGCTGCACACATAGTCAACATATCAAACATACTATGTAGAATACATGACATGCTTGTAAAGGGTGTAATCAAAGATATTTTTGTTGCAGACCTCTCAAAGCCCCTGCATGATGTGGGTAGTGTGCATAACGCCAAAGGTAAAGGAAAGGCTGCAACTGAGAACCCTTCAGCTGCCATGCCTGCTGCAACTGACACAGTAAAAGCTTCTCACAGACAATGGCTAGTGCTAGTGCTACTGCCTCAGGGGAAACATTGAAGGCTAACATCATAGAGGACCCACAGGAAGTTGGTGATAACATGCCTGCTGCAACTCACACATTAAAAAATTCTCAGTAGACAATGGTTAGTGCTAGTGCCAGTGCCTCAGGGGAAACATTGAAGACTAACATCATAGAGGACCCATAGGAAGCTGGTGATAACATGCCTGCTGCCACTGAGATAGTAAAAACTTCTTAGCAGACAATATCTAGTGCTAGAGCCAGTGCCTGAGGGGAATCTTTGAAGACTAAAAACATAAAGGACCTGCAGGAAATTGGTGATAACAGCCCTCTCGAGAGTTTTTTGCAAAAGACTAAGGTAAAGATAAAAGTAGGCCTTGAAGAGGTACCTAAATAAATTGCAAACAAGGCTGTGGCTCCCCAAATAAGATGGAGGACAAAGCTGAAAGCACCAAAGGTGAAAAAAAAGCCACCCGCTCAAGAGCTTGCAAAAAATTGTGTCAATGACCTTTCCTTAGATTCTGTATTGTGAGCAGGCAACTGTCACTATTCAGTTGTTTGGCCTTTACTACCCATACCTGTGCCCTTCACTCTTATGGCTATGCCATTTCGAAAACCTAATGCCTCTTCTGGCTGACTTTGTAACTTTTTTTATTTTCCTGGTGAAAATGTTTGTGTAATATAATGTTGATTAGCAGTCCATTATAATTTTTTGCAATCTATGAACTTCTTCACTTTGTATCGATGTTTCTTTGTAGAGTAAGAGAAAGTGGCATTAATTTCCTTGCCTGATGTAAATGCGGCTATGCAATGGCAGAAAGTTTCAAAAAGGAGCATCCGCAAAGCCAGACAGATAAGGAGATAAAATTTGGAGATTGAAAAGCGGCTAGAACAATATTCACAACGTGCCCGTAGAATTTTTGAGCGCCTAAATTATGTTCACCCATCTAGGGAGGTTATATATGCTAAATGGTATCCTCCTCCAAACCCAATATGGGTGCCTAAGCAACTGTGTGATGAAAAAAGGGCTCTTTTACTATATCTCAACGGTCTTTTGCTAAGGGTGGTAGAGACTCGCTTTGAAAAAAAGCCCCTTGCATATGCAAATGAAATGATAAAATACAATGTAGAGGGATGGCATGTGTTCTATCGCAAGGAAAGCCACAAGTTTTGGGATTGGTGTATTCAGCTCTCAGTGTGTATATTTGGAGCACAAGCATGCATCATAAAGTCATGACTATTTGGAGGGATGTTTTTAAATTGCAGGTGCCAAGGATTGCCGATATTCTTATGCAAGAGTAGTGCAAGAGGAAACCCTGGCTAATTAGCGATAATTGTATGTTTATGAAAGATTTAGCCGTGTTTTGGAAATACGCTCTGGCGTACAATTCCCAAAACACGCTTCTAATTGATGATATACTCTACAAAGTGTCTCAGAACCCAACACAAGCTTGGCTCGTTGCTCCAAAGCTAGAGGACCAAAGTGATGAGAAGAGAGAACGGTTTCTTATAAAAACTATGAAAGACTGCTTTTTCTTTGGCTGCAATCCGATAATCGAGCAGCGTATGTGACTGACAATACCTTTGATAGCTTCTCTGATGAAGTCCTCAAACAATTGGTAAAGGAAAATAGAAGGCAAATGGAAAAGGAGCAGCAAATGGAAGCCGACCTAGGAAAAAAAGAGGGAGGAAAAAGCTAGGCTGGAGAGGGAAAGAAAAGAAAAGGAGTAGCAAAGAGGCAACCTAGAAGAAGAGAGAAAGGAAAAAGCAGAGGAAAAGGAGAAAGCAGAGGACAAGGAGAAAGCAGAGAAAAAGGAGGTAGTAGAAAAGGGAGGTTATAAAATTGCGAGCTTGTGATTTCGAGCCTTATAATCGCTAGTTAGAGCTTTTGCATATTTCATGATATATATTGAGCTTTTCACCACTTAGTGTAAGCTATTTTAGAAACACTAACCCAAAATATAATACCCAACATTAATGTTCAAGATAGAACCATTCTTGCTAGTAAGCCCACAAGTACAAAGAATCCTTCAATCCATGTATTAAAATGATTTTAATTAGTAATAAGAATAAAACATGCTTTATAAATATGATCCGATAAATAGTAGAGACAACTAAAATGCCAAAACACCTTGTAGTGAAGTAAACCACCACTAAACCATATTCCCAACACATGGACCTGCTAATGTGGACATGGTACCTTAATTTAATACTTCATTTCTCCTAGAAAGATAGAGATCAAATTTCAGCAGATACCATAATGGGTGTCCCAAAAAATTTACAACAAAATAGAATTTACAATGCAATTTGGTAAATAGTAGGGGAATCCAAGTTGCCAAAATACTTTTTGATGGGATAAATTACCACTAAACTATAAATAAGAGTTGAGTGCACAAAACTTTGAGCATTTGTTTGAGATCAAATAGCTATTTACTATCTTGAAACTGGACTTAGAAGACGAGGCTGAGCAAGTATGAAGGCTAAATCTTGCTTAGAGAGAAATGCTTGATGCATTGCCATGTGTTGATTGCGCTCCAAACCCAGGACGTATATATAGACATAGTAAAGATGCTTACAGGCTAGAAATGCCTTCTTATCTTTCTCCCTCTTTTGAAAATCTACACAAGTGCATGTAGGATCTTCTCGTATATGAACATCATAGCACTCACTAGTAAGAAGACGAAAAACCACATGATTGTGTGCCACCATTTCTTTTTCCTCTATCAACGTTGCACTTAGACTCTCAGCTACAGCCAAGCACTTTTCAGCTTCTTTTGAGATTCCATGCCTCCATTTTTTACTCCTCTTACATGATGGAGGAGGGGTTATACATTCACCCTCTCTTGGCACTATTACACACCGTAGTTGAAAACCTGCCTTTGAAAGGCCTGCATACTCCTCCTTTGAAATCATGGTACCAAGCTGAATTGGCCATGTTGCAGGTGTATCTGGCTTGTGATTGACTTTTTTGTCAACATTCCAAGTGTGTTCAACATTGTGGTTACAAAACCACATCCATTGAGCAAATGTTTTTCCATCGTATGTGCGCTCTGACCAAAATGATGGTGCGACCAACCCAAGACTTTGACTCTCAATTACATTCATACATTTTTTTCCTTTTACTCTTCCAAAGCACTTTCTACGACAATGAATTGGCATGCGCCTAAGGGTCTACACTGACCTGTGTATATCCTTTTCCAAAATTTGAGTTGCACTGTCCACACCACCATCACCATCTTTATTACCCATACTATGATATTTTGTACTTTCATTGTAAGTTGGTCCTTCTTCTTTGGCAAAATTTTCTTGCAATTTAGTTGAGTTATCCACATCCACATTGTGCATATTTGTGAAGTTAATTTTTTTTCATGGTCGTCCACGTTGGCAACGATCTCGTGACTCCATGATATACCCTAGTGAGTGTGAGCTATTTCCAAGGTTCGACCTCTTCTTTCTTTGCATCGATTCTTTGTCATCATGTAAAATTGGATCTTGGAAGTTAGTTTCATTATCATTCATTCCATGCAGCTGGGGTTGGAGTCAACCTTGATTGTGCTCTACTCAAGAGAGAATCTATGTCTGGTCCAGTACCTATGTATTGTCCGGTCAAGTATCCCAACTGCTTTGCACATTGAGGATAGGAGTTGATGACATCTGTAATACAAGCATCATACAATGTGATCTTTTTTTTCCCTCCCTCTCCAGAAAGCCAACTTGCATATATACTCTCTGATAAGTTTGTAGTAGGGATAACAGCACGATCCCATGGACTCAACTCATCCTGAAAGATTAGAAATATTAATTCACAATATTTACTACATAATTGTGAGATTTATACCCAAAACCACCCCAATGTGAGATTCTATCTTCCCACCAGGAGAACCAATTTTTCAAAGGCACTAGATTCTCTATTGGAACACCATTCTCATACCACCATCTCTTTATTGACCTAGCTTGCATTTGTGCTTCTAACAAAGTGTTTCTTGTTCTCCATTTTTCACACAAAGAAATATGCTCCATTTGTTTTGCATTTGGAATGAGTGCTCTTGTTTTCTTTTGGAGACTTTGTTCCTAATGGAACAAGCATGATCTTTCACGACCTTCCATTACATTGTCTGCTCCTCCATTGTAGATTGCTCGAATAGCATTCCAATTGGCACTTGCCTCATCTGCCCCCGTAAACCCAGTGAAATTTGCAATTGGATAACCATTCTCAACCATAACAAAATTGAGACTTTTCCAAAATAATATTTCTGACTCTTCGTCTCACATATTGCAATAACCATCAAGCTGTTCTTGCTGAGGCAGAAAGTATGCATTGTAAGACATATTAGTCAATGCTTAAATCATCACTTTTAAATACATCTATAAATTTATCACCTTGGGTCATAAACTGAGCATGACATGGTTGACATCCTTCAACACGATGTGTATAGTCGAAATGGACCCAAGCATTATGCAGATCTCCTTGACTAGAACGATCCATGCATCTTATTAAATCAACTCCTGAACCAGGACCTTTGGTGGACATCTTAAAAACAAAACATTTATCATGAAGTCCTCCTTGGCCAGGGAAACGACTCCCATGAAAAAATGGAAACAAACATTTTTTCTTCAGTAAGAGAATATTGTCAAATCCATCTCCCACTACCACTGACCCATGTTGTTTTTCTGAAGCAATGATACTCCTTAATCTGTAATGCATTAGAAAAAAATAATTAGGTACTATACTGATAAATATTAACAAAAAGGATGTATCCTTACCTTTGGTTTTGCATAAGTGGCATCATCTCTTCCAGATAGTTTTGAAGTTCTGCATCTCCCATAGAATGTCCCTTGTCGAGAATGAGTGAATCCATTAGAACTTGACGAGCCACAAGCATTTGAATTTTTTGAGGACCACTAGACCTGTCAATCTTCAACACTGTTTGGACTAATCCTCAGATTTTTTCTATGGTGGCACGAGATGTACCTTTCTGCACATCATGCTCATGGTGGCCTACATGCACTACCAATCTTGACATGTTGCAATCCTCTGGCAAAACGTAGTAAATTATGCATGGACATATTGCTTGACAAGTGACAACCTTGCCGCAGTAATGACATATAATCTTTGTGCTGTCTTCCTGAGCAAGGTAACCTTTTCCTATTGGTTTATCTAAATATCCATGAAAATATGCATTATTGAATTGTTTATTGTTTAGATAGTACCGACAAAAATTTCTATGACATTCCAAGGAGAACAAACAATAACTCATCCGAAATGGACATCCAATGGACATGTTGGTTGTTTGGGGGTGTGTCCATGTATGTCCATCAAATTTCTGCTCCATGCCACTCATTGAGTTACATTTGCCAAAAGTTGACGGAAGTTCAAACACAAGGTTCCCGTTGTATTCTCTAGGTAGTTCTTCCACTTTCACAGGCCCATGAGATCGTTTCATTAGTCTTTCAATCGGTGAGATGTTGAAAAGGATAATATCCAATGCACCACGCTTTTTTACTTTTTTTGATAGTTTCTCATCACCACTGCTGCTATCGAGGAAAATATAATTGTCTTGCTGTTTTTGCAAATTTGTGTGCAAGTCTCCTTGGGTTGGTATCTTGATAGCTGCAGCATAGAAAGATCTTGCATTCAATAAGTTTGTATCCTCTGAGTCTTCCACATCATTGGTTTCTGTTGACCGCTTGGTCAACAACACAACATAACTCAAGTTTCGTACCAAAGTCTTATCTTTTGCGAGTTATGAAATGCTGCGGATTATGGCTATAAACGTCATTTGTAATGAGTAGTTATTCTAGTTTCAGAAGTCGGGGTGCAATGGCACTTCCGGATTGTAAATACAAAGCCATTTGACCCTTTCAACCCCATTTTTGGTTAAACCTAAGGTAGCCTTAGTATATAAGGTACCTAGGTCATTTTGTAAAGGAAGACTTTAATCATAATCAAAACTTAGCGCTGCCGTCTACTGTGTGAGAGAGAAAGAGAGTGAGCGTGAGCTTCATCATCTCGCTACACCCGGCTCGCTCAACACATTGGATATCCGACTGCACCATTGTTGTAGGCTCGAGGAGAGCTACGCGACAACGCCAAGCATTCCACGCGAGATGAAGCGCACACGCCGACGCATCTACGAGCTATTTGTGGCCGTAAGTGTATCAAACGATGTTTGTTTTCTGTGTGCTAGTAGTCTATAGAATCGTGGCGACATAAGCTACGCATAGGTACTCATAAATTTTAGTTTCGGGCCCTTTCAAAATTCTGTTCTGTCATCCTACACGTTTTCCGCAGATGGGTTTAGAGTGAGGGTTTTGAGTGTAGAAGCTTAGGGACAGGTGTATCCTAGTGAGGGGATGGTGTTCCTTAATTTTCGTACGAATCTGGCATGATTAGGTGAGTTACCTTCCGCATGTGTGTATGTGGCTAGGTGGTGTAGTTGAGAGCAGTGAGGTTCTTGATTGTGGTTTAGTTGGCCTTCAAGAGTGTTTTATGTGTAGGATGGTCTTAGCCTAACAAGCTAAAGAGATTTCCTCCGTGTGCCTATCGTGTCATTTGTGTCCTCGATTGACATTATGTTGATCTAGGTAGTGTTTGCATGCACTTCATGGGTGTGTGAGTCTCTCCCGTCCAACATTGGCGCCGCTGCCGGGGACACAAGGACCTAAGTAGGTTTCCTACTAACACTCGTGTGATGGTTGCTTGATTTAGTTTCGGCTAAATAAAGCGTTTTTCTTAAGTGGATCCGGAAGAGGATATTCCATGATTAAGTGGATAGCCAGGAAGTGTGTGTCTTGCCGAGGGTCTGCGACTAGATAGGTTTAGTTAGTATCTGTGGATTAGAGTAGTTGTTGGAGGTCGAGTGATTTGTGAGGTGATAAAAGCGTTTACTAGTCCGTGTGTGGCAGTGAAGCGTTTTTCTACTCATAGATGCAAAACCCCATATGATTTGTAGCAGTAGCTTTAGGTAAGTGATCCGATTATGATCTAGAGCTATTCAATTATTTGCTAAAGTGCTTGATTGCATTTGAAATCACGGAAAAGTGTGCTTTTGAGGGTAAAAATGCATTAAACAAGCTTTTGTGGATATTTTTGTATGACTGATTGATGCTGTGCATATAAAACAACATTTGCAAGGGTTCTGTGAAGAAAACCTGCAATTCTGTAAACATAGACATCCTACGCGTAGGATGTCTCAAGGGGGTTCTGGAGATCAAATTTGAAAATTCAGACTGCACCAGTGGGTTCAGAGGGTAGGTTTTACCCTAGTAACATATTGACTGAGTTGTTTTTCCCTATTTTTGTTGACCAAAAGCCAAAAGGCGGAGTCAAAAAATGTAAAATTTCAGCAAAGGCTTAACTGAGTGATTTTTGCATGTTTTTGCAATCGTGAAGCATACATGCACTTTCTGAGAGCATAAGGAAGCATCAGGGACACTTCAGTCTCAAAAAATCAGCAATAGACATCCTACGTGTAGGATGTCTACAGGGTGATCTGGTGGAAATTTTGAAATTCTGAGTTGACCAGTGTGTTCAGAAGGTAGGTTTTACCCTATTTTCACCTGGAAAGTGGAAATTTGACCAAATTTTGACAGATCAAAGCCAAAAGACGAGAAATTGCCAGACATCCTACCCAAATTGTGCCAAGGCATTATTCCAATACCAAAACCATAAGATGGTTGCAGGAGCATGATCTGCATGATATATTGAGTGACTGAGAGAGTTTTCATCTCATTTGGGGGAGAAACGGGGGTCCTAAGCAGACTTTAGCACTTTTGACTGAAAAAGACTAGAACAACTAAAATTGGGGTCTTTTGAAATCCAAACCAAAATCTGAGCATACCACTGGGTTGTTGACATCAAGGGGAAGCTTTGGGTCAAGTCTGGGGTCAAATAATCCAAAAAGACATCCTACGCGTAGGATGTCATATGTGTGATTTTGCACTCCAAACTTAATTTTGAACATACCACAGTGATCAGCACCTTAAGGAGAGTCTGTGGTTCAAATTTGGGGCAATTCTGAGCAGTTAGACACACTACGCGTAGAATGTCTAAGGCATGATTTAGAGGCAAAATTCAAATTGTGGACATAGCAGGGTGTTGTATAGCCTTAGGCAAGCCTCCTAGTCAATTTTGGTCCAATTTGGAGCTGATTTGACTTAGGAATTCATCAGAACAGACATCAGGCTTTTGGAACAGATTCTGGATCATTTGACCAACCTATAGGTGTCAGAATCAAAAAGTAAAAATAGCTGTGATCTTAGCACATCAAGGGGAAGCTACAGTGCAAGTTTGAGCTGAAACAGAGCAAAAAGACATCCTACGCGTAGGATGTCTCCAGCTTGATTTAGGACTCCAAACCAACCTATGAGCACACCACAGTGATCAGCACATCAAGGAGAAGTTGGGGTGAAAATTTCAAGTCATTCTGAGTAAAAAGACATCCTACGCGTATGATGTCTCAAGGCCATTTTTAGGTCCAAATGAGATTCTGAGCTTACCATTGTGTTGCTGGACTTAAGGGGAGTATCTAGACCAAATTTTGTTAAATTCTAAGCAAAAAGACATCCTACGCGTAGGATGTCTCTAGGCCATTTCTAGGGTCCAACTGTACTTTTGACCATACAGGAGTGTTCACAGTGTCACAGAGATCCCAAATCTTCTTTCAAAATTGAATTTGGACTCATTTTGAACAGTCTAAACTGCATTTCACTATTTTGGCCACAACTTTCACAAACGGTATCGGATCGGAAAAGTTTTTATATCAAAACGTAGCCTGAGAGCAGCTCTACAGATCTTAGAGCAAAACTTGAACTAAATGATGCCTACGGCAACCATTTAGTTCATTTTTGAAAAAAACATCGTTTAAGGCCTCAAAATTCATCCGCAAGTTAGGGGTGTCTAAAAGTGACAATTTGCTAGAATTGTGACGAAATGGTTGCGGTTTTGGACATAGTTTCGACTTTCCCTAACCAAAGCACTTGAACACAGTGGACTAAGTCTACTTGAACCAAGAAAAAGCTCTTAAGCCCAGAAATCATGTCTACCCTAGATTCAAATGTAGCTTACACAAGCTTGGAGATCCCGACGATAGAGGAATATCCTCCCACAATGGATCTTCCAAACTTGCAATTGATAAAGACCCATCTTGTTGAGAGAGTTTGGATGATTGGTCATGAGAGTTAAGGACTATATAGATACATTGACGACAATGAGGAAAATCTTTATAGGTGCTCAGATCCATACCTAGAAGAGATAACGGATTACAAGTTCTTATATGTCTACACATACTGAGTCGACTGTCAATGGAGATCTATAGTTGTCGACAAGTATGGACGAGAATATAGAGTTGTAGAAAGCACAAATCCACAGACTGTACTAGAAAGAGGTGGATATTTGGTCAATGAAGGACCACAAATGCCTCCACCAAACACGAGAATTCCTATAGGAATTCCAAGAAGAGAGCCACCAGGATTCTCTTCAAGAGCGATAAAGAAAGAAGGATTGGGAGAGTCTCTGGTTAGACTTGTAGACAATCGACGAGTTAGACCATCCCAAGTCCAGAAATGGGTAAACAGAAAATACTCTGAAGATAAAGATCCGAGAGATCACGTAGCGGCTTTTAGAAGAGTGATTAGAACAGAGGAAGTTTCAGATTTTGTGACACAATTTGCGGGATTTGGATTGACTCTAGAAGATGATGAAGCTACATGGTTCGATTCGGTGGAAAAACGGGATTTTGAGACCCTAGATGAGCTGTTTGAGGAGTTTATTGAAGAATTCTTACCAAAAGGCATTGCTCACAACACGGTCTCGCAAATCCATAGATTCAAACAGAAAGAGGATGAATCAGTACGCAAAGCATCATTACGGCTCAAGAGATATGTTAAGCTCTGTCTGAGAGCGGAAGTACCTACGCAAGCACGACTGATGCTGATCTTTATCCAGGGAATGAGAGATGCGGGCCTTCAGAAGGATCTGCATATGATAAGGAGGATGACGCTAAACGAGTTGATCAAAGAAGCTCTTTATCTAGTGGATAACTGTGAGGCATACAAAGAAAAGGACTTAAAGAGTCAAGGAGATGACACATCCTCTCAGTACAGTGTTTCACAGATAAGTGAGTCCATTGCCAAGCCAACGGCACCTATTGATCAAGAAAAGCTTATCGACGACTTGGGCAAGAGGTTGATTCCTCTTGTAAGGTTTGATTCGGGAGAGCCGAAGTGGTGTGAAATTGAGAGAAAATGGACGACCCATATGGGAGAAGAGTGCTATTATAGCGTGGAAAATGCTAGGGAGAGGTATGTACAACTTGTCCCAGAAGCACCTACTCCACCTAGATACATTACGGGGAATGCGCCAAGACTACTAGGAGTTTTAAGGCCACAGCTTGTCTTAGGAAGTTGTCTTAGGACAACAACCTCCCGTGCCAGGTGCTAGAATGCAGGTAGACATGAGATACATGCCAATGATGGAAGCATCAAGTAAACCAACGCCAGTACCAGCTACAATGTGGTATAGCAACCAAAGTGAGTACTATCCTTCGGAGCAACAAAATGTGAGAGAAACACATGGAGTGGTGAGGCCGGTACAACCTCCACCTCCTGGGTTTCAGTCGAAAGAAAGAAGGTATGAAATGGACGAAAGGACATTGCCATTCATTGCAAATAGCGGCTTATTCAGGTCAAAGCTTGCTTATCGCCAAGAGGAAATGCTAAAAGAATCTCCTCAACCAGAGACAGATTGTCACAAAAGTCGTGACAACCACTTGGTCAAACAATGTCCTCATGGAGATCACTGAAGTAAATTCCTATTGTCTTGAGTGTGGCATCACTCACTTGATCCCTGATTGCCCAAAAAAACCAAACCAAATCAGGAAAATCATGACAAATGTATCAGGGATTGTTCAGCTCCCTAATAGCTCAGAAAATGAAAATGTTGTACCCGTTCAAGTGGTTACGAGAGCACAAGCTCAAAAGAAAGCTGATAAGAATCCAGAGACAAAGAACATGGAAAGTGACACGAGTCCAAAGACAGATGATGGACCAAAGACAGACGCACCTAGTCAGAAAACCAAGAGCAAACGAAATAGTTGGAAAGCTAGAAAGACTAGGATGAAAGTACGCAGGGAACGAGAGAAAAAATCCCTGGCTGAGAAGCTTACCGAAGCTGAGGAGAAGATAAAACAACATGAGGAAAAGGAGGCACCTTCTCTTACAAAGATGGTTAAACCTCTAGAAGAACCATCCACGGATGAGAAACCGAGAAGTGCTAGTTCAGGAGGATCTGTGTTGGCAGAGAAGGTTAATGAGGCATTCGATGCCCTCTTGAAAGCCTATGACGCGAAGCTCAAAAACAACCAAACCCAAGAACAAAGGTGGATGGCATATCCCTATGCGGAACTAGAAAAGCAAAGGTTTGAAATGTGCCAAAAAATGATTCAAACAGCCCAAGCTTTACTAGAACCACCAGTTGCAAAACCTGAGGATGTGATCCGTGTCATGCCTACACAAGTAATCCCACCAAACCAGGAACTAAAAGAACCAGATTCTAGTCATGAGCACAGACCAAACCTCAAAGACCCAGCATTAGAACCAAGCATAGTACTGAATACCACGGATAACTCTTCTGAGGGATTTCACCAAGCTATACTTGAGGATTGTAAATAGATAGATGGTCTTGACGAATTGTGGAAACAAGTCAGAGAGGCCAATGAAGCCGATGACCTAAGAAGACGAGTAGACAAAACTAGTGATGAATGAGGAGTGTTTCTACCACCAATAGAGGAATTTGAGATTGGATCTCAAATGAATCTAGACGTGCAATTGTATTGGGGCGACAAAGGATTTGTACAATCTATGGATAGTCAATCCCATTCGCTAAGAACACTACCGTCTTACATGGGAGAGTACGAGACCAAGTCAGATGTGGTTGCAGTCCCATCATAGAGATTGTCTCCCAACAAGGCCATCGATTCAAAGGGGCTAGTAGATATTCTATCTACCCCAGTCACCTGTACAATAATGCTAGCCGAGTTGCTCAGAATAAGACCAAACATGTGGGCTAATGTGGGTAAATGTCTAGAGAAATTTGGTGTAAAAACCCCAATGACTCGAATCGAGGAAGGCATCAAAGAGCTTGAAATGCCTCAACTAAATACTAGGCCAGTGCCATTAATCAAGCTAGGCGAGTATTACGAGGGAGAAGATGGAAACACCACCCTTCCTATGGAATTCAATAATGTAAAAACCATGGCAATCCTTGACAGTGGAGCTGGTGTGGCCATTGCAACCAAAGAGGTTTGGAAAAAATGGGGACAACCTACCTTGATATCCACACGAATGACCCTGCAGCTTGCAGACTGACACAAGGAAAAGCCCCTAGGACTGCTAGAAAAAGTACTTGTTACTTCTTGTGGCATTGAATATGAACACACTTTTGCTGTTGTTGACTTTGGTAAGAAGAACAACTATGACATCATTCTAGGAAGACCATTCATGCGACAATTGAAAATGGTCCAAGATTGGGGTTATGACCATATATACCTGAGACATATGGAAACCATAACAAAGATAAACTTGAGTGACCATAGCTATAGGGATGTGATGAGAACACCGGTTGAGGAGTTTGATTCCGCCACAATAGCAGGATCGGAACTTCCAGCTTGGCTAGGTAAGCCTAAAGAACTGTGGATGTGTGGAGCTTCACAATGTGGTAGCTTGAAACGTGAGGAATATATCCTAGAGCGGGTTATAGAGGATAAGGACTATATCCCATAACCATTTCCTGAAGAAGAGTTAGAGCCTTTTGGATGGGAACACATCTTGGCTACTCTGGACGTGTGCGTCATGGAGGATGCTCCCACAACAAAGTTTTGTGATGAAAATGGCTATGATGTCGTTCCTTATTTTGCAGTGAGTGTAATCCAAGAAAACGAAGAGAACCAGACATCAACAAGCTCTCGACATAAGGAGCAAACAAAGAAATGTGGAGAATCAAAAGATGAAGAAGACAACGAGTTCTATGACTCTGTAGAACACTTCGAACTTCAAGAAGATCAACGACCCGGGAATCAATGTCATCGCTACACAAATAAAGTGCATCAAAAGTGGATTCCAAAGTCCTCGGTGAAGACACAGCCACCACAATCATCCTCATACATGGCTCCTAATAAGGATGCAAAGACTGAGCTAGGAGGAATACGACGAGAGCAACGAGCTAACAATGCTCTAATCAATGGGATAGAAAAGTCCTCCAAGAAACTATCACCCACGAGCAAACAGACAGTAACTTTCCACTACCAGCCAAAAAATCAAGGGAAAGTACAAGAAGTCAACCTTGCTGAGGATAGTAGCGATACTGATGAATCTTACGACATCCCCTATCATCAACTCAGGCCATCACTATCACCAACCCCTTCAGCAACAACCATGACAGGTCAAAATAACAGGACAACAAGTCAAAGCCAAAAAGCTCAACAAATCTGGATACCAAAAAGCCAGATCGGCCAAAAACAGATATGGATCAAGAAGACAAAGATCTCTAATGACAAATCACAAGATCCAACACCAAAACAAAAACAAGGAAAGCGTACACGAACGGGTAAGAATATCACAAAGTCGCAAGCTTTCACAACTCAGGTTTGGGCTCCAAAGAAGTTGATTCAAGCACAAAAAAGTCAGGAATTCATTTGGATTCCAAAACAACCACAGTATCAACTTTCAAAGCCTGAATCCCATCACCAACCAAGCATAAAAGGGCTGAAGCAAAGACCACTGTCAACTCACACAAGAAAAAGGTGGATCCCAAAGAAGTCTCTTCAAACACAAATGAAGCCTAGGCAAGTATGGGTTCCCAAACGAGCGTCAGCAACAAAACAGCCAATCATCGCAAAGAAATGGGTCCCAAAGAAGATCAACAAAACTGCTGTCAGTGCATCGCCGCTTGAATTCTTACAATTCTTCCTACGATTACAGTACAGTTAGAAGAGAGCAAGTCGCTTCAATCGAGCAACGATACAGGAGCTTCAAAGACCATTACATTGCTTAGAATAGGAAGTCTCGCCAACAAATGCCAATAAGCAAATTGCTTATACCAACATCTTGCACAACATAAATCTTTTCCATGCATTGACTGTGTATGCATAATAGGGCTACATTACAAGGCGTGCATAGGCACAACTTTTAATTGCCCAAGCACAACACATACCCTTTGCGATACCCTGTCGTAAAGGATGACTCCAAATAGGAAGGGGGGAGGCATTTTGAATGCAGACCTAACATTATGACTATTAGAGGGAAATGTTTTGTGAGATGCATTGAATTTTTGCGTTTTATTGTGATAATTTTTTGACGAAATTTAGAGTATATGCCCTCATAGTAGTGTTACAGAGGAGTATGGGGACAAAATCCATATATGAGCCCCTAGGGACATGTGTATAGTGTACATAGCATTTAGATTTCTATTTGAATGATTTTTCTTTTGTTAAGTTCGTTTTAAGATTTTCTTTGTTTATTATTAAGAAAAAAATAAAAAAATCCATAATCCACATGAAGAAAAGACTGACAAGAGGCCTGAGCACTACAAAGAGAAGAAGGTACAGGAAACGATGAAACTTCACGAAGTATGTCTCAGAAGCCACTACAATAGCCGAAGAACTTGTCACAAAGCAGTGTCAACAGGCAACTGACAAGTCATACAAGTCTGAGTCGAGTAGCTAAGCCACCAAATGAGTGAGGTGTTAGTCCCAAAGCTTCAAGTAATATTCTCTATGGTCTAAGCGTCTTAGCTATTCTAGGTACTGCTCAAGCTGGAAGAGTTGAGCATATTTACGTTGTGTCGCTCATGCTGGTATAGGTGAGCAAAAGAGTCGAAGTCTAAGTACTTACGTCTGGTGAAGTGAAGGAGAAGGTCCAAAAGACACTCACGTACTGAGCACAGTGAGATACGAGTGGAGAAACTTCTACATCGAAAACCCTTCTTGGAAAGGTGGAAGCTATTGAGACATCTTTTGATGTCACATGTGCTACATTTATTCCTCGAAACACCCATCATCTCCTTCTTTCACATTGCATGCTTTTGGTGACAAATTTCTCATATGCATATAGAGTGTCCCATAATTGGCACTTGCATCAGGCACTCTTTCCGTGTTTCACCCAAGCACTCACCTTTCATGAACATGTACTTCACGTTCAACTGCTCAATTCCAATAAGAGCGTATACCAAAGGCATTTTTTCCCACCGGGTTTTTTTCCCCTTTGGTCATCCAGGTTTTAGACCCTAATCTAAAGACACCTATCCCCATCCTCTTGTACATATTCCTTCTACATCAACAATAAGGAAATGCTACTCAAATCAATTGACAAATGAATTGGAGCACCAATTTCAGATCATAGCATACTTCTCCTCAATGGCGAGTCGAAGAATGGCCTACAATGACAAAGCTGGGTCAACAACACAACTTAACTCAAGAACAAAGAAGTCCTCAATGACAAAGAGCAGACATAAGGGTAATCAAAGGATCTCAAAAGCTTGTCCTTGATAATGCGCAT
The DNA here is from genome assembly GCF_014529385.1 of Adiantum capillus-veneris. Lineage (NCBI taxonomy): Eukaryota > Viridiplantae > Streptophyta > Polypodiopsida > Polypodiales > Pteridaceae > Adiantum > Adiantum capillus-veneris. Next base: position 99,894,296 of record NC_140952.1, read on the forward strand.
CGAATGCTTGGCAGGGTTTTGAACCTCGAATTAGAATAATTAAGTCCTGGATTCGGCCTGACAGACAGACTTTGCATTGGAGTGCAACTCGGCCTGAAGAAGTTAAGGGTTGAGCCATACAATTTCTACAAAATCCTTACAAAGTTGTCATTGGCTCACAAGATCATAAAGCCAATCACTCAATTCTACAGATTGTAGAAGTTGTTTATGAGAATCACAAATACTCAGAATTCACAGATTTGCTGGAGCAAATGATGGATGGAGCTTTCTCTATCCATGATGATAAGAGTCAAGTTAAACCACATTGGGTTCTTTTTGAATTTAGATCTTGCAGTAGACCTATAATGACAGAAACAGATGCTGCAGCTCGGAGCGTGGAGGTGAAAGACATCAAGTTCGTCATCAATTATGATTTTCCTGAATCATGTGAAGACTATGTACATCGAATTGGATGAACAAGACAAGCTACTCCAAAGGCTATAGTCTCTACTTTCTTTACAACAACAAAACGACAGCAAAGACCACATCGCCATCGACAATAAGGTCATGTCGGGGACGACATGAACGCGGAAGGGGGGAATGTTGACCGCTGGGTCAACAACACAACATAACTCAAGTTTCGTACCAAAGTCTTATCTTTTGCGAGTTATGAAATGCTGCGGATTATGGCTATAAACGTCATTTGTAATGAGTAGTTATTCTAATTTCAGAAGTCGGGGTGCAATGGCACTTCCAGATTGTAAATACAAAGCCATTTGACCCTTTCAACCCCATTTTTGGTTAAACCTAAGGTAGCCTTAGTATATAAGGTACCTAGGTCATTTTGTAAAGGAAGACTTTAATCATAATCAAAACTTAGCGCTGCCGTCTACTGTGTGTGAGAGAGAAAGAGAGTGAGCGTGAGCTTCATCCTCTCGCTACGCCCGGCTCGCTCAACACATTGGAGATCCGACTACACCATTGTTGTAGGCTCGAGGAGAGCTACGCGACAATGCCAAGCATTCCACGCAAGATGAAGCGCACACGTCGACGCATCTACGAGCTATTTGTGGCCGTAAGTGTATCAAACGATGTTTGTTTTCTGTGTGCTAGTAGTCTATAGAATCGTGGCGACATAAGCTACGCATAGGTACTCATAAATTTCAATTTCGGGCACTTTCAAAATCCTGTTCTATCATCCTACGCGTTTTCTGCAGATGGGTTTAGAGTGAGGGTTTTGAGTGTAGAAGCTTAGGGACAGGTGTATCCTAGTGAGGGGATGGTGTTCCTTAAGTTTCGTACGAATATGGCATGATTAGGTGAGTTACCTTCCGCATGTGTGTATGTGGCTAGGTGGTGTAGTTGAGAGCAGTGAGGTTTTTGATTGTGGTTTAGTTGGCCTTCGAGAGTGTTGTATGTGTAGGATGGTCTTAGCCTGACAAGCTAAAGAGATTTCCTCCGTGTGCCTATCGTGTCATCTGTATCCTCGATTGACATTATGTTGATCTTGGTAGTGTTTGCATGCACTTCATGGGTGTGTGAGTCTCTCTCGTCCAACAGTTTCCTTCTTTGTATGCACCATAGCATATCTTTTTGATAAAGAGGCATCAAGAATGTAATGATGATGGCCCTCCATATCAAAGTGAGATGGTGTTTCAACAAGGGTGACTTCAAATCCAAACTGTATTAGTGCATTCAATGTTTGAAATTGTCTATGAGGTGGTAGTAGGCTTTGCAAGAAATATGCACTAAGGAGGAGCTTTCCATCTTTAAGTTGAACCTCTCGTTCAAGTTCTTTAAGTTGAACCTCTCGTTCAAGTTCTTGATCACCAATTGTCCAGGTGATGATGGATGCTCTGCCATCCATGCTAGCGAGGTGGAGAAGCCAGAGAGACAGGGGGTGTTAACCCTCACGGCACACGGACACCCTATGATCTATAAACGTTGTATTATTTAGAGTCAAGTACCGGGCTTGTCGGTCCAATAGGAAAAGGGTAGGAGTGATCGCCGATGAGAGGCGCACTTTAACTTGGACATTCAAGGGATTAGTTGGCTAAGCATGGGCGCCCAAGTGTGAATGGGGTGAGCTCCTATAAAAGCCAACTAAACCTAATTTTTACTCATTCTCTCATTTGTGCAATAGAAGAGTGCTCTTGCTCCATCTCCATCTTCTTCTTCTTCACCTCCTCGTGTGTGTGTGTGTGTGAGAGAGAGAGAGAGGGAGAGTGTGTGTGCGATCGAGCATTACGAAGGCACGACGGCGGCGAAGCAGTTGAGCGCGGCACGACTGCAGCTTCTTCTTCATCGCGGCGAGGAATCCACCACGAAGGCGAGCGTAGAGCGGTGAGTGACACACCCTTTGCTCTCTTGAGCTTGCTAGTTTAAGCTTGTTGTGTGCTTGGAGCCGTTTGTGGCTCGCACACGGTGTATTGGAAAGTCCCTTGCTTCGACAGTGTGGCAAGGAGCGCACATTTTTGGCGCCGCTGCCGGGGATATGCCCTACACTAAGCTCGGTTAGCACTTTACGCTTCCTTGTGGTGGATATTCTATCATAGGAAAGGCAGGGAAGGAGTGTGTGGAGATTTCTGTTTTTTGCGTTTTCTGCATTTGCTGTCAAGTTTCAATTTCTGCTATTTTCTGCGTTTTTTCAATTTCTGCAATTTCTGCATTTTCAAGTTCGGCGTTTTCAATTTCTGCAATTTTCTGCATTTCTGCGTTTTTTCAATTTTTTGCAATTTCTGCATTTTCAAGTTCGGCGTTTTCAATTTCTGCAATTTTCTGCATTTCTGTGTTTTTTCAATTTTCTGCATTTCTGCATTTTCAATTTCTGCGTTTTCAATTTCTGTATTTTCTGCGTTTTCAATTTCTGTATTTTTTGCGGCGCCAAAAATGTGCGCTCCTTGCCGCACTGTCGAAGCAAGGGACTTGCCAATACACCGTGTGCGAGCCACAAATGGCTCCAAGCACACAACAAGCATAAACTAGCAAGCTCAAGAGAGCAAAGGGTGTGTCACTCACCGCTCTATGCTCGCCTTCGTGGTGGATTCCTCGCCGCGATGAAGAAGAAGCTGCAGTCGTGCCGCGCTCAACCGCTTCGCCGCCGTTGTGCCTTCGTAATGCTCGATTGCACACACACTCTCCCTCTCTCTCTCTCTCACACACACACACACACACGAGGAGGTGAAGAAGAAGAAGATGGAGATGGAGCAAGAGCACTCTTCCATTGCACAAATGAGAGAATGAATAAAAATTAGGTTTAGTTGGCTTTTATAGGAGCTCACCCCATTCACACTTGGGCGCCCATGCTTAGCCAACTAATCCCTTGAATGTCCAAGTTAAAGTGCGCCTCTCATCGGCGATCACTCCTACCCTTTTTCTATTGGACCGACAAGTCCGATACTTGACTCTAAATAATACAACGTTTATAGATCATAGGGTGTCCGTGTGCCGTGAGGGTTAACAGGGGGTCAATATATGGCGGAGAATGTGGACAAATGGTTTTTAAGTAAATGAATATATACATTAGGATATGTATAGATGTATACCATTTAACTCTGAGTGTAAATATACAAATTTTTATGCAAGTGGCATAATTGTTCATCATTATCATCATTGTAAAAAAATTTTAAGATTACAAGGTATTTTTCCTCTTATAAGTGGGCATAAGAAGGCGATGGTTATAGAGTTTACCTACTTATGAGTGGTCAATAGAGAAATCACAATTTTCGATAATATTTGGCTCAAATCTCAAAATGTCTAGATAATGAGTTCACCTTCTTATGAGTGGGTATTTTAAGCGACTTAAATTGTAAAAATGAGTCTAGATAATGTTAAAAAGAGTGGGTATTATAAGCGACTTAAATTTTAAGATGTATAGATACTGAGTTCATTTTCTTAGATTTTGAGCTTTTATTTAAGACACAATTTTTAACCTGATTATAAACAAAAGCTTTGAATTTTGACCCAAAAACCAAGAGAATATCAAGTTTTCCCTTAATTGAAGTTTTTTTGACCTAGAGCGTGGAGCTCCTGCTTGTTCCATCTCTTGCGTGAAGCCTCTGTGAAGCAAGGTACCATCCATGTGTCTACTCTTCCTCCCCCGCACCCATGCTCCCACAGCTCGATAATCGTCAACCTGCGCGTTGACGATTCCCGAGCTGAGGGGGCATGGGTGCGGGGAGCAGGGAGAGGTTTTTTTTGCCTTTTTACCAAGTGTTCAATAGTGCGGGGGAGGAGGGAGAGCTCGTTTTTGTCTCGAGACTTAAACTAAGATAAATTTTGAGTTACCTATTGCAGCTTCCCAATCGTAAGCGTGCGTGCTGACAGTTGAGGAGCTCTACTTGCAGGTTTGTAACCATCACGGTAGAGCAATTCAAACCAGCAACAATAGGAGACTCTGCGTAGCTCTACATAGGAGACTCAGTCGCAGCTCTGTTTAGGCAGCAGATCTGGACTGAGCGCAGCTCTATTCCAGCAGCAGATATGGACGCAGCAGTTTAGGCAGTTCTGTTCAGCGGAGTTCAGGCAATTCTGTTCAGTGCAGTTCAGGCAGCGCAGCAGTTCAGCGCAGCTCTGTTCAGGAAGTTCAGCGGAGCAGCTCTGTTTAGGCAGTTCAATGCAGCTCTGTTCCGAGGCAGCAAAGTCGGAATCAGCGTAACAATTCAGGTTGCAACTCAACGCAAATTTAGACTGCAAATTTGGACACGACAACGCAAACCCGGACAGTAAATTTGGATTGGAAATCCATAGTTTAGGCACAAATCCAAACCGTAAATCGGCAAGTTCAGACCGCAAACCTCTAGAGCGCAAATCTGACAGCAACTCGGCAACAAATCAAGCAAATTCTTATACATTGTTGTTTGGCATGAAATGGGTACATGGATGTTTGCATGAAATGAGTTAAACTATGTATATGCGTGTTTGGCATGAAATGCAGCCGCATTAACAAGTGGTTAAGTGGCACATTGTCATGGGATAGCTTTGTTTTTAGCTGTAGATATTTCAACTCACTTTTTTGACGGCCATGTTAATCTTGTTGTGCTTTTTGTATGATGATGTAGAAATTCATGGCTCCCAAAAGACGAGGTTGCAAGTCAATCAAGAGAACATTTGATTCTCCATGCATGACCTTGAGATCTGGTCCTTCCAAGAGAAGGCATCCAATCGATCAAGAGGCATCTTCTCATGCAGTTGCTACTCATAGTCCTTATTTCAAACGAGGGGGAAAGAGACGTAGAAAATGCATCTTTGTTGATGACGAAGCTGTCGTGGAGGAAGGTTCTAGCCATCTGGAGAGCGAGGATGTTGTAAGAGGGGATGAGTCTCGAGAGTTGACAGTGGAGGTTGAAATAGGTGAGGATGCTGAAGATGAAGATTTAAGAGAGTCTGATGGGATTGGTGAAGAGGATGTGGCTCAACATTCCCGACACTTGGGGAAGAAAATCCCGTTGGGGATTATGAAGGATGTGTTAAGTCAATTTTACTTAAAACGAAGAAGCAACCCTCCACTTATACCTTTATGTTATTTAGTGGCTCATGAAGCTATACGAGTGGCTACAAATTTTGCATCTTGGTTGATTCCTAGTTTTGACAATGTTGCTTACTTAGATACAATGGGATCTCTTTTGGTATCGATGAAAGATTCTTTCGGCTCTTATATGCCTGTCACTCCTCTTGTGGAAGGTAGTTGGGATCCTATTTGGCAAGTAAAGAGTGCTGCATTTGATAATCAGCTCAATAAGGAGTTGCAAGAGCTTTGAGGGCGTCAGTTTTTGGTATGGGATGGAAACCATCGGCTTAAAACATGGATGCGACACATAAAAGAAGGTAAGAAGTAATCTCGATGCACTAATTGTTTGCTAGATTTAGCTGTATCTTCTTCTTTGGCTAATTTGGTGTTCTTTTGTGAAGTATGGCATGATAATGAGGAATATCATGTGAGTGTGAGATGCCAATTTTTGGAAGTAGAAAAAAAAGAGGCCGAACTATTGCTTGCTCTTGACACCACTAATGTGTAAGTTGTAAATTTGTGGTCTTTTTGTTTTTCTAAATTAATCTCGCTTTTGAATTATTATTTTTCATTTGCTTGTATATTTATTGTAGCATTTCACGATCAACAGTGAAACCAAATCTTGGGCATGAGATATACATGTTCCAAAAATTTGGTATTGCCAATAAAGAGAGCATTCTTGCATGTCTCACTCAAGAGGACAAAAAGTGGGCTGAAATAGAGATGGCAGTTGCGGAGTTCCTCCCTGGTATAATTCTCCTTGTGTGTTGATTTCTCAACTGGTTTGAAAGGTGAATTGTTGAATTAAGTATTAACTATATTTTTTTTCCAGATTGTGGTTATGTAGGATGATTTTAATGCATTTATTTCAAAGGAAACTGCAAAATTGAAATCTCTTGGATTGGATAATGTGGAGTTTGAAGGCGATTGCAAAAGGCAACTAGACAAGAAGAAGCTCGATTGAAGGATAGAGGTTATAAGTTTTTGACAATCGCCAATCCAGATCATGGCGATGAATTTTTTGAGTTGCTCTTTGATGTGAAGTGGGATGATCCATCCATGGTAAAAATCATACGAGATAAGTTAAAGGCTTTGTGCTCCTCAAAACTAACTTCTGAAAGGTATCAATACTTTTTATAGTGTTTTGTTTATGTTTTTAAATTCTAATGAAAATAGTGACATGAAAAGAGAGTTAAATTCTACTTGAGCATAGAATTTTTACACGAACGGTATATAAATATACTTATATAAGATGGTGTTTAAGTTTTTGATATATTTTTGGTTTATAATGAAGGAAAAAATATATATTGGAGATGATGAGTTTTACAAAGGCCAAAGATCCAGTCTTTCCTCACTTTGGTGATGTGAAGCACTTTAGGGCCTACATCAGAACAGAAGTTTATTGGGCTCACATGCATGATGAAGCTTTGTTGATAATAAGAAGGTTGGAGGTTGAAGAGTTCAAATTGCCAGATGGATTTGAAGCTTTTTTCAAGGTTGTTTTCTAAACTGGTCACTTTTCCCTAGTAAATGTAGATTTTGTTGCATTGTTTTATGATTTGAATAACTACCATAGGTGCAATTAAGAAATCATGGCTTCCAAGCTTTTCCTCAACTTATACGAGATGGTAAAAGTGCCGGGGACTCTTCCAAAATGCCAGAGCTACAAGAGTCTTGTAAAAGGATTTTGTACAGGTGAAATCACATGAACCAACAATGTCTTTGGCTCTTATTGAAATTATTTTGTTCAAGAGATTTAATGTTGTTATGGTGTAGATGGATGTGTGAATGTGTTTTAAACGGTACACTTGCTTCTATGCCTATGGTTACTGAAGATTGGTCAAAGCTAGAGGATGAAAATACCATGTATCCCAATTCTATGGTAGAGAAGGGTATTTCTATGTGGGAGTGCAGAATTTGCCCATGGTGGTTGGACTACCCTTTGGAGGTGATCCCAAAGCAAGAACTAGACTTGCATGCAAGTAAGTATAACACTTCTTTTTAAACATCAAGTTAATTCTAAGAAAAGTTGAGTTTGCTATTCTCATATTCAATTTCTTTATTCTCATATTATTATATTCTTCTATAATAATATACAATTTCTCTATTATCGTTCAAGTCCACTAGCTTTGAACTTGTTAGCATTTGATCTCTCTCTCTCTCTCTCTCTCTCTCTCTCTCTCTCTCATGATGAAAAAATGCACAAGAAAGTATGTTCTAGTTTTTTATAAATGACTCGAGTTTTTATAAAAGAAAAAGATAAAAACCAATCTGCTTCTTTAGAGCACTTAGAAGACATGGATCACAATCATGACTTGACTGTGGATGAGGGCTCACAAAGAACACAAGAAAGAAATCATTCACTACCTCCTCAAAGAGAGCATCAAAATCATGCGAGTGGGTCAAACATGGGTGACGACAACAAAAAAACCTATGCATTAGGAGAGCTAAAGATTGACATGCCTAAAGAAAGCAATGAAAAAAGCGTTTCAGTAGTGGTTGAGTCAGTCCTGGAGCGACCAACTTCATCAAGGCGACCAACCTCATGGAATACCGGTAAGTTTCTACTTGTTTTTTTTTTTTTTTTTGATAGTGCAAAACAATTCTATGTTGCTTGTAATTAAGATAAATTTTTAATGAAAATTTGTAGGTTTTCAATTTTTGACTGTGGTAGATGCTCTTCTAAAAAGAAAGGCTTTGTGGCTTGTGTTATCAACATCAATTGAATGTTCAAGGTGGATGGTGTACTAAGCAACAAACATTTTGTGTGTAGCATTAAATTTTTTTTGAGCACTGAAAGTGTTGGCTTGTATCACCATTGTGGAGCACCTTGTTGAGAGGTGTTTTGTCTTATCTTTGCAGATTTCCCTACTTCTTTGTTGGTGGATGGTTTAGGCCCAATTCGAGCAGGTTACTTAAAGTTTTTGTTTATGCTTTTTGTTTTGATCCATATTACTTGAAAAACTCATTCTAAACATCTTTTCATAGGTGGATTAAGCAAAAAAATTCCACTATGGAATATATTTTTGCCTTCTCTTGTGCAAGGTGTGATGGATGTAGCAGAACCTTTCTTGGTAGATGAAGGCTTTTTCGTGACTCTATGTCTTGCACAACATATTGAAGAGATTATTACCCATGCTATAAAGGCTGGGTTATGACTTCATCGCACATGGACTCTCATGTGTAATGGGGGATATAGACACCCTGATACGCTAGAGGAGGTGAATCAAAATACCATGTTGTTGTGAAAGATTGCACTATGAACTTGATTTTGATTTAAGTGTGTAAAATGTATGCTTATATGTAGGTAATTGACCTCACGGTGGGAGTTTTTTGTCGAGCGGATGTTGCTATTCCCACATACAATAGGGAGGCAGGGGATAAAGTCTCTCCTTGTATGTTTCCTGCATCACGAAGCTTTTTAATGGAGGAGCATCAAGAACACACCATTGTTCTTGATATACCTATCAGAGGTGGAGCAGAGAGGTCACCGGACTTCTACAGGTGAGAAGATAATCATTTTAATGTGAATTAAGCTTTAACTTATAATGAAAAAATGACTTACGTATTTTAAAATTTCATGTGTAGATGGCTCCTGGTAACCTTCACAGGTGACTCAGATTATGTGCTAGATGTGTTTTCAGGATGTGGAGGTCTTGGCAAGGCATGTGGTGAGGTTTATCGATATTGTTTGTGCTTGGAGGGGATGACATAGTCTATGAGGAGTGTCTCAAAAAGGTGGTTTGTGGTCCATATGTGGAAAAGAGAGTTTAGTGTCACATCCTTAGTTTTTTGAAACAATTATTGAACACACTCTCTATTTTTTGTTTCTAAAACGTTGACATAGGACATGTAGGGTTTTATTGTGCATGTTCTTGAAGTGATCTTAATTGCATTTCTTTTGTGAACTATCTACTCTCTCTAACATCCATATCAAACACTAATGCAGACACCTTATTAAGCTTTGTTTTGGATACGTATTTCTTTGAATGCTCTCTCTCTCTCTCTCTCTCTCTCTCTCTCTCTCTCTCCCCTTTGTATAGCCTAGCATATTAAAAGAGAGTAAGTTTGAATACGGATTTCTCTAAATGTTTTCTCTCTCTCTCTCTCTCTCTCTCTCTCTCTAGCCTAGCATATTAAAGAGAGTAAGTTTGAGGTGTTTAGTTATTCATTGTGAGATGATATTGTCCTATTGAATATTTCTTTGTGAATTGCAAGAATGTAAAAGATGTTGAAATAAAATTGAACACACTCTCTACTTTTCGTTTCAAGAATATATGTTGACATAGGACATCTAGGGTTTCATTGTGCATGTTCCTGAAGTGATCTTAATTGCATTGCTTTTGCAAACTATCTACTCTCTCTAAAATCCATATCAAACATTAATGCAGACACCTTATTAAGCTTTGTTTTGGATACGGATTTCTTTGAATGCTCTCTCTCTCTCTCTAGACTAGAATATTTAAAGAGAGTAAGTCTGAATAAGTATTTCTTTGAATGATCTCTCTCTCTCTCTCTCTCTCTCTATCCTAGCATATTAAAGAGAGTAAGTTTTAGGTGTTTAGTTATTCATTGTGAGATGATATTGTCCTATTGAATATTTCTTTGTGAATTGAAAGAATGTAAAAGATGTGAAAATTCTTGGGCTTCAACCAAAAGAGCACATGGTCATTCATTAGCCTGCACCAACTCCCACAGACCTTGCAATTGTATTAGGGCAAACCCGCAAGATAAATCATGCGGTGTAGTGAACCTAAACCTTAGAGAATGTTGTGTAGAGGTATGTTTTTCCTCACCTTTTTAAAGTTTTTTTAATACCTTTTAGTTATAGAAGCATGCTTTGTGGTATCTATCTAAACGATTGTACAAGCTCCAAACTAGGGCTTTTGGAAACTTGCCACATGTTTTTGGTGTGTATCCTATGAGTAATGTCTCTTTTTGTGAACATTTTTTGCGTCGTTAAAAGAGACTCTAAATCTAAAGCCAAGTTGTTGCAAGATGATAGATGTTTTCTGGTGTGTATCATATAATGATGTCTTTGTTTTGGATTAATTTTTTTGTGTCGTTAGAAAAGGTTCTAAAACTAAAATAAAAAATCTCGCAAAATTACTTTTGATTGCAAAAGCTCGCAAATAAAACACACTCGTAGAAAAGAGTGGTCTATACATATGCCTTGTGAGGAGGCCTAAAGATTTTTAGGGGGTTGTGACTCTCATTGTAAAATTAAACCCTATGTAATGTTATTTGATGATGGAAATTAATAATATTTTCAACAGTTGCCTCCCACTATTCCATTTTTGGGTGAACGCATGGAATGGTGGCTCAAATAGCTGTGTCCATGGACACCTACTATCAAAAACTTTGGCCTACAATTAGACATGAATTCACATAAAATTTCTATCATGATATATGTCAATGGATAGCTCTTAAAGAATAAAATGTAGAAGTGCAATCACTTATAAATTTTATTTAGTTTGTATTCTTTTTTCCACAAGATTGTTTTTGTGATATGCTATCTAATAGCTTAAATATCATTCCACCTATTCATGCTTTCACCCTTTTATGTGTTACAGAATTATGTCTTGGGTTTTTTGTTAGGTAGCACACACTATAAAGTAGCAAGTAAGTATACAGTTAACATATACTATTGTAGTTAGCATACACTATATGCTAGTTATCATAATATTGTATGCTAGTTAGTACACCATATAGTAGCTAGTTAGTATACAATTAGCATGTACTTTGCTAGTTATTATACATTATATGCTAGTTAGCATAATACTGTATGCTAGTTAGCCTACCATATAGCAGCTAGTTAGTATACAACTAGCATATATTGTGCTAGTTAGCATACACTATATGCTAGGTAGCATATACTATATACGCTAGTTAGCATATAATGCTCGCCAGTTAGCAAACAGTATGTAGAATCTTGTTAGCAAACAATTAGCATACACTATGATAATTAGCATACACTATGATAATTAGCATACACTATATGCTAGTTAGCATATACTATATGGTAGTGAGCATCCAATTAGCATATATTGTGCTATTTAGCATACACTATATGCTAGTTAGCATATATTGTATGCTAGTTACAATTGATACACTATAGATACTATACAATTAACATATATCGTGCGAGTTAGCATACAATATATGCGAGTTAGCATATATTGTATGCTAGTTCACTTTATGATAGCTAGCACACACTTTGTAGAAGCTTGTTAGTATACAATTATCATATATTGTGCTAGTTAGCATATACTGTATACACTAGTCAACATATACTGTTTGCTAGGTAGCACACACTATGTAGAAGCTTGTTAGCAAACAATTAGCATATACTATGATAGTTAGCATACACTATATGCTAGTTTGCATATGTTGTATGGTAGTGAGTACCCAGATAGCATACACTATATGCTAGTTAGCATATATTGTATGCTAGTTGCAATTGATACAGTTGATACACTATAGATAGTATATAGTTAACATATACTGTGCAAGTGAGCATACAATATATGCAGTTAGCATATATTGTATGCTAGTTTGCTTTATGCTAGCTAGCACACACTTTGTAGAAGCTTGTTAGTATACAATTAGCATATACTGTGGTAGTAATAAGCATACATAAGATACAAAATAGAATAGAAGACCATGATGCTCATGTCAAAAACCAAATGGCATGCTGTTATAGATTGCTTCATTATCTTCGGGGGTGATTGTGTACATTTTCATTTGCCTTTGCATGTGTTCCATGGGTATCTTGATACAACGCACAAGATTTGAAAGTATGTGAACAACAGGTTGATTGTAGTCTAGTTTGAAGGTGTATGCATCCACTTGCTTGTAATATAGTCCTTGCACGACATAAGAGCCTTTGTCAATTACATTGTTCCACTCATCAATGAAACCCTGTTTTGCCTTTTCTTTTACTGCAATGCACTTTACCAAGTAAAAGTCTACATTCTCATCATTGGTTGTAGCATTTGGATTCATTGCAAAAGTGTCACCAACACACAAAGCACTATGTAATGCATCATAGTGGCCTTCATACACGAATTTTTCATATCCAATGATCTATCCTTCAAGGGCATCATTAGTCGGAGTGTCTTCTTCATCCTCAACTTCATCCAACAATGGCATTAGAATGTGATAATCCCAAGGCTGCACATGAGATTTGTTAGTGCAATGATTCCAACTGTGGTTCATACATGCATCACAAAAGCATGTCGATGGTCTTGTGCAATGTTAGTTGCATCCTGCCAGTTGTGACCCCAAAAAACATGCAAGGTGCAAGACTTCTCAACCGTGGCACAATTCCATTTAACCTCCTATTTACATCACCTAGTTTTATATTGCAAAACACACGGGTACATTCTGTTTCTTTTAGAGGATATGATGCTCTTGCTCCCTTTGATAGGTTCGCTTGGCAATAGGCAACCACACCTGCAACACACTTTAAAGTGGTCCCATTGGACTTCAGTTGTTCATGTGTCAACGTTCTTTTAACAACTGCGCCTGTATAGTCATGATCTCCCTTACCATGTCCTGATCCAAAGAAGAACTAGCTCATATCCATTCCTGTCAGTCCAGCATACCTTGCAACAAAATAGAAAGGCCTAGCAGCCTTAAACTGTGAGGCAACACTATCTGATTTGACCTAGTGTCATTTTGGAGTGACACCTTCTCTCTGTAACCAGCCACAATGAAGCATAAAACAATGTTGGACAAACAATGTGTCATGCACTTTGTCATATGATATGAAGAAGTGGATTGTCTTGACTACTTCCCCTACCCTGCAGTAGTATGTTATGTGCACAAAAATGGTTACTTGACTTGAGTGCCAATGCATGGATTGAATCTCATTTTGCTCCTTGAATGCATAGTTTTCTACAAAGTCTACAACTGACACAACCACATTGTTGGGAAATCTAAGAATAAAATCCTTGAAAGTTTGTGCTTGCCATCAAGCGATATAGTTATGTTTGATAAAAACCTTCAGCTTGGTCTATAAGAATTGAAGAAAATCCTAGCACTGCATTTATTTAGTCACAAGATCTTTTCTCTTTTTTTTTTTGTCTGTGTGCTTATTTGTTGCCTCCACATATGCAAATGATTTTACCAAGATATTATTACCTGGGCTTTGTGTCTCTAAGCAGCATGTTTCCAGCTTTTTCACACCACATTTCTTACATTCGCACATCAAACACTCATTGTTGTGGTAACCAACATCTATGTGCTTTGGGCATAGAACTGACTCCCACATATGTGTGACACCTTTGAAAGTTTTACATAAAGCCATGCAACCCATGCTAGTTTCATCACCTCTGACGCAAATGCTGCATGTACATCTGCATTGTACATCTGCATTGGGCTCCACGCAGCCCGAATGATTGAGACCACCTATGGTTAAATGTGTCCTTTAAAAAGGACATCTGCACATGATATTCGCGGCAACATGTGTATCTATCTTTCAACCACCGTATAAAAAATGGTTTCATCATATCAAACATTCTCATACCTATTTTGCAATCAAGATGCTTTTCTTTGAACCTGTAGAAGAGCTCAATTATGAGAGTTAGAAGGCAGTTATTACGTTAGTTATGGCAATTAGTATACAAGCCATGCACGGAAGCATACCGTATGCAACTAGCCCTTACAGTATGCTAACTAGCACTTACAATATGCTTCCATGCATGTGTAGTATGCTAACTAACACATTCAATAGCTAAAAAATACTTTTAGTATACTAAGTAGCACATTCAGTAAGCTAATTGTTACATTCAGTGTGCTAATTAGCATATTCACTATGCTAACTAGCACAAACAGTATGCTAACAAGCACATTCATTATGGTAACTAGCACATTTAGTATGCTAAGTAGCACTTAAAGTATGCTAATTAGCACTCACAATATGCTAATAAGCACATACACAATGCTAAATAGCATTAATCATATCCTAATTATGACTTATAGTATGCTAAGATGCTCTTAAATTATGCTAACTAGAACCTTGAGTATGCTAACTAGCACTTAGAGTATGCTAACTAGCACTGACAGTATGCTAACTAACACATTCAATAGGGTAATTGGTACATTTAGTATGCTAAGTAGAAAATTTAGTTATCTAATTGGTACATTCAATGTGTTAATTAGCACATACAGTGCTAACTAGCACAAATTATGCTAACAAGCACATTCATTATGCTAACTAGTACATTCAGTATACTAAGTAGCACTTACAATATGCTCACCAGCACTAAAAGTATGATAATTAGCACTCATAGTATGCTAGTAAGCACATACAAAGTGCTAACTAGCATTACAATATGCTAAGATGCACTTACATTATGCTAACTAGCACCTTGTGTGCACTTATAGTATGCTAAGATGCACTTACATTATGCTAACTAGCACCTTGAGTACAAAGGAGATTGAAACTTAGAATATGCTAACTAGCACTTACAGTATGCTAAGATGCACTTACAAATGCTAGTAAGCACATATAGATTGCTAACTAGCATTACAATATGCTAAGATGCACTTACAGTATGCTAATCAACACCTACCATATGGTGACTAGCACTGATCGCATGCTAACTAGCATTTATAGTGTGCCTCCAGGTACGACTTGTATACTAATTAGCAATACTAATATGATAAATAACATACTCTATCAGGTGATCAACATATTGAAGATTTGAACTAGCATATACAATATAGCATGTTCTAGCTAGAATAAACCATAAACAACCACAGTGTAAATAACAATCAGTATGCTAACTGTAAAGTTTCACATGCTTTTTAGTGTACTTGAATAATGGTGCTTTGGTTAGAGAAATTACCTAAGGTTCATCAAGGAGGTGTACAGGGTTCTTTATCTAATTTTTTCTCCCCATCCTCTTTCGACAAACATCTTTTTTGTTGGGGGATACACGGGTCCCTTCTCTCTAAAATGTTTAAACCAACTCTTTCATTTCATATGTGATTGTGCTATGACAAGCATTTTTTTGATATGCAGACAATGAAACCATTCCACTGCCAGCATTCGATGTCACACACAATTTAGCCTTGTACAAGGATCGACGTGGAACTTTAACAAGTCTTGAGACTTTTGACATATGCATATTCTCTGAATTCAACATCATGGAAAATGATGTATGCTTCAAATACAACTCCTCATTATAGCTTGGCTGCTTCACAAGCGCCAAGATGTTACAAAAATTGCACATGATTGCACTTTGAATAGTAGACTCCTCTGGACACATTGCTTGCACGATAGGATGATGAGATACTAGATTCCAAATTTCTTGCTTGTATCCTGTACTAATTCCTTCAATCCTCCTCTTGAATAGTGCCACAATCTCATACAAAATTTTCTCTTATTTTCCTCCTCAAAGGCAAGCTCGCGAACTTGAACCTGCTTAAATTTTATCTTATCTCATTGTTTCCTCTCTCTTTGCCTCTCATAGTCCCTAATGACAGTAGAAGTTGGGTCCTTCAAGTTTGGATTCATTCTCTGTAAAGGATCCCATTTGCTACCTTCATCTGCTTCCGTTGAACACACAAGTAAACCTACCAAATCAGATTGCAAGGTATAGTTCTCCATAGCTGTATGAGATGGGGAGGAAGTGGGCTACACGGAGAGAATGTGAGGCAAAGGGAGAGGGTGAGACTGTTTGAGAGAGAGAGAGAGAGAGAGAGAGAGAGAGAGAGAGAGAGAGAGAGAGAGAGAGAGAGGTCATCCACTACACCATGACTTTAGTAACTGAAAAAGATACCACGCTTGAACTTGGCGTCGAGTAAATTTAACATTAATCTTGGCTTTCGAATGTATGCTAACAAGGACTACTTACTAGCATTGTCCAAGACAACATTTTTTGTGCACGTTAACATGCTTCTACCCTATATTAAAAAATAAGAAGGATCTCATTTGGATTGGAAGGGGTGATGGACTTCTGATCACAACTTAAACTATTTAAGATATATGTATTTTTTTCAAAAATATATATACGAGGTATCTCTAGAAAACACACCTTAATACTTTCCACTTGATTGAGAGGGATAATGGCCTTCTAACCCCAAAAATTGTTGTAACATCATACCATTTCTATTGAGTATTGATACTTGCTCCGATTCTCACATTGTATGGATTGTAGGTAGAAGTTGAAAAGTTTTTATGTAGAACATGGATAACAACTAATAGGGTATGTTGACACCTGTAAAACATATTCAAGGCTAACAAATCTGTTGTTTTGTTTATGTGGATGCAGGGATTCTATCTTTACTTAGTATCTTTTTGGCTTGATGGGCGTGAGTATGCATTGAAGGGGGGAGTCCCCTAGTATGTGGTGAGCTTGATCTTTGCACAGTTCCCTACATCCATGTTAGGTGACATTATTCACAATTACACAGCAAGTGAGTTTTTTCTATGTTATTTGAGAGGTTTCATGTTCATTATAGATTGCACATAGGTCATGATGCACCTTGTTCATTTTAACTTGAGTGTGCAGATAATGTAAAAGGTGATCCTTATGAAGCAACCAAGTAGTAAAGCATTTGAGAGAATCAATATTAAACCACGGTGTACACCTAAATGATACTTAAAGAAGTGTGAAAAGATGTACAAATTTATGAAATTTTGGCCAAACAGGACCATTGAGAAGGATCACAAATTGCTCAATCAATCTCATGGCATCATCTACTATAAAGATGTTAAAACGAGCATAATCTGGTTTGGCATAGCCTTCAAATATAATATAGGCAACCAAAATAAACAGCGAAACAACAATTTGGACCATATTTCAGATAGATTAATGTATGTTCATACTCAACCTAATTACTCTAATGCCACATTCCATAAACCCTTAGTGAATCAACATCATGACAACCAGTCATGGCAAAAACAAAGAATAGACATAGGTTAAATATATATTTTTATCATCAATAGTTTGGCACCAACCTAAGAGGTGGTGCTTTGTTTGACGAGATCCATAATGTAAAGCCTTAGGATAGGAAACTCAACAACACCCCACCCACACAAACTTGCAGTGAACTAGTGTAATTGGCAGACACACAAGCACTCTACTCACTTTCCTAGACACACACCAGTGCAAAGAAAAGCTAAGCGAGGGACAAGATCATCCCTCACCTGTAAGTAGAGGACCCTCGAGAAGAAGTCGGACAGAAACTCTCGCAAGATTAGCTTATAGAATCAGCATAGAGTCCAAGTATGCATACACCGTAGATACCATATCAAGCAAATATGAGTCATTAGTGATGGTGTCGGGGAGAGAGAGAGAGAGAAGGGAGACACAAGAACATCAGAGCTAAGCAATAGGCATGGAGAATGCTAGCAAATAACCTCACATCATGCTTGGGAGGAGAGATTCCATTCAAGAATGTGTACATAATTATGCCAGGGTATTAAACCCTTTAAAATTAATTTTTAGGGGAGTGTTTAAGAAAAAAAAAAAGAAACTCAACACAAGTGTGTTTAGGGGTGAGTAACATCCAACGAATTCCAACCATAGAGCTTTAAATACTTAAGTTGGGATAGTGCAAGAAGGGGTTTGGCCCCATAGGAGGAGAGATTCAAATTTTAATCATCAAGTGGAAGGCCCTTCAGTGGATAAGGCCAAGTCATAATTGGCATTGTAATTAAAAGTTTGAGAAAGGAGTTTCCAAGTATAGGATAGGCCACTAATAAGGCACATATAAAAGCGACGTGTGTGTGTGTGTGTGTGTGTGTGTGTGAGAGAGAGAGAGAGAGAGAGAGAGAGAGAGAGAGAGAGAGAGAGAGAGAGAGAGAGAGAGAGATCTCAACTTATGCGTGTCACCTCTGTATCATTCCAATTTTATCACATGCTTCAAGTATTTGAAATAATTTGTGAGTTTTCCTATGATGTTAGAATATTCTATAACTTCTTTATTGACATGAAAAGTTTCCTTCTGACCTCTCCATATGTAACCGTCCCCTTCTTCCCTACATTGCATCAACAAGAGAAGATGCTCACAACCCAGTGTATCAACAAATAGTGGTGACCCCATGTGTGTCTCCCTTGACTAACCATAACCATAACCAAATTCTCAAACCACAACCAAAATTGAACATACATGAATATATCTAGAACCATGGCTACCGTCTAAAAGTATATATGAACCAAAAAATAACGAGCTATACATCAAAATGTACAAATGGAAAAATATACATCAACCATATTGATCAAGGCAAGGCCTCCCAGTCGACGGCATCTCCCTCATCTTGAAGTGTAGAAGAAGAGTTGATAGTCCATGCTTGAATCCATATTTCTCCTCTCTATCCGTTGGGGAGGATGTTTCATGGCAAGCTCCTATAATATAAACACTTAACCATAAGATAAACATTAGAAAAACATATGTACATATGCTATTTATATATTGTATAAAATTAAAGACTCATGTTAAAAAGTCTCGTAGTCTCCACTCCCAAGATAAGAAGATCCTACAGACTCTAGGCATGCTATGGACGCACCTTGTTGTATCTGCTAAAACCTGTCCAGACGCTCATGTGACTCTCGCACAATCCTTGCCCACTCCTCTACATCCAGCCATGCTAGCTTTGGCTCATGACAAATTTCTCTTGTGTGTCCTCTCTGTACCTATTTGATCCAATTTGGGACATTGTTCCAAATACGCGTACTCATTTTAAAAGAGTACACAATCATTAGGACATATATGGATTTTATTATAATCCATCCCTAAGTACGTAAGCAGCGCAACAAGTTGGGTAGGAGAATGTGATTGCCTTCTAGCAAAAATTGCTCGTTGAGCAATTTGTCAAAACCATGTAAACAATTTAAACAAGAAATTAGCATTTTCAGATAAATTAGTATAAAATATATATATATTTACTTGAAAATATCTATAACACTCATGTCACACCACCCATAAATAGAAGATAAATAGATTCTAGGTTAAGCATTACCAAAGTTGTACAGAGAAATTTTTTTTTGTCACCGTTGTAAAGCGACATGTGGGCAAGCATTTTCATCATCTCTCCTTCTTCTTTGGAATTCTCATGCCGTCACTGTGGATGAGGTTATTTAGGTTGAGAGGTAGTGTTTCCTTGAATGCTAGCACTTTCTCTTGGATTTGAATGATGGGATCCATGTCAAAGAATACATCTTTGTTCCATCTCATCTTCTTGAAAAGTATCATCGAGTAGAGTCCACCAGTAGTGTTTCATTTGATATTATCCTCCTTTGTTGAGTCTGTGTTGAGATTGGAGCAATATTGATATCCAAGATTTTGACATATTCTCTCTTGACCATGAAATTGATAACGTAGATCTTATAGTTGCTCTATGGGAAAAAGGTCATTGTTGTGTATATGCTGATCAAAGATCTTTTGTTTTTGAAAGATTTGATGCTTACATAACATACAAGGGAATGTCATCCTATTGTCCATAATTAATCTAGAGATTGCAAAAAAATTTAATAAGTAATAGTGAGTACACATGGCTTGACTGTTATTAGAGCATATAACATGAGCTAACACATAAGTTTGAACAAACGGCTATAAAGCCCCAAGCAAACCAATGGCCAACCATAAAAATCTTTGCACATCTAACCATAATGGTCAAACCAAAATCCACTAGGCCTAATCGTCCAAACCGTAAGTGTCTTCACATAGCTAACCCTAATTGGCCAAACCACTAGTATCTTTGCATGACTAGCCCTAATTATCCAAAACAAAAATAGACAACAATGTAACTAAACTAGCTCAAATTCTCTAGACATGCTTGATCCCTGCACACCTTGGTATAGAGGTGCAAGGAGATTAGGACCATCGGGATACTTTCGTCTTTATTGGTCAATGACTATATTCATAGGTGGACCGTAAGTACACAGCCATGTCTACATGACAATGCATGTAGATTGAGCACAAATCCTAATATGTAACACTCCAAAAACGTCCATTTATTAGCAACCAAACCAAAATCCACTAACCCTAAGCGGCTAGCCCCAAGAAGATTAAAATGGTCAAATAGTACACTAGACAAACCAAAAGTTGCTAATCCTAAGCTGCTCACTCTTAGCGACTAGCCCTAAGCAGATTGAAAGGGCCAAACATTGTCCTAATCCAATTCAGAGTGGCAAACATAAGTGACTTTACATAGCCATATCCTAGCAAACAAATTATAAGCAACCAGCCCTAAGAAGACAGCTAGCCAAATGCTGCCCTAACATGATTTGGAGAGGCCAAACCTAAGCGGCTTTACACAACGTGAACACGGCTATATATTAGCGACCAAACCAAAAGTGGCTAACCCTAAGCAGCTAGCCCTAAGAAGATTTAAATGGCCAAATGCAACACTAATCCAATTTGGAGTGGCCAAACCTAAGAGGCCTTACATGGCCTACCCTAATGCTCTAAATACGGCCATCTATTAGCGATCAAACCAAAATTCGTTAAGCCTAAGCTGCTAAGTTTTAGCTACTATCCCTAACCAGATTGAAATGGCCAAATGCTATCCTAATTTGATTTAGAGCGGCCAAACATAAGAGACTTTAAACAACCACATCCTAGCAACCAAACCATAAAACACCATATTAGAGAGTTTGAGACTGTAGAGCCAATTTGGGAATCACTAATGTATTAAAGATTTTTCCATATGGACAAATCTAAAAGAAAAATCAAGACCAAAGACTTCCACAAGGTAGTAATTGAAAATGTCTTCCAAGCCATGCTCTCAAAACTTTGGATAAGATTTTTCCATGTGGTCAAATCTTAAGCTCATTTGGAAGTAAAATTTGGGAGATCCCCAAATTCATCAATATGGTATTAGAAGCAGCTACCTCTAAGCGGCTAGCCCTCAGTAGGCAACTAGTCAAACGCTTCCCTAACCGAATTTGGAGCGACCAAACCTAAGAGGATTTACACAGCCAACACATCTAAGCTACCTACTTAAAAGATAAAAAGAAAAAGAAAATAATAGAAAGGCAAAAGAAATATTCGAGAAAAATTCGGGTTCAATTTAAACAACAAAGTATACTCACAAGACACTTCCGGCTTATGCCATGGGAACATGAACATAACCAATGCATAGGAAATTAGCTTTTCATTTTGAGAAAATTAGCATAAAGGAAAAGATAAGATAAGGGAAAAGGAAAAATAAAAAGATAGAGGAGAAAAGGAGAAGATAAGAATAAGGTGAGTAAGTAACTTGTTAAGAAAGTTTTGATAAGTAAGATAAGTTATCAAGATAAGCAAATTTAACTATCAAGATAAGTGAAAACACTTATAAAAAATGTGTTTTTTTCTCATTTTTCACTTTTGTCCTTCATTTTCTCAAGGTGAAAACTTGATAGTAAGTTTAAGAAATCCATAGAAAAACCTCTTTCACACACAGACACACCTCCTACACACATACACACACACACACACACACACACACACACACACACACACATCTCTAAGAAAAGCCATGTCCAAAACCCTAATCAAATTTGTCAAAAACTTGATCTTCTTCTTCACACTACCCTCTCCCTCTCCTCTCTCCTAATTCTCAAGATTTCCATAGCTTGAATCCCCTTTGCCTCTTAGCATTCTGTCATTTCAAGTAGCCAAATTGGGGGCCTTCAAGCAAAGTGAAGAGACGACTACATCCAAAGCAAGGAGAAGATTAGATTATACACACACTAAGGTATTGTTTTTTTATTATTTTTATGCTCTTTCACTTGCTTGAAAGTGATTTACTTTCATGCTTACATAAATTTATGCTTAAGCTCTCATTTTTCCATAAGCAAGCCTTTTGCTTGGAAAGAAGAAATAACTACTTAATTTTGTTGTTTCCCTCTAATTATGGCTCATTACTAATCATAACTAGCAATGTTGCTAACAACTAACCTAGATATTATTTCAAGTTCCGTTGTTTCAACTTCTCTAGATTACCAAACTAATATGGCATAGAGAGAGTAAAAAACACTCTCTTTAACCATAGGTGACTAGAGATCATACTTATATTTCAAGTTCCATTCTCTAGATTACCAGACTAATATGGTATAGAGAGAGTAGAAAGTACTCTCTTTAACCATAGGTGACTGGAGATCATACATATATTTCAACTTCCGTTCTCTAGATTGTCAGACTAATCTGGCATAGAGAAAGTAGAAAGCACTCTCTTTAACCATAGATCACTGGAGATCATACTTATATTTCAAGTTTCATTCTCTAGATTACCACACTAACATGACATAGAGAAAGTAGAACGCACTCTCTTTAATCATAGATGACTGGAGATCATACTTATATTTCAAGTTTTGTTCTCTAGATTATCAAACTAATATGGCATACAGATAGTAGAAAGTACTCTCTTTAACCATAGGTGATTGGAGATCATACTAAAAAAGCATGCATGTTGGATGATCATTAATATCTATGCGTACCCTTAAACCCCGCGAAAAATATATTTTTTAACTTTTTAAAATGCACGAGGTAGTTGCCACACATAATCACAAAAAATTAAGTATTGGAATTAGCCATTCTATTGAAAGTGACATTATAATTTACTCTAAAAAGAAAGCTCTTATGAAAGGTTCACAAGTTTTTCTTTAAATTTAAGAAATATGATTTTTCTTCTTTCAAAGAGAAAAGAGCATGTGTGTAAGATTTGTTTAGTGATACCAATAAAGGTTAATACTAATTCACTCAAGGAGAGTTAAGTTTTGAAGCGTAGCCCTATCTTAATCAAAGAAGTTTTTCTTTGGAAGTGGAAATTTCCTTTAAGGTATCCCCCCCTCTTATCAATTGGAAAATCACAAAACCATAAGCCTCTTCTAGCTATATAATTAATCCTCTCCATGATAGCAAAGGCATGCCTAAATTCCTTCTTAAAGAAGAATTTGTTAATCATTCATACACTATTGCATGAACCATTTTTCACTATACTAGAATGTCCACTCTTAGGAACTTCGTATTCTTTTATGCTTACGCTACCATGCATGGAAGGGTTTCACTCTTGCATAAGCACTCAAAGGAAGTTCCATGATTATTTGTCTCAAGATTGCAAGTTGGTGCATTCCAAAGTTTTGTGTTTACCACGCATAGATCACACCAAAGAAAAAATTCATTGTAGAAAGCATATGCATTGTTCAATTCAAGTTTGTCTACTTTCAAGTTTTTTTTTGCAAATTTGAAGGGGGGAGTAAGGGGATAGCTTCACGGATGTTGTGAGCGTGTTGCGTGAACATGAAACTCCCATCACTTCCACGGAGATTCCCCATAGATGGAAAATGATGCAAAGGGACAAAAATGGGATTCGTGAAAGTCAGTATTAACTTGAAACTTACGTTGTCGAGAAATTTGCGGTCTTTCCAGGAAAGCACCGGGCTTATGGATGTGAGAGTTTGTGAGAGACCTCCAAAAAACTATATGAAGGAGTTAAACCATAGATGCCATGAAAAGTAGGGTTTGGAAAGAAGTGCAATCAAAGAAGTCCCACTTTTTCTCTCTTGCACTCACACACACAAAGAAAGAACACAAAAGAGAATATTAAACCAACACAAAGATGAAAACATCAAGGCTATGGTCATATCCTATCATGGATAATATGAAAGGGTTAATAGATGAGGTAATGGCATTCAATCTTGGCTGACCGAATAGGCTACAAATTGTTCTTTGGAATTGTAGTTTTGTGAGACCATAATATATATACTTTGTCTAGTGATTGGTATTAATTGTGTGTACAAATCCTCTTGGTTCATAGCAAGATAACTACGCTTATATCAAAAGAAAAGTTATAGTATATGAGAGGTAGTATGATGGGATCCGGTGATAAAAGTATTTCATTGAGCCTTTCTGGGCCAAAGAGAAACACTATACGTTGTTGAAAGTGTATTTACGGCTAATCCATACATTAATTCTAATAGATCGTATAGAGTGAAAGCGATAGAAATTATCATCATGTGGATTATTCATCTAGGATAACTCTAGTATGTGAAAAATGTTGATATGAGAGAAGAGAAGGGAAGAGAAGAGAAGAGAGTTTCCCTCCCAAGCCCTATTCTTGCCCGTAGGCAATAAGGATACTGCGGGGAGAGATGTACCTGTAGCAAGGAGAACCTAAAATTTGTAGAGAGGATGAATTACTAAGAGTGAGAGAGATAGGTTTTGTTAAGGAGATGAGATTATATATATATATATATATATATATATATATATATATATATATATATATATATATATATATATGTGTGTGTGTGTGTGTGTGTGTGTTGGATCAGAGATGAAAAAGAAGACAACAAGAAATCAAGAAAACATCAATGTCGAACACATCTTACTTGACAAACCCTTCGGCACCATTATTGATGGAGAGAGAAGAAGAGGGGAGAATTCAACGTTGATTGATACGCCAAGTCCAAGACCTTCTTTGATTAGATTTGATCTTCCAAGGATAGTGTGCAAGAATGGCTAGTCTTCCTCTAGGAGAAAGTATAGGTTTAGGCTTATGTTAATGGCTAAGTACAATTTGACATTACTACTCACTCCCTCATGAATTCCTCTCATCAATGTCTTGAATGCTTGAGTTGTTTTCAAGGAAGAAGAGGTCTCCTTTTATAGGTGAAGAGAACCCCCAAGGGTTAACACAAGAAGAGAAGAGCTAGTGTGAACAAAAACTGGAAAAGTTGGAAATGAGCTGTCCCTGCATGATGTGGGCAGACTGGGGTCCAGTATTTTGATCATATCTCCTCAACCGTAGCTCCAAATAAAAAAGAAAAAATATGGGCAAAAACTTCAGCTCATTACCTACGACATATTTTTATATGCATTTCCAATTCGGATTAGAACCTTGTGTAAAAAAATCATCAAAAAAGGGTCCATTTTTGGCAGCAAAAGTCTTCCTGTGGTCCCCTGAGCCTAGACTTTCATTTGATTCCAAAGGTCACCTCATGCCATATGAAAGCATGACATTGCTCCTTGACAAAGTTTTGTAATCATGCTTGCAATAATGCATTAAAATAAGTGTATCTTTGAAATCATGCCACCTAGTGTCCCACTAGGATTTGATTCCCTCCTAGTAGCTATTTAAAAAGAAATATAAGAAAAATACATAGAATATATATATATATATTGGAGTTACCCTAGATATAGGATCTAGATATGGTGTGAGATGATAATGAGATAGTAGAAATAAAGAATCAATTCCTTTTTGCCCCAAGTTAAAGAGGCGGAGCTAATGACGCTTTTCCCATAGTATTTTCTGATGGTAAAGTAAGAATAGGTTACCCTTGAGATAAATAATAGGATGAGATAGAAAGCTTATTGTTATAGCTACATATGCATATGTACATTATAGGAAATATAATTATGTATCTAAAAAGTTACAAGATAGATCTTGTAGTATGCGTTCCCACTATGTACGTGTCACAGCACGACATCCACCCCCTCTAGACCTGCACATCTTCTGGTATCGACATTGTCTCTTTGTAAGATTAGTCCTCTTGTACATCTTCCTTGCTTTCTTATTCACTGGATAATTCCAAAGCTTCATCTTCACTTTGATCGTCACCTGTGTTTTGCTCTTCTTCCTCATCGACATCTTATGGATCATTGTCTCTTCTTCTCTTAAACATTTTGATCCTTTTTCCTACAATGGGAATCTTTACTTCTGTACCATCTAGTTCAGACAAGCTGTAAGTAGCATTTTCATTCACATGCTTTGCAACAAATGGTCCAAACCATCTTTTTGAGAACTTACGCATGACTGTGTGATGGTTATCAAGGCTACTATTATACACTAAAGCCCATTCACCTTTGTCAATTGCTTTGCTCTTGAGTCGATGTTTCTTATCAAAGTTGTCCTTGTTTTTCAACCTTGCATTTTTGAGTCATTCTTTTGCAACCTCAATGTCTCCAGGTCTTCTCTCTAGTTGCCTTATGCACAATGCAAGGAGATATTCTCTGTTGAGCCCCTCTTTCCAAGGTAGTACATTCCATGTGGGAATTGTATCTTCAATCGGAATCACTGGCTTTTGACCATACATTAGCTCCGCAGGCATGTAGCCAGTTACTGAGCGATGTGTTGTATGATCAGCCCATAAAGCATATGGTAACAGTTTTGGCCACTCACCAACTCTTCCTTTACAAGCCTTGGCCAATGCTTTGATGATAGGAGGATGCCCTCTTTCACTCTTTCCATTGCCTTCAGGGTTGTAAGATGTAGTAAGAGAAAGCTTGATTCCTAATCTAAAAAAGAACTCCCTTGCTTCTTCGGCATCCAGTTCACCTCTGTCTGCAGTGATCTTTCCCACACAACCATAACGGAAAATCACCTCATCAAGAAGGAATTTTCACACAGCTTCTGTGGTTTTAGCTCTTAATGCTCTTCCTTCAACCTGATTAGTTAGGTCCTCTCATGCAAGAACCAAGTACCTCATCTGCCAAAGTCCTAAAGGCATTGTGACTAGATCCACAACCCATTTTTAGTGCATGGCTAGTGGATATGTAGGGTGCAATCCATCACGATGTCGGGCATTTGAATACATTTTACAAGTTATACATGACTCTAAAAATTGAGATACATCTTTATACATACCCTTCCACCAGTATTTTTCTTTCAACTTGGAGAAGGTTGCCCACACACCCCTGTGTCCAGCCCATAGACTCTCATGAAACTCTTGCATGAGCTTTACTTGAGTCTCTTTTTTTACATATAACCCTTTGTGGTGTAGCACCCTTTTGTTTAGGATGCTTCCACAAGTAACCATCCCTTAAAAAGTACCCATATGCTTTCCTGCGTATCCTCTTGAATTCTTGTTCAGACCAATCATCCTATTTTGTTAGAGTACTCAAGTAGCTTCCAATAGAAAGCCAATCAAATTCATAAAGATCTTTCAAGAACAATTCAAGCGAATTAGTCATGCAGACATTGTTACCTTTGATATGAGAGATAGAATAGAACTTTGTGCCTTCATCATCTCCGTCATCAATCATTTGTGACTCATCTTCATACCTTGCCCTTGATAGCATACCTGCCACTGTATTGTCTTTACCTGCAATGTGCTTAAACTCGGGATTTAAGGACTTAATGTAGGCAATCCATCGCAACATAGCAATGTCAGGCGTTGAGCAGCTTGTAATCATCCGAAGAAGTGGTAGACAATCTGTTTCTACAACCACACATGCACCAATTAGGTACTCTTTCCCACTTTTCAAGGTTGTAACCATACCCCATAACTCTCTCCTTATCTGTGGATAGTTTCTTTGGCAAGCACTTAGTACCTTTGCTCCAAATCTTACCACATACATGTGTCCTTCTTTGTCATCTTGCCCTATTGCCCATCCAATCCCTGTAGGCTGGTGTCTACTGTCACAATTACTGGCCTTTGACACTCATAGTCTACCTTTCTCAAAGTCGTTGTTGACTGGAGGAACTCCTTTAGCTTTTCCATGGATTTTACATGTGCTTCTGTCCATTTAAACTTTTGATTCTTTCTAAGAAGCTGATAAAGAGGATCAGCTACATGTGCATAATGTGGAATCCAAATAACATAGAAGACACATGCTCCCAGAAACCTTCTAACCTCAGTGATGCTAGTGCATGTTTCTTTCATTCTTTGGATGGCATCTACCTTTGCTGGACAAGGTTTCCTACCATATGGCCCACACATGTGCCCCACAATGAGCACTTCATTGACACCAAACATAGAATTTTTCCCTGACAAAGTAAGATTCCCTTCCTCCAACCTAGACAAAATTTTATCACAATCATTTATGTGATTTACCACAAACCTGCGACATCGCCTAAGATCCAAAGCTTCATCTTTGTCAGTTTCTTCACATCCTTTGATAGGCAAATCATCAATAAAAGGCATTGTGATTTGAGGAATAAAGTCACGTAAGACCTTATTCATCCCATTCATCATATGTGCAACCGAGTTGATTGCTCCCGCTCCCTGTGGCAAGGTACACATCCTTACCAAAAAACCCAAAGGTGTCATCATGGTTGTCAAGTCTCTGCTTTCGATTGCAAGCTGAAATTGATCATACCCTAAGTAGAGATCCCCCATTGAGTAGATTGCCCTCCCTGCAAATGCCTCTGCAAACTCATCGACAATTGGACATGTACCTACGTTTCTAATTGTCACCTTGTTCACTGGTTTCATATCTTGGATGAAGCGTAGAGAACCATTCTTCTTTGGAACCATGAACCACCTGTTTGAGTATGGAGCACAAGAAGGCTTCAAAATTCCCATTTTGATCTTCTCATTCAGTAGCTCTACTAACTTTGGCAAATGAGCCTTTGGAACTGGAATAGGCCGGAGATTCCCAGGCACATGAGGTATTGTGAAAATTACTATAGGAGCTACAATAGAAGGATCAACACATCCTATCTCATGTGGCTCAAATGCAAAAGCCTTACCATGCTTTGAAAGCATTTCTTTGAATCACTTTGTCTCCTCCTATGTTAGAAACTCCTCGCAACCAATCTGCAACTCTTGAAAAGACTCCTTTGTGAAGGTATGCCCGATCTTTTTAGGATTCCTTAAACCTGGTTGCAAAGAAGCTTGCTCAATCTTTTCCCTGTTGTTGGGTGGTAAGGGTAAAGCTATTGGTTTTACCTTCTTTGATACACTCTTGTATTTAGTTTCAACATGGACTTCTGAGCCAACTATTTGTTTTTCTTTAAAGGCTTCTATTACTTCATACATTTCCATAGAGCATACTTCCACAATTTCATTTTCAAGATGCAAACTAGACTCCATTATAGCATCAAGCTCACCCATAGTATCTACAAAAGAAACTTGATCACACAAACCCAAAACATTTTCAGTAGGCTTTAGCAACCCACTCTTTTTCATGCCTATTTGTACATTATGCACATATTGCCTCTCACATCTCTTCAAATCTTCAAGTTTTCTAAAACATACTGTTCCATTCCTTGTTACCAAGGAGCTCGTTGAGAAAGTTTCACCTATTTTTGTATCATGCGAGACCCTTTTTCTTTCTGTATCACTGCAATCCCGCTTTACAATGGTACTTGGCCAAAACCATCATTTCTCTATGATCATGAAACTCTTTGCTCACCTTTGGTAGAGGATGTTCTCTGAGGTTGTCACGGTTTCTTTCATGGTTTACACAAACTGTGAGAAATTGGACAGCTTGTTTACTATCTTTGCTAGGTATCCTAGCATATGCTGAACCATCATCCATTACCTTTGTTTCCATTCAAACTCCCACAATGGAGGGCTGTCCAAGGATGAGATGATATGAAGATGTATCCTGTAAAAAGAAGTTTTGGTCAATCTTTACATCACCTATTGTCACCTTCACACCTGGACATGTTGCATACAATTCACCGGATGAATTGTTTGCCACTTTTACCATCCAGCCATGATCTGTGTCCATCGGCCATTTTCACTTGTTGTAGAGACTCTTTGACATTATGTTTATTTATGAACCATGGTCAATCAAGGCAACAAATGGCTCTTCAAGATCACCTACCTTGACCAAAGTTTTTGTAGTAGCCCTTGTCCAATGACTTCGTGAATAGTAACTCCTAGGAATATCTTCAAATTCTTCATCATCATCTGAGAAATGCACTTGCTTCACTCTCCCACTAGATTGGTAGCATCCTACCACAACTCCATCATTCTCGTTATTTTGCAGTTGCATCCCTTGTGTCTTCGAGGTTTCCCATTCAACCTGTGGACGAGAAACTTCAGCAAGGGTTTGCCTCTTCCTCTTGATGATGCCAATGATCTTCTCATGGAATTCACGCTTTGCAATGCCAAGAACTTCTCCCAGAGTAAACTCAATCTTGCTATTCAAGATCCTTTCCTCCAAGAATTTCTTCAAATCTGTAGGAACCTCAATATCAGATTGTAGTTTATAAGTTGGGCCTTTTGTCTTACCTTTTGTTGGCTCTTTCTTCTTTCCTGTCGTGGACTCCTCCATGAGTACTTCAGGTGGAGATGCTCCTTGTGTTGAGGGTGTTTGAGAAGGCATTGAGTCGCTTCTTCCCCCACTTCTAGAAGATCTTTTTGATGGTCCTTCATTAGCATTATCACGTCTGCGCTTCTCTTCTACAATTGCCTCATTTGGCATTTTGTAATGTAGGCATGCACTGACAATGAGTCCACTGGATCATCCACTCCTGTTTCTAGACGTATGCAATCACCTGCTTCATGTAGAATCTCTTTTGTAGGATTTATCTTTTTAGCTAATTGCATGACATTTGGCTAAATTTAACCATGATGGTCACTCACCTCTGCATCACAAAAATGATCAATTTTTACTCCATAAGTAGCTGCCTCAACTGAAGAGCTGGCACGATTAGTTGCCATATCTTCAACTAAGGTTTGCATTCCCCCCTTCCCAAAGTTAGTTCTCAAGGGTAGACCTGTCTCTCTTAAGTGGATTTTACCATCCTTAAAAAAGAAAACATCTTTTGAAAAAGCATCACTAAAATCATCACAATTCCTTCTTACATGGTTTGTACTATCACACCAAATACATCTATTAACAAACCCTTCTTTGGGCTGTTGTCTTTGCCTATGAAGTGGCCCTGATGGTTGGCCTTTTTCTTCAAGCTTTGCAAGCTTCACCTTCAAGTCACGCATTCCCTTCACAAGCTCATCAAACTTAGGAGCGATAAAAGTAGGCTTTACCATTTTGTCAGAAGTTGAGGTGGAAGGACTTGTAGTGTTTACTACCATCTTGTCCCTTATTCTTTCTCATTTGGCAAGCAGTGAGACAGCACCTTCAACTCATTCCGGTCGGTCTTTAGTCCTTGCTCAGCGTCTTTATCTTCAAGAAGAAGCTCCAAATTTTCTTGAAACTCTTTACCTGCAGCTTGTAAGAAAAGATCTGTCTTCTCTGCATCTAGTGTGGCCCTTTCTTTCCTTGTGAGTTGTGCATAGCGCCGCTCAAATTCCATAAGTAGCTTTGTTATTGATAGTCCTTGCTTTGACTTGACTACCCATTCTAAGAATGTCCTTTTGGTCACTCTCTCAGAGTCCTCCATGAAATATTCCTCCTTTAAAGCTACTTTGAGTTCTTCCCAATTTCTCCCATGCCCATCTTTAATTCCCCTAACATGTTCTCTAATTTTTGGAGCAACAACTAGCTCAAAGCTTTGAATCATCTCACCTTCTGACACGCGATGCAGCTCCATCTCCTTCACATACTCGCGTAAGTACTTGGTTACATCTTTTCCATTGAACTGATTCATTCTATTGACGACCGCTTGTATGGCCTTTGTTGCTGAAATCTCCCTTCTTTCAGTAGCATGTTGTTGTTGCATGAACATTGCAAATGCTTGAAACATTTGCATTGTTGCTGGGCCGAAATGCATACCCTGTTGCTCAACATGATCACCGATGGTTACCCACAAACTCTCACCCTGGCAGTTACGCGTCGGGTTCACCTAAAAATATATCGAGAAATTTGCGATCTTGCCAGGAAAGCACCGGGATTATGGCCGTGAGAGTTTGTGAGAGAACTCCAAAAAACTATAACCATAGATGTCATGAAGACTAGGATTTGGAAGAAAGTGCAATCAAAGAAGTCCCACTTTTTCTCTCTTGCACTCACACACACAAAGAAAGGACACAAAAGAGAATATCAAAACAACACAAAGATGAAAACATCAAGCCTATGGTCATATCGTATCATGGGTAATATGAAAGGGTTAATAGATGAGGTGATGGCATTCAATCTTGGCTGGCCGAATAGGCTACGAATTGTTCTTTGGAATTGTAGTTTTGTGCTTACCATAATATATATACTTTGTATAGTGATTGGGATTAATTGTGTGTACAAATCCTCTTGGTTCATAGCAAGATAACTACGCTTACATCAAAAGAAAAGTTATAGTATATGAGAGGTAGTATGATGGGATCCAGTGATAGAAGTATTTCATTGAGCCTTTCTAGGCCAAAGAGAAACACTATACGTTGTTGAAAGTGTATTTTACGGCTAATCCATACGTTAATTCTAATATATCGTACAAAGTGAAAGCGATAGAAATTATCATCATGTGGATTATTCATCTAGGATAACTCTAGTATGTGAAAAATGTTGATATGAGAGAAGAGAAGGGAAGAGAAGAGAAGAGAGTTTCCCTCCCAAGCCCTATTCTTGCCCGTAGGCAATAAGGATACTGGAGGGAGAGATGTACCTATAGCAAGGAGAACCTAAAATTTGTAGAAAGGATGAATTACTAAGAGTGAGAGAGATATGTTTGATTAAGGAGATGAGATTAGATATATATATATATATATATGTTGGATTAGAGATGAAAAAGAAAACAACAAGAAATCAAGAAAACATCAATGTCGAACACATCTTACTTGACAAACCCTTCGGCACCATTATTGATGGAGAGAGAAGAAGAGGGGAGAATTCAACGTTGATTGATATGCCAAGTCCAAGACCTTCTTTGATTAGATTTGATCTTCCAAGGATAGTGTGCAAGAATGGCTAGTGTTCCTCTAGGAGAAAGTATAGGTTTAGGCTTATGTTAATGGCTTAAGTACAATTTGACATTACTACTCACTCCCTCATGAATTCCTCTCATCAATGGCTTGAATGCTTGAGTTGTTTTCAAGGAAGAAGAGGTCCCCTTTTATAGGTGAAGAGAACCCCCAAGGGTTAACACAAGAAGAGAAGAGCCAGTGTGAACAAAAATTGGAAAAGTTGGAAATGAGCTGTCCTTGCATGATGTGGGCAGACAGGGGTCCAATATTTTGATCATATCTCCTTAACCGTGGCTCCAAATAATAATAATAAAAAATGAACAGAAACTTCAGCTCATTACCTACGACTTCCTTTTTATATGCATTTTCCAATTCAGATTGGAACCTTGTGTAACAAAATCATCAAAATAGGGTCCATTTCTGGCAGCAAAGTCTTCCTGTGGTTCCCTTAGCGTAGACTTTCATTTGATTCCAAAGGACACCTCATGCCATATGAAAGCATGGCATTGCTCCTTGAGAAAGTTTTGTAATCATGCTTGCAATAATGCATTAAAATAAGTGTATCTTTGAAATCATGCCACCTAGTGTCCCACTAGGATTTGATTCCCTCCTAGTAGCTATTTAAAAAGAAATATAAGAAAAATATGAAAAATACATAGAATATATATATATTCGAGTTTACCCTAGATATAGGATCTAGCTATGGTGTGAGATGATAATAAGATAGTAGAAATAAAGAATCAATGCTTTTGTGCCGCAAGTTAAAGAGGTGGAGCTATTGACGCTTTTCCGATAGTATTTTTTGATGGTAAAGTAAGAATAGGTTACCCTTGAGATAAATAATAGGATGAGATAGAAAGCTTATTGTTATACTTACATATGCATATGTACATTATAGGAAATATAATTATGTATCTAAAAAGTTACAAGATAGATCTTGTAGCATGCGTTCCCACTATGTACGTGTCACAGAACGACAACGTTGAGACAAAAATTTAAACTTTCAAGAAACTCATTGTATTTCTTAAGGTCTTGTTTGATTAAAGATTGAAATGAACTAGGAAATAAGAGATTATAACTCAAAGAACTCAATCTAAATTTAAACTAAGATGAAAACTTTATCGAGAAGATTTGACATGGATAGCCCTAGCATAACATAGAAGATTTAAGTGTGAACTTTGACTTGCATGCTTGGAAAAGGCCGGTGTAGATGTTTACCTGTGGGATACAACGAGGGATGTTCCTTTTTGGCTAGGACTGATAACCGTTGGTCTATGTTTTGAGCTTGGGTTCATTCATTGCCCTGGAAATGGGATTGAATGGGAGTGTGTGCCGACCGACTGATAGTAGTTAGAGACCCGCGGATGCATCTGAAAATTGGCCTAGTCGGGGTAGAGCTAATGCCGAAGGAAAATGGATCCATGAAGGGATCAGGATAAGGGAGGAGATCTGATTTAATTAAGAAACTCTTCTAATTGTTTGGTAAAAAGGAACCTTGGAAAGGCTTTGAACCTAAGTGGGCTATTCTGCAATTGTCCTCATCAATCGGCCCTTTGCTCTACTTCTCAGGTTATTGATTTAAAAGGAATCTAGAGTATGTTATTTTTATAAGCCTTTCCCACATAAGATAAAGAAAATAAAAATTGGAAATTGTGTCAAGGTGCCACCTCTACATGTGGCGAAGGAGACACGATAACCAAGTCCTAGGACAAGGATAGGAATATGCCTGGAGGAGTATATGTGATTGCTTGAAAGATAACTAATTTTTTTTACTAATATTAAAGAAAAAAAGAAGTAAAATGTTATAAAAAGGAAAAAGGTGGGATCGACCTGATAAATGCACACTTGCAAGGATATGCAGCAGTTTGCATGCTGCTTTTTAATGCTTGAAATGTATTTTTGGTTTGACATGATTGGAATAATGCTTTCTAGTATCATAGTACTACCTTGGGAAGGTGCATTTATCAAAAGGTTCGATGGGTGGGTGGATTTTGGAGGCTTAATTTGTTGGCCAAAAAGTTGAGCCCAATATTATGTTGTCCATTAAGTTAAGATCTGGGGAAAAGGATCCCGATCTATGGAGCCGGAATAAAACTTGGGAATGAGGGCTTTGTGTATCTATTACATACACTCATCTTAGGGAACAATTTGACGGTTGGGCTCGGTCAGAGCCGGGGAAAAAGTGTCAGTAACCTTGAACCACGGATGAAGTAGAGGACTCCCACCAGTTGACCCTGGAAGGTTTTCACATTTAGTATGATGACTTTGACTGAAAATTTCAAATAAGTAAGGAAATATATTTTGAGCTTAAGGGTTTTGTATAGAAAAAGTGAATGTTATCACCCCCTTTAGTTGGCATCAAAGAGCGGGAGGAGTCCTGTCTTGGTGTCGGCCTCAAGCGGGAGGGATGCCAGGAATTGTGGTGTATCCATTAGGAGATGGTGCAATCGACGGTCCCAGGCATGGCCCTCACAAGTGGTATCAGAGTGTAGTTTCTATCCTTGGCTAGACAAAGATTTTTAGTATGACTTTTGTAGGAAGAGAGTGGGGTATTGACAAAAATGACATGGGAATATTAAGAAGAGAAAGATCTTCACTTGTGTAAGAATAAATGGAGATAGCAACTATAGAAAAGAAACAAGAAAAGAAATAGGACATAGAAAAAAAAAGTTAAAGAAGAGCTTCCCTTGACCGTTAATTATTTCCCAAATGTAAATTTTGGATAAGATAGAGAGAATCCACCTTTTGAAATGTCTGAGTTTTAATAAACCTACCCCTTGAGTATTTGTGAATCTATCACTAAGAAAAAGTAGTTCTGTTCGCCACAGCTATAAAATATGCCACCTAAACTCCTAAGAGATAGAGCTGCTTGGGACTCGCCTCTAGCTAACACTTCAAATTTGGCTCTTCTTGATACACAAGCATCACAAGCACCCCAAGTTGTCCCTGTACCAAATCAGATGTCGCTTGTTACAACACTTGTAGAAGATTTTGGGTGTGACAAGGATCTGAAGTCCTGCTCAAATATAGGCAACCACGTTCATTTTTAGGGACGGGTGATGATGTGCCTACTCAACTAGAAGAATGGATAATTCAGATGGATGGCTACTTTTCTCTTGCTAGCTACAATGCAGTTGCTCAGGGAATAATGGAGAGAGCTAAGCTAGAAGGACCAACAAAAACATGGTGGAAGCTCAACTACCAATCTCGCCAAGTATCAGAGGTGACTTGCATAGACTATTCCAGCACTAAGATGAATGAGTTTCTTTCTTGCAAGTTTTGGAATAGATCTATTGAAACTTACTATGATGAGTTTGTCTGAATAGTAAGTTTCAATAGATCTATTGAAACTTACTATGATGAGTTTGTCTGACTTTCACAATATGCTCCTTTCATGAGAGAGGAACAAAAGCTAAGTCGCTTCATCCTTGGGCTTGGAGAATATTTGGCTCCCGAAGTAGAGTCCCTTCGACCTACCTCATTGGCGAATGCTCTAATTTGGGCCAAGTCAAAACCCAAGAGTACTTTTAAGGGAGGTACTACAACAAGTAGGAAGCATGATCTCTCTTCCTATCCCAATCAGCCCTCTTGAGCACCCAAAGTGCCATTTATACCAAAGCCAGTTGCCCAACCCCAATCATCACCTCACTTTGTTCATGTGAATGCCCTTCCTGTCACTTAGAGTGGAAAGAAAATTCAGTGTTATGAATGCCTAGAATTCGGTCATAAGGAGGCCCAGTGTCCTAAAGAAAATGACCCTAGTAATTCAAGCCTTCATGTTAATTTTCAAAATCCACCCAATCTAGGGAGACAATTCAAAAACCTTGGAGCAGGAGGAAGAAATTCAACCCAAGTAATAACCCCCCCTACCACTCATTTTCATTCTCAAAGGCCAACCGTCAATCCACCTAGATCAGCAAAACAATAAATTTTGTCTCAGTAAAGGATGAGATAGATGAACAAGCCAATGTCTATACTTCCTTGAATGATAATGACCCGAATCAGCAATCTCCCATTCTCGAGGCTAAGGAAGAGTATGAGGAAGGAGCTAGGGAAGATTTTAGATAGGAAGGAGCCAAAGATGCTATATAGAGCATGGTTTAGGAGGTTTTTGGTACACTAGGAGGACTATTTCACTGAAGATACTTACTTGGAGGACTAGGAATTCCTTATTTCTTAGTTTTCTCATCTTCTTTTATGAGACTTTCCTCTATTTGTGCTCAAATTGGACCCTCCTAGCCCATGTAATTACCACAACAAGCTCTATCTTACTAAACGTTTGTGTCACCCAAGCAATGTAACCTAACTATCTTGCTACATAATAACAAGATTAGTGTGAGGTCCCCAACCCCGAGAAGATTGGGGCTACTTGATAGATGGCCTTCCTTTATTCTCATTTTCTGTGACGACACCCTACTCTGTTTCCACAAAGTCGAGATACGAGCAATAGAAGAGAGGAAGTCCTCTATCCATTATTTACGTGGTTATAAGGGTCATAAGGTTGATAAATCTAGGATTCTAATGAAAGCTGTTCCTAGCGTAAAGACAAAATCCCATTGACATATTTAGAATATATAAACAACACCTTTTTCTCCACGTTTAAGAGGCACGGCTGCCATCCATAAACCATAAATATGATATGAGATTTAGTCTAAACTAACTAGTAATCTTGTGAAAAGTACCTGACTAAATGGGTCCATAGCTTTCAGGGACACATAGATTTGGGACATCTCAACTCTTGACGCAATGAGTCTCTAATTTCACTTCTCTTAATAAGAGGGAGTGGAGAGTTTCTCGACTAATCAAGACCACCCATCCTTGACTGGCAACCTGAGCCCGCCCCCACTTTCCACCCCACACTCACACTTTTCTTCTTGTTTACTAATTACTACAACACTGTTTCACATACACAATCAATATTCTTTCTTAATTCCAGGCACAAGTTCTTTCATCCAGCCCTTCAAACATAACCAAGACATTTCTTTCTCAAACATGGTCTAATGAAGATAGTCCTATAATTAAACAAAAATGAATCTTTCAATTATTCTTAAGAGTTTTTCGCTACCCGTGGAATTTCTCTGTCTAACCAACACAGCCTTTGCAAATGATTTACTTATTGGCTAATTGCGAAATGTGCATACTTTCCCAGTATCTAAACGCAAGGGAACATCTTGCTAACCGCAAGGCATCCTGTTGACGGCAAGGTATCTTGCTAATCGCAAGAGACAAAAAGAGAGCTGATAACCTCAGCTTAATGTTCGCTAACCGCGGAATCACCTCGCTAACCGCGAGTTCCATCTGGAAACAAGATATTGTTTTAGCAATTGTTTTATTTATGTGACTTCTCAAACAAGATTAACTAACTTTTATTATCAAACAGAGACAGATTATCAAACAGTAATCATAAATCAAACAATTACTTCTCTACTCTATGAAATTACATGCTTGTTTCTTGTGATATAATGACGTTTTTTGGACAGTTTAAGGGAATTCTTAGGCTTGACTTACCGTTCATCACGTATAAAAATGCAGAATTATAAATTCATCTTACGGATTAGCAACACATTCGACTATCTCTCGTGGTTGAGGCTGGATGGCTTCGACTTCTTCCGCAACCAATACCTCCACTTGAGCATTATTTGGAGTGGTTGATGCCTTCCTCTGCATCTTTCTCGGAGGTGGAGTGACATGAGCATCCTTTGAGCTTGGAGTCACTCGCTTTGGGGCCATCGTATCGCGAAAGAGAAGAGAGAAGGTGAGAAAGAGAACTCAATAATTTGAGGGACAACACAATGATGGTAGAGAAAGAAGTTGGAGATGGAGATGGCATGAGGGTAAGAGGTTGAGGGAGAGAAGGTAACTCCAATGTCAAGGCAAGAGAGCTTCCGCTTCTGAGAGTGTGTGTCTCCAAAGTGAAGGGAGAGGGGTCTTTATATAGGCTCTCAAGGCCAGCTAGGAATAGAGGGAAGCAAGGAGAGATAAGCTCGCGCACGTTCGTGGTTGTTTTTGTTTTGTTTTGCGGACAAGGATTTTTTTATGCGATTTGGAACCTCTTAGATGAAACTTGGCTTCCAAGAAAAGAGCTCTAACTAAGATCCTCCTCTTTTTCTTTCCTAAAAGTACTCCTCCTACTCCTTCTCCTCTAAAATTACTCCTCCTTTCCTAAAATTGCTCTCCCTTCTCTAAAATTACTCTCTCTTTTCAAAAGAGTCAACTCTTATCTTTAGATACAATCTTGAGGCTTAAGTTTCCCATCAACCTTATTGTTTTCAAGTGAATAAGGGTCATAATTAATAGTTCTAAAGTCCGATTTTTGATCTGATTGTTCCATTAGAATGATCTTTGACTTAATAAAATGCAAACCTCAAATATTTGCAAAGTAAATGAAATACTTTTAGTGAAAAATGCTAGGTACATTAAAATATCCCCAGCTTAGGGATTCAAGATGCCCTCATCTCGAGAAAAAGTGAGGATAGTCCTTCTTTAGGGTGGCTTCATCTTCCCATGTTGCATCTTCTTCAGTATAGTCTTGCTACTGAACAAGTTGTTCTCTGAGAACTCTATTTTGAAGGATCTTCTCTTGAGACTCTAAAATTCTAGAAGGTTGGAGTTCCAAGATGTTTTGAGAAGGCATGAAAATTTGTTCATCATTGAGGAGTTGATCATCTCTAGGAATATAGGGTTTTAATAAGCTTACAGGAAATACATCATGGACTTTGATGTGAGTCGCAACTTCAACTTGTAAGCTTGGGTTCGTATACACTTGATCACTTCATAAGGGCCACAATAACATGGACTAAGCTTGTTGTACTTTACAACTGATAAGGTACTTCTCCTTGGATGAATCTAAAGAAAAACCTTGTCACCTTCTTTAAATCTTCTTTCGGATCTCTTACTATCCGCATATCGCTTTTGACGATCCTGAGCTGCCTGAATATCCTTTCAGATGGCTTTTGTTTGATTTTCCATTTCTTCCAGCATCTCCTTAGACACTTCAACTCTGATGGTAGGGTCAAAAAAATTGAGTGAAGAGACACATTCTTGACCATAGAAGGCACAAAATGGGGTCATACCAATGCTTTGATGATGAGAAGCATTGTAAGCATACTCCACTAGAGGTAAAAATTGAATCCATAGCTTAGGTTCTCTACTACAATAATCTCTAAGAATATCTTCGATGACTTGGTTAACTCGTTCTATTTGACCATCTGATTGAGGATGGTATGCGGTACTAAAGTTTAACTCTGTTCCAATTTTCTTGAAGAGTGAGGTCCAAAAGTTTGAAGTAAACTTCACATCTTGATTTCTTACAATTTGTTTGGGCAATCCATGCAATCCAAAAATCTCTTTAACAAACAGTCGTGCAATATCAGAGGCGGTAAAGGTTGTTTTGATCGGTATGAGATGCGCAACCTTCGTGAGTAATTCAACAACTACTATAAGTGAATTATATCCTCCTTGTACCGTAGATAATCCAATGACAAAGTCCATGCCTATACACTCCCACTCCATTTGGGGAATGTCCAATGGTTGAAGTTACTAGGATGTTTAACTCTCTCAGCTTTAATCCTTTGGCATGTCAAGCATTGACAAACATAGCGTAGAACATCTGCCTTTTTCCCAGTCCAATAGAAACTTTTTTCGTACGGCATTGAGAGTCTTTGCATATCCTGGGTGTCCTAAAGTAGGGCTATCATGGGCCTCAAATAAGATAGCCTTCTTTAAGTTAGGGTCCTTTGGTACACATAGCCTATCTCTATAGTAGAGACAAGGTCCATCATGTGAGAAGTTTAACATTGAAGGTATATTCTTTGAATAACCCAGATCGAACAAGGTTAAGCTGCCTTTGATAATCTTGAACAGATGATGCAACTTCCTTAATTTTTTCAATGAGTGGGTTGTTGGGTATAGATATGAGGCTCAAAAAAGGTTTTTGACTGAGTAAATCTGCAACCGTGTTTTCTTTTCCGAGACAATAGATAATGTCAAAGTCAAATTCTTGAAAAAGTTCTACCCATCATCTTTGTCACATATTCAAGGTTGCTTGGGTGGAAATCCTTTTTAAGCTCTTATGGTTGGTTATAAGTCGAAACTTCCATCCCAATAAGTAGTGTCTCCACAACTTTAGAGCGTGAATGACTGCCAATAGTTCAAGGTCATGGGTGGGGTAGTTCCTTTCATGAACCTTAAGCTTACGTGAGGTGAAAGCTATTGGTCTGTCTTCTTGAACTAATACTCCTCCAACTGCTATTCCACTAGCATCTTCAAAGGCCTGATTGAAATCTGGTAGCTTTAGGCACGGTGCCGTAGTCACATACTGCTTAAGTTGGTCAAATCTTTCTTGTTGTAGTGGTCCCCAGCTTATCTTCACTCCTTTCTTCAAAAGATCGGTCAAGGGTGAAGCAATCACTGCATAATCCTTTATAAATATTCTATACCATCCTATGATTCCTAAGAATCCTTTAAGCTCCCTTGCATTTGATGGCTGAGGCCATTCAACAATGTCTTGAACTTTAGCAGGGTCCACTGAGATTCCTTCATGCGAAACAATAAATCCCAAATACTCAATCCTTGGAGTAAAAAATGAACACTTGCTCATCTTTGCATATAGATTGTGTTCTCAAAGAATATCCAACACCTTTCTCGGGTGGTCTTCATGTTCTTCTTCATCCTTTGAGTAGATAGAATATCATCAAAGAAGACAAGAACAAAGTCATCTAGGTACGGCATGAAAATATCCTGCATCAATCTATTGAATGTAGCTGGAGCATTAGTAAGACCAAATGGCATTACTATAAACTCAAAATGTCCATATCGGGTGTTGAAAGCTGTCTTTGGAATATCAGATTCCTTTATTTTGATTTGATAATAACCAGATCTTAGATCTATCTTTGAGAAGACCTTGGAACCATGTGGTCTGTCCAGCAATTCATTGATTCATGGGATATGATAGTTGTTTTTAACTGTTTTCTAGTTTAGTCCTCTGTAATCAATGCAGAGTCATAAAGTCCCATCTTTCTTCTTTTGAAAAAGTACTGGTGCTCCCCAACATGACTTACTCGGTCTAATAAATCCTTGTTCTATAAGTTGACGAAGTTGCTCGTTCAATTCAATGGCCTCTGGTAGTGCCATTTTATAAGGTCTCTTTGACACTGGCTCACTTCCTAGAAGAATCTCTATCTCATGATCAATCTCTTGATTTGGAGGAAGAGATGTGAGATCTTCAGGGAAGGCATCTAAATATTTATGAAGCCAAGAAGATTTCGTAATGCTTGATTTTGAATCCATCTTGCTCAACTTGACCACAAATATTTGTTGTCCGGTCCTCATACCTCTGAGTAGATGGTTGGCTTTAACTAATTGAATCTTTGGAATCCCATTCTTTCCCTGAACTTCGACTTGATTTGCTTGACTATCTCTAAAGCTCATACTACCTAGGCCATAGTGAATGCTAGAGTGATTCTTAGATAACCACTCCATCCCAAGAATTCCATCATACATTCCAACTGGTAAGGTTCTAAAGAAGTCTAAAGTAGCATGTCCTCCTAGTTCAAAGTCAAGGGTTCCCACAGAATATCGTGATACCACGGTTTTTCCATTAGCCAATTCTATTGTCATGGGTATAGCTTGTTTTTTATTCAGATTCAACTCTTGTAAGCATTTTGGGGATAGAAAAGAATGAGTACTGCCACAATCGATGAGGAGGTTAAAAGGTTTACCTTGATGGGTTGCTGGTGTTTGAATAACAACAAATTGTCTTGGGCTCCAAGGTTGTCAATAGCTATATAAATTCTTGCTCTCTCTTCTTCTTCACCAAGGGTAGGCTCTCCTAAGACTGCATGTACATGGACATTCCTACCTTGACCTCTTCCAAAGGATCTTTTTGCTCTTCCTCGTCCTCTACCTCGTCCACCACCTCGTCCATTGTTATGTCCAAAAGGGGTGGTGTCTTTGATCTACTTCACTTGTTGCTGCTACTCTATTTTTTAGACGTGGACATCTGTTCTGATAATGTCCCAACTCTTCACATTCAAAGCATCAAACATTCGAGCGTGAAGGGTTTTGAGCATTAGCAGTATAATCTCTTTGTGGTTGTCCATTATTATTGGGAAGCCTTATTGGTTGTCTCGCTCCATTGAAACTTTGATCTTGTTCAACTCTCCTTCTAGTCCTTGCTCCTTCATTAAGGGCTTCACTCCTAGTAAAGAATCTTGCAGAGTAGTAGCGTTCATGGCTTCTAATCCTGAGCTGATTGGTTCTCTTAAACCTTGACAGAAACGGGCTACCTGCTGCTCTATGGTCATTGGCAGATCATAACACCTAAGACTTACAAACTTTGAGTAGTACTCTTCCAAGGTTAAACTGTATTGATTCAAGCTAAAGAACTCATTCATCTTCAACGCTTCATGTGCAAGAGGTAAGTATCTTTCCTTCACTGCTTGTTTAATTTCCCTCCAACTCTAGGAGTTCTCCAATACTCCCATGTCACGACAATGTTGTTTCCACCATAATTTTGCTTCACCAAAGAGGCAAAACATCCTTAGCATCGCTTGATTTGCAGGTGCAGTCTTTGCATCCAAGAAGTAGTCATCCATAGTTTCAATCCATACTTGTGCATCCTTCTCAATATCAACACCCTTTGCTTTAAAAGAAGGTGGTTGCATTTGTTTCTAACAATAACTTCTTCTCCTAAATCTCCGTATAGATAGCATCGTTTTGAGGGTTTTCCATTATAGGAGTGATTTGAGGGTTCTACTGACTATACACATATATTAACGTTAATATTCATAACAACCGAAAGCATTAGGGTATTTTCTAGACTTAGACTTATCCAGTCTACTAAAGGTTCAACCACATAACTTAACAAATTTTGACTTACCTAGTGTATTAAAACTTAACCATATGACAACCAATTCTGACTTATTTAGTCCATCCAAAACTCAGTCACATGACTTAACCAGTCATAACTTACCCAACCCATCAGAACTTGGTCACATGACTTAACGAGTCATGACTTACCCAGCCCATCAGTACTTGGTCACATGACTTAACCAATCATGACTCTTGTCAATCACACAACTTAACCAGTCAACTCAGTCAAATGACTTAACTAGTCAACAATCTTTTGGAGCAAAACATTACTATTCATAAACTCATCAAAAAGCCATAGAGGGGTCTACAAGAGATCTCTCTATGAGAATATACAATAGAGGTTTCAACT
Organism: Adiantum capillus-veneris; assembly: GCF_014529385.1. Lineage (NCBI taxonomy): Eukaryota > Viridiplantae > Streptophyta > Polypodiopsida > Polypodiales > Pteridaceae > Adiantum > Adiantum capillus-veneris. The sequence continues at coordinate 99,938,475 of NC_140952.1, forward strand.
ATAGTTGTAATACACATTAGCTGACATGTCGTAAAAGATTGGTGGTTGGTGATGTGTATGTAAGAAGCAAAACACAAGAGGAAGCTCGGGGTAGCCAATCAAATATTTTTCCTTGAAGGTTGGTCAAGTGTGATTGTCAATAAAATCTCAATTGGCAGGGATAACTGATGTCACTTTGTCATAAACCCATCGATTACGAATTGTGACTCCATCCGGGGCCATGACAGTTAGTGGTGCTTCGTAAAATTGAAAGTATGAAATCAACTTCAATTCTTCAGTCCACTTGATTCGGTGTAGGTCAATCTTCAAGTATTCAATGTGACATGCTCAGATAACAAAGGTTGTTCCACAAACCCAATGACTTGTATATAACCATGTATTCGGTGGGTTGAAATTGATGTGAGGTGCAAAAACCTTGTCAAGGATGCGGAATACATTCTCACGAAATTCAAATATTGGTGATTGGCAAGCAGTGTGGTATATTGTCTTTAAGATAGTTAAATAGTCGGTGTCCATAAAATCGTGCTAAAAAACAGATAGGGTAACAGTGTCACAATAAGCAAGTATTCATGCAATCAAGCCTAAGAATAGTACAGACAGTTAAGAAACCAAACTTAAAACCTTAGGCTCTGATACCAATTGTGAGGCTCCCAACCCCGAGAAGATTGGGGCGACTTGATAGATGGCCTTCCTTTATTCTCATTTTCCATTGACGACACCCTACTCTATTTCCACAAAGTAGAGAGACAAGAAACAGAAGAGAGGATGTCCTCTATCCATTGTTTACGTTGTTATAAGGGTCATACACTACAAGCCAGGTCGATGAATTTAGGATTCTAATGAAAGTTGTTTCTAACGTAAAGAAGAATTCAATTGACATATTTAGAATCTATAAACAACGCCTTTTTTCCCAATTTAAGAGACACGGTGTCGAGAAATTTGCGGTCTTGCCAGGAAAGCACCGGGCTTATGGCTGTGAGAGTTTGTGAGAGAACTCAACAAAAACTATATGAAGGAGTTAAACCATAGATGCCATGAAGACTAGGGTTTGGAAAGAAGTTCAACCAAAGAAGACTCACTCTTTCTCTCTTGCATTCACACACACAAAGGAAGAACGCAAAAGAGAATGTCAAAACAATACGAAGATGAAAACATCAAGCCTATGGTCATAGCGTATCATGGGTAATATGAAAGGGTTAATGGATGAGTTAATGGCATTCAATCTTGGCTGACCAAATAGGCTACGAATTGTTCTTTGGAATTGTAGTTTTGTGCGTACCATAATATATATATTTTGTCTAGTGATTGGGATTAATTGTGTGTACAAATCCTCTTGGTTCATAGCAAGATAACTACGCTTACGTCAAAAGAAAAGTTATAGTCTATGAGAGGTAGTATGATGGGATCCGGTGATAGAAGTATTTTATTGAGCCTTTCTGGGCCAAAGAGAAACACTATACGTTGTTGAAAGTGTATTTTACGGCTAATCCATACGTTAATTCTAATAGATCGTACAGAGTGAAAGCGATAGAAATTATCATCATGTGGGTTATTCATATAGGATAGTATGTGAGAAATGTAGATATGAGAGAAGTGAAGAGATGAGAAGTTTCCCTCCCAAGCCCTATTCTTGCCCGTAAGCAATGAGGATACTGCGGGGAGAGATGTACATGTAGCAAAGAGAACCTAGAGAGGATGAATTACTAAGAATGAGAGAGATAGGTTTGGTTAAGGAGATGAGATTAGATACATATATATATGTTGGATTAGAGATGAAAATGAAAACAACAAGAAATCAAGAAAACATCAATGTAGAACACATCTTACTTGAAACCCTTCGGCACCATTATTGATGGGAGAGAGAAGAAGAGTGGATAATTCCACTTTGATTGATACACCAAGTGCAAGACCTTCTTTGATTAGAGTTGATCTTCCAAGGTTAGCTTGTTGCAAGAATGGCTAGTCTCCCTCTAGGAGAAAGTGTAGGCTTGGGCTTATGTTAATGGCTAAGTACAATTAGGCATTACTACTCACTCCCTCGAGAATTCCTCTCATCAATGGCTTGAATGCTTAAGTTCCTTCCAAGGAAGAAGAGGTCCCCCTTTTATAGGTGAAGGGAACCCACAAGGGTTTACACAAGAAGAGAGGAGCCAGTGTGAACAGGAATTGGAAAAGTTGGAAATGAGCTGTCCCTGCATGATGTGGGCAGACTGGGGTCCAGTATTTTGATCATATCTCCTCAACCGTAGCTCCAAATAAAAAAATAAAAATTTGGGCAGAAACTTCAGCTCATTAGCTACGATTTTCATTTTAAAATCATTCTCCAATTCGGATTGGAACCTTGTGTAAAAAATTCATCAAAATAGGGTCCATTTATGGCAGCAAAAGTCTTCATGTGGTCTCCTTAGCCTTGACTTTCATTTAATTCCCAAGGACACCTCATGCCATATGAAAGCATGACATTTCTCCTTGACAAAGTTTTGTAACCATGCTTGCAATAATGCATTAAAATAAGTGTATCTTTGAAATCATGCCACCTAGTGTCCCACTAGGATTTGATTCTCTCCTAGTAGCTATTTAAAAAGAAATATAAGAAAAGTATAAAAAATACATAGAATATATATATATTGGAGTTTACCCTAGATATAGGATTTAGCTAGGGTGTGAGATGATAATGAAATAGTAGAAATAAAGAATCAATGCTTTTTGCCCCAAGTTAAAGAGGCGGAGCTATTGACACTTTTCCCATAGTATTTTTTGATGGTAAAGTAAGAATACATTACCCTTGAGATAAATAATAAGATGAGATAGAAAGCTTATTTTTATACTTACATATGCATATGTACATTATAGGAAATATAATTATGTATCTAAAAAGTTACAAGATATCTCTTGTAGCATGTGTTCCCACTATGTCCATGTCACAGCACGACAACGGATGCCATCCATAAACCATAAATATGATATGAGATTTAGTCTAAACTAACTAGTAATCTTGTGAAAAGTACCTGACTAATTGGGTCCATAGCTTTCAGGGACACGTAGATTTGGGACATCTCAACTCTTGACGCAATGAGTCTCTAATTTCACTTCTCTTAATAAGAGGGAGTGGAGAGTTTCTTGACTAATCAAGAACACCCATCCTTGACTGGCAACCTGCGCCAGCCCTCACTTTCCACCCCACTTCACACTTTTTTGCTTGTTTACTAATTACTACCACACCGTTTCACATACACAAACAATATTCTTTCTTAATTCTAGGCACATGTTCTTTCATCCAGCCCTTCAAACATCACCAAGACATTTCTTTTTCAAACATGGTCTAATGAAGATAGTCCTATAATTCAACAAAAATAATTCTTTTAATTATTTTTAAGAGTTTGTCGCTACCCGCGAACTTTCTCTATCTAACCAACAGAGCCTTTGCAAAGAATTTACTTATTCGCTAACCACAAAATACGCATACTTTTCCAGTCACTATAACCACAAGGGAACATCTCGCTAGCCGCAAGGCATCCTGTTGACCACAAGGTATCTTGGTAGACGCAAGAGACAAAAAGAGAGCTGATAACCTCAGCTTAATCTCTGTTAGCCACGGAATCACCTCGCTAACCGCGAGTTCCATCTGGAAACAAGATATTCTTTCAGCAATTGTTTTCTTTATGTGATTTCTCAAACAAGATTAACTAACTTCTAATATCAAACAGAGACAAATTATCAAACAATAATCATAAATCAAACAATTCCTTCTCTACTCTATGAATTCATATGCTTGTTTCTTGTGATATAATCACGTTTTTTGGATAGTTTAAGAGAATTCTTAGGCTTGACTTACCGATCATCATCTATAATGATGCAAAATTTTCAACTCATTTTATTGGATTAGCAACACGTTCGACTACCTCTCCTGGTTGAGGCTGGATGGCTTCGACTTCTTTTGCAACCAATACCTTCGCTTGAGCAATGTTTGGAGTGGTTGATGCCTTCCTCTGCATCTTTCTTGGAGGTGGAGCGACATGAGCGTCCTTCGAGCTTCAAGTCACTCGCTTTGGGGCCATCGTATTGCGAAAGACAAGAGAGAAGGTGGGAAAGATAACTCAAGGATTTGAGGGACATCACAATGATGGTAGAGAAAGAAGTTGGAGATGGATATGGCTTGAGGGTAAGAGATTGAGGGAGAGAGGTTGAGGGAGAGAAGGTAACTCCAACGTCAAGGCAAGAGAGCTTCCGCTTCTGAGAGTGTGTGTCCCCAAAGTGAAGGGAGAGGGTTCTTTATATAGGCTCTCAAGGCCAGCTAAGAATAGAGGGAAGCAAGGAGAGATAAGCTCATGCACGTTCGCCGCTATTTTTTTTTTCCGCGACACAATTTTTGATGTGCAATTTCTAACCTCTTAGATGAAACTTGGCTTCCAAGAAAAGAGCTCTAAACTAAGCTCCTCCTCTCTTGCTTTCCTAAAAGTACTCCTACGTCTTCTCCTCTAAAATTACCCCTCCTTTTCTAAACTTGCTCTCCCTTTTCTAAAATTACTCTCTCTTTCCAAAAGAGTCAACTCTTATCTTTAGATACAAACTTGAAGCTTAAGTTTCCCATCAACCTTATTGTTTTCAAGTGAATAAGGGTCATAATTAATAGTTTTAAAGTTTGATTTTTGATCCGTTCGTTCCATTAGAATGCTCTTTGACTTAATAAAATGCAAACCTCAAATATTTGCAAAGAAAATGAGATAATTTTATTGAAAAATGTTGGGTACATTACAATTAGTGTTATCCTTTTTGTAACTGATCTAGCTACATTTGTATTTCTCCCTACAAAATACTAGACATAGAAGCCAAAAACAAATTTAATTGCATTTGTAAAGAGAAATTAGAGAAAGAAGGAGTTAAGACAAGAACCAAGATCTTACTAAACGACAAACTTGTTAAGAGATACAACGAACATGGATTTTTACAAGTCAATAAGCCCATCCATCACATGGTCACAAAAGCAATTATCACAAGCGGGACACATATTAGGCCTTTCAGCCACCCATAGGAAGAAGTTGTAATGAAATTGTTTTACGGATCTCTCGAGTATGAGGTGAGAAGTTAAAGGGCCCTCTAAGAGGTAAACCAAAGTGAGGATAAAGAAACTGTGCAAGCAAAAAGACTCTCTCACAGAACCCACAATACATCGACCTCATCACACAGTAGTATCAAGGACCCAAACCCAATGCTTCAATTACCATAGCCAAGCAAACATTGTTGCAAAAGTGATCCCAGAACATTTTTTTTGAGCTACTGAATTTCCCAAGTGAGGGAAAAGCAAACATTCATACCGCTTCACAAAATCCCTCATGGTTGATTCACTTGTTTGTTGCAGATGAGGAATGGCCACATATAAGATTAGCTCTTGCCACACTGATCCATAAAGCAAGGTAATAAGCAAAGAGACAGCGGAAAGGGTAAAAAGAGACAATCCTAAGAAGTTTTTGACAAGGAGATGGAAAGAAAAGAGAAAGAGGAAGGTAAGAACACTGTAAGAGATAATGATAGATTGTGCCTTATAGATGAACCAGCTAGAGAAGAACGAATTAGCGCCATCTAGAAGTTAAAGGTATAACTTGAGGTTGAAGATTTACCACCTTTCTTTATTGTTCTAAGCTAAGGACAACTCTTTCTTTTTGTTGGGGAGTTTGTAAGGGCCTTCTCCTAGCCCTTACGCAAGGTCAACACATCTAAGCTACCGATTTAAAAGATGAAAAAGGAAAAGAAAATAATAGAAAGAAAATAAAATATTCGAGAAAAAATTGGGTTCAATTTAAGCACCAAAGTATACTCATGAGACACTTCCGGCTTATGCCATGGAAACATGGACATAACCAATACATAGGAAATTAGCTTTTCGTTTTGAGAAAAATAGTATAAAGGAAAAGATAAGATAAGGAAAAAGGAAAAAGAAAAAGATAGAGGAGAAAAGGAGAAGATAAGGATAAGGTGAGTAAGTAACTTGTTGAGAAAGTTTTGATAAGTAAGATAAGTTATCAAAACAAGGAAGATAAGCTATCAAGATAAGTGAAAGCACTTATGAAAAATGTGCATAAAAAGAGGGCTTCTCTTTTGATTTTTCAATTCTCTCCTTCATTTTCTCAAGGGGCAAACTTGAGAGTAAGCTTGAGAAAGCCATAGCCAATCTCTTTCACATACATACCTCCTACACACACACACACACACACACACACACACACACACACACACAAACACTCACATCTCTCCAAGAGAAGCCATGGCCACGATCCTAATCAAGTTTGTCAAAAACATGATCTCCTTCTTCATACTACCCTCTCCCTATCCTCTCTCCTAATTCTCAATATTTCCATAGCTTGAATCCCCTTTGCCTCTTACAATTTTGTCATTCAAAGTAGCCAAATTGGGGGTCTTCAAGCAAAGTGAAAAGCCGACTACATCTAAAATACTAGACCATACACACACTAAGGTAACGTTTTTCTGTTCTTTTTATGCTATTGCACTTTCTTGAATGAAATTTACTTTCATGCTTACGTAAATTTATGCTTAAGCTCTCATTTTTCCATAAGCAAGCCTTTTGCTTGGGAAGAAGAAATAACTACTTAATTTTGTTGTTTCCCTCTAATTATGGCTCATTACTAATCATAACTAACCATGTTGCTAACAACTAACCCTGATGTTATTTCAAGTTCCGTTGTTTCAAGTTCTCTAAATTACCAGACTAATATGGCATAGAGAGAGAGTAGAAAGCACTCTCTTTAACCATAGGTCACTGGAGATCATACTTATATTTCAAGTTCCATTCTCTAGATTACCAGACTAATATGGTATAGGGAGAGTAGAAAGCACTCTCTTTAACCATGGGTGACTGGAGATCATACTTATATTTGAGCTTCCATTCTCTAATTCACCAGACTAATATGGCATAGAAAGAGTAGAAAGCACTCTCTTTAACCAGAGGTGACTGGAGATCATAGTTATATTTCAAGTTTCGCTCTCTAGATTACCACACTAACTGGTAACCGTTGGTCTATGTTTTGAGCTTGGGTTTATTCACTGCCCTAGAAATTGGATTGAATGGGAGTCTGTCCCGGTCGGGTGATAGGGACCCACGGGTGCATCTGGAAATTGGCTTAGTCCAAGTAGACTTGATGTTGACAGGAAAAGGAGGAAGGAAAATGGATCCACGAAGCGATTGGGATAAGGGAGGAGGATATGATTTAACTAAGGAACTCTTCTAATTGTTTGGTAAAAACGAACCTTGGAAAGGTTAGGAACCTAAGTGGGCTATTCCGCAATTGTCCTCATATGTCAGACCTTTGCTCTGCTTCTCGGATTATCAATTAAAAAAGAATCTAGAGTATATTATTTCTTTAAGCCTTCCCCACATAAGATAAATAAAAATAAAAATTTAAAATTGTGTCAAGGCTCCGCCTCTCCACGTGGCGGAGGAGACAGGATACCCAAGTCTTGGGATGATGATAGGGATATACTTGGAGGAGTATATGTGATTTCTTGAAAGATAATTAGATAATTTTACTTATACTAAAGAAAAAAACAAATAAAATATTCTAAAAAGAAAAAAGGTGGGACTCATAAATGCACACTTGCAAGGTATGCAACAGTTTGCATGCTGCTTTCAAATGCTTGAAATGTATTCTTGGTTTGACATGATTGGAATACTTCTCATAGTACTACCTTGGGAAGGTGCATTTATCAAACAGTTTGGTGCGGGGTGGATTCCGAAGGATTAATTTGTTGGTCGGAAAGTTGAACCCAATTTTATGTTGTCCCATTAAGTTGAGATCTGGGGAAAAGGATCACAATCTATGGAGCAGGAAGCAAACTTGGGAACGAGGGCTTTGTGTAGCTATTAAATACACTCATCTTACTGAACGCTCTAATGGTTGTGCTCGGTCATAGCCAGGGAAAAAGCGTCAATGGCCTTGAACCACGGATGAATTAGAGGACTCCCACCAGTGGACTCTAGAAGGTTGAGTTCACATTTAGTATGATGACTTCGATTGGAAATTTCAAAGCAATAAGGAAAGATATTTCAAGGTTAAGGGTTTTGTAAGGGAAAAGTAAATGTTATCATCCCCTTGAGTTGGAATCAAAGAGCGGGAGAAGTCTTGTCTTGGTGTCGGCCTCAAGCAGGAGGGATGTCCGGAATCATGGTGTATCCATTTGGAGATGGTGCACTCGACGGTCCCTGGCATGGCCCTCACACAAATAGCCTAACGATGTCCTAACCCAACTTGGATGGGCTAAACCTAAGTGGTTGTATACGTGTGTGTGTGGGTGTGTTGGGGGGGGCATTTCTTTGAATCCACAATTCGTCTTCAAAGGTGATGGAGGAGTGTAGATGGCTGGATAATCACCATGCGGGAACGTGTTCTTAGAAGATGGGCAACGAATTACTTAGTAATTACTAGAGCAATTAATACAGTAAAACCGAAGTGTATAAATAGGGCCCATTACATTATTATCGGGTTGGCAATTGTTATCACTTGTATTAGCGCTTTGAGCTACAATTGTACTTGAGCATCAGTGGTAGTATTGTCGGCTATACTTTCTCTCTATAATCATATTCACTAAAATCTCAATCATGGTATATATTTCAGTGATACTTACTTCTTGACCAGTCTTCTGAAGCTGAATCTGAATCTTATTCCAGTCTATAAGTTTGATTCTTATTTCAGTATCCACATGTCCGTTTAGTCTTTGATTTCTGTCTAGTCTGCTGTCTGAAATCTTCCCACACTAGTAGTTGAAATCCTTAAACACTGGAATTAGCTATCTCAAGAGATCAGCTCCAATTCCATTTTGGCGATCACGGTGGCTAGAGCTGAAGCTCGTTGACTAAAAGACTCTTCTCCCAGTTGAAGTTTTCCGCAATGGCACCAAAGTCCAATCGTGGCCTGAAATCTACCAATCATGTGGAACCCATTCCTGAGGAGTCAGGAAGAGAGTCTGACCCCAAGCAAGAGAAAATGACTGACACTGAGGCTGAGGAGGAGCATAGTCAGGCTGAGGAGGCGCAGGACTCACAATAGTCCAGTCATTCTAGACGCAGACGGGCAGAACGGGAAGCACGAAAGGCAAAGAGTTCCAAGAGTTCTCAGTCTCGCCAAAGAGATGAGCATATCAACGATAGAAAGGGAAGTCACCGTACTTCTAGCAGACAAAATAGAGAAGATACTGATACTGAGACTGAGACAGAGATTGATTGGGATGCTGACACTGACAATTGAAAGAAGGCTCCCAGGCGGCATTCTGAAGCCAAGAACCGAAGTGGTGGGATTAGCAGTAATCGAAATGATTTCCTAAAGATTTCCTTTCCCATATTCAAAGGAGGGAAAAAGGATGATCCAGATGTTCACATACAAGCTTTCGAGCAGTATGTTGAACTAAAGAACATGATTGGGGGGAATATTTTCCACAAACCTTGAAAGAAGTAGCGAGGAAGTGGTATTACCATTACCCTGCATGCCAGCTGAGATCATATAACAAATTACTTAAGGCCTTCAGGTTGGAATATTCCGACAATCGAGGGGACGAGGATATTCTATGTGAATTGGATCAGATCAAACAGAGGAATTTGTCAGTCTGCAGCTATGTTGAAAAGATAAAAGAATTGACCAGGCAGCTGCAAGAACTGTCGTCTGAGAAAAGATTGAGGGCATGGTTTCTGAATGGGTTCAGAAGCAAAAAGCTTAGAGAACAAGAAGTACCAGGCCCTACAAAGAAATTCAATGATCTAGTCCAGCGAGCATTAAAACTAAAACAGCAGGCTAAGAAAGAAAAGAGCCACAAGAAGCGAAGGACCAGTAGCAGTAGTTCGACTACTGAAGCTTCTGATTCAAGTATAACATCCAGCAGCTCTGAGAGTAGCTCCAATGAACGGACAAAGGAGAAATCAAAGAATGGATCATGGACCAAGAAAATTGAAGAAATGGCCAGGCAGATTGCAGAAATGAGCCACACAAGACATCCGGTCCGGAAGATGGAGACTTGGTGTTCCAGATGAAAATCCAAGGACCACATCTCCACTGAATGTGCACAATGTATCTACTGCAAGGCCTTTGGTCACCTATGGAATAATTGTGGCATCAGAATTCACCATTTCAAGAAAGGAAAGGATCTATTAGTGGTTGCCTACACTGAACCAGTGAAGGCAGAACCAATCAAAGTAGCTCAAGAAGAGAGACCAGGTACTAGTGGTACTGGTCAAGGACGTGGCATATACCAACCAGGAATGAGTAGAGGAAGAGGAAGAGGCAAATTCCAGACCAGGAGCATGAATTGCTATACCTGTGGGAAGTATGGTCATTTTGCAGCCCAATATCCAGATGCATCGGTAACGACTGCTACTGAGGCTAAGGCACAAGAGCCAGTCCCAATGTAGTTACCAGGAGCAAGGGAGTGATCATTGAAGAAATCCCAGATATTTCAGAAGTACCAGTCAATTCTAACAGCAGTAAGTGGGCCCAACAAAGGGAAGTTTGGAAGGCCAAAGGTAAAGAAAAGGTGGTAGATGAGTGGAACGAGCAGCGGGAACTAGCAGCTAAAATCACAGAGGATTTAGCTAAGAAGCTGCCAGAGAATCCAGAAAGTTTCGAAGCTAGAGTCATTCAGAGGATACTAGCCCAATCGACTGATAAAGATCATTCAGTACCGGCCATGACAGAGACCATGCTGGCTGTAGTACATGGACTAGCTGATGAAATGGGAGTGGAAGGAAAGAGTAGAAGTACTGTTGAAGAAGAATGGTAGTGTGAAGACACTAGTTCTTCAGGCTCTGACAATCAGTCTGACCAGGAGCGAGAGGAAATTCAGGTGAAAATTTGTGATAGAATCCAGAAGCTGACTGTAGAGCTCGAGGATATAAGAAAGACCTTACCTGAGGTGGCCAACTTTATCAGACAATGTAGGAAGACTGAGGCAGAGGCTAGAACAGTGGACCTGACGGCTATCCGGGATGATGAAGTTCCACTTATTCAGGTAGACTACAAGGTCAGGAAGCAGTGGGAACCTCTCTCAAGCGTCATACTCGATGGAGGAGCAGGAGTCAACATAATGGGAGCCCATATTCAGCAAAGAATGGGTATCACTGACATGAAACCAACACCATTCAAAGTAAGAATGGAAGATCATTGAGTCGTACAAGCGACGGGTATGATTGAAAACATGCAGATAAGAGTTGGGAAGGAGAAATTCAAAACCAGTTTCCTAGTCTTGGATGTGCAGGGAGCATATGGAATGCTACTAGGCCTCGCATGGTTAAGAACAACACATGTTGTTCATGACTACGCAAACCAGACTTTAACCATAGAAGGGGCCAGTGGCAAAATCAAAATCCAGACCAACAACACCAGGAGCTGGAAAAAGGAACTCAGGCCGAAGGAGTTGTGTCAGAAATATCGAGCTAAGAAAATTGAGAGAATGCTAGCAGCTATGAACATATTTCCTTTGGCAGAAATTTATTTGAATGCAGTCCTGCTGAACAAAGAGCAAGCTGACAAGCAGAAGAGACAATTCCCTGATCAGTTTACTGAAGTCAATACATGGGAAAGAACAATTCAGCTAACTGGAAGAATGGAGGAACCAACTGATACTGGTATAATGGAAGAACCAATATGTTCTAAAGAGTACCCACGGGAGAAGCATAATGATTAAGAAATGAATGGAACTTCTTGGGATTACGCTGAAGAATCGACCAAACGAAAAGGAGGCGGACCAAACTGGTTGCTTCCAGATGATCAGGAAGTGGAGGAGTGGAACTTGGGATCAGAGGAGAATCCAAGAATGATCAAAGTTAACAAACACCTGAAACTGGCAATGAAGAAAAAAGCACGGAAAATGTTCCGGAATTATAAAGATGTATTTGCCTGGTAACATATAGATTTGAAGGGAGTAGATCCTGAAGTCTGTCAGCACCGAATACCACTGAAACTGGATGCTAGGCCAGTCAGATTGCAAAGATACCGGATGAACCCCAACTATGCAAAGAAGGTCAAGGAGGAGATTGATAATCTTCTCAAGGCTGGGTTCATTACGAAAGTATCAAGCAGTGATTGGTTATTTCCCATAGTCGTCGTTCCTAAGAAGAATGGGAAATTAAGAGTGTGTGTTGACTATAGGAAACTAAATGCCCAGACCATTAAGGATCCATTTCCCTTACCTTTTACTGATATGTTGCTTGATGAGATCGCACGATATTAGATGTATAACTTCATGGATGGTTATAGCGGCTATAACCAGTTACAGATTGCTCCTGAAGATAGGGCTAAGACCACTTTCATCACTGAGTGGGGAGCATTCATGTATCTGGTGATGCCTTTTGGCCTGTGCAATGCACCAGCTACTTTTCAGCGGTGTATGATGGAGATGTTTAATGAATTTCTTCATCGGTTCCTCGCCATTTTCATGGATGAATTCACTGTCTATTCAGATGAGGAACAACACCTTCTATTCCTAGAGATGGTTTTTAAACGCTGTCAGGAGAAAAGGATTTGTTTGAATCCATTCAAATCTGTATTTGTGGTTTGGAAGGGACAGCTATTGGGACATGTGGTTTCCCGCAATGGAATAGAAATGGCCAATGACAAAATACAGTGTGTCCAGCAAGCTAAAGCACCCAGAACTGCTTCTGAGTTGAGTTCTTTCTTGGGGTATGTGAATTTCTATAGAAGATTTATACACAAGTTTTCTTCTCAAGCAGTACCACTATATGAGCTTACAAAGAAGACTAGTAAGTTTAATTGGATTGCTGAGTGTGAGGGGAGTTTTGAGAATTTGAAAAAATCCATTACCAGTAAACCAGTCCTCAAGCAGCCGAATTGGGATATTATTTTCCATGTACATGTAGATGCTTCAAGATTGGCAATGGGGGCAATATTAGCTCAGCCAGATGGCAGAACAGACTATCCGGTCTATTTTGCTAGTCGCAGATTCAGTCAGGCTGAACAATGCTATACGACTACTGAAAGAGAGGCCCTCGGAATGGTTTTTAGTGCTACAAAGTTCAGGCAGTACCTATTGGGGAAGTTATTCCATTTTTATGTGGATCATCAAGCTCTTCTGTTTCTGATTAACAAAGTTATTATTCAAGGCAGGCTAATAAGATGGATGATGTTCCTTATGGAATTTGAATTCAGAATTTTCCATAAGCCTGGCCGAAACCACTGTGGAGCTGACTTTCTCTCCAGAAGTACAGAAGGATATTCAGAATCACCTCTGAGAGATGAGCCAGTGGATATTGATTTATTTCAGTTAGAAGCAGAAGAATCAGTGGATCCTTAATGGTATGATATTTATCAATTCCTTGCCCAAGGTGCCTTTCTAGAGGATTGGAAATAGAATCAGAAGAAAGCTCTGATCATAAAAAGACTAAAATTTACCATCATCTGAGGAGTACTTTATCGATTAGGTGTGGATGGTATACTTCGGAGGTGTGTCCCTATGGAAGGAAGAATGCAGGTTATTTCAGCAGCGCATAATGGCGAGTCTGGTGGACACTTCTCCAACGAAGTGACCTACAAGAAAATTCTGCAAACAGGCCTGTGGTGGCAAACAATGATTGCTGATGTCAGAAGCTTTTGTAAAACCTGTGACATATGCCAAAGAATGGGCCGACCAACAGCTGCAGACATGACTCCCTTAATGCCGATACAACCATTGAAAGTATTCATGAAATGGGGACTGGATTTTATGGGACCTTTTAAGAAGGTGACTTTCAAGAAGAACAAGTACATTGTGATGGATACTTGTTATGTTACCAAGTGGGTTGAAGCTAAGGCTCTTCCTGACAACACAGCCAAGTCAACTGCAAGGTTTCTGTTTGAGAATATTGTTTGCCGATATGGATGTCCAATAGAAGTTGTGACCGATCAAGGGACACATTTTATCAACGATACTATGGAAATCCTATTGGATATGCTTTTAGTCAAGCATCGGAAATCTACTCCTTACTATCCCAGATGCAATGGACAGGCTGAAAGTTGCAATAAGACAATTAAGACTATTCTTACAAAGGTGGTGCAAAAGAAACCAGACCAGTGGGATTTGAAGCTTCATACTGCTCTATGGGCTTATAGGAGAGCTTATAAGGTGACTACTGGAATGACACCATTCAGAATGGTGTATAGTACTGAAGCTGTGGTTCCTATGGAGTTCATAATTCCCACTCTAAGAATGGCTGTGAAGTATGGATTAGACTTCAACCATAATCTTAAGAAAAGAGTGAATGAACTAATGCAGTTAGATGAACTCAGGCAAAGAGCTATATTGGAACAGGAGATTATTCAACAAAGAAGGAAGCACTGGCATGATCGCCGAATTAAAGTCCGAGAATTCCAGAAAGGAGACTTAGTGCTTCTATATCAGTCTAAATTGGGTCCAAAGAAGCCAATTGAGGTCGATTGGGTCTTCTCCAATGGCACAGTCAGATTGAAAGATTTATCTGGAGTGATGTTGCCGGGAGTATATAATGGAGCAAAGATCAAACTTTATTATTCAGAGACCAGAGAAACTAGGTTGGAACAAGGTACTAAGGAACTGGAGGTTGTTGATCAAGAGATACCGGAATAAGAAATTTTTGGTCTTTTCCATGTGCAACCAGTTCCAGCTTCAGAACCAGTACCAGAAGAACCAGATCAGGCTGACCTGAGAACCAGTACCAGTATGGTCCAGCCAGAGTGGGAATCAGTTCAGAACCAGTATGGACACACTTTCCAAATTTTAAGTGGCCAACGGTCAAGTGATATGCCAGTGGTAATTATTACAAGGATGGGTTGCAGTCTTGTCCAATGCATGTTTGCCACGACAGCAACGGTGCACACAAGTCTAGGAGCGGCGAGTGGTAGAGCTTTTATGGCGCGAACACATATAACAGTAAGGAGAGTTAGCATTTTTCCTCATAAATCTCTTGTGCAACGCTTTCCTCCTGTCAACCATTCGCCATCGCCGAGCTCCGAGGTTTCTTCACTACAGCCTCAAACTTCGACTTCTGACGAGACAGCTGACGGTCAGACAACCTTACCAGCGACACCAGGGAACGGCTTTGACACAAGTAAGTCATATTCACCTTCGCCTGTTTCATCATCGTCGACCTCACAGTGTATGGGTAGAAGGAAACGCTCAGAGAAGATGCAGGAAACTCTTGAAGAAACCCAGGCTCTAGTTGCTGAGGAAAAGGTAAGCGTTCCTGTTCTTCCATACAGTAAAATCCAATGCTATGTCTTTACTGATCACGCAATGACTATGCTACAATTCTGGGATCTGCGAGTTGTGTTGCAAGCTACAAGGATTGATTTTGATGCAGATATCATTAAGCAAGTTCTCGATTGCTTTGATACTGACACTAGCAGTGCTATGATAAATAATAGAAAGGTGTGAGTGACACCAGAAGCCATTGCATTTGCATTTCAGATGCCTAATGAGCCCAAACCGTCTGTGGCGACTGCGCATCAAATAAGTATTGCTCTAAAGGAGGATGAAACAGCTAGAAATAAGCGCAAGGCAAGTGCTCAAGGAGTTCCAGTAGCAGGACTGGAAGCCTCCGCTGCTTATAGGTTTGTAGCTGAAGCAGTCAATCTTAAGAATAACCAAACATATGTGTCAGAGAAATTATTTTCTATGCTGTTGGCCAAGATACTGGATCCACAAGTCCATATCAACCTTTGTCAAATACTCTCGCATAATGTACTTCAACAGACTACCAAGCTGAAATCTCAAACTGTTTTCAAGGCATGGTATGTCTGGCAATTCTTGTATTGGGCTACTGCTGCAGATGTTAATGAGCAGGTAAAGCAGACTTGGAGTGAGCAGCCCATTTCTAAACCAAAGAAGATTGAATTGTCCTCAGATGAAGAAGACACAGACAGCCAAACGATTTCCAATGACCTGAAAAGGAAAGCCACTGCAGAGGAAGCTGGCAGTTCAAAGAAGCCAAGAATTACATTGACAAAAAGTAGTGAGTTCTTGAAGCAAATAGAAAACCAGGTTAAGGCAGTGAGCACTAGAAAGCTGAGAAAAGTAAAACTAAGCAGCAATTTATTGAGAAAACTGTGCCTGATCAATCACTTGTCAAACATACAGTTGCTACTGGCTTTGGGAAAGATCAGGTAAAGCCAATCACTGAGGAGAAGGTACCAGACCAGTCAGTGGACAAAGCCAAGAGTCAACTGGACAAAGGGAAAGGTCCAACGTCCTCAAATTTATCTGGAGAAGTTCTTTCCATTTCTGGGAACCCTCTGCAACTGGTAAAAAAGGATAAGTTGTAGCAAATGCAAACTCAAAAATTGAGAGGGCATCTTTTGCTCAGCACAACTGATTATGCTACTCTACCCTACGTGGCTCCTATGGCAATATATGAACCTGTTGATTCTGATCCAAACACGATCAAAGACAGATGTTCAGTACTGATACAGTCTTCTTGGAATACCATTGTGTTAAGGCGGTTACGCCGCTAGCGGAAGCTAAATAGCAAGAACTCAACCAACAACAGAATTTGTCAGACGAGGACGGAGCTTGACCCACAGGCACATGGAAACAACTAGGTGGGTGTCAAATCACCTACTCGACCTTCTAATGACAATCACTACTAAGGAAATCAAATCTAAGTTCTAAAATACGCAAGTGACTGAAATCCGTACTACGAACGAATGCTATATGAAACAGGATCTAGAATCATTGAATCGATCTCAAACTCAAGGGGAAGTCTATACACTAGGTAAGAACAACACCCTAAAGACTTGAACTGCAAAATCAACCTATAATCACTCCGTGCGGTAAACGCGTATGAAGATAGGCCGAAAAATACAGGTGACCGAAACTTGACCCCGATGGTACTAATGCGTAGCTCTACTCGTTGTGGTTCTATAGATATGCTGCACGCTCCATTCCGACACACGAGTTGGAAGAAAACTCACACCGAATCTTGTAGGAACTTACCACACATAGAAGCCGATAGTGCGCACTTTTGGTATATCTGTGCGTAGCTCTCGCCGTTGCTAACACAATGGCGGTGTCGCTTCTCCAATGGCGGCTCCGTAGCTCGCGTAGCAAGTAGATAAGACTCTCTCTCTCTCTCTCTCTCTCTCTCTCTTAGACACAGTCACGAAGCTCCAAAAACTCACTTTGATTAAATAAAACTCTACCTTTAGGTTACAAAACTTTGACTTATATACCTCAACCTTGGAGGTGAGAATATCTCTAACTAATTACATCAGCAAGTGAAATTACTTCGGAATTACAAGCTGGAAACTCAATTGAGTCCCGTTACTTAATGAATGGCTCCAATCAAAATCAATGTCGGAAAGACATTTATTACAATCAATGGTTACAAAAATGATGAGTGTGAGCAAAAATGTGGGTGTGATCCTCTGCTGGCTCAACACTCCCCCCCTCCGCGTTCATGTCGTCCCTGACATGACTTTTATGCTTGGTCAATAAAGTCCTGTCGTCTTGAGCATCTACAAATGTGATTCGTATCGTAGGTTGCTGATGGTCAAGGTTGGGCCGAATATTTTGCTTTCGTGGGTGAAAAAGTCGGTGTAGAAAGCTTCTTTGAATGTTTGCATGTGGAAGCTAGGCAAAAACATAATCCTTTGGTATAGAAGGTGCAACACTTTTGGAGAAGGCTGCAATGAAAGATCATATATCATATCAGTCACTGTGTCGGCCGTCGATAGTAGACTCGAGGTCGTGGATTTATCTGGCGCGAACACTTCAATGCAAGCTAAGAGAGTCCTGCAGATTTTCTTGAGCATCTGACACGAAAGGTCAGGAGAGCCAGTAAAGAGCTTGATGGTGCCCGTTAGGGTTTTCACCATGTAGGCTTTACCTATTCTCTCTCCTGCCTTTGGTCCTGGCATCCTGGGATAATTAAGCCAATTTGGCTTCTTTTCTGCAATCTTGCCATGCTCTTTCCAGTTTCTGACTCTTGGCACCGGGCAGAAGGTTACATTCTCCCGAATCTCCTTTGGTGCCTCCACCAAGTAGATGAGGTAGGCTGGGCATTTGTTCAGCCAACCTTTCCTCCATCTAGGTTGTGAATCTACTATCTTCTTTGACTGTTCCTCCTTTGTGATGTCGCCTTCGTAAAGAGCGACATACTGCTCCTCCTCTATTCTCTTTTTCGTCTTTAGCACTTCAAATTTCATCAAAGGGAAAGGCAGGCTGGGTTGCATCCACTCTTCATGGAGCACTTTTGTGTCTAATCCCTGAAGTCTAATGGAGATGAGGAGTCTCCTCTCCCATTCCATTTCCGCCTTGGCACTCTCCTCTGCTGACTTTTCTATTTGGTCATGGAGCCTTTGTTCTTCTTCTTTAGAGATTCCTGAAGTTGAGGCCACCTCATGAGCTGGGGCTGGATCTTCAATTGTGGTTGCCTCTCCAGTTTTTGGTAGCTCTATGGCTGCTCCACCTGATTCTTCTTGTGGTGTCTCTGTCTCTCTTCTTTGTTGCTCTTGTAGATCTTGGAGCTGTTTGCGGAGGGCCTCATTCTCTGTCCATAGTTTTTGATTTTCTAATGTGAGCCTCTCCTCTGCGGCCAATGATCCCTCTGCAATGTGCAACCTTTGCACTTTCTCTAATCTTAGCTCTCTTTGTAAGCTTCGGATCTGGTCTTCTAAAGCTGGTACGAGAGTTCCTTCTTGTTCGGTTCCTGCTCTGCTAGCTCTAGGGGTAGTCCTAAGTCTAGTGATTGTTCTTTCTTGGAGCTCGACTCTTTTCCTTAGCTCAATGAGCTCATCCTTGGCTGCCTCCAACTCATCTTCTATCCGCTCCTTTGCTTCCTGTGCACTTGTTACCTCTCTTGAAGCCTCGGCTAGCTGGAGTATCAAGCCGTCTCTCTCGTTTTCCGCATCATAGAGTGATGCTTTATGACTTTCAGATTCAGTCATAGCATTCTCTAATTTCCTCTGCAACTCTGCTTCCCTTTGTTTGGCTGTCTCAATCTCTACTTCCTTTGCCCTGGATCTTTCTTTGATCTTGCCTAGCAGTTCATGCACCATGTGCATGTCTTTTTCATCTTCATCTGTCAACTCTAAAGCTCTTTCTGCCTCCACCTCCACTGGCTTCGGCTCTTCTAGTATTTTCTGTTCGTCCAGTTTCTCTTCACTTTCTTTTGTACTCTTTGTTTTTTCCTCCGTCCCTCTCCGATCATCTTGTTTTTGTAGGGTGATCCCATAAACTGCCTCAAGGGCCTCTGCTTCAGTGTATCCTATCGCTACCAGATCCTCATAATCATTTCTCTTTTTCTGAACTGGATCTATCTCCTTTTCTTTGGTCTCGGCCTTTGGCTTTTCCAAATCATCTGTGTCCATCTCTATTGTGGTCTCTTCCACGATATTTTTCGTCTTCTTCGGGCTTGGTACATCAGTCATAGAGGGGTATCTGTCCTCAGCTTCCTTGGCTTTCCCCTTGTCGGCTTGCCCGTCTTTCTCTTGAGATTTAGTAGACTCATCTACTTTCCCTTTCCCCTTGTCGTCCTTTTTCAGCTCAGCTTTTAAAAGCTGTACCTCCTCTTCAGTGTATGGCTCGACAGGTTGCTGCTCCAGTATAGCCTCTGACTCCTCATAAGCTTTAATACATTGATCGTATTGATCAACATGCGGCCTGACTGAGCTAGTTCCGACTTTGGTGGGGTCTGGCACCCACTTTTCTTCAAAGTCACCCTTTAGAGATCTTTCTGCTCTAAACTGCTCCACTAGTCTTTCCATTCTTGCCACTTTCTGACTTTTGGTTTGCTTGGGAGCAACCTTCTTCTTTACTTTCTTCATAAGCGGCTCGTCCACCTCCTGTTCAGGTTCTGAAACTATTTCTAGTTTCCGGCGTGCTCTTGTGGACGTCCTCTTGGATACTTCGGGCTGTTCTTCCTCCTCGTCGGCTTCTCTAAGCCACTCATTTTGGGAGGGAGCCTTTGGCCACTGATCTCTAGCTCCAATAGCTTCATAAGCTATTCTTGTCAGAATTCCCGCTCCTCCTATGTACTTTGGCTTCTCGTTGTGCATGGCAATTACTTGCTCGTGGATGTGTTGAGCGTAATTCATCTCTTTTGGCATATTGCTCTTTAATGCCCATGTGATGGTGGTCGCAATGGCATGGGGCGGTGTCGTATACTTTTGCGATCTTTTACTGCAAACATGGAGAAACTGGTTGTACAGTCGGCAAAGGGTTTCCGCTCTTTGGTCCGCCATATCTCCATAGGTTGCATTCTGTTTCTTGGATCCATAGACCTCTATGGCCTCCCTTCTTTCCCTTACAGAGCTCCCTTTGTTGTGCAGCTTCAATGCGTCTGCAATGAGCTGTGGAGTGATCTGTACTTCTACTTTCTCTCCATCCATGGCTGTCAATGTGGCTTTCCCATCCTTCTGAATGGATATTTCCAACTCGTACACTCTTCTTGTATCCACACCTGATGGTCTCGAGGTGAAGAAACTGTGCAAGTCTGCCCTTTCCAGGTACCTGCTGATGTCTTCTGACCTGCTATAATCTACCAATTCCTGTGGGATCATCGATACATCCACCGCTTGCCCTTGAGGATCTCTGAAAGTCCCCTAGTAGATCTTTATTCCCTCTTTCTCCAATACTGCTTCCTCCACCCAAGTTTTGGTTGGCTTGAGGGTTTCTGCTGGAATGTCAAAGGGTTCCTGTTGGAATTAGGGTTGCAGAGAAACACACACAGCTTGGAGAAGACGAAGGAAGCTCAAGGCACACAATAGAGAGTGTGTTACTTAGTGTGCAATGGAAAGATAGATAGCCCTAGAGTGATGGGCGTATATACAATGCACGGGGGAAAAAACCTCCTAAAGAGGGAAAAAATGCCCTGGCGGTCCTAGTGTGTTCACACACATCACTACCACATGTATATGGTAACAAATCCCCCCTGGAGTGATGCGGTGAACGAGAGCTGGCACATGAGTAAAGGGAAGTGCCATGCCCTGAGGACAGGATCAGTCCACAAAGGGGAGTAAGCCCAAAGCTTTGCGGAAAGCTTCAAGCTTCTCACGAGACAATGCCTTTGTGAAAAGATCTGCAAGGTTGTCCTGTGTTGGCACATAAGCCAAGCTGATCTCTCCTGTTGATAGCCTCTCCCTGACATAGTGGTAATGCACCTCAATGTGCTTTGTGCGAGCATGAAAAACTGGGTTCCTCGCAACTGCCAATGCGCTCTGACTGTCAGTGTAGATAGTGTTGGCAGTGTCCTGTCCAACACCCAAGTCAGCCATAAGGCGTCTGAGCCATACACACTCAACCGTAGCTGTGAAGACTGCCCTGTACTCAGCCTCACAACTCGAAGTGGCCATAGTAGGTTGCTTCTTGCTCAACCATGATATACATGAACTCCCAAGCATGAAACAAAAACCACTTGTGGATACTCGCGTGTCAAAACAACCAGCCCAATCTGAGTCCCAAAAAGCATGTAAGTCTGGCGGCAATGATCCCCCCTTGGGATAAAACAAGCCAAGATGTAAAGTGCCACTAAGGTAGCGGAAAATCCTCTTGACAGCCTGCCAATGCTTAGACCCTGGGCTATGCATAAATCTGCTGACCTGCGAGACTGCAGACTAAATATCTGGCCTCGTGTTGCATACATAAATGAGGCAGCCAACAGCAGTTTGGTAAAGAGTGACATCAGCAGGATCGCCAGCATCATGTAGACTCAACTTCAAACCTGTTTCCATGGGAGTGGCAATAGGTTTGCAATCCTCAAGTCCAAACTTACATAGCAATGTCTCTATGTAACTTTTCTGACACAAGGCAATACCACCATCACACTGCTTAAACTGTATACCCAAGTAATGATGCAACAGCCCCAAATCTTTCATCTTGAAAGTAGCATTCAAATCAGCCTTAAATTCAGCAATATGTCTCTCATTTGGTCCAGTGATCAGCAAATCATCAACATAAAGAACCACAATGAGAAATACATCATCCTCACGCTTTACATACAATGTGCTTTCTGTTGGACTGTTACGAAAGCCTCGTTTAACCAAATGAGTGTCAGCTTTCTCATACCAAGTACGAGGAGATTGCTTCAACCCATACAAAGCCTTCTTACATTTGCACACTTTGTCCTCTTGTCCTTTTATGACAAAACCGCGAGGCTGCGTTACATAAACTTCCTCAAATATGTCACCATTCAAGAAAGCAGTAACAATGTCTGATTGATGTACATCCCAACCAAAATGAGCTGCCAATGCACATAGAAAACGCACAGTAGTCATATGACAAGTGGGAGCAAAAGTCTCTTCATAATCTATGCCTTTTTGTTGTGCATAACCCTTTGCAACAAGTCGAGCCTTATGGCGATCGATCTCACCATCCGGCTTGCGTTTCAACTTGTAAACCCACTTCATACCAATGGCCTTTTTGCCAGGAGGCAAATCACATAAAGTCCATGTGTCATTCTCTATAAGTGCATCATATTCTGATTTCATGGCAGCAATCCAATTTTCTGAATTTTGTGCTTCATCAAAAGACGGAGGCTCCTCAACATCATGTAAACTAGACACAGCCAAAGCATAACAATCTGATGCATAAGATGCATGGCGAGAGCCTGAACGAGTACGACTAGATAAAGGTGCATCCAATTTACTGTCACGCAAAGTGTGCACCAGCCATTTTGGCATACCTCTAGCCTGCTCATTTTCAGCCCTTTCCTCATCAAGTACATCATGTACATCTGCATCAGTGATAGGCTGTTCTAAAACATTTTCAGAAACCCCCATAGGCTGTACATTTGGCTCATTGGAACTTACATTCGTATTTCCACCACTGAAAAGAGGCAACAAAGTGTCATAAATGTCCTGTGAGCTTACATTACTGTCTCTAGTACATGACAGCAAGGGCTGAACAGAATCTTCCACAAACACTACATCCCGTGAAACCAGAATACGTTTTGTTTGTGGATGATACAACCTGTAACCTTTGCTTTCAGCACTATAACCAACAAAAATACATTTGACAGCCTTATCATCCAATTTTCTGCGCTGCACTTGTGGCACCAAAGCATATGCCAAACAGACAAAAACACGCATGTGCTCAATAGAAGGCTTTCTATCATGCCATGCTTCATATGGAGTAATAGACTGCAAAGCTTTCGTAGGACACCTGTTAAGTACATAAGTGGCACACATGATGGCCTCAAGCCAAAAAGAATGCGGCAAAGCTTGATTTTTGACCATACATCGTGCCATTTTTGTTAGTGACCTGTTTTTCCTCTCAGCAACACCATTTTGCTGAGGTGTATAAGGCACTGTACATTGGTGTTTTATCCCACGACTAGCCAGAAATGCATTAAATTCATGAGACATATACTCCCCCCCTCGATCGGAACGTAGGGTGCCCATAGTACATTTTGAGACATTTTCAGCCATAGCCAAAAATTGTTTGAAGCACATAAAAACTTCGGACTTCGCTTTAAGCGGAAATACCCATGCATGCCTGGAATAATCATCAATGAAAGTCACGAAGTACAGGTAATTGCCCAAGGACGGAGTTTGCATGGGCCCACAAACATCACTATGCACAAGCTGCAACCTGCATGTGGCCCTAACTGAACCATCCTTTGGAAACTTAGAACGCTGCATTTTACCCAGAATACAGCCTTCACAAACATGTTTGATAGGTGCTTCAAGAGGCGGCAAAGAAGCAACCATATCAGATTTATGCAAACGCAGCAAACTGGCAAAATTCAGATGACCAAAACGTGCATGCCAAAGTTTTGCATCTGAAATAGCCCTTGAATCTGCAACAACACTTGAAAAATTTTGTCCATACTTGTCATACAAAGTGAGCTTATACAGCCCAGATGCAACAATTTCATCACCAAAACTGAGATCATGAACTGTACATCTGTCATCCACAAATTTGACTACAAGTCCAAGTCTAGCAAGTGCGGATACAGACAAGAGATTCTTCTTGATCCCAGGTACATAAAGTGCATCAACAAGTGTGAAGGAACTGCCATTAGCAGCAGTGAGCACAATCTTTCCAACTCCCTGAACTGGATAAGAGGCGTTGTTGGCACAAGTGACTGAATTCCCATGAGGGACAGACTCGAGAGAGGTAAACAATTCACGATGTGAGGTAATGTGCTTTGTAGCACCACTATCGAAATACCACACATGTGAATCTGCAGCAACTGACAAGCATGCATCATGGACAGTAGGATTGTAAGTGCACTCTACGCTAAAAGCCCATTCTGCATCAACATCAGCATCACAATCTCCTTTCACAGAAGACTCAACAATGGCTGCATTTGTAGTGGAACCAGCATTTGTAGTGGAACCACCCTCTTTCTTCTTAGCCTCTTTGGCCTTCAACTTAGGACACGACTTGATCAAGTGATCATTGGCTTTACAATAATGGCAACGCATCTTCTTTTTGCCCTTATCACCAGAATTGCCAGACGAAGTGCTGCCACCAGAAGCATTAGGAACAGAATTTTTGCCACTCGCAGTAGAACCATAAGAAGTGGCTGCATTACTGTTACCACCCTTTCTTTGAGAAGCAATAAAATCCTGTTCAACTGCACGCTGCCTAGTCCTGTTTTTTCTAGAAAGTGACTCTTGCAACAGCAATGTGCATAATGCATCAAACTTGACAACTTCAGGATTTCCTTGGGTCATGAGTCTCCAAGTACTAGCAAAAGTCTGGTAGGAATCTGGTAAGGCATCAAGAACAGTCTGCACAAGGGAACTGTCCGAAATGACTTCACCTGCATAAATGAGTTGCTCATTGATATCCTTGACACTAGCAAGGAAAGTGTCCATATCATCTTCCTCATGCATAATCTTCGACTCTAGCTCTTTACGCAGCAAAGCAATTTTAGCCTCATTGCGGCTTGCATAAAGACCTGCTAGAGTATCCCAAGCCTGTTTTGCAGATTTTGCTGAACGGATGTGAGAAACAATGGTGCGCTTCACAGACAACGCAATCAATGCATGAGCCTGCGCATCCTTAACATCCCAACGAGCTTGTTCTGCCATAGGCAAAACAACTCTAACAGCTGCAATCCTTGTAGTAAGACCTGCAACATCCTAAACATCGCCTACATCTTCAGAACTAGGACATACATCAATGCCCTGCACAATGTTCCAGACACCTTTTGACACAAGAACATGTTGCATCATATAAGCCCACATAGGGTAGTTGTCCCCATCCAACCTGTCCTCAGCAGCAAACATCTTGAACACATCTGTGTTGTTGTTGTCAGCCATGGTAAATGCTGCACCTGATGTGAAAACTGCCCGAAAACAGGAGAAATGGAGCAGGAACAACTTGTGCTATATAGCACAAACCGTAGAAGACTATAAGGCACCTGTTATGCAGAAAACGGCACTGACAGAAAATCTGCACAAAATGACGAAATAGCTTGTGCAGTACTGCCCGTAGTGGGAAAGGAGGCCGAAATGAGCCCAAATCAAAATTCTGAGCAGACCGAGCTCTTTGAGCCTACCCAAAATATTTGTCGACCTGCGAACGCTCGCCAAAGCTCACTGAAATCGGAGAAAGTGAGCAGGCGTGTGCTGGAGCAGCTGGCGACTAAGCCCGGGAGGACGTGACCTGCTCTGATACCAATTGTTGGAATTAGGGTTGCAGAGAAACACACACAGCTTGGAGAAGACGAAGGAAGCTCAAGGAACACAATAGAGAGTGTGTTACTTAGTGTGCAATGGAAAGATAGATAGCCCTAGAGTGATGGGCGTATATACAATGCACGGGGGAAAAAACCTCCTAAAGAGGGAAAAAATGCCCCGGCGGTCCTAGTGTGTTCACACACATCACTACCACATGTATATGGTAACAGTTCCGCTTCTGCAAGAGCATCTTTGATTGTCGGTCTTTTTCTCTTCGTTGCCGATAACTTGGCGGAATCCATGGATCCTGTAACTCCAATTTCAGAAGTTAGCGTCTTTTTAGTACTGAAAGCCGAAATGAAGCTTTTAACTATCCAAATGACTTGAAAATTGAAACATGAGCTATTCAGGGCCTAAGGATGCAAGGTAGGTGAAAAAATATGCAAAATGGGCTCAAAATCATGCTGGAGACATCATACGCGTATGATGTCTTTTGTGTCAAAATGACTTCATATTGGTTGTGCTTGTAGCTGATAGTGTATACATGAGTATCATATGCTTGGATTTGAGTTTGGATCCCATTTGGTCAAGTTTTGGCCAGTTTAGTCCAGTTCCGGCTCTTGGCAAAATTTTGAAAGGGATTTGGATTTTATGATCCAAATTGGATAAAACTTGGTGGTTCACTTTCAAATGGCATGTAGATCACTTCTGTTTGGTGGTTGAAGCCCTGAGGTGGAAAAATCACATAGTGAGACATCATACGCGTATGATGTCTTTAGTGTATTTTTGGACCAAATTTCTCTATAAGCTTGGATTTGGCTTTAGATAGGCTTATTCAGTGGATTTATGAAGTTTGGATAGATTTTGGGCTAAAAATGGCTCTGGAGACATCATACACGTATGATGTCTTTTTCATCAATTTTGCATGGGATTGGTTCTGTGGACTCCCCATGTACTAGTGAAGGACTATATCTACTCAAATCTTGGTTTGGACTTGAGTATGTTGGATTTGGGCCAAAAATAGGCTTTAGGTGAAAGATTTTCCCTCAATTGGGCTAATGGGGTGATCCTCTTGACCAAATGGTTCCAAATTTCATATGTAGCATGTATTAGATATATATAATGGATGTATGATGACAAATGAGCAGTTTTGGCTCTGTAAGTGCAAATAGACATCATACGCGTATGATGTCTTTTGTGTCAAAATGGTGCTTTTTGGTTCCAGATAGCTTGTAGATGTGTTAATCAACAATCCTACAAAGTTTCAATGAGTTTGGAGTTATTTTGACAAAATTAGGACCAAAAATCAATTTTATGGCCTACTTTGCGTCTTTTTGGTTTTCCTTGGGTTTTCTAACTCCAATTCTCATGATACTTGGTTCATAGGATGTGATTAACATGTGGAATGAGGCTATGCACTCAAATGTTGAAATGGATGTGAAATTCATGCTGTGAGACAGCATACGTGTATGATGTCTTTTCTTGAAATGTTGGTCTTTTTGTGCAAAGAATGCTTTGTGCTAGTGCCCTAAGCCCTGCTAACTAGTTTTCAACTTAAAAAGTCATTAGTTTAGCTAAAAAGCCCCCTTATAGGCATTTCTGTCTCCGAAGTCGTCTTTTTGCCTTGGAGTTGAATTTCTTCAACTTTTCTTCTCGAGAGTTGCATTTCCAGCTCATTGGATATATTGTGAAGCCATCTATTTGGTTGAACTTGACTTTGGCTTCCCGTTCTCCATCTTTCTCCTTTTGGTTGCCCGAAAGCGTCTTTTTCACCATCGGTAAGTGAATCAGCTTTCTTTTGGGTTTTGCTTGCAAACATAAGTTATCCATGTATATTTGAAGCTGCTTGTGAAGTTTCATTTCATTCGGTCGTCAATTTCAGCCGTTATGCCAAAATGACGCTTTGTGTGTCCGCAGCCGAATCGGTTGTTCCGACCTACTTTTGGTGGTCCAAACCTGGAGATACTCCATGGTTGCATTGCCCTCGATGTTGTTAAGCTTCCTGAGAAGTTTTGTGTCGTTTCGACAACTTTTTCCTGTTTGCCTCTTGCAGGCTCTGTTGACCTAGGGTTTTTCCAGTCGTTCTTTCTCGAGCTTTGAGTGTTAGAAACCCATCTTCTATACTAGGGTAACCCACCTATAAGTTCTTGCAAGGTTTGATTAGGCGGTTGTGCCACTACCTAGCATTCTACCGCATTCCTCGTCTGCTCTTGTTTCTTGGTTTTGGTCAGTTTTCGCGACAAAAGTTAATGATAAGCATCAAAAGCTTATGGCAACGAGTCTACCTCTCATGTCTGGTGTCCTCTGAGCTCTCGTAGCAGTCGTAGAAGGCTGGATGCTCCTGTGTGCTCTTTGCTCTCTCCAAGAAGGTAATAGTGGAAATGAGCTTGAAAGTGAAGTGAAAAATACTTAACTTCGGACTTCCCGGATCACTTGTTACCAAATTTGACATGTGCTCCTATCTCGTCATGAAATACACTTTAGGATTTGAAATTTCTCAATTTGGACTCCGTTTGACCTGTTTCTGAGAAATCTGTCCACTTTGCCAAAATTCTGTCATTTCGGGCTTTCCGCAACTTTTCCCGAATTGTACTCAATTTTTACCATGGGTTGCCCTTGTCATTAGGATCATCACCATCTATTCTTTTCTTTTTTCTGATCTCGTTTCACCTGCTTTTTTATTTTTCTTTTACTTTTATCAAGAAAATCATAAAAAATAAAGAAAAATAGCAAATTGAAGCCAAAAAGTTCCAAACATACACAATAAATAGCTGGTAACTCTGTGTATATGAATATACAATTATTTGTGATTTTTGGACTTGGATTACCACTTTTTTCCACTTTTTAGCTCCAAAAACACTCTTATTTAGTGATATTTACACGTCTAGAGACCCAAATTCATCATTTGATCTCTTCTTGTTGCAAAACAAGGTATATAAGGGCATAAATATTATCAATATCCGCAATCAAACATAAAAATTGCAAAATCATGTAAGACACTGCCCTTGTAATATAATTTTTGTTTTTCTTTGTTTTTGGCGCTTGTAGCTGCTTTGTAACTCCTGTATACCTGTATACCTCCCCCCCTCCTAGTCTGAGTCCTCCCGGACGACTATGAAGTGTCTGTGGGCGAAGCATTGTAGTTGTTTTGGTCATAAGTTCCCAATGCAATTGTAGAGCGATGATACAACAGTCTTTCCAATAAAGCTGCTCTTTGTTTGATTGAAGGATTGGTGGTCAGGTTTTGGCACTTCGGTAGTAGAATCAGTAGATGGATTCTTCTTTACTTTGTTGTTCTTTTTTACAATCCAAATCTGCTTCCGCTTCACTTGTGCTTGCCACAAACTCTTTGCGACCCAAACCTGCTTTGTTCTTTGTGTTGATTTCCTCGACTTGAAATACCTAGGAGTTTCCGTTGATTGTACTGAAGGGAGTTCCTGTTTACAAATCTTTGGGATCCAAATTTGCTTGCTATAGCTTTGTGCCGTCATGAACTTCTTTGGAATCCAGATCTGTTTCACTGTCCTTGATTGTCTGGAATCACTCTGTTGTCTGGTATTGAAGACTCTGTTTTCCACCTTTGTGTTCTCTGGCACAACCTTTTTTGGTCTCCATACCAACTTTGACTCCGTTTTTTCCCAAGGTTGAGCTGTTATATTATTGCTTGTCTTCCTTATCCACTGTTGAGAATTCCTCGTCAAAGAGTAATCCGGTTGTATAGAAACTTTTGGTTGCCATTGCTTCTTCTTTTTCTCTGGTTGTTGTTTACCTTTGTCTTTGGATTCGTCCTTTGGAGTTGGCTCTTCTCCTTTGGTGAACTTAACTGATTGACTTTCACCTTCGTATTTGATAAGCACTGATTTAGAACTCTAGTCAATCATTGCATTGTATTGCTTCTGCCATGGTTGTCCTAGCAATAATGGATGTTGTGTAGCTTGGTCTTCAACCACGTAAAACATATGAGGATACACATACTGGTTAATCTGTATATGTAAAACTGTGCATCCGACAGTTTTGATTGAATTCTCAGAGTAACTCTTTAACTCTTGCTTGGCAGTTTGTAGTTTAGTGTCATTTGTCAATTGTCTATACAAACTGAGTGAAAGTAGGTTAGTTTGAGCTTCTGAATCCAATAGTGCTCTGGCTTTGATTTGGTTGGTTCCTACTTTGCATTCAATGATGGGTTCTTCTTTGTCATTATCCATTTCTGTTATACTGACTGCGTTTATTCGTATTGCTCCTTCATTGCGCTGTTTCTGACGTAGTAGTCTTCTTTTCTCCCTTCTTTCCTTCGCCTCGGCTTGCGCTTCCTCCAAAATCATTTTCTTTTTCTGGACACGCAGCTTTTCTTGATGTATTTTGAGAAGCATGTCTTGGGTTAGCGGCAAAAGATACTTTCTCACTCTGCATCCACTAATCCAATTGGGCATTTCTTCTCCGTCTAATGTAGCAAGCTTGACGGCTCCACTTGGTGATAGATCTTTAATCACCAGAGGTCCCATCCCTCGCTTTTTAAGCTTCTTAGCATGCTGTTTCAGAGTGTAAACTAGGACATAGTCCCCAACCTTAAACTCTTTAGTCCGCACATGCTTATCAAAAAATTCTTTTTGTCGCCTTTTTTGAGCGTAGATAGAAGCTACTGCTTTTAGGCGAAGCTGGTCTAGCTTTTCCAGGTCATCTATTCTATCAGAAAGCTCGTGCCCTGTCCACTCTAGATCCTTAGCCACCCTTAAGGTTGAAATCAAGAATTCTATTGGTAAGATAGCATTTAGCCCAAAAACCATGTTATATGGGGTCGTTCCTATTGATGTTTTATATGCTACCCTATATGCCCATAATGCTGAATGCAACTTCTGGTCCCAGTCAGTTCTCGACTCAGATACAATCTTCGTGAGGACCGTGCATATGGTTTTGTTTGTTGCTTCAGCTTGTCCATTTGCTTGTGGATGATACGGGGCTGATTTCCTATGGATTACCATGAATTCATCTAGAAGGATCTCTATCACTTCATTTATAAAATGTGTGCCTCGATCACTCACAATTTCTATTGGCAATCCATATCGTACAAAGACGTATTCATATAGAAATTGTGTCGTGGTCCTGGCATCCGCTTTTTGAGTTGCCTTTGCTTTGACCCACTTTGTTAGATAGTCTGTAGCCACAACGATGTATTGTGCATGAGTCTTATATGCAGGAGGTGAAATGGGTCCGACATAATTAATCCCCCATTTTGCAAAAGCTCTTGCCCCCATCATTGGTCTAAGCGGCATATCATCTCTTTTAAGTGGTACTTTGGTCCGCTGACAATCATCGCACCGTTTAACGTATTGCTCAGCGTCCATATGTAATGTTGGCCACCATATTCCTGCGGCTAAGACAAGTTTTGCTGTCTTATCACCTGAGAAATGGCCTCCACCTACTCCTCCATGAGCTTGCTCTAGTATTATCACATACTCAGTCTCTAATGCGCAAATCCTAAGCTGGTTGTCTTTACCTCTCTTATAGAGTTGATCTCCTATTAAAGCGTAATCTCTAGCTTCTGTCTCTACAGATTTCTGACGAGCTTTTGACGTTCCTTCTGGGAAAGTTCTATTTGTGAGATATTCAACAATATATTGACTCCATTCTGGAGCGATCATTATCTGATATAATGTCCAATACTCTGCTGGCGGTTTTGATGAACATACAATACATACAGTGACATATTCATGTACGCTTTCTTTTATTCTTGGCCAATAGACTCCCAATTGTAACAAATTCCTATATGTGTTCCTTCTTGAACAATGAAATGCACATTCCTGAACATGTGCTTCGCGCAGATATATATTATATTCCTCAGGATTGATGCATAGTCGTAAAACATGATCATTTCCCAATTGATACAACCTTCCTGCAACCAATTGAAGATTCTTGGATTGCTGAATAGCAATATGTTTCTGGTTGTATTCTCTTCTATCGAACTCTCCTCCATAGGTTAATAGGTTAACGACATTTTGAGACCACTTCGGTATCATTTCTATGTTGAACAAGTACGCGTCTGGCATGTCGTCATCTACTCCTATAGGGTCTTCTCCATTCGTCAATCGCGAAAGATGATCAGCTCTAAGATGTGTTTTTCCTTTCTTTACTACTACC
The DNA here is from genome assembly GCF_014529385.1 of Adiantum capillus-veneris. Lineage (NCBI taxonomy): Eukaryota > Viridiplantae > Streptophyta > Polypodiopsida > Polypodiales > Pteridaceae > Adiantum > Adiantum capillus-veneris. The sequence goes on from NC_140952.1 coordinate 99,970,205, forward strand.
GTGAAGTCGAATTCCAGTAAGATAATGAACCATCTCACTATTCTCCCGGTATTGCATGGTTTATTCACTAGGTAGAGCAAGGCTTGGTGATCCGTAAAAAACACAAACTTGTTGGCTAGAAGATAATACCGAAATTTCTTCACAACATATATCATTCCTAATCCTTCTTGCTCTGTTGTGGTGTAATTCTTCTCTGCATTGTTGAGCTGTCGACTGGCGTAACAGATAGGAAAATCCATGTTTCCTTCTTCTGGCTGAGCCAGAATGCATCCTATTGCATATGCCGAAGCATCTATATGCACATGGAATATCTTCTCCCAATCTGGTGATTTCAAGACTGGAGCAGTAATGAGTGCCTCTTTCAATTTCTTGAACGATTCCTCACACTCCTCTTTCCATTCAAAGTTCACTATTAGCCTGTAAAGTGGTTGGCCTATTATAGCGTACATGTAAATGAATCGTCTATAATATCCGCAATGTCCCATAAAGCTATGTACTTGTTTCGCATTGGTTGGTCTAGGCATATCCACTATAACTTTTATCTTCTCTAAATCCGTGGATATTCCGTTTTGTGAGACAATAGGTCCCAGAATTCTGCCCTGTCGGACCATAAACACACATTTCTCAGGATTGAGACAAATGCGATATGTCCTACATTTCTCAAATACTTTTCTTAGGTGTTCTAGATGCTCATCTCTTAGAAGAGAATGTACACATAAGTCATCCATGTATATTTCTAGAAACAACCTTAAGTATTCTTTGAAAGCATGCGTCATCAGCCTCTGGAAGGTTGCGGGAGCATTGGTTAGACCAAAAGGCATAACCCGATAAGCATAAATTCCCCACTCCGTTGCAAAAGCTGTTTTATGTTGATCTTCCAGTGCTATGGCTAGCTGGTTATATCCTAAAAAACCATCAAGAAAAGAGTATGCTGTTTTCCCTGATACACGCTCTAGAACATGATCAGTTATCGGCAGGGGATAATTTTCCCTGATTGTTGCAGCATTCACTTTCTTTAAGTTGACACACACTCAAAGTTTTCCGTTCTTCTTGGGTACTACCACAATCGGAGATACCCAATCGGTGTGTTCAATCTCGTATATGAATTCAGCTTCCATTAGCTTATCTATCTCTTATTTGATTCGCTTAGCAAATGTATCATTATATGTGTATGGTCTCTGTCTGCTAGGCTTTGCGTCTTGTTTCAGTGGGATTGTGTGTTGGCATATCGATGGGTCAACTCCCTTTAAGTCCTTATAAGACCATGAAAACACATCCCTATACTCTCTGAGAAGACTCAAAAGTCTCTCTTCCTCGCCTGGAGACAAATCTGTGGCTATGTACACCAGTCTACGTGTCTCACCTGGAGCTGCTAAATCAACTTTTTTTGCATCCTCCGGTCCGTCATAAGATTCGTTCTCCCTTCTCTCTCGAATAGGTTGGGTTAATACCACCTTCCTATCCTCTATTGTGAATTTCCTATAGTGAGAGGGAACATCCATGTTTTCCTTGATTTTGGCGTTTTCGTCCTCTCCACTCTCAAATTCTGTCGTCCAAACTTCTTTCAGAGTTTTCTTGAGCTCTCTGTACTTGTTTCTACGTTCTAACTTGGACTCCGTGTGTTCTCTGTTGCGCTTGTTCTTTTCTGATTTTTCTGTTTCTGTTTTCGTTCCATTCCTTTGAACTTGATTTCTTGAGCCTCTTTTGTCTTTTCGTAAGCTCTTTTGATCATTGCCTCTCATTCTTCCAGAAATCTTGTCCTTAACACAATCTTCCGCCTTTACTAGCATTAGGAATTGATTTTTTCCTCTTATTCTAGGCATCGGATTGGTTCTAACCCCCTTTGTTTTTCTCTTTGCTCTATAGCGTTTCTGGCGTTGTTTAGTTTGGTTCGGAAAATCATAAAATCGTACATCCATTATAGTTTCTTCGTTTCCGCTTGAATTGTCCGTTGACTCATTGTCTGCTTCATTTCCCCACTCAGGATGATCGGGAATGTCGTGAAACACCTCCTCTTCATCTTCCTTTTCCAGTGTATCGTTCTTTTCAGTTTCTTTTTCTAGTACAGTTCTCAACATGAAGTACGGAACCATGTCGTACTCGTCCTGTCGCAAAATTTCGTTGTGGGACCATCCGGAATTGCACAAACATCTAGGGTTGCTAGAATGTGTGTCCATTCTAATGGTTCAAGTGTGTCCTCTGGAAAGGGTTCTCCTATATAAGTTTCGTCTTCGATAGCCCTTTCTAAAACATATTCTTCTCGCCTCAGACTTCCACATTTCGAGGCTCCACACATCCATAACTCCTTGGGCTTACCTAACCAAGCTGGAAATTTGGATCCCACCAAAGTAGCTGAATCAAACTCCTCTACCGGTGTTCGGTTCACATCTTTGTAGCTATGGTCTCTCAGGTTCACACGTGTAGTGGTTTCCATATTTCTCAGGTATATGTGATCGTAGCCCCAATCTTGGACCATTTTCAACTGTCTCATGAATGGTCTTCCCAATATGATATCATAGTTATTCTCCTTGCCATAATCGACAATAGCAAAAGTATGTTCGTATTCAATGCCGCAAGAAGTCACTACGACTTTCTCTAATAACCCCATAGGTTTCTCCATGTGTCCATCTGCTAATTGGAGTTTCAACCTAGTCTTCCTTATTGCTGGTTTCCCCCATTTTTTCCAGATTTCTTTTGTAGCAATGGCTACCCCAGCTCCGCTGTCTAGTATTGCCATTGTGTTCACTCCTTGGAATTCAATTGGTAAGGTTGTATTCCCCTCTTCACCTTCGCAATACTCTCCGACCTTGTTTAAGGGTACAGGCTTAGCGTTCTTTTGTGGTTTACTCAGCTCTTGTATACCCTCTTGCAGTCTCGATGTTGGGTCTTTTATCCCAAATTTCTCCAAGCATTTTCCTACAGTGGTCCACATATGTGGTCTTAGCCTCAAAAGCTCAGCTAGAGTGATAGTGCATGTCACTGGTGTTGACAAGATCTCTATCAATCCTTGCGAGTCCATGACTTTTTCTGATGAGATTCTTCGTGAGGGAAGTGCTCTAGTCTCTGATTTTGCTTCATACTCTCCTAAGTATGAAGGTAAGGTATTCAGTGAGTGAGGTTTGCTCTCCATTGTTCTAACAGAGCCCCCATCTCCCCAGTAAGATTGCAGATCCAAGTCCACTTGAGATCCTGCCTCAAATTCCACTATGGGAGGATTCCTGATGTCCTTTTTCCAATTTGTCTGATTAGCTTGGCAACTTAGCTCGTTTGCAAAGTTTGCCTCTCTCACTTGTTTCCAAAATTCATTGTAATCCTCATCTCTTCCGTAAGACCTCTGTATGACTGGATGAAAACTCTCTATCTCTTGATCGGTTGTGTTCAATACTATGCGGTCATCCTTGTGTGTATTTTCAGGCTTTTGTACACTGGGAGTCTTTTCAGCTACCCGTGAAACGATAGTCTCTTGTTGAATTGGGTTTTCTGTTCCACAATTCATTGTTTCTTTTGGTGGTTCTAATAAGTCTTGTGCAGTCTCGATCATTCTCTGGCACATTTCAAGTCTCTGCTTTTCCAATTCCGCGTTTGGGTATGTCATCCACCTCTGTTCTTGTGTTTGGTTGTTCTTTAACCTAGCTTCGTAAGCTCTCATCAATGCGTCCAATGGTTTGTTTACTTTGTCGACTAGCACTGATCCCCCTGAGCTTAAGCTCGTTGTTTCTTTGATACTCTTTTGTTTCGTTCTTTCCGGGCTCATCTCTCGTTTCCCGTTTTGACTCTCAAGTTTTTCTAATCTATCTTTAGTTCGCTTTAGTTCCTCAGGTAGAATAGCGTCTTCACGTTCTTTTCTCAACTTCATGCGTGCTTTTCTAGCTTTCCATGTGTTTCTCTGACTCCGCGGTCCTTGACTAACCACTTCAGTCGCTAACTTTCCATTCTCAGGTTCTCTAGTGGTTTTCTTAGCTTGAGCTCTAGTAACAACTTGCGTTGGTATCAGAGTTTCATTTTCAGACCCATTGCTGGTAGGATTAGTTTCTAGCATATTCAATGTCGTCTTTTGCACTTTGTTTGGATTCTTTGAACAATCCTCAATGAAGTGAGTAACCCCACACTCAGTGCAATAAGCGTTAATTCGAATGAATTCCGTATGTGGACAAACATTCATCAGATGGTCACCTCCACACTTGTAACAGGGTCCTAGTGCTGGTCTTGGTCCCATTTGATTCGTCCTTTGTGGATAGGATGGTCTTTGTCCTGTTAAACCTCCATGAGCTATGAACATCAATGTTCTTGCGTCCAAATTGTGTCTCTCTTCATCAGAAGCACTTATAATTGTTGGTATTCCAACATTCCCAATCATGCCCCATGGTTTTGGTTGTTTGGGTTCTTCTGGTGGGTAATACACAGTTGGAGACATGTGTGCACTAGATTCTTCATAATAGGCTTGAACAGGCACTAAGGCTTGTTCTTCCTGATTCTCTAAGGTTGGTGCATATCTAATGCCTACTGGTCTTGCTCCTGGTAAAGGTGGTTGTTGTCCCAATATCGGTTGCGGTCTTTCTATCCCCATAGGTCCTGGTACATTTCCCGTTGGGTATCGAGGTACTGGATGTACTTGAGGTGGTGCTAATTGAGCAGGAGGTGCATACTGACGCTCCCTTACATACCCTTTGTTGTAATAGCACTCCTCTGTTAGATGGTTTGTCCATTTTTGTTCAATAGCACACCATTTCAGTGTTTTTGGCAATGGTTTTTGGTATGGTGCCATCCTTTTTAGAGCATCTTCTATCATTTGCTCTACATTTGGCATGGTTGTTGTTTGAACATTATTTTTAGTGGTAGTCTCGCTCGCTACGGAGGAGAAGCTACTGGATGAAAAATCTATATCCGCTGACACCTCTCCATAAACCGTACAGTTATCCACTAAGTACAATGCCTCTCTCGTTACTTGCTCGAAACTTGTACAAGCTTTCAAGTGCAAGTCCTTCTTGAGAGTGTCGTTTCTTAGTCCCTCAATAAAGAGAACAGATAGTCTGTCATCTTGTGGTCGTTCACGTACTGGACATCTCTCAATGTATTGTTTGAAGCGAAGTGAAGCTTCCTTCACTTTTTCGTGTTCTCTCTGTTTAAAAGCATATATTTGTGAGACCGTATTGTGCTTAATCCCTCGTTTTGAGAATTCCTAAGCAAACTCTCTTAGCAAATGGTCAATGTCATGGAATCCCCCTATGTTCAGTGGTTGAAACCATGTCAATGCCGTACCTTCTAGAGTAAGACCAAATCCCTCGTATTGTGTATGGAAATCTGTTATCTGCTCAGCTCTTAAGACTTGCTTAAAGAGTGACACATGTGCATACGGATCTCTTGAACCACCATACTTCTTTGGCATACACTTCGCTACTTGAGATGGTCTCATACCTCTGTGGTCTGCTACCAATCTCATTGCTCCTGTGTCCCGGCTAAATCTTTCTCTAGCATCATGGACTTCATGGGTTACACTTGTCGATTCCCCTGCCCTGAATCTACTACTAGGAGGTAAATGTGATGGTTCCGCTTCGAACCTTGGACCTGGAGTGGTATATGTGGGGATTGGAACTGCACTACCTCGATTCGTATCCATTGACTCTCTGGAATGTAATGATCCCATTGGTCCGGGCTTCGAGTACTGAGGTTGACTCAAAGAGTCAGCAGCCTGAGTTCTTTGTCCTCCTGTCGTCATTGGGTTTTGCCCTCCATTTGTTGGTGCTGGTCTTTGTGAGCTAGAAGTAACATAATACTGATGTAGTGGTCCCCCAAAGTATGTATATCCTTCTAATTCTTTCTTGCCCATTGTTGAGTATTGCCTCCCATACTTGTCGTAAGCAACAATTTTCACTTCCGATCCCTCTGTGTAGGTAAAGACATAAAGTCTTTTTTGGTCTGTCAACTCTCCGGTGTAGGGTTCTTCACATCTATAATAGAGATCTTGCTCCCCATTATTATATTTGTATAGCCCCACATAGATGTTATCAGTGTTGATCCTTGTAGTTTCATTCTCTCTTCTTAACCTCGCATTAGGGAAGTTCATTATTGGTGCTTTCTCCTCAAGTTCTTCATCTACTTTGGCTTTGGTGCCCATCAATCCCCACTTGTCCACAATGTTAGGGTTTAGGACTACCAAGTACATGGTACCCTCGTCATCTAGATATCTATCTCCGCTATAGCTCACAGGCACTAAGTCCTTGAACTCACTAGGTCTCTCCTCTATCTTTACACAATAGCGGTCCATTCCATCTTTGTAGATCTTGGCACCTTGCTCATTGTCGTACTGGTATTTTATGAACAATAGCTTCATTGTGGCGGAAGGGTTTGATGATCCTGCTGCCATATTTTCTCTGTTGTTCAGGTTCAAGTGTTCCAAGTGTTCGGTGAAAATCTCGTAAGATCTCTCCGAAGAAGTATCAGAAACACTTCCTTCAAAGATCGGCTCTAATGGTTGCACCCAACTTTGGTTTACACTTCCCTCGGTTGATATGACACTTGCTTGTTCCCCTTGTTTTGGTTAGTTATTCTGGAGATTCCTGTCCGATCTCAAATTCATCAATTCCCCTAAAGGACTTTAACTTCTCCGTCTCGGCAATTTGTTTTCCCAAGTTTTTGTGGTCAGAATTGATCCAAACTGATTGATACTTGGTCAATTGTTTAATCTTGTCAGTTGGACAACTTTTGTTTCATCAAGTGAGAATTTTGTTGCAGTTATGCTGAAAAAGACATTATACGCGTATGATGTCTTTTTTCACAGATTTAGACTATTTTGGTTATGCTCACTCTCAATAGTCCCCTTATGCTCTTTCCACTCACAAAATTCAGTTTGAACTCTGTTTGAGCAAGTTATGGCTAATTTAGGCTTTTCTTGGCAATTTTCCGCTTTTGACTTGTTTTGGGTCAATTATGATCCAAATGGGATGAAACTTGAAATATAACCTCTAGACAGCTATTACAATGGATCTGTGTTGGCAAAGTATCAAAATATGTCCAAAATTAGGTAAAAGACATAATACGCGTATGATGTCTTTTTCCTCAATTTGGGTCAAGACTTGATATTTATGCTTTCTACAGTGTTTGTAACAATCTTGTCAGGTCAGATATCAAAATTAAGCAGTGGATGTGCTAAAAGACATTATACGCGTATGATGTCTTTTGTCCCAGATTTTGACTATTTTTGGTTTTAAGCCTTCTCCAATGTTTATAATTGAGTTTCAAGTATTTTTGTCAGGTTTGAATGTAAAAACAAGATCTGAATCCAAAATTTCCTATTCTTTGCGTTTATTGGACTCCGACTTGTCTTTTTGGGTTTCTTTGAGTGTTAATGCTCTTGTTTTAAGTTGAAATTAGGGTATAACCCCCCCTTTTGAACACTTTGGTAAAGTCAAAATTTTTGTTTTGGTCTCTGTTTGGTCATTTAGACATCATACGCGTATGATGTCTAAAGTTGCAGATTTCCAGTTTTTTGGCACAGAATCCTTCCTAAAGCTTTCTCTAGTGCTCAGCAACTCCCAGATACACAGAAAATTTCTCTGACTTTTGTTTATTGCAAGTTTCACTACTAACTCGACGGTTTAGTGATCTAACATGCAATCAACCATATCAAGCAAATACTCCAATGATTACTAGCTCTAGATCAGGATCAAATGAAGTCCTACCTAAGCTATTCCTAATCATAAAATGGGTTTGGTAATTGTGATTTTAAAGAGATCCACTGCCACTCACGGACTAGCAAATTCTTCTTCTATCAATAACTACTCAACACCAACAAAACAACAAACAAATCTAAGCTAATCTAAAAATACTGTCAACACGGAAGACCCAGGAATACCCCACTTCCTAGTATCTCTCGAGATCTTCGGAGTCCACCACTCCTAGATCTTTTCTAACTAAAGTATACAAAGTAGTTTATATGACTCACCTCGTAGGATTAGTCTAAGGTCACCTACTTAGGGCTCTCGTCCCCGGCAGCGGCGCCAAATGTTAAGGCGGTTACAGCACTAGCGGAAGCTAAATAGCGAGAACTCAACCAACAACAGAATTTGTCAGACGAGGACGGAGCTTGACCCGCAGGCGCATGGAAACAACTAGGTGGGTGTCAAATCACCTACTCGACCTTCTAATGACAATCACTACTAAGGAAATCAAATCTAAGTTCTAAAATACGCAAGTGACTGAAATCCGTACTACTATCTGTGCGTAGCTCTCGCCGTTGCTAACACAATGGCGGTGTCGCTTCTCCAATGGCGGCTCTGTAGCTCGCGTAGCAAGTAGATAAGACTCTCTCTCTCTCTCTCTCTCTCTCTCTCTCTCTCTCTCTCTCTCTCTCTCTCTCAGAGTCACGGCGCTCCAAAAACTCACTTTGATTAAATAAAACTCTACCTTTAGGTTACAAAACTTTGGCTTATATACCTCAACCTTGGAGGTGAGAACATCTCTAACTAATTACATCAGCAAGTGAAATTACTTCGGAATTACAAGCTGGAAACTCAATTGAGTCCCGTTACTTAATGAATGGCTCCAATCAAAATCAATGTCGGAAAGACATTTATTACAATCAATGGTTACAAAAATGATGAGTGTGAGCAAAAATGTAGGTGTGATCCTCTGCTGGCTCAACACATTGTCAGTTGTATGGGACAATTGGTGGAGGTTGCTGGATCAGAAGATGAAGTCAAAAAGCTTAAAGCTGACTTGGCAGAAGCACATCATCAGATTGAAACACTCCAGAAAGCCCAGGAAGTACAGAACATACACCACAGGGTACTGGAAGCTCAATCAGAAAGGGCTCAGGAGTTGTTGAATAAAAAGTTAGCTAAAGATGAGTCTGAAATTATGATCATGAAAATCCAAAAGAATGAAGCACTGAGAGCTCCCGAGCGAGCTGAAATGATGCTCAGAATGAAGCGGCGAGAATTCAAAAAGCTGCTATTACACTATACAGCTCTGAAGCATTCGCTGACTGACAGATACATCTACAATAGCTTGTCTGAAATTTTAAACCCCGCAGGAAATGCTGTTTTTGACTTAGAAAATTTAAAGTCCTTGATGGAAAGTTTGCAGAGCGATTTGTAGGACAAGATGGGTGAGTTCAATAATGCTATGATGAACCAAGCTATAATGGATTATATTGAGCAACAGACCTCCCCGGATGAGGATGGAGAAGATGAAGAAGATGAAGCTAATCAGGAGGAGGATGATCAAGAAACTGGGCATACAAAGGATGATGATGATGCCCCACCACCATCTCCACCTCCAAGACCTGGTACTGGTGGGACATGGCCAGATGAAGGAGGCCAGTCACACAGCCAGACCAGACTGCGGGTCAGCAGGAAGGATAGGCTAAAGAGCACCAGTCGGGTCATCAGCAAACTGAAGAGCAGCAACCCAGTAACACTGGGAATCATTCAACTAATCAGTCTCATCACAGCAGAGAGGATAAAGGGAAAATGAAGGTTCAGGATGAGGGACCGGTGACTGATCATCAACATTCACTGCAGCTCATTACTTTGAATAAGCAGCTGAGACATCAACAAGCCTCCATCACCAGACAGTATCTGGAAGATGATGCTCTCTGGACTGATTTAGAAAGATTTCAAAGACTATATGTGGGAGCCAGGGAAATGGTAGACCATTGGAAATCCGCTGCTTTCCATGATAAAGAAGTTTGTAGACTACCTGCACATCCCAGTACAGTTCAGTTGTTCGAACGAGTTCCGAAATGGATACTCAATGCTGATGATTAAGTGGCAAACCCACACTGGCAAAGACAATCTACTGCAGATTGTCGGTCTTTAGCTCTAGAACTGGAACTTCTGCTGGGTAACAACCAACTTACCGCTGCATGAAGGATGTTAGGGTCCAACTCAAGGAAGTTCTGGTACAACTGCAAGCTGCCAGAGGTGTTTTGGATCAGAGAGTGAAAGCCATTCTTGAGGACCAGACAACCACTAGTAGAGGACCTCAAAAGAGAATGTCAGTAGGAGCAGAGGCAACTGCTCTCCGAACCTTATTCCAGCTAGCGAGAATCACTCGGAAGATGATGCAACAGGAGAACCAGGCTGTTCTCAATTTCCTGGAATTTGTGCCTGATTCTCCAGTTCTCTTGTATGCTGTTTCAGCAAGAGAAACTGAGCTGCCAAGATTCTTTCTAGCGTTGTATCCTCAACATCAAGAACCAGTTGATCGACTCACATATTTCAAAATAATTGATGAGCTTCAGGATTGGTATGAGCGATCAACTGTGGAATGGAAGACTTGGCAGACATTGCTCAATGATGCTCTTCAAATCAATGACATTCACGCAATGAAAGAAGAGCTACATAGGATTCAGCTGTGTATGGGCCAATGGAAGATTCAGGTCAGAGGATTGACTAGGATTACTAATCAATTGCTACAGCTTACGATCGAATCTTCCAAACTTCCTGAGAAAGACATTGCAGCAAAGCCGGGTCTAGCACCACAGTACAGAGAGATGGCTGAGATTCTTTTCGAAGCTCACGTCAAAACAAATCAGCCTCTTCTAGAAGGATGGATCCATACTACTTCACATTGTCATAAGCTGGCCAAAACAAGACTGACCAAGGGCAGGCGTACACTCTAGGATCCTGACACCAAAACCTATCATTCTCTCACACCTTATGAGATAGAGATGACCACAGACCGGCGGGATCAGCTTGAGCAGGAGGCCATTTACCGACTGATTCAGAAGGAGAATGCTGGTGCTGAGACTTCTCAGGCACCATCCCGGTCAAAGAGCAAAGGCAAAAGAAGACGGTCCAATGGAAGGATACTGGGTAGTTCCATCTCAGAATTTAGTGGCGACTTTTCTTCTCAACAGGCAGGGAGAGATGACAGTTCTACCTTAGCCTGGTGAGAGCTCCACCTTGGCCTTTTCCGCTGCCTCCCACAATCCTTGGTCCTTCTTGAACTCCTGCATCCCAACACCAGAACTAGACAATGGATTTTTCAGTTCCACACCAAAACCAGACGATGGATTTTTCAGTCTCACATCAGCATCAGACGGGCATTTTTCAGAAATTTTGGAATCTTGCCAAAATTCAAGAAAGAAGGGAAGGATGTAGACGGCTGGATAATCACCATGCGAGAACGTGTTCTTAGAAGATGGGCACCGAATTACTTAGTAATTACTAGAGCAATTACTACAGTAAAACCGAAGTGTATAAATAGGGCCCATTACATTATTATCGGGTTGGCAATTGTTATCACTTGTATTAGCGCTTTGAGCTACAATTGTACTTGAGCATCAGTAGAAGTATTGTCGGCTATACTTTCTCTCTTTAATCATATTCACTGTAATCTCAATCATGGTATATATTTCAGTGATACTTACTTCTCGACCAGTCTTCTGAATCTGAATCTAAATCTGAATCTTATTCCACTCTATAAGTATGATTCTTATTTCAGTATCCACATGTCAGTTTAGTCTCTGATTTCTGTCTAGTCTGCTGTCTGAAATCTTCCCACACTAGTAGCTGAAATCCTTCAACACTGGAATTAGCTGTCTCAAGAGATCAGCTCCAATTCCACGGAGACCAAATTGGCCGTTAGGCCATGATATGGAACCACTAAGTTGGTCTTTATTATACCTTAAAATTAGGGGATCACAAATTCTCTCAATGAGGTAGAAACTCCTTGGTATAACAACAATAGGTTAAAATTAGCTTCATAGTATAATAAATTTTTTTCCTTATAATTTATAATTTATATTTTTAATAAAAATAAGGAAGAAACTCCTTGGCATAACAATAGGTTAAACTTAGCTTCATAGTATAATCGAAATTTATCCTTATAACTTATAATTTATAGTATATTTTATATTCAAAATGAGGTAGAAACTCCTTGGCATAACAGCAATAGGTTAAACTTAGCTTCAAAATTTGTCCTTATATTTTATATTCGGATGAGTCTTAAAGAGAATCTTTTTTAAAAAAAACATGAACTCTCAAAATTGTGAGTGAAAATTGTATTAGAAAAGTAAACCAAAAGAGTGTTAACTATAACAGAAGCTACTAAAGACCAAAGCCTTGCAAAGAAATATCAAAGATAGATGCGAAGAAGCAGTAAAGATTGGAGTTACACAATTTTTACATTCTCTAAAATGGCCATGTATTGTAAATTCCCAATTTATTTCAAACCATTGTAGTATTTATAACGGGTTACGGGCTCAATGGGAGTTCCAAGCCATAAAGGATAGGTTAGATAGTGTGTGTAGGTTGCAGATTCAGTAAGCTATGAACCCCTAAAGTCCTCGAGCATCCAAACATTGCATATTTTTATCCTAGATATATTAAGGCACTGTGTAAGTAAAATTAGGGTTATGAGCCTCATTTGTTGAGACCACTCTTTGGTGAGAGATCATGAGGTGTGTGGCTATGGAGTCCTTGAGCTTCTCCTTGCTCATGTGACTTGATTAACACTAATTAATATTTATCTCTCTTTCAGTATGCCTCTCTCATACTTCTTATGGTTGTTAATGATGCTTTGTTTAGCTAGATCATAACGAATTAGTGGTTAATCCCGCTCTAATCTTATGTGATTTCCCTCTAATGTTTGTGTGTACATGTAGGTTTGATTGGATTGTGGATTCTCAATAGATATGTGTGTGTGCTTGTGATTAGTGTGTTGCATGATAGGATTAGTGATGGGTGTATCTTGCAATCATTAGTGTGTGTGATTGGGTTGATTTGAGGTGAAGAGAAGTGGATGTGGAGATTTCCATACATTGTGGCTTAGCTCTCCATAGGTTGAGAATCTCACCTCGTAGAGTTGTCATTCGTGTTGCCATGATTAGCTCACTAATAGGTGAGTGTTTCCATCCCCTAGCCGGATAGCTCATCCCTCCAGATTGACAATTATGGTACCCTCAACATTTGGCGCCGTTGTCGGGGAGTGATGACCTACGCTAGTGTAATTATGGCATAAAAGTTGAATGATGTCCTCACTAATTTCACTTGTCTTTATGGTTTTGTGGATTTTGGACGCATGTGCATGGAGCAATGTGTTCAATTTTCCCTAATTTGTTACCATATCTTTCTAATTGTGTGCATATAGACTCTAATTTCACACTAACCCCTTGCTAATTTCACTAATTTTTGTTAGTTTACATACTAATTTTCTACTAATTGCACTAACATTTTGTGCTTATTCTTTGATATTTGCTTAATTAGAGGTTTGGATTGCATTCTAACAATGCCGGTTTGTGCTAATCGCTTGACAATTTGTTGATTTTGGAATGCAAGATTAGGGCTTTGGAGCATCCACGAAATCAGTGTACACATTGTGTAACTGGTGGTTGGATGGTGCCATTGGACTCAAATCTTGTGCAGTATGCTTTGCTGTTATGAATTTGTCAATTGGACTAGCTTCTGATTTTGCACGTTTGCATGCCGTCATAATGCAAAAATTTTCATTAAATCGAATGTGAAAATTGATTGTTTCATGGCTAAGGTGCAATGTTAATTTGTCTAATTGCATGCTTGGATGGTCAATTGCAAGTGTGAGTACTAATTTCAAGTGTGTGTGCATTCTAATTGAGTGTGTGTATGGCTAAGTTTAGGCATGTGTGCACCTAAAAATCAATGTGTGCATAAATTTTTTGTCAATTTGATGGTTTGATGTGATCATGCCCAATTAGACATTTGTGTGTTCAATTTGCAAATTTGACATGATTAACCATGTGTGTTTGCACCTAAAAGCTGGTAAAACTGTCAATTATTAGTGTGTGTGTGTGTGTGTGTGTGCGCGCGCGCACGCGCCTAAAAAGTGCTTCATATGCATGATTAATTCAATTTTTGATTACAAATTTGAAGTGTGTAATGGTTAATTGATGCGTTTTCGAGCTCAAAACAGGGATGTACACACTCCAAATGCATCAATTTTTAATCTAAAATTACCGGTTTAATTGCCTAGTTTTGGATTTTATTGGATAAATTAATTGGCAATTGCATCGATGTTATTATTGTAATTTGATTTGGCTGCACTAATTTGATTTGGCTGCACTAATCCCCTATGTGTGAAGAATTTGGATTTTATTGGATAAATTAATTGGCAATTGCATCGATGTTATTATTGTAATTTGATTTGGCTGCACTAATCCCCTATGTGTGAAGAATTTTCACAAAAAATGGGTATTTTTTGGATATTTTTATACATTTTGGGCTATTTTTTTATTAACTTCTTATTAATTCTCTCTCTCTCTCTCTCTCTCTCTCTCTCTCTCTCTCTCTCTCTCTCTCTCTCTCTCTCTCTCTCTCTCTCTCTCCCCCTCCTTCGTGCGCTCAGCTGCCTTGCCATTTACGACAGATCTGCTCGTCCCCTCACACCCCGCAGGTCTCGCCACACCCCTCTACTCCCTGCTGCCACTGTGTGCCAGACTCCAGACCCTAGCCTTTTTTCACTCTTGTTGCTTGCAAGCTGTCACCGTCCACGTCGCCATTGTCGTCATCCCAAGTGCGCATGGGTAAGGTTTGTTTTATTATTTGTATTTTTTTAAATTTTATTTTAAGAATTTGTCTAAAAAAAACAAAAATCAACAAAAAAGCATTAAAAAACTTTTTAAATAAAATTTTAAAAAACATACATATAATAAAAAATACAAAAACAATAAAAACCTAGATATTTAAAAAATAAAAAAATAGTTCTAAAAATCACAAAAAACAATTAAAAAGTCAAAAAATTTCATAATTTAAAAAGGTTTAAAAAATTTAAACGAAAAAAAATTCAACCAAAATTGATTAAAAAACTAATACAAAAACGTCAAAAATTCACAAAAAATAAAAAACTTCATAGAAAACTTATCAAAAAATTAAAAACTAGTCACATAAATCACAAAAAAATTTAGAAATTTTATAATGCCCTTAAAATATTTCAAAAAATTACAAAATTCACAAAAAATTTCTTAGAAAGCAAAAGAAATTCAAAAAAATTATAAAAAATCACAAAAATACCAAAAAATAGAAATATTAAGAACTTTACAAAAAATAATAAAAATAAGAGGACAAGAGTAAAAAAAAAAGAGCAAAAAGCGACAACAAAAGAGTCACGGATCGCAAGTAAGAGAGACGAGACGAGCAGAGAAAGTCACATAGAAAGAAAACGCAAAAAGTTGAGACGAAGCAGACGAGTCATGTAGAAAACACAAGAAGAGTCGAAAAAAATCGAGCTGTGCAAACAGTTGAATCGAGCCAAGATAGACTAAAATCTCAAAATTTGTCAAAATCGAGCAAAAAACAAAATTGCACGGAACCTTGAGAAATTGAATCGTCGAAAAGCGTTGAAACCCAACCGACCCACTAAGAAACTGAATTTTAAATAAAATTGAAATTCAGCCATTAGGGCATTCTTGACGTGCCAAAATTGCGATTCGGGGCTGAGAATAGCGAATTTTGGGTGAAAATTGGCAAGTCCAAGTTGCAAAACTCGTGAGGTTTTCAAATTTGGGTCTAGAAATAGGGGATTCATCAACAGTTGATTGGTAACCATTTCGGCCAAGAACATCACTGTTCTAGCCCAGTTTTGGACCACAGTTCAGTCAAAGAACACCGGAAGCTAGTAGTTATCATGTCATCCACAAATCGACAAGTGCAAGTAGTTGCATTGCAAATTGGGTCGAGAATTAGATGACCAGGGACACTAGTCACATATGATTTCTGATTAGGCTATCAGAGCCCATATTTTCATCATTTCAACGATTGCAGTCCAGTCTGACACATTCGAGATAGAGTTAGCTAACTCTTTTGAGATTGCAGAGCAGTTGACTGCCAAGATAGCTTTGGCACAAGCAGTCTTGTCAATCGGAGCAGAATAAATTCTTCTTAGCAATATTGAAATTTGCTAGGAGATAATTTTTACAAAATAAGCCAGCATGGACTCAAATCGAGTGGAGAGTTTAATCACATCAAAGCTTGCCAGTAGCAGCAACAATAAAAGCACAAGTGCAACAAATAAGATTTTATTGCTTTATGGCTACACTGGAGACAAGGTTTTATATGCAGATTCCTAAGGCCATAGGTACCTAATGAGCAGTAAATGCAACATAGGAGCCAATATCCTATTGGTCAGAGTAAAGGCAGATCTAGAGAACTTTAAAATGTTTACAGATTTTAGTGGAGCCAGGTATTGCAAGCTCAAAGATGAAGTGCAAAAAATTGACCCAAGTGTTTAGACCGACATCTACACACGTTAGCAAACCATAGTTCATGCGTATGAAATCAGGGTCATTGTACATGGATTATAGTGGTTAGATCTACAGTTGAGACACAGAATTATGAGATCCAATAGATCAACCATTAGAAGAAAGCCTAGTTGGATAACCGAGTCAAAGACTATACAAAGGTCAAGATGAAGCAATCTACAACTTGATGCTCAGTGTTTTGAAAGAGGATGTCGACAACTTAGCAAGTACAAAAGCAGAAACTTCTCAGCAAGAGCTAGGGATGGAAGAACCGATTGACATACAACCAATCATGGTGTATTGCTCAAATTGTGGAAGAAAAGGTGGAAATTTTTTGGGAATTGTCCAAGAAACTCGGACAACAGGGACACAACACTTGCGAATCAAAACACATAGCAAATTGGAAATGTAGATCCCAATGTAAGTGCATCTAGCTCGTCATTTTTGGTGCAATTAGATGTTGATGCGTTACCATTAGAAGCACCAATTGAGTACAGTGTGGTAGACACTCCTACTTCTACAAGCTCACCTAGGCATGCATAGACTTTGTCTCATGATTGGCAACTGGATAGTAGTGCTTTATGCCATGTTACTCCTTGTAGGGAGTGGTTTAGCACGTTTTTGCTCTGAGACTAGATGGTGTTCATGCTGTGGGTGGCATTCATTTTCATTTTTCCAGTGGGAGTATGCTTGTGCTCCATGATGTTCAATATTTGCCTAATTCTCAGAGGAGTTTGATCTCCATCTCACATCTTAGAGATCATGGGTGTCATGTTCAGTTGGCTGATGAGTCTTACTTGATGAGGCAAGGTTTGCTTGTGATAGTGTGAGGCTATCATGGTGCTCGTTCAACTTTTCTCTACGCTTTTGGTGTCATAGCTACCATAGTCTCTATGAGTCCGCTGCCATGCGGTCATTTATAGTCTAGGTGAGGACACTTTGCTGATGAGCAACGTGACAGAATGCTTATTGTGCATGCAGGGTCTGATTACATACTTGTAGAGCAAGAAAACTCTTTAAGAGCACAACTAGAGGAATCACCAATGGTGGTGACGGATTTTGATGCTTTGCTAGTCGAGAGAAGAGCAGTGAGTCACATGTGCAAGAAAGTACTGTATTAGTGACTTTGCATACATGTACTTTTGCAGATGAGCTCTAGAGTGCTATGCACGACATTCCTATAGTTATAGAGTTAGAGCATCCATGCTCTAGTGAGACACAACAGATTGATCCTCTTAGGACAGAGATGCCTCCTACCATGGAGATGAGAGATATGGAGTTATTTGACATGCTCATGCTAGAGGCTGACATGGCGATGCCAGAACATGAGGATATAGTCCCTATGGATGATGAGGGAGTGAGTACTACCCTGGAGTCACGATTGATGTGTGCGTATGCTACTAGTTCTGGTGGTGATACAGTGAGGGTTGAGATATCTATTGTGGATAGGTTGGTAGAGGTCACTACACATGGCATTGATGCGATTGGCATGGATATGCTGGCAGAGAGTACATATTTTTCATCAGCCTTTAGGACTCTCATGTACGACCTCTTAGTGTTGAGACCCAAGATAGCAAATGTAGTGGGAGCGTTTGGAATCGGGGTTGTCAATCGTGCAATGACTGACACTAGCATGGTGTATCATGCTAGTACCATGGAGTGGTGCAGGTCATTACAGGATACCTATAGGATATGCATGTTGATTCTAGTAGGGATATATGCTTTTGCACACCGCTAGAGCCTACACGGCGGCATGCATTGGCTTTGAGAAATCTAGTGGACATAGGCTGAGACGAGTTTCCTCCCTTGCCACTTGTACACACCTTATTCTTTACTAGATAGAAGAATAAGGGGCTCTCTCACACGCATTATGTTGAGCTGCTTCACCCACATCCCGTGTTCTCTATTTGTCCTTCTCGTTCTCTGCACACGCACCGCATTTGTGCACTCACAAATACAACAAAAGGGGTTATTGATTTTTGTTTTTTCTCACATTTTTATAAAGCGGGAGGGTATCATAAATTAAAATTGAAAAAAAATCATAAATTGAATAAAAAGTATTTATTTTATTCATCCAAAATTCATAGAAAAGGAGTTTTCAAAATAATCCTCGAACGCACGTGATATACATAACCTATACATAGTGACCCTCTGAGCATGAAACTTCACCTTGTTTCTTAAAAATTGTATCATGATAGAGTGTTTGTAGAACCCTTTGTAAATTCTATTTCATTAGGGAAACCACTTACAATTTCTTGCCACTTTTTCCCGTTAGTGCTTGCTCTTGGTAAAATCTCAAATTTATTTATTTTTCTCTTATAGATTTATTAAACCTAAAGTTGGCAAGCAAAAATATCTTGTAATATGAATCCAGTTCACTAGCATACAATGCTTATTATGAAAATAGGAATTAAATAATGATTTGGTATTTTTAATCCATCTCCAATATTTTTTTGGTGAGAAAATAAGGGCTAATTTTCTATAAAGTCATAAAAATATATTATCAAATAAATTGAAAAAGTCCCAAGGAATATATATAATTTACTATATTGATATTTTCAGCTATGACATGAGCATGCAAGAATAAAGATAGCTCATCAAGAATGACTAAGACACATGTTAATAATGCTAAAGGAGTTTTGTGGAATATTCAAAAGCGCAAAAATAATTTACTAGGAGTTTTGACAAGTTATTATGGTACAAGAATGTCCCAAAAAAGGCACAACAATGTGACTTAATCTTTGTAGAAGTGGTGCTATGGTAATCTTGAGATTAAATTAAAGCCAACAAACACAAAATGGAAATTTCATTTGAGTTTCAAAGGGTTTTCTTGGGATCAAAATGCTTTAAAATATCCCGAAAACCAGTATTTTTGCTCTCTAGCCCCATTCAAAAGCGGAGGAATAGGGGCTAGTGAGTGGATATGGGTGGTGCTAAGCATGGCTATCCATTAATGGATAGTAAATGCCATACATTATGCTAATCAACTTTGTAAGTGGGAGAAGAAGGAACTCGAGAAGGAAAAACGTTGAACTATAATGGCTATCCATTTACTATCCATTAATGGATAGTAAATGCCATACATTATGCTAATCAACTTTGTAAGTGGGAGAAGAAGGAACTCAAGAAGGAAAAATGTTGAACTATAATGGGAAAAATGGACACTTGCTCCACTTTCCCCCTTCCTTACCACCTCACCCTCAGTCTCTGCCATAGGATTTCATCTCTCAGGTTAGGGGAGTGTGTGGATTGAGTAGCCGTCACCTAGTCTTTTAGATCATGTTAACACTAGTTCTGTAATCGGACACTCAAATGTCCTAAGACACTAAAGTGTCCTATTTTTCTAGCAACTTGTCATAATTATTTGGTGAATCTAGAAAAACAATCCATAGGTCACGTTCATATCTTAGGTCAGCTATAAGGTGAAGAACATAGGAAAATTTTACTTTTGCCAAAATTAATACCAAATGAAGATTATATGATAAGTTTGAAGATGAAAAATCATAGAAATTTAGTGCAGTTTTAACAAAATTTTCATAAATTGAATATAACTTCTCATCAAAATAAGATTTTGCATAGATTTCTAGGTGTATGGATAGTAAAATACTTATTATAGCAAGAAATTGATCTTCATAACCTAGTTATGGGGCTAGATTTTTGTTATAATCAAAAGACCAAAATCTTGAAAATGTTGACAAAGAGGAAAATTTTGGTCTTTCAAGGCCTCTTTCATTAACATGATGAGGTTATGGGACAAAACCTAAGGTGTATAATGTATCTATAGGTCAACACCCATCAACTAAGCATTTTTCAAGGGTTCAAACTCATAGGCATCTTGTAATTTAACCTCATTTAGAAACAAACATTAGTGCGTAATTTCTTGCAAAAAAAAACATTGCTATGAAAAACTAATGAAAGTTTGTATATAAATCTCCCAATTGTGTCCATATGAGGCATTTGTATACAAATAAGTGAGATGAACGGAAAAATCTAAAAGTGGACTTTATTTTAAGGCTTATCCTTGAAAAATAAAAAATCATAATTTCAACATACGTAGTTTTTTGCATATGCCATAAATCACCATATGTGGCTTGCATAACGATTAAAAGTTATCACCTTATGTAATAGAGTCATAGATCTAGTATATATGCATCATAAGAAATTGTAAATTTAGATGAACTAAATGTTTTTTATGATCGTTAATTGAATTTGTGAACGTTGCATATTTGACCCACAGGACTTTCTATATTTAATTCTAGTCACAAAGGATTTTTTTTTCACATTCCAATTGCAAAAATATCAAACACATATATAAGTAGTTACCATGGATTATTGCATGCACCCTGGTCAGTTTTTTCTTAGGCTAGAGTACGAGTTTTAATGAAACATTGATTGCTGTTTTGCGTAGGTTCTTTTCATGAGTGTAGTTACTATTGAGGTTATGATCCAAAGTGAGGGATTATAATTTCTATGATTAATTTAATAAGTTTTTATAATTTTGCAAAACCATTTCTTGAGATGTGTTCTAGATTTCATGTACCATTCTATTTAAATTTGCAAAAAAAAGACATTAAATTGTCCTTTTGGGTACCAAACTAGTGTTAAGACTTATACAAAATCTATTCTACTTCTGTGTGTGTGTGTGTGTGTGTGTGTGTGTGTGTGTGTGTGTGTGTGTGTGAGAGAGAGAGAGAGAGAGAGATAGATTGTCTACCATACCTTTGTTACAATGTAAACATGATGATTAGTAATACCATAAGGATTACAATAGACATTATTAAGGATGTGATTATCTAATTATGATTCTCTTGCATGCTCTTTGAGGTACTTAAGGCTCATGTAGACAGTATTCCTCTAGGGAAAAAGATTTTTTTTTTGTCTATGCTATTTACATGACTAAGGAGCTAAATACCATTTGGTTTGTGAATATCTTAGCCTTCACAATCTGTCTTGACCCAAAGAATAGATCAAATCAAGTTGTGCATATACTTCTACTCCCTGCAAACTGATGGTGGTTTTTTTTTTGTTGTTCGGGTTTTTGTTTTTTTGTTTTTTTTGTTTTTTTTTTGGGGGGGTGGGGGGTGGGGGGGCAAGGCTCTAGCAACTTTGATCCTCAAAAAGTCTCCTCTTATACTTTCTTAGTACTAATGAGGTGAAGGAGGCGTGCCTTGCTGATGTTGTTGCATGCTACAGAGTGGTCAAACCAAAAAAAAAAAAGCTTACTTTTGATTCAAATGTATAATGAGGACATTGGTATTACAACATTATCAAACCTTATCTTCTCTCAAGGAGAGATTGACCCTATGAAACCTATTAAAATTGAAGCCTTCTAATCAATAAAGCTTAAATAGAGCTTAATCAAACCTTCTCTTCTTTCTCAAGGAGAGATTGACCCTAGGAAACCTGTTAAAATTGAACCATGCTAATTAATAGAGCTTAAATAAATATAGTCCAAATCTTAAATAAACTTAATTTTTGCAACTAAAAGGCATTAATGTCATTAACTAGTTATGCTTACAAAAAATAAAGAGAACGTGTGAATTCTATTAAAAGTTCATTCAAATAAACAAAAGCATGATCCTATTTATAGGGTGCTACCATTTGGCAAGCCTTGAAAAATGAGTTGGAGATATCTTCTAGCTGAGATCCTAGGAATACACGAATAGCTTGACTTTATTTTTATCCCATGTTCATATACTAACTATGCATGCTCCATTATCAATTTCTATTTATTTCTCAACATCATGTAGGGCATTCATTGAGCATTTTTAATTCTAGATTATAGTTATCACAACTCTCTCCTTTAGTACTTACCACACACTTTTTAAAGAATTGATTAGGTCAAAGAGAGTGTTACTAATGTGACTAGAAACCAAAGAATTTATAAAATTTATCATTAGTAAAATGGCCACAGTCATTTGGAGGCCAACCCAGCAACTACCTATATACCTGCACAACAATCGTGACATGTTTGCCGCTAGCTAAAGTCATAAACATCCAAGAATTCTTTGTCACTAAATCCATAGACATAAAGTTGTTTGACATAAGGAAGACTACAGTTACAATCTTCTACAGAGACTACAACTACAATCTTCTACAGAGACACACAAATAATCTTTGGTGAGTTAGCTTCTCCACTTGACCAATCTACCATCCCTCTTTTGTGGTCGTACTGCACTTGCAGTAGGTTGAGTCCAAAATCTTTCTGCAACTATACCTTCTTGAGAACCATCATCCAAAACAAAGCCTGACTTTCGCAATAAACTTACCTATTCTGAAGATAATAATGTTCCCATTGAGATGGGCCACACTCCAGGTGCAGGGCCTCGTGGAAGAATAACAAATCCATGCACATTTCAAGCATGTTGCACATTGTTATTGCAAAACCAAACCACTCGATCATGTGTGTCACCTAGGTATTTTCTTCTTTCCTTGAAGCAAGGTGCAGCAGGAACAAGCTAGTCGTGATCATGACTACGTATGAGAAGTAGTTAGGTATACCATTACGTATGGGTTGTAGTTAGTTAGGTATACCATTATATAAGGACATGCGACAAACGAATCTCCTCGTGCTCAATTTCACAAAAAAACACCATGTTAACCATCTTCATCACTCTACAACACTCTTTTAGATAAAATGGGAATTTGTTTTCAACATCTTTGTGACTGATTTCAATGCCTATGGATTCCTATTTCCCATTTGATTTGGAAAAATTTCAATTATTTTGGGACTTGTCTTGAGGACTTGTTTTACATTAGACAAAGAGATAGATTCTCAAGAAAATGGTGGTGTTGAGAAACACCTTTTTTTGTCCCATCCAAAATTTTATTTTCATGTTGGTGTTAACTGATACTTTATAAAACATACAATATAGACACGGATAGCAAGAAAAACAATATATGAAAATGAAATGCTATTTAGTTTCTCCTATTAAGCTAGCTTGTGCTTTCTCCACAACACTGGATGGGATTTTAATTGCTTCTGCAAGTCTTCCACCCCTTGGAGTCCATGACCACACAACTACATCAACACACTCCCAACACTTTGGGTCAACAAGATTGCAACACCAATTATTTTTCCAGCAATCCTCATATTGTTCTTGGATTGTGGGGTTTTTTTTCCCATGTTTTGGTGCCCAGTATTGAATGAAAACTTTCTTGTAGTTAGGAGATGAGCTGTCTACATCAACATCTGACTCTGCAACTCCTAGCCATATTGGATATTCTAGATCTGCGGGTCTCAATAGAACAAAATCCCCTTTTCTTACATCAATTTGAGGCCTAAAAGCTTCCTATGGCCTTGCACTTTGAGGACCAACATAGTGATCATTTAATCCTTCATATACTTAAAAATCATCTGTGTTTCCTCTATCTGTTGCATTTGATGACTCCTTGTAGTCTTTGGCCAAAATGATGTATATTCACCAATTTGTTTATTGGTTGGTTGTTCAAGCTCACTAATTATTTTTTGCCAATAAATAATAACTGGCTCCATGTATTTTGTAGAATCGTGCTCCTTTCCCTTTAGTAGAGTCCATCTTTTCCAGAATTCAAGATATGTCTTAATCCCTTGAATAAAAAGCGGGCTATCCTCACATAGTCTGCTATAGGAACCACATCTGGACAGCCTACTGGAAATTTTGGTTTCCATTGATCATGTTTTTTCCACAACTCAATTCCTGACTCCCTCGGCATCCAATCAGGTGATTTGGGGTGAATTTTTTACTACATTACTGGGGTTTCACCTTGCATAAAGAAACAAAATTGAAGTGGATTAGAGTGTCCAACAATAGCATCTTGTCCATCACACATGTACCCTTTAACAAAGGATTTGTAGTCAGGAACGAGATCATCAAAAATGGTGTTGGAGCTAAACTTTCACATTTTTGAAAATGTTCCATCAAATGTGGAAAAGTGTAGGTCATTCATGTTCGTAATCTCTCTAAGAACCTGCTAAACATTGCATCTATGTCCTCACGTGTATGACTCACCATTAAGAATCCCAAATGCACGGTTTTGAAAACACCTTTTGCTATGAGCAAGGATAAGTATGCAAATAAATATTGATTCTTATTCTCTCCTACACAATTATCTAGCTGTAGCAAAAGATTCTCAGGTAATTTTTGAAAAAGGGGGGTGGACATGGTGTCCACAACACATTGAGAGGAGGCTGATCGCAAGTTAGAAATCTCTGCATTACATCCTTCAATAGCCAACAGTGGTGTTACTCCTGTTGATGCATTCCTTTCACGGTCTTTCATCATTCTGTTTTGGTGGTCTAGAGCTGTCCTTGAATTCAATGCATTGAACAATGTTACATTTCTGCATGGCATACCATCATGGCATAAATCTCCTAGCCCATGGTTTTTTGTTCTTTCCAAATTCTGTAAGCATAATGCAAGGGAACCAATTGTAGCATTCGGATATGAAGGCCATAGACCATTCAACAAGAAATGACCATACATCCCATGCCCATGCCCATGTGTTATCATACCTGTTAATGATACTTGCAACTGATATGCATTCGCATAGTCTTTTGAGCTCACTCGCAATCTAGGTATTGCTGTCTTTTTTTGGTCCATTTTATCATGTATAATGCATAAGTACTTATCCTTTTGCATTTGCGAGAACTTATTCTAGGTGTAGTACACATTTCTACAGCTTTGTTGTTGCATCATGTGAATTTTACGTTCATCCTTCAAACGTGAAATTAGCTCATCATCCTTTGTTGACTCTAGTTGAGACTTTATCCGACTACACACAACACATTTCGAGAACTTGCTTGTTTTTTACAAGGTCACATTAGCAAACTCTATATTCCAAACCCTATTGAATGTAGTGCTAGACATTGGCTTGAGACTCATACTCTCGAGTGTTTTATTGACATCATGTAAGATGTCTATTTGCTTGTACGTGTTTGGTATTGCAAGCAAGGTTTCTCTGGTACCATCTTCCATAGTTCTACTATGATGTGGCATTTTATCTGAGTTTTCATCTACAAAAGCAATGCCCTTCCCATTTCTGTATGTTCTCTTCCTTTTCTTATGACACCATCATTACCATGCACTGAGCGTCAAACCCCATTTTCAAATTGTTCACGGTAACGATAAAATGAAGTTTTTGGAATGCCATGAATTTCATACCAAGCTCTACTACAGACCTCATTGCCATTAAAAGAAACTACATAGCAAGTCTTTGCAGTTGTTTTGTTCTCATGCCAAGCAGTCAACATTGTATCATACATATAGTTGGTTCTATTTTGCAAACTTTGTCTCCAAAATTCATTGCGCATAGCCATGACCTTATCTCTATTGGCATATTGACAACACCTCATAAAACAACAATATATGGTTAAACAAGCTAGACAGATGATAGGGATGCTTGATTGGATCTCTTAGAAGATTTCACAAACATTTTTGGCTCCTATTCATAAAGCAATATTTTTGTTTTTTTGAAATATGCTCTACCAAACAAGATGATTCAATGCATGTATCTTGTAATGTGTCACTAGCATGTAAATCCTCATATTGTAACAACACGTTTCTATCCATAGTTGTCACTCTCTTGATAGGCCAACAAACCAGATTGATGTTGCATACATCAAATTGTGCAGAAATAGTAGCCTCACAAGCATAGGATTTTTCAATGCCAATACCGATGTTATCTTCACCTAGCTCACCAAAGTTCACGGAATAATATGACACACATACATGACAACCCCTTCGGCTACTACATGTGTTTTTCTTTCATCCCAAAGTTGAACCCTCTTATCCTTCCATACCTCCCTATCGCTCATTCCATCAGATTGTGCCTCGAATGCTCCTATTCCTTTGTGAGTCTCAGACATAGAAACCCCTTCATAGTGTATCTCATTCATATGTTGTAGCAACCCAATACTCCATTTCACAATACTAAGAAAAGCATCTCCCACTGTCAATGCATCCATTGTTGGAAATGGAATAAGTTCTTTCTTTTGAAAACACAAATCAATTGACACTGATACATTCCCTTCACCAATAAGCATGCTTGAGCAATATACGTTTGGGTTTGTCTCACAGACACTCCCAAGGGAAACCTTTTGTGTGGCTACAAACATGCATACTCTATCACCTTGATTAAAATCCATACATGCAAGAAGGTTTCAATAAATATTTGTTAAGAAAACCATCACAAAGCCATTTCATTGTGAGTATATATGTAGGTGTTTCATGATGATTATATACAAAGAGGGCACTATATGTGGTTGTTTCATGATGGATATACAGAATCCTATGGACTTAGGGCCATGGGATGCTATATGTAGGTGGTTCATACTGAGTATGTATAAATCATAAGGCCTTTAGTCCATATGATTTTTTTTGCAGGTGTTTTGTGTTGAACAAATATACATCCTATGGCTTGATTGCCAAAGGGCATTATATGTAGTTGTCTCATGTCCAGAGGTTGCCAAAAAACCCTCATGAAGGGTTTCTTCAAAACATAGAGGGCAACTTGTGGCCTTGGGGTCATAGGCTGTGTAGAGCATAGAGAGGTTCTTACTAGCATACATGGGACCCTATGGTCTTCAGGCCATAGGGTGTCAATAAAGAGCATAGATCGGTTCTTACTAGCATAGAGAGACCAAATATTGCTTTATACCTGGGGCCATAGGGTGCCAAAACAATGAGGGTTTTTTCAAAACAATGAGGTCACCTTGTGGCCTTGGGGCCATAGGATGTCAATATATGCATAGAGCATAGAGCATAGAGAGCTTCTTACTAGCATAGAGGGAACCCTATGGCCTTCAGGCCACACGGTTTCAATGTAGAGAAAACCGAGGCTCTTACTGGCATAGAGGGGACCCTATGGCCTTCAGCCCACAAGGTCTCCTCAATATAGAGAAAATAGTGTTTTTACTAGCATGGAGAGCACCCTATGTCCCTGGGTCCATAGGTTGCCAAAAACCCCTCATGAAGGGTTTCTTCAAAACATAGAAGGGAACTTGTGCCCTGGGGGTCATAGGATGTGTAGAGCATAGAGAGGTTCTTACTAGCATACAGGGGACCCTATGGCCTTCAAGCCATAGGGTGCCAATATAGAGCATAGATTGGTTCTTACTAACAAAGAGCGGACCCTATGGCCTTCAGGCCAAAGGGTGCTAATATAGATCATAGATCGGTTCTTACTCGCATAGAGAGACCAAATAGTGCTTTATACCTGGGGCCATAGGGTGCCAAAATAATGAGGGTTTTTCAATGGC
Source organism: Adiantum capillus-veneris (assembly GCF_014529385.1). Lineage (NCBI taxonomy): Eukaryota > Viridiplantae > Streptophyta > Polypodiopsida > Polypodiales > Pteridaceae > Adiantum > Adiantum capillus-veneris. Next base: position 99,997,660 of record NC_140952.1, read on the forward strand.
ATAGAGAGCATCCTATGGCCCTGGGTCCATAGGTTGCCAAAAAACCCTCATGAAGGGTTTCTTCAAAACATAGATGGCAACTTGTGGCCTTGAGGTCATCTGATGTATAGAGAATAGAGAGGTTCTTACTAGCATACAGGGGACCCTATGGCCTTCAGGCCATAGGGTGGCAAAATAGAGCATACATCGGTTCTTACTAGTGAGGCGGTCCGGGGAGGGCAATAAGAGGAGTGGCCTCTAAGCACTCTTCTAGGCTCCCGTGCTGCTCAATTGGGTTGGGGTTGGAAAAAAAAAACAATACACACACAAACCAGCAACCTAACCCTACAAAAATTTGGGGCACCACCTAGTTTTGGATGCGAACTAGGACGCGTAGAGAGAGAGAGAGAGAGAGAGAGAGAGAGAGAGAGAGAGAGAGAGAGAGAGAGAGAGAGAGAGAGAGAGAGAGAGAGAGAGAGAGAGAGAGAGAGAGAGGGCTTCTTTGAAATGTATCGGCAGTGATCAAGTCAACACAATTATATATGTGAGAAAGAGAGAGAAGGGGGAGGGGGTGCTTGTTGCATTAATATCTTCTTACAAATCTGTCATGACCAATCAAAGTGAGATTAGTATTTGTTCAACATAGCTTGAGTAAATTACACCAGAACACATCACAAGAAAATCCACCCCAATCACTGTCTTAAGGCCAGGGGAGTCCTCTCCACCCTGTCACCCTCTTACAATATGTGGGATTTATGGATAAATTGATGACAACACCCAGAGACAAGCTATCAAGAACTTAAAGAAAACACCAAGACACTTACACATCATTGTTGTCCATTACTTTATGTTGGAAGACAGACAAAGTATCCAAGCTCAGTCCAAATCCACCCTTCTTGATTCAGCAAATGTTGGGCTTACACTAGTAGGAGAAATGATAGATTTCCTACTATCAATTGAATGATCACTCTCTCTTACAATGTCATAGATCTCTCTTGCTAATCACCCCTAATACAATACATGCATATGCATAGGACAATGAGCTTCCACTCAAGAGCTCCTTCTAGAGAGGTTGAGCTTGGCTTCTCAAGCTATAGCATAGTGATCTTGCTTATGGCTCCCCCCCTTTTGTGCTAGCTACACCCTCTTTTTCTAGCAATTTTGGGGGATAGGGTTACTCCTCTAACCATGGTTGGGTTAGATTTTCAGAACTTATCTAATTTCTTTTGCTTGGAATTATCAAGAAGTTGGTGGGGATAGATGAAGAAGATAGAGAGGAGAGAAGTGGAGGTGATATGACTTTTCAGAGTAGGTTAGTGTTAGTAAACTAGTAGAGTTAGTATTTTTATTCATTTACAAATGGAATTGGATATTTACAATGGGAGTATCCATGTAGGGTGCAAATAAGGAAGAAAAAAATCTTAATAGATAAGAAATTATGGAGTTCTTACAATGTTGATGCTCCAAGTGTTTTGAGTAGGGTCAATTTTGATGCTTGTTGACGGTCCACTAGCTTTGACGGTATGTTTTTTCTCCACTCTTGACCTTCCTTGAGATCCAAGGTGATTGAATATGAGTAATCAATCAACATGGTGCTATATTTCAAGAGAAGAGGCTGAATTTTGTGGTTTTCTTGATAGATATGGGTAATATGGAAGAGGAAAAATGAGACTATGTGGTCAATTTTGGAATGGAAGTGTGTGTAGGAGACATGAGTTCACCATGATTTCTCTTATTCTTGAAGGTTGAGAAGAAGGTGAGTAATGATGAGTGGAGAAGTGTGTGTGAAAGAGGAAAATGATAAAGTGGAAGAGGGAGTGTGGCTGCATAGCATGGGCAAACTGAGGTCCACTAATAAAATCATAGCTCACAGCTCGTAGCTCAAAAAAATATGAAACAATTTGAGGTAAAAATTCAGCCCACTAGCTACAAATTTGTTTGTATCATCTTTTCAAATTCGGAGAGCATGAGATCTTTAAAAATTCAGCAAAACCGACTGTTTTTTCCACTGCACAAAGTCCTTGTGAGGTCCTTCTTTGGATGATTATTTTGAATACCTCCAAGAGTGAGCCCCCCATAGTGCATGCATACATGCCACATACCCTTGACCTTATTTGGTAGGTCTATAATGGAAGATACTGTTGAGATCATGATATAAGTAAATAGTACAACTAAGAAAATCAAATATTGAGGGGTCTAAAAAAATATGTACATGTCAAATATAAATAATATAGGTGAAAAAAATATAAAGGGGTCAAAATAAATCTCTTTCATTATAAGTCTACCATAAAAATATGAATATTTTTTGTTGTCTAATTTATGAGAGTAATAGAGAATAGATGTAAGAAGGAAAAAATCACAATAGTGAAAAAATATACACATAAATAGAACTAGTTTTTTTGGATTTTTGTTGAGATGGAGTTACACCAAAAATAAGAGAAGCTTGAATGAAATTAATTTTATATGGAATAAAGAGTATGCAAAATGGTAAGACAAAATATGGTAATGGTGAGTCAATCTACATAGCATAAATAACACACCATAGGTAGAAATATTTAAATAAATACCAAAATAATTATGAAAAATCCTTTTATTTAGGTCCTATATACAATGAAATATTTACACACAAATGGACCATAATATACTTATAATTTTTTTTAATGTTTTTATTTGGCTCAACTAGCCGAGTGACTAGCTAATTGAGGGTTTTTAAGAAAATATAGGGAAAGTCTCCTAACTCACACACGCCTATATACAGTGAAATGGTAGAGATAACCAAAATGTTTGAGTGATTTGATAGGGTGAGGTAGCTTACTATGGCAATTATGGAAAGCCAAAAAACGGCTATCATTAGCCCCCCCTTAGATAATGGTACATTCATGTACCATTTATCCGACCGTACAACATGTAGATTGTGTAACGTCTGTTTTTGTCTATTCTCATCTTTGAAGAACCTTTGTTGTATGATTAAAAAAACTTGTGTGATATGAAAGGTTCTCAGAGCCAATAGCAGGATGTAATGAAGTGACTGAGTAAACTTCCTCCATTGAGAAAGTTTCCATAAGCACCCCCCAGGATCAAAGATCTTGAAATATCTTTCCCAAAGAGAGATGTATGGTATGGAATCACTTATTGATTTCGGTTGAAGAAACTTGTAGATTTTATTTTTGTCCATCATTGCATCTATCACTATGAATGTGATATAAAATATTGGTTGCTCTTTCTCCTGTGTAAAGTTGATGTATCTGCTACGATCTTCAAGAGCTTGTATGAGCAAATTCCTGAACTATAGCTCATAAAATTCATTCAACGAGGGTAGGCTCATCAAGTCAAAAATTCTATGACCTTCATGATTTAGGAAATCTTGATCCATGCTTCCAGCTGCTATTGGAAGATATTGCAAATAGTTTACCACGTAAGTAGATAATAGATGAAGGTTTCTATTGCTTCCAACACATTGGAAGAGAATAGATTTTGGTACTTATTGATGAAAGATCCACATGTAGCAATAAAAAAGTTTTTCATCTATGATGAAGACCAAAAGCATCACAATGTGTGACCTCCATACACCAATGAACCAAATGTAGAAGGTTTGGAAACATCTGTTCATCACCAAGTATTCATGTCCTCTTCCACTTAAGAAGGTATGGTGTCCCCGATGAAAGGTATATGTGAAGAGAGGAGAAGTTGACTTTGAAGAGGTGAAACCCAATGTGAAGATGATTGGGGCTTCAAAAGTTTGGATTTTCTTGCTAAGAGATTGTCCCATGAATGAAGAGCCACCCACTAAAACACCATTGGAGAGAATGATACCCTTCTGACAGTTTCCTTTTATGATTTTATTTTTTACTAATCTCCCATGTTCTTCATCCCCTTCTAAGCCCCACCTTTGGCAAGGTTGTAACTCCTCACATTATACCACCTCAAAGGTTGATGGATTATTGTTTGATTTTGTGATAACTTTGGCTTCCTGCATGATAGGTTCCTCCATGCTTAACATACATGGGTCATACCAATGATTTTCAACATCCTCAAACACTTCTTGAAGATTATCCTCACATGGATTCAACTCACACTCTTCTACTTTGTTTTGGAGTTGGCATCCCATGTACACAATCATCTCATTATGATCAATGTGGTCCATGATCTCCCCACCTATGATTTCATCTTCTTCTTCACTCTCTTCTTTTAGACAAGATACACTCTCAGAACATTCCATAAGATCAAGGTTACCTTCAAGGTCTTCATTCTCCATAGAGTCATGTTGCACAAAAGCTTCGTCTGCTCGGACTAGAAATTGATCCTCCGCCAAAAGGTTGGATGTATCCATTATTGAATCATCAATGCCATTTGAGATATCTTGTGTCGATTTTTGCATGCTTGTGATAAAGGTAGAAGAAAGAGATTCCACATTTGAATCTTGGCCACACACTTTAGCACTTGAATAATCAGTTGGCATGTAAGTAACTTCTTCAACATTTTTCAGAGTAGAAGGAGACAGGTATGGCAAAGGAGATGACTCCTTGATAGAAACACTTTCATGATGGTTGGTTCTTCCAGCATGATGGAAACCATTTTTGATGTAGAAGTATTTGTGAAACTTGCTTCAGGCAATAGTGATCACTTCTTCAAAGGTAGAGGGTCCACTGCAAGTAACCTTAGTCTTTAGGAAAGGAGACAAACCCGAAACAAATTTCTTCATTTTTACATAATCTGGAAATGAAGAACTAAACCCACGTCCTCCCCATTGACGAGAAAAAATATCCTCATAAGCATAGTAGTCTTCACCATGTTGTTAAGGTCTCCCTAATGAAGCCCATGCTTTTTGCGTTGTTGGAAATTTAGAGAATCTGGTCTTCAAAGCTTTGGAAATTTGGGTATACCCATATTCAATCTAAGAAGACATACTCCAAAACCATTGCTCAGTGTTGCCTCTAAGGCATAGCAATAGAAAATCCCCTTTTTCAATGTCATCCCTTTTACCAAGGATATGACAAACCATTCTAAAATCAACAAGAAAATCATCAACATCTTCTTCTAGATTTCCGAAGAAGATTGGGATATCATCAAAGGTATAGTGTGTCATAGTCTCTCAATGCTAGAACCACACAAATATTAGTTCCAAACAATCATTTTCTCTCATGACATCAACTAACTACACAAAGTTTTGAAACTTTCAACATGAATTCTAGACTCTTATGTGAAAATGTTTTTTTCCTTTCTTATGTTATGCTAATCCAAACCATATTCTAAATCAATTTTTGTTGCCTTGAAATTAAACTCGGTCATACAAGTTTTCATGATTCATATAATCTACTTGATTATGCTAAAATTCAAGCATTCATGCAATACAACAACAATAAGCACAAGGTCATTCCTCCGTGGGGGCACCAATTTGAGGCGGTCCGCGGGCAACAAGAGGAGTGGCCTCTAAGCACTCTTCTAGGCTCCCGTGCTGCTCAATTGGGTTGGGGTTGGAAAAAAACAACAACACACACACAAACCCGCAACCTAACCCTACACAAATTTGGGGTACCACCTAGTTTTGGATGCGAACTAGGACGCGTAGAGAGAGAGAGAGAGAGAGAGAGAGAGAGAGAGAGAGAGAGAGAGAGAGAGAGAGAGAGAGAGAGAGAGAGAGAGAGAGAGAGATGTGCTCGGGCTGCTTTGAAATGTATCGGCAATGATCAAGCCAACACAATTATATATGTGAGAAAGAGAGAGAAGGGGGAGGGGGTGCTTGTTGCATTAATACATTCTTACAAATATGTCATGACCAATCAAAGTGAGATTAGTATTTGTTCAACATAGCTTGAGTAAATTACACCAGAACACATCACAAGAAAATCCACCCCAATCACTGTCTTAAGGCCAGGGGAGTCCTCTCCACCCTGTCACCCTCTTACAATATGTGGGATTTATGGATAAATTGATGACAACACCCAGAGACAAGCTATCAAGAACTTAAAGAAAACACCAAGACACTTACACATCATTGTTGTCCATTACTTCACGTTAGAAGAGAGACAAAGTATCCAAGCTCAGTCCAAATCCACCCTCCTTGATTCAGCAAATATTGGGCTTACACTAGTAGGAGAAATGATAGATTTCCTACTCTCAATTGAATGATCACTCTCTCTTACAATGTCATAGATCTCTCTTGCTAATCACCCCTAATACAATACATGCATATGCATAAGACAATGAGTTTCCACTCAAGAGCTCCTTGTAGAGAGGTTGAGCTTGGATTCTCAAGCTATAGCATAGTGCTCTTGCTTATGGCTCCCCCCCTTTTGTGCTAGCTACACCCTCTTTTTATAGCAATTTTGGGGGCTAGGGTTACTCCTCTAACCATGGTTGGGTTAGATTTTCAGCACATATCTAATTTCTTTTGCTTGGAATTATCAAGAAGTTGGTGGGGATACATGAATAAGAGAGAGAGAGGAGAGAAGTGGAGGTGATAGGACTTTTCATAGTAAGTTAGTGTTAGTAAACTAGTAGAGTTAGTATTTTTATTGATTTACAAATGGAATTGGATATTTACAATGGGAGTATCCATGTAGGGTACAAATAAGGAAGAAAAAAATCTTAATAGGTAAGAAATTATGGATTTCTTACAATGTTGATGCTCCAAGTGTCTTGAGTAGGGTCAATTTTGATGCTTGTTGACGGTCCGCTTGCTTTGACGGTATGTTTTTTCTCCACTCTTGACCTTCCTTGAGAGCCAAGGTGATTGAATATGAGTAATCAATCAACATGGTGCTATATTTCAAGAGAAGAGGCTGAATTTTGTGGTTTTTTTTATAGATATGGGTAATATGGAAGAGGAAAAATGAGACTAGGTGGTCAATTTTGGAATGAAAGTGTGCGTAGGAGACATGAGTTCACCATGGTTTCTCTTATTCTTGAAGGTTGAGAAGATGGTGAGTAGGGTGGAGAGAGGAGTGGTGAGAGAGGTGGGGATGATGAGTGGAGAAGTGTGTGTGAAAGAGAAAAATGATAAAGTGGAAGAGGGAGTGTGGCTGCATAGCATGGGCAAACTGGGGTCCACCAATAAAATCATAGCTCACAGCTCGTGGCTCAAAAAAATATGAAACAATTTGAGGTAAAAATTCAGCCCACGAGCTACAACTTTTGTTTGTATCACCTTTTCCAATTCAGGGAGCATGTGATCTTTAAAAATTCAAAAAAACCGACTGTTTTTTTCCACTGCACAAAGTCCTTGTGAGGTCCTTCTTTGGATGATTATTTTGAATACCTCCAAGAGTGAGCCCCCCATAGTGCATGCATGCATGCCACATACCCTTGACCTTATTTGGTAGGTCTATAATTGAAGATATTGTTGAGATCATGATATAAGTGAATAGTACAACTAAGAAAATTAAATATTGAGGGTTCTAAAAAAATATGTACATGTCAAATATAAATAATATAGGAGGAAAAAATATAAAGTGGTCAAAATAAATCTCTCTCATTATAAATCTACCATAAAAAGATGAATATTTTTGGTGGTCTAATTTATGAGAGTAATAGAGAATAGATGTAGGAAAGAAGGAGAGAGACTACCCTTTTACCCACTCCACACAGAGACACACACACACACACACAAAACTCAGCTCAAAAGAGGAGAAATTCTGATATTTAGATACAATAGAGCTTGGTCCAACACCAATGGGGCAAATAGCTCACACAATATGGGTAAAAGATGCCAGATACAATCACAAATTGGAGCAGAAGCTTCGCTCATAGGAGAAACTTACATAGTCAAAAAAATAGAAAAAATAGTGAATAATTTGGCAAAATGGACAGTGCCATCGCGTCCGGAACGGCCCAAAACCCCACTCCACATTGTCAAAGTGCTCAAATCCGACCTCGGATGAGCAGTTTACGGCCAAAACAGACTCCAAAATGAGCAAAAACACAGTTGCAGTTGTTCCTCCTCTCTTATCCACGTTTTTTCTAGTCTTCTCTCTGTTTTTTCAGTTCCCACACTTAGATTTTTTACTTGGTCACCCTTGGCCTTTTAGATGACCTCAACGGACCCCGAACAGGCCAAAAACTGACCTCGCAATGCATAGTTGTCACCTTTTTGCATCCATCCGCACACTTGGCACTCAACTTTTTTCAATAATGCATCCCTCAACCACGTGAAGTGGCCCTAAAATATGGTCCTCATGATGACCTTTCTGCATAATTATCACAAGAAAACACCCACGTTGTGTCCGTACTTCTCCACGTGCAAGTATTGACCCTATTCGGCCGCCTAACGCCACTAGATGCCATCTGACGCACCTGCTTACCTCATGTCATTGGCCCACGGATAGATTCCTTGAGAAGTTTTACACGCGAGAAACTCCTCATTATTGTAGAAAAAACACACTGGTACTGGTGATAGTGAAAATCAATGCACTATGTACACCCTGTCCTACCTGTACACATGTGGGCCCCACATAACCACCTGGCTCTAGAAAATGGGCAATCCTTTACTTGATGCACCATGCATGGGTATGTACATATGCGCAATCCCTTGCTCCAAAAAACTCCTGACATAATTTTCCCATCCCCTAGTCTGCTAGATCATTCATGATCAGCAACAGCAAAAAGCGATATGAGACTCGCTGCCTGGATTCCACACAAAAACACTTGGCATTCCTTGCATCAAAATCTTAATCAAGGTTCCACCTGGTTCCCAAGGAAAACCTGTAGAGATGCCATATATCATCTTTGCATCAAGAAAACCATCAATTACTTTGGCATAGACCTGCATGTGTAAATTTATCTCCTTCTCCATAGCTGAGAGGTCTCCAGTGATCATTTGTTTCATCAATTCCTGCTTCTTTGACAACTCAACCTTGGTTTTCATCAGGCCTTGAATCACTTCATAAGGCCCTTCACTTTCATCTTCAACCTCATTTGCAAATGCAACTAAACCATCCTCCTGGATTTCTTTGTCCATCAAAAGAGATGCAACCTCAGCATCCTCATCACTGCTAGTAGTACTATCACTATCCTCATCAGACATTGTGGAATAGCCTTAATCACTAGACTCATCCTCATCCTCATAAAGCTCCTCCAATCGTCTCCTTGTGTCCATATTATAAAGATTCTTATTCTTGGGACCTGTCTTTCCATAGAGGCTAATCGTACCACATCGCCAATCTTGAACAGCTCCTACTGCACGTAACCATGGTCTTCCCAGTATAATAGGATATGCTCCCAACCCTGCTGGCATCACATGAAAATCAACCACTGCCTTTGCATCATATGCCTCCACTTCTAAGATCTTTACAACACCCAAACATTTTACTTTTTGATGTTTTGCCAATCTGATCCGGAAGCCTGACACTCCAGTCACTGTGAGACCCATCTTCTCAATGCATGAGTGTGTTATGACACATATTTGGGCTCCACCATCCACATAACCTTGTCCCAAGTTTTTTCTTTTGTGCCACACATCTACTATTGGACAAATGTTTGGTAGCCAACACCTTCACTGAACCTCTCTCTGGCTCTTTCTCCATTGGGTTAACCATCCTCTTCCACTGTCGCTTTAGCTTAGGGACCATCTCTATAAGCTTCCCAAAAGTAACATCGGCTTTCCTGCTTGTCAGATCCTCCTTCAAGTCATAGCTTAATTGCCCATCCCCTAGTGGAAAATCTGAAACATGAAACTTGCGACGAGCCCTCCTTTTTCTCTTGGTCTTGACATCCTCACCTTCATGGCTCTTTCCCTTCTTCTTGCTAGGACCTAGGGCACTTCTTCCTTCCTTTTCCTCTGTGGTCCTCTTCCCAATAGGCATCACTAATGTATCCTCTAGCTTTGATGCCTTCTCTAAGGTGACTACACTTAGCACTTTTTTCTTTCCCTTTTTCTCCTGGGTTAATCCAATGGTTCCTTCATCTCCCTTAATTTCGATGCCATAATCATTTGACCTAGTTAGCACCTGTCTTGGCAATGGATACATGTCTCCCCCCATCCTTGGTGGCTTATCACATTGTGGGCTGATGTGTCCCAACTCTCCACAATTATAACATGTGGGCATCTGCCTCCAGAATCTACCATTACTTTGTCCAACACCATTCCTGGGTCTTTCTTCACCTCCTGGCTGATTTGCAAACCTTCCTTGACCTCGATTATTTCCCATTTGACCTAGCATGTTTAGGCTGAGATTCTTCATTAAATCTACCACTTGCCTCATGTCTTGCCTTAGCCCACATCTTGCACTGCTGTAGTGACCACTGTTGGCATAACCTGAGGAGTAACAGAAACCACTGGTTCATGATGAACCCGACCTTGCGAAGAATCCATAGGCTGAAATTCAGACCTCATGGGCAAAGACTCCACCCCTAACTGGCTCATTTTCCTCAACTTCCACTCTTTGTTCCTTGCTACCTCTAGTGCATCTTCATAAGTCATAGGCTTCTTTAGCTCCACTCTCCAACGTATATTCTCCCAAAGACCAGCCAAGAACCTGTCCTTCTTCATCATGTCAGGCGGGGGTACCTGTGGTGCTAAGGCCTTGCACATCCTCTCCCATGCCAATGAGAACTTACGTATGTATGCATCTACTAGCTCACCTTTCTTTTGCACTAAAGCCTGTACTACTTGCCACACTTTGTCAGGATCTTCTATTTTCACAAACTCCACTTCCAATCCATGCCTTAGATTGTCCCAACTCAATCTTACAGGTGGATCCATTGCATGCAACTCCTCTTCAAATGCTTTGGACCAAACTCGTGCATCACTCTTCAAACAAATTTGGAGAAGACGTAACATCTGCGTAGGATCATGAATCTGGTTGCTAATGCAGGCAACCTCCATCTTTTCTAAAAAGTCTGCCACATCTTCATCACTTCTTCCATGAAACTCCGGATAAGAGAAAGCCATGGCTACCCAAGTTTTAATGCTTTGAGAACCCCTTCGAACACACGTGCAAGAACCCAAAACTTTTAACTGACTCAATTCCCAAAAACTTAAATGGAGCTCAACTTTAGATAAGGACAAACACATGCACATCAAATGTAATGTACCCAACATTTATCCATATAAGTCATTTCAGTTATTTTGCAAAGTAATTGAGATTCTCAATTTTGTGAGTCATCGTGAGTTTATCAGAGAAATCGGATTGAAAATCGGGTTCAGAATCCATTTATTTATGATCTTTATTTATGTGGAACAATAAGTTTATGTGGGAACCTAATCTATGTGTGAAGAAAAAGCTTAAAGATAGTATTTTTAAGAAAGAAAGAGAGGTGAGTCAAAATTAAGATACTTCTTTCTTTCTCTCTTTCAAATAGAATGGGAGCTTGTAAGTATAGAGATTTTTAAAATCGCGCATAGGATTCACATACCAAAAAAAATAAAATAAAATAAAAAATATATATATATATTTTAGAGCCGCGATGATGCGCGATCTTTTTTCCTCTCCTATTCTTGAAACCTCTCAGTATTCTTAGCACCCCCCTAGGGCCTATATAAAGGACCCTTCTCCTCTCACTTTGAACACACACATCTACAGAAGCGGAAGCTCTCTTGCAACGACGCGTCGGAGGAAGCCTCTCTCCCTTAACCTCTCACCTTCAAACCATCTCCATCTCCAATCTTCGATGTGCCTTCACCTGATTTGTGAACACTCTCTCTCTCTCTCTCTCCCTCTCTCTCTCTCCAACTACGCGCTTTTCTTTTCTCCATTTCGAAGCTATGGCGCCGAAGCATGTAACGCGAAGTTCTAAGGACGCCCATGCCGTTGCACCACCAAGGAAGGTGGGGAGAAAGGTGTCTACTCCAAACATATCTCATGCGGAAGCATCAACCGAAGAAGAAGTCGAAGCCGTCTAACCTCCAACACAGGAGTTAGCTGCACGCGCTCCAAATCCGGTAAGACAAATTTATAATTATGCATTGCTATTCATGTTTGACTTGGGAAGCTAAGCTTAGGGAACCCCTTAAACTGTCCGAGAAACGTGATCTTATCACAAGAAACAAACATATGTTTTCATAGATTAGTGAAAGAGCTGTTTTGATAAATTATAATTGTTTGTTGAATTGTTATGACTTAATAAATTGTTATTGTTTGATAAGTGGTTACCGATTGATATAAGGAATTGTTTGATCATGTTTGATGAATCATTTAATGAGAAGAATTTTTTTGTTCTTACGGGTAGCGAGATGACTCTGCGGTTAGCGGAGATTAAGCTGAGGTTATCGGCTCCCTTTGTTCCTCGCGATTAGCGAGATGCCTCGCGTGTAGCGGTATGCGTGGCGGTTAGCAAGATGCCTCGCGGGTAGCTGGATGCCTGGCGGTTAGCAAGATGCCTCACGGGTAGCGGGATGCCTCACGATTAGCGAGATGAGAAGGTTGCGCAATTCGCGGTTAGCGAATAAATCGTTTGCAAAGGTTCTGTTGGTTAGACAGAGAAAGTCCGCAGGTAGCGGCAAGCTCATGAGAAATTGGAAAATTTATTTTTGTTGAATAATAGGGATGTTATATTAGACCTTGTTTGAATTGTTTGGTATTGTTTGAAGGGCTGTATGAAAGAACCTGTGTTTGGAACTAATTAAGGAACACTGTTTGTGTATGTAAAACAGTGTGGAAAAAAAGTGTGCGTGTGGGGTGGAAAGTGGGGACTGGCTCAGGTTTCCAGTCAAGGATGGGTGGACTCGATTAGTCGAGTACTTTTCACGTTGTCTTAGTTAGTTAGAGATTTATCTCTTGTCATATTTCGGAATTAAGGATAGCGGCCGTGCCTCTTAAACGCGGGGAAAAAGGCGTTGTTTTTGGATCCTTAATATGTGAAAGGGATTTCTTCTCTTATAATGTAAGATCTAGAGTCCATAGAATCTTTAACCTCATCGACCTCGCTGGCTTGTGGTGTAGAGTCTTGCAACTATGAACACAATAGGTGGAAGTCTTCTTCTCTTTCGTTTCTCGTATCCTTGCTTCGCCTTATTGGAGTAGGGTGTCGTCAACGGATTTAGAGGATAAAGAAGGCTATCTTCCATGTCGCCTCGATCTTTTAGGACGGGGACCTTACAGTTGGTATCAGAGCTTAGGTTAAAAAGATTTTGTTGACTACTTCAAGCTTCTTCATGTGTATGGTTTTCTATCCAATTATGAGACTCGCAGGGATATTGCAATATGCCGATTGTGATGTGTATCATAGTTATGGTTGCAACCTCTATTATGTTTGCTCTTGGAGAGATCTTTTGTAGACTCCTATATGACATTTTGATGACTTTATGATTAAAAGATTGAGTTAATTCTACAGAGATATTGTTTGACTGGTTAAGTTATGTAAGTGAGTTTTTGTGTAGATTGAATGAGCCATGACTGGTTAAGTCATGTGATTGGATGACCCATGACTGGTTAAATCATGTGATTGAGATAATCATGACTGGTTAAGTCATATGATTGAGTTTTGACAAATTGGATAACTCATGACTGGTTAAGTCATATGAACAATTTTTGATCGACTGGTTAAGTCAAGATTGGTTAGGTCATGTGATTGGGTTCTAATGAATCGGATAAGCAAGGATTGATTAAGTCATACGATTGAGCTTTTAGTGGACTGGATAAGTTTAAGTTTCGAAAGTACCGTATTGATTTGAGTTATTACAAACATTGATGTACACTCAGGGGAATCCTCAAATCACTTCTACGTTGGAAAACCCTCATAACGATGCTCTCTATAAGGAGATTCAGGAAAAGAAGTTGTTGCTCAAACAAATGCAACCACCTTCTTTTAAAGGAGAGGGTGATGATATTGAGAAAGAAGAAGAAGTATGGATTGAAGCTATGGATGATTACTTCTCTGCTGCAAGAACCACACCTGCAAATCAAGCGATGTCAGGGATGTTTCGCCTCTCAGGGGAAGTGAAATTATGGTGGAAACAACATTGTCGTGACATGGGAGTGTTGGATAACTCTCAGAGTTGGTGGGAGATCAAACAAGCGGTGAGGAAAGATACTTACCTCCTGCCCATGAAGCGATAAAGATGAATGAGTTCTTTAGCTTGAAACAATACAGTTTATCTTTGGAAGAGTACTACTCAAAGTTTGTAAGGCTTAGACGTTATGCACCGTCAATGACCATAGAGCAACATGTAGCTCGCTTTTGTCAAGGATTAAGAGAACCCATTTGCTCACGATTGGAAGCCTTGAAACCTACCACTGTACAAGATGCTTTACTACGAGCCAAACCTTTAATGAAGGAACAAGGGATTACAAGAAGAATTGAACAGAATCAAAGTATCAAAGATAGACAACCACAAAGAGTTCATGCTGCTAATGTGCAAGATTCTCTACGCTTGAATGTTCGATGCTTTGAATGTGGGGAGTTGGGACATTATCGGAACTCTTGCCCACGACTGAGCCCACGACTGAATAACGGAGCAGCGGTAGTAAGTGAAGCAGAATAAGAATATTACCCTTTTAGAGATAATAATGGTCATTACTAATTGGACTAGGAGTATTATCAGTTTTTCTCTAGATGAGGACATCTCGAATCCCTAAGTTGGGGAGATTGTAATGTACCCAATATTTATCCATATAAGTCATTTCAGTTATTTTGCAAAGTAATTGAGATTCTCAATTTTGCGAGTCATCGTGAGTTTATCAGAGAAATCGGATTGAAAATCGGGTTCAGAATCCATTTATTTATGATATTTCTTTATGTGGAACAATAAGTTTGTGTGGGAACGTAATCTATGTGTGAAGAAAAAGCTTAGAGATAGTATTTTTAGGAAAGAAAGAGAGGTGAGTCAAAATTAAGATACTTCTTTCTTTCTCTCTTTCAAAATAGAATGGGAACTTGTAAGTATAGAGCTTTTTAAAATCGCGCATAGGATTCGCGTACCCAAAAAAAAATTTAAAAAAAAAAATTTTAAAAATATATTTCTTATAGAGCCGCGACGACGCGCGAGTTTTTTTCCTCTCCTATTCTTGAAACCTCTCAGTATTCTTAGCACCCCCCTAGGGCCTATATAAAGGACCCTTCTCCTCTCACGTTGAACACACACATCTACAGAAGCGGAAGCTCTCTTGCAACGACGCGTCGGAGAAAGCCTCTCTCCCTTAACCTCTCACCTTCAAACCATCTCCATCTCCAATCTTCGATGTGCCTTCACCCGATTTGTAAACACTCTCTCTCTCTCTCTCTCTCTCTCTCTCTCTCTCTCTCTCTCTCCAACTACGCGCTTTTCTTTTCTCCATTTCGAAGCTATGGCGCCGAAGCATGTAACGCGAAGTTCTAAGGACGCCCATGCCGTTGCACCACCAAGGAAGGTGGGGAGAAAGGTGTCTACTCCGAACATATCTCATGCAGAAGCATCAACCGAAGAAGAAGTCGAAGCCGTCCAACCTCTAGCATAGGAGTTAGTTGCACGCACTCCAAATCCGGTAAGACAAATTTATAATTATGCATTGCTATTCATGTTTGACTTGGGAAGCTAAGTGTAGGAAACCCCTTAAACTGTCCGAGAAACGTGATCTTCTCACAAGAAACAAGCATATGTTTTCATAGATTAGTGAAAGAACTGTTTTGATAAATTATCACTGTTTGTTGAATTGTTATGACTTAATAAACTGTTATTGTTTGATAAGTGGTTACCGATTGATATGAGGAATTGGTTGATCATGTTTGATGAATCATTTAATGAGAATAATTGTTTTGTTCTCGCGGGTAGCGAGATGATTCCGCGGTTAGCGAAGATTAAGCTGAGGTTATCGGCTCTCTTTTGTTCCTCGCGATTAGCGAGATGCCTCGCGGGTAGCGGGATGCCTGGTGGTTAGCAAGATGCCTCGCGGGTAGCGGGATGGGAAGGTTGCGCAATTCGCGGTTAGTGAATAAATCCCTTGCAAAGGTTCTGTTAGTTAGACAGAGAAAGTCCGCGGGTAGCGGCAAACTCATGAGAAATTGGAAAAGTTATTTTTGTTGAATAATAGGGATGTTACATTAGACCTTGTTTGAATTGTTTGGTATTGTTTGAAGGGCTTAATGAAAGAACCTGTGTTTGGAACTAATTAAGGAACACTGTTTGTGTATGTAAAACAGTGTGGAAAAAAAGTGTGCGTGTGGGGTGGAAAGTGGGGGCTGGCTCAGGTTGCCAGTCAAGGATGGGTGGACTCGATTAGTCGAGTACTTTTCACGTTGTCTTAGTTAGTTAGAGATTTATCTCTTGTCATATTTCGGAATTAAGGATAGCGGCCGTGCCTCTTAAACGCGGGGAAAAAGGCGTTGTTTTTGGATCCTTAATATGTGAAAGGGATTTCTTCTCTTATAATGTAAGATCTAGAGTCCATAGAATCTTTAACCTTATCGACTTGGCTGGCTTGTGGCGTAGGGTCTTGCAACTAGGAACATAACAGGTGGAAGTCTTCTTCTCTTTCGTTGCTCGTATCCTTGCTTCGCCTTATCGGAGTAGGGTGTCATCAACAAATCTAGAGGATAAAGAAGGCTATCTTCCATGTCGCCCCGATTTTTTAAGACGGGGACCTTACATCAAATGAGTTTTCATAGTTCATCATCGGAATTACAACAGGCAAAGGATATTCCAGGATCTCTCTTAATCTTCTTGGCCCGAACATAAAGACTATGCGCTGCAGGAAAAAAATCTTCCTGGACACATGAACATTATCTGGATTCTTTGAGTTAAATGAAAAGGAGTGAATTGAGGTCCATTTTGATCATCCATTAAAGCCAACCATGAAGCTCCCAAGAAAGCACACCTGTCTTATCCTCTGATTTTTCCAAAAATTTCAGCAGCATAACAGCATAAATGGCTCAAAAGACCAAAAAACTAGTCATCACAATTTGGAAAAATTTTGGCAGAGTTTTCCCAGAAGTAGAGCAGTAAGAACCCAAAATATAGACTATATATGTATGCATAAACTGTCAACAATAGAACCCGAGCATCAAATAGGACTCACTAGTACATAGCCTATGGCGAGGTCACGAAAAGGGTTCTCCAGCTACCTGTATCACCGAAAGGATCTCCACATTTGAGAATCCCCCAGCTCAATAAAACCTCACGCTATCGACCCTCTCATGAAGGCTAATGCAAATCGCGTATAGTCAAGTCTCAGAAATGACTATCTTCCAGACCAAGTCTCAGAAATGGCTAGGACTGCCAAATACAACCAAGTATGGCTCCACAAAGGCGTACAATTGGCAGTTTCCACAAGTTACGTACAATCCAACAGACAATGCGCTCAAACAGGCGCCAAATGATGCATACCCACAACAGCTGCTGGTATATCACTGTACTCCAGCTACCTGTACCTGTGTGAATCACCTGTACCTATCCCTGTAACTTGTAATCTGTAATCTGTAATCTGCAACCTACAACCTGTAATCCCGAATCTCGAAGCTTGAAGCTCGAAGCAAAAGGTACTCGAAGAAGATCCTCCGTGGGGGCGCCAAAATAATGTGATCCGGATGGAAACACACAGAACGCCTCTATAACGACTCGACTCAAACTCTTGGAATGATACACACACACACTATGGGGCACCACTCGGCTTATACAACCCACCTGGCCGAGACAGGGAACACACCTATGGAGTGAGAGGAGAGAGACTACCCTTTTAACCACTCCACACAGAGACACACACACATACACAAACTCAGCTCAAAAGAGGAGAACTTCTGATATTTAGATACAATAGAGCTTGGGCCAACACCAATGGGGCAAATAGCTCACACAATATGGGTAAAAGATGCCACATACAATCACAAATTGGAGCAGAAGCTTCGCTCATAGGAGAAACTTACACAGTAAAAAAAGTGAAGAATTTGGAAAAATGGATAGCGCCATCGCGTTCGGAAAGGCCCAAAACCCCACTGTACAATGTCAAAGTGCTCAAATCCGACCTCGGATGAGCAGTTTACGGCCAAAAAAGGCTCCAAAATGAGCAAAAACACAGTTGCGGCTGTTCCTCCTCTCTTCTCCACGTTGTTTCTGGTCTTCTCTCCATTTTTTCAGTTCCCACAGTTAGATTTTTTACTTGGGCACCCTTGGCCTTTTAGATGACCTCAAACAGACCCCGAACAGGCCAAAAACTGACCTCGCAGTGCATAGTTGTCACCTTTTTGCATCCATCCGCACACTTGGCACTCAGCTTTTTTCAATAATGCATCCTGAAACCACATGAAGTGTCCCCAAAAGATGGTCCTCATGATGACCTTTCTGCATAATTATCACAAGAAAACACCCACGTTGTGTCCATACTTCTCCACGTGCAAGTATTGACCCCATTCGGCCGCCTGACGCCACTAGATTCCATCTGATGCACCTGCTTACCTCATGTCGTCGGCCCGCGGATAGCTTCCTCAATAAGTTTTACGCGCTAGCAACTCCTCATTATTGTAAAAAAAACACACTGGTACTGGTGATAGTGAGAATCAATGCACTATGTACACCCTGTCCTACCTGTACACATGTGGGCCCCACATAACCACCTGGCTCTGGAAAATGGGCAAACCTTTGTTTGATGCACCATGCATGGGTATGTACATATGCACAATCCCTTGCTCCAAAAAACTCATGACACCGTTTACGTAAGCGGCTACATGGGGACGACAATGTCATTGGCCAACAGATTTTGGTCGATTTTGTTGAACATCCTACCTCACCGCATGAACCTGAACAAATTCTCGACTATCATGATTTACGTAGACGTCGTCATGTACGTCGACAAGCTTTAATCAAGTGGAAAGATCGACCTGAGGAAGGTGCCACTTGGGAAAACATTAGTGTTCTTAAGAAGAAGTTTCCCACTTTTTTTTCGAGGACAAAAACTCTTCCTTAAGGGGGCAGTAATGTCAGAACAAGGGCAAGGCCAGGGAGTCATGGACGGTGGGCCAAGGGCCGGACTAGGCAATACGGAAAGGGAATCCAGCTAGGGCAAAGGGCTAGGAGCTTGGTCTATATAGTGGGGGGTTGGGAGGTGGATTCCAGGCACTAGTCTCCCCTAGGTATTATACTTGCCTTCCAATTGTACATGGCTAGTAGGTATATGCTTCCCAAGCAAAATCCCCTTATGTTAGTCTCTACACCAAAAAAATTGAGAAAGAATTCACTAAGCTCCAACGTGTCTTGTAAATTTGCACATGAAGCTCCATCTTGGAATTTTGGGTTGTATGATCTCATACTCCATTACCAAAATCTATCAAGAAATTGTTGTGATGAGTGGCTCCTTATGCATAAAACTAGACTGAACATTTGACATGCTGCCTGTAATGTTCACAAAAAGTACTTGGAAAGGTTTTTAGCACATCAACTTTGATTTGATTAGTTTGATTTTAGAATGAGAGAGGCATTTGTAAGTTTTTATTGATGTTCACAAGAATGTTTTAGCAATACCTCAACATCATGAGATTTTGCGTTTGGGCATCACATACCTAACTAGGTGCAATTGACACTTGCTGGTATAATCTTCACAAAAATTATTAGGTAAGTCCTTTTAGCTTATCTTGAACTTTGATTCCTTCATTATAATCATGAGAGTGTTCCTAGATTCCTAGTGATGTTTATATAAAGTTTTGAACAAATTCTCATATTATTTTCCATATACTATGACATAGCACAATACCATGAGCTTTTGTGGGGGAGGAGCCACATACCTAACTAGGTCTTACTGGGGCAACTAACCTCAAAGTTGATGGCAAGCCAATGGCCCCTTGGTCTCCAATGCACATTGCTAGTATATGGTTTCTCTCTAGAAGCTCCTAATGTTGATCACCATGTGAAAAAATGTCAGAGGAAGTACCCTCTTTCATATGTAGAAGTGTCTGCTACCTCTGAAACTTTTGTTTGGGTTTTGGGTTGTTTGCTCTTGTAACGAGTGTTCTAGCTAACTCATGTTTCAATGTTTTAGATTTACTAAAACTCAAGTCCCTACACTTAACTATCTAAGGCCCTCCCAGTTTCTTCAAATTCTATTTCTTCTTCTAATATAGGGCAAAGTTGTTCACTTTACAATTCAAAAATTGATGTTTCCCATTCCTTTGTATACTCTGAATCCCCATCTAAACATCAATATTTTTCAAGTTCTCTGTATATTACTGATTCCTAGCACAATGAAACTTTTGCAAGCAGAGCTAGAAACCCAAATCTTGACAACAATGCAACCTAGCAAAGTTGACACCAATGGTTGACAATTATGTAACCTAGCACATTGTGCATTCTACTCTAGAACTTGACACCAATGGTTGACAATGCTTCAACCTACCACAATGCAACCACCACTACTCAAAAACTTGGTTCACAAAAATTTGTCCCAAATCATGCATTTTTGCAAAAATTCCTAAATATGTCTTCTTTTCTTTAACTCTATGTGGTCAAACGGTGGTCACTTTTGTATGTGCCACATTGATGAGCATAGAACCACCATGGACTATGGCATCATGGGCAACTTTGACACAAATGGTGATGAAGTCAAGTACTGTGGAACTATTGAAAGGATACTACGGTTGATTTTAGAACCTTTCATACCTTCACCTTTGAGTGCAAGTGGTTTGGAAATGTGTCTAGACGGCATGCGAATGGCCTCTACATGGTGGACTCTAGTGTGCATCACACAAGGAGGTATGAAAATTTAGTTTTTCCACGCCATTGTGAGCAGGTGAGTGATGCCTTTTTTATTCTTATTTGATTGTAACATTAATTATACCAATGTTACTCACTTTGAGCAGGTGAGTGATGCCTTTTTTATTCTTATTTGATTGTAACATTAATTATACCAATGTTACTCACTTTGAGCTTCTCTTCTATAAGTCATCTATATCCTAGCAATCCACCGACCAAACATTTGGTTTTAATTCCCATAACACCTCGGGGAAGAACCATTTTTGCCAGTAATAAAGTGGAGACCATCTTTGACCCTCTTGCACCTCCTACTTTGAATGAGGGGGAGACAAAGGAGAGGGAGATCGATGATTCAATTCCAGCGGCCACAAGTCTTAGCGGCGAGGATGATTGTCATGATGATGATGATGATGAGACGGAGGATGATGAATTTGAAGATGATGAAGCCAACGTATTTACGAACGACAATTCTATTTCTCCCTTTATTGATTTAGGAGCTAGGGCTTAGAATTGGATGACGCTTCTTGTAGGGATCTTTTGAAAGATGATTCATAAAAATTTTGTATACTTCAAGTTATGAAATTTTTTGGCCGTGTCATCCATTCATCTCTCTCTCTCCACTCTCTTACTCTCTCTAATTTTGTGAAGCATGCTAAATTATGTTAATCAAGTGATAGTGATTAGTTTAGTTGTAATCAAGTGTAATCCCACATAGCTAACTATTGTTCCATGTTTTCATATTTATTTATTTTTTTAATTTGAAAATTTCATATAATGTTCTTTAATTTTTATTAAGGGGGAGGGAAACACCAAAATTTGAGAGGGAAGCCAAAATTTGAATGTTTAAGTACTAAATTGCGCTTCGGGATTAAACGTGGTAATTTTCACGACAATAAAAAAGGTAACTACTATCGCGGTAATAAGCACAAAAATAAACACGACAATATTTGAAATAAAAAAGGCCCCCCCCATCCTCCTCTTTCTTCCCTCTCTAGCTGATTTTGGACCTTCTCTCCACAAAACACGATAAAAGGCTGTGGTAAACAATTAGAGATTTTCATAGTGATTTGAGAGCTAAAATGGCGTAGCAACCTAGTGCGGTGACATAGGACGTAGGAAGTTTTCTAGGTTTGAGAGTGATATATTTGCTACTGAGTTAAAAGGCTTCATTCCATAGATTTACTTCTTGAGGTTGATAGCTTCAAAGAGTCTTCGTGCCCCATCCAAGTCATTTCCCAAAGTATTAACATTATGGTAGTGCAAGATAGCTATGCTATAGAAGTTGAAAGCGGAGCAGCAAACAAGTGCAAAGCTCGGGGACTCGTATTGTGTGATCAAGAACCCACTCACACAACTTCTATTAATGCAAGATGTATTAACCCCCTCTTTGACATCCCCAACTCCCACAATGGCATTAGAAGACTTGAAAGCACTTAAAGAAGAATTAGCTCAAGAGAAATATGATAGACAGGTATTGACAGCAGGGCACGGGGTCATTCAGGGTCAAAAATATGAATAATTCAAGCAGCTTAAGGAGCAATTGGAAAAATAACAAGAAGAGTTAGCTGCTAAGAAAGCATCACATGCCCTAAAGCTACAAAAAAAATACATGGAAGTTAGTGACATCCAAGCCCAGACAGTAGTACTTGCTCACCCAGCACTTGCACACCAGGAAGATAGAAAACAAGGGTAGAAAACCCGAGTAGAGCTGTTAAGCACTTCTACTGAGAGCGGCCTCCATGATTTTGAAGCCGCAAAAGAGAGTACATGAAATTTGAGCTCAAAGTTCTTGAATCAACGACCCTTATGATAATCATGCCAGATGAGGTGGTAAAGACCTATGGCCACCAAATGATTTCTCTTCCTTTGATGAAGCAAGACACTCACCTGTGGAAACAAAAGCTACTTCCCACACTTGATCCAAATCACAAGGGGGACTATATTGTTGTAGCAGTGACAACGGACCAGGTACTAACCATCCTAGAGAATCAAACCCTTTGGATAAATAAGTGGTTTAAAAAGTAGCCACATGATGAGACATTCTACAGGAATTCACCACAGCATCTCTAAATTGATCCTACTTTTTGTCCTATCAATAAAAGGCGATCCTAGGATAGCTTCTACACATGGCAAAGCAAATGGCTGATAGTATTTAATTACCCTAACTTATCCAAGCCGGCCAATAGCTTCCCACCATCAGAAAGATAGTTGAAATTCTCATAGCCTACATCACACTTTATGAAGACATCAAGGTAGTGGACAACCCTTGAAAATTATTCCTGGAAGGCACCAAAGGCTTGTGCTAGAACCTATAAACAGAGATTCTGAACCACAATGTGAACATGGGTTTGTACGCTTGTGTCATGTTTCTGCCTCCCAATACTTGCAATCATTTGAGAAGGTGTTCATGATTGGGTTCTTCAAAATGAACTCTACAATCTTCAACCCCATGACCAAAATTTGTGTGCGTGTCATGTCACTTATCAAAGAAAATTAATGCACAATCCATTCAAAGAATTAGCAGCATAGGTGGTAATCAGAGCAAGGGCAAGGAATTTTCAAGCTTTCACTCAAAAATTGGAGAAGTGCACATTGAATTACGTAAAAATACAACAATCACAATGATAACCAGTAGCTGCAAAAGCGAAGAACAAGGACACAATGGATGATAAACTCAAAGATGAACACCACACTCAAGTTTGCACGAGGGCGTGCAAAGACTAGGATCGGGGGAATGTTGGTAGTGGAATCAGATGCGCGCCCTTTTAGGCGACCCCTTCTTCATGAGCCCTACAATTTTGAATGTCCACCATCATTTGTTTGGAATGCCTTGTAATTATAAGTGAGCCTCTAAGTTTAATCACATAATTTCTGAGTCTATCTATGCAAAATTTGAGTTGTAAAGTCTATACTTGAGTCTGAGCCTTGTAAAGCCGGTCTTTGGCCAAAAAAGCCCTAGGTATAAAGTTCCTTTTTGTAAATTTGAAAAGGGGACTACTCATCATCACAAGGTTTTGATTTGAGTGTACAACTAAGAGCAGCTACTCTCGCATGCTTTGTAATCATCATATCTTGAGCTCTGCTAATCACATTTTGATTCTAAAAATTGCATTGTGTTCCTTGTCTACTACTCTTTCATTTAAGAGTGATCATTTTTAGTTTTGTCAAGGTTTGTTGACTACCTGTTAGTGAGCTACGTCAGCTATTTTGAGTGCGTTAATGGTTGCTTTTGACGTTTCAACCATAAGAAAGTGTTCCTAGACCATAGGGCGTCCTTTCCGGTATGTTTTGTTGCAATTTTCTAGACCTTGATCATGATGGATCGTGATTTTGGTACCTCATTGGAATGCGACCAAACTTGGTTGGATCGTGCCCTTAAGCGTTTTAGACCTCCTCCTAAAGTTTCATATCATTTGGACTTTGTTTGAGTGCTGAAATGGCATGAAAACCTAGTGCAGGGACATAGGACATAGGCAGAGTGCCAGGTTTGAGAGTGATAGATTTTCTAGTGTGCTAGAAGGATTTGTTTCGTAGGTTCACTTCTTGAGGTTGATAGCCTCAAAGAGTCTTCGATGCCCCATTGAGTCACTTCCATGAGTATTTAGATTATGTTTGTGCGAGTTAGCTATGCTACAGAGACGTTGTCGTGACCTGCTTACAATTACAAAAATGAGGCTTAAAATGCACTCCATTGGCTCCCATTCCTTACATGAAAAAGAATAAACATTTGTAAGTGTAGGACCTAAATGTAAGATAAGGATAAACATCTGAAAGTGTAAGAGCTAAATGTAATAGAATAGAAAGGTTTAAATGGAAGAGAACAAAAAGAAGGATAAGGAACCACTTACATTAGCATCGTGGGTGATGTATCATTGAGACATTACCACCATGAGAAATCATATCAGAGTGAGTGAAAACATGTTTAACTAAAATCTCTTTTACATTTTGCTTACCGAACTCCACGTTAAAATCTGTCACTCTAGCTTTCCGTGCAGAACGAAAAATATTTGTTGTACATGACCTTTTCCTCATAGCAGAGTGAGTGAAAACATGTTTAACTAAAATCTCTTTTACATTTTGCTTACCAAACTCCACGTTAAAATCTGTCACTTTAGCTTTCCTTGCACAACGAAAAATATTTGTTGTACATGACCTTTTCCTCCTACTTGGTTGCATGAGAACCCGAGAACCTTTGCATATCCTTTACCCTTGCCATTGATTCTCTATAGTGAGGGAGTTTTGGGATGGAAATATAGCTTATCTATTGTTTGGTCTTCTTGGTAGACTCATGTTAGTTGGGGAGAGAGTAGAGCAACCCCTAGAGCTTTTAGGGTGGGAATAAGAAGAATCCATAGTTCTCTGTGTAAGAAGAAAGATAGCTTGTAATGGAGGGAGAATGAGTTTTCAAAGCTTCTTTAATGAAGGGTTAGATGGGAGAATGATAGATTTTAAGTCAATATTTGTCAATACCTTTATGAATATTAGAGTCTCTTAGCAATGGGTCCATATATTGAGCCGCCAATGTCGTAAAAAGAACATGTTACCTTACAAAAAATTTTAGATTCTCTCCATTTTAGAATGTTTTATTTTATTCTTGATTTATTTCATGTATTTTCTATGCTGCATTGCATTGCTTCTCATTGGATGTGCTTTCTTTTCTCTCTCTTCAATACGGCCCACTCTTTTTTCTCTTCAATATGGCCCTCTAAAAGACCTTCAAAATCTCCTAATGTCTAGGATATAAAGATGAGAGCCAAAAGACCTTTATGGCACCCATACGGCACTTTTGAGTCCACGAGTCCTTTAAGTAAATACTTATGATGGAAAATGCCACTCTGAGAGAAAGTCTATTGATGACCTGTGATAGCTTTAGCAACAAGGATTTCAAAGTCTTGATCTAAAAGCTGTGGGTTGTCAATGATAGAAAGTGAAGCCAAATTGCCATGAAAAAGGGCCAAGAAGAAAAATGGAACATGTCTTTTGAATTTTTTGAGAGTCAAGAATGGCTAATAGAAACTAATTGCTTTACTTCAGTGAAAAACTTTAAAAGGGTCATAATACCTCGGTGCTAACTTGACTACTAGGTTAACTTGACTATTGGTTTTGTCTCTACACTCTAAAGAAATCTCTTTCCAATCATAGCACAACAAAATTCCCCTGTTTAAATTCCATGGGTTGTCTCCTTTGTTGACCTATTTAACATAAGACTCTTGTGCTCTGTTGATTTCTTAGTTTGCTTATTCTAAGAATTGCATGTGTCATTGTGCACATGGAACTTAATTAAAAATAGGGGATAAATGAGTAGTCAAGGAGTATCCATAAACAATTTCAAATGGTGATATGCTTGTGGATGAGTAAGGTGTTTATTATATGAAAAATGAAGAGAAAGAATGTATGTATCCCATGTACCCAATCTCTCACAAACATAAGCTAGTAAAAGACCTAGAATTGTGTTATTGATATCATCTATTTGCTCATTGGATTAAAGGGAAATGGAAATGTGAAATCAATTTGAGTGTGTAAACTAGTAACAAGTGTAGTCCAAAAATTATTCAAAAAAACAAAGATTTAGGCATGCAATCTTGAACCAATTAGGTGTTTAAGATTTAAGAGAGCTGCTTGCTTGGCTAATGAGGTCTTTTTACAAGATGAAAATAGGCATCATAAATTACACTATTCCCATTTTTGCAAGAATCAACTGAATATTTGCATGTGTGATATAACAAATCATGATCTAAATCATGTGTAAATTTGAAACAACCCCACTTAGTCAGCTTTGCAATTGAGATACGTGACCTTCAACTCACACACCGAAACAACAATAGGTAGATTGATGAAACATGATTGGGCATGGTGTTCGTGGCATGTTGATGGCTACTAGGTCTGATATGCTACTCACCTCTCAAAACTTAGATTATGAGTCTCTAGGTGTGATTTAATCAGTTGAAATAGGATATATAGTGACTAAAGTTCATGGTAAACGACAACACTGAATCAAAGATAAGTGAATAAGGTAACTAATGCTAAAATTTTCTTAATAACAACTGGAATGAAAGACTTAAATATATCTATAATTGATATACTACTGCACAGATTGTTGGTTGAGATAGAGAGTGCTACAATAAAATAGAGGCTAGAGTGAGACACAAAATGGATTGAATGATGAGCTTAACTTTAGTAATTGACACTGGCTCCGGCCGAGGTAACAA
The DNA here is from genome assembly GCF_014529385.1 of Adiantum capillus-veneris. Classification (NCBI taxonomy): domain Eukaryota; kingdom Viridiplantae; phylum Streptophyta; class Polypodiopsida; order Polypodiales; family Pteridaceae; genus Adiantum; species Adiantum capillus-veneris. Next base: position 100,024,435 of record NC_140952.1, read on the forward strand.
CTAGCTAAAGCTAGCTAACAATCAACTAGTAATGATAGTCGACCCATGAAAATAATAATAAGTGTCGCTTTTATAGGTGAACACTACATCATCTTTTTGTCAAAGTATTCCAGCTATTCATTATTGTTTGCATGTTGTCCCATCAACTACCACTAATAAACTTTATTTTCTTGTTGTCCCATCAACTACCACCGAGAACCCTTAAAGACTGATTTTGCAAAAAATTTAATATCCATTACTTCTCCCCTTTTTTGAATTTTGGTATCTATGAAAATTTAGGTTATTCATAGCATTCCTTATGATTGTGAATGTGAATCCTAAATATTGACGCATTTTTGTTGAAGATTAGTATGATCCTTTAGTATTCTTAATCTTGTTGCCTCTAGAAAAAAGATTAAAACCAATAGCTTTATCACACTCCTCTACAGTTCAATCGTTTCCTTGCAACATCTGCTAACTCTACTGATTACTGATTAGTTGAGTCACATGAATTTAGCTACCTAGTTACTAACCACCATCAATTTTCTAGACCATTATCGCTCAGTAGTTTGATTCACCACCATTGGCTTGAATCTTAACCTCCTTTATGCTTCTTTCTAGGCCATGCTAATGCGCTTCTTCTTTAGAAGTGTTTTGGTAACAATTTGTGATGTGATGGAAGTACTCCACTATTTTCTACATTACCCTTTGTTTTAGTGCTACTCTTTGGAGGAAGTATTCTCACGATTTCACCTTTAGGTTTATAGATTCCCACCACTAATATTATAGCCTTTGAGTACCTTTGACTCAAGAACATCAATTAAAGCTAAAAAATATTTGAATGATGTCCAAGTTTTATCCTTTCTCGGCACTTTAGCTTTTGTTGAGCTATTATTGCAGCCTTCTTTTCTTGAACTTCAAGATGAATAATTCTCTCTATTGCAATTGTTAAAAATCTTGATGTTAGTTAGACACTAGGGATTACTCAAATGGTGTCAATGCAAAACAACAACAATAGTAGCAAGGCAAACCTCCTTCAACTAGTTAGTTTAAGAGAGACTTGATGAGGGACCCCCCTTCCCCTTCTTTTTGGCTAAGACTAAAAGTTTATGTCCACCTTGAATTGATCTATTCTTTAGCTTAACACAAATTTTGAAGGCTAAGATATTCACAAACCAAATGGTATTTAATTCCTTAGTTATGCAATTAATGCAATAAAAAGTTCTCTTGAGACACACCCTCTACATGAGCCTTAAGTACCTTAAAGAGCATGCAATAGAGTCATAATCCGATATTCACGGCCTTAATCATCTCTATTTTAATCCTTATGGGTGATTCCTAATCATCTCACTTACACTAACAAAGGTATGGTGTACACACACACACACACACACACACACAAATAGAAGAGGATAAGAGCTTTTTTATGAGCCTTAACATTCTCTCAAAGACTAGGTGATGCCTCCTCAGCCTACACACTCCCCAAACCTAAAGATGACACCGTATTGCTTGCATAGCATACAAAGACTGAGGGTGAGGTGTTAAGGAAGGGGGAAATTGGACCAAGCATCCATTTTGCCATTGTGGCTCATCATTTTTCCTTCTCTAGTTCCTTCATCTCACACTTAGGGTGTGGACTAGCGGTGTGTATGGAATTGAATATCCATTAATGGATAGCCATACTAAGAACCACCCATATTATCCACTAACTAGCCCCTATTCCTCTGCATTTGAACGTGGCTAGAGATAGAAAATCCCTTTTTTGGGGTCATATTAATGCATTGTGATCAACTAAGAACCCATTGAAGATCAAATGAAATTTCCCAAGGTTTTTTGTTTTTCCAAGGTTTTGCGTTCAATCTAACCTCAACATTACCACATAACCACTTGTATAGATAACCACTTCTATAGAGAGAAAGTCACATTTCATGGCTTTTTGTGGGCCATTTGTGGGCTTTTCTAGTATCATACTTTGCAAGAGTTCCCAGTAAATTCTCTTGTGCTTTTGAATGTTTCACAACCACTTTAGCATTGCCCATTCTTGTCATTCTATCTTGTTTACATATGCTATTATGAATACCCCTTCTAGTTACTATTCCCTTGTATATCCCTTGCAAAAGCCACATTGTAATATCAAATTTCCCAAGCCCAATTTTGATTTGTAATCTATGAATCCATTGCTCATTTTGTGAAGAGGCAACCCATGATAACTATGCCATATTTTAGTAACCTAAGGTATAAAGGACAAAATTTAAAAGTAAGAGGGGTTCTTTTTTAGAATATATCATTTGGTTGAGAAAATCATCAACTTGGTAGGAGCAATTTTTCATCTGCATTAGTTGTAAACTACCTAAGTTGGTTTCATGATATTTTGGTAGTGCATGTCTATCCACAGTAGCTTCCTTGAGTATTGACATAATGTGTATGTTATTTCACGATAGTTGCTTAGACACAAGATCTTGCATAGATGCCGACCAAGAAAACGTTAAATCAGGACACTAGTCACTTTGGGCTTGGGAAAGTTTTCCTTTGGTTCGAGTATACTGAGAACCAAGAGAGTGATTTTGGCAAGATCCCATTAATGAATGAGAGCTTCACTTGCTAACTTGTTACACAAAGTATACTCTTCATGATTGCCAACTTCTTAGAGGGACTATGGTTGTCTAGTCCATGGAAGTTTGAGAAAATAACAAGTCTAAGATGCCCTTATATGTTCTGGCCATGAGAATTCAAACACAATATCTCTATAAGGGCCTTTTTATTTCCACAAATGGGGATCAAATAATTTTCTACATGTGTTTAAAATCCAATCCCAGGGAATTATTAGACTACAAGAACTTGTATGAGTTCACATATTTAAACATTCAAGGAGTATGTATCCTCCTAGCAGAAAAGAATGGGAGGGAATACAAAATTGTAAATCAGAGAGAGGTACATACACATATATAAACACTCCACTCTCTTTCTAGTACATTTTTCAAGTCATGAATCCACCAGGTAGATTCGAGCCTAATCTACAAGGTCTAAAGAGACAAACTATGAGGAGAACTGGGTTCAATGACATATGCATGTTTGCTGGGCTCAACCTAAAAGATCAATGGCATCACATACCTCTATAAATATTGTGCATGAGTTCTAGAATATCCATCACATAAAGTACATCTAGGGATGTGCTGCTCCACAAGCGGCTAGAGATTGAGAGGAGAGAAGTAGATCGTGCAACGGGAAGGACTCCACCAGGATTTTCTCCTAGAACAGAGGAAACAAGGAGAGATTCCCTAATGAGAGATCCAAAAATGATTATACTTATGGCCAAACCATGATAAATAAGACATCACAAGTTGCCAAATGTGTAAGCAAAAACATAGTGGATCAAGGAATCCCCATGTCCATGTATCTCTATTTAAACAAGTCCTAATGGCACAACACGTGCATGACCTACACACAAAATACAAAGGATTTGGATTAACATTGGAAAGAAATTCTTTGGCATGGTTCTAACCATCGAATTGAGAAGGCAGAAAACCTCCTGACTAAATTTCCCCAGGGGTCCACCCTAATATATGGTACTATAGCACTTGAGTTCATCAAGAGGATTTTTCAATTTCAAGAAAGTTATGGGTTTCCTTTGACAAAAAGGGCTTTAAAAACCACTTTTGAAAACAATGCTACCATTATTTAATGAAGAGGCTTATTTAATTCATGAAAATATATGTGTGAAGAGGTGTTATTTAAATGTTTCTTGAACACACGTGATATAGAGGGTTTTATAATAGTGGAGGCCTTGGACTAAATTTGTTCAAGAAATCCCAAAATAAGGAATAAAGAATAACACCATTTCAAAGATATACGCTTTCAAGTACAGAGATAACAAGAAGGTGAAACATACTTCTTCATGATTCAAGAAATATATTGAGAGATGTCCACTAAGAGAGGTCCAACAACAAGGATTGTTGAGTGGATTTTGTATGGTGAGTCAGATTTAGCAGATATTGTTGAGTTAAATTTAGCAAATATGTTGAATCTGATAGTAATGAATTGGAATGCTAAGGGAGATTTGCTAAGCCGGATTTGCTGTGCTGAGTTGGATTTGTTGCTGAGTGATATATTTTGTGAAGAACTTCTTTTGTGTCACGGGATTAGACTACGCCTTGCAGGGGATTATTCGAATTTATGTAGTTATGTTTTGAGATGAATGTATTTTCTTGATGAATCAATCAACGCTATGTTATCTATTGAGTCTGATCTATCTTTGTGTGTATTCTGCTCAATTTGTAGCAGCTTGTGTGAGTTCTACTATGCTTGAAGTATTTCTTGAGTTGATTCTCTTTGAGAAAATGGTGTTTTTGAGTTAGTCTTTCATGTGTTGATGAACCCCAACATATTTAGTGACTATGATCATCCATTTGATGTTGACTTGGGAGGAATCAACCATCTCCAACACATTTGGGGATCGTATTGTGCCTATTTTGTCTTTTGTGCCTGATGAGTTTGTTGGGCTAATTTTTTTTACTGTGTTTATTTATCAATTTGTGTTTCATGAGCAATGATGCTGTGAAAGAACCTATCCCCAAGGAGAAAGTGTTAGACCAAGGACCAAAAATTCATGAGCAATAGAGATGATGGATTTCATCCATCATGTTTATGTTTTTTTAGAAGCGTTGTTGTAGATTCAGAATTCAAAATTTGTTGCAATAAGTGTTGCAAATCCAAGTGCTGTAGATTCAGGTTATGCAGAATGACAAAAATTTGGTCGATTTTGCAGAAACAGAAGAGCAATTTTGTACAAATCAAACAGATAAATCTGATGCTGAGTTTGATGCTGAGTTTCAGATATCTCGAAGCAAGCAAACTTATGAATGGTATCTTTTATTGAATTTTTCCAAACATACAAATGCATTACCAAACTAAATATCCCAATTAGTTAAAGTAGCCAATTAAATAGATTTTGTGGTTCTTGGTAAAACATCAGTGGCTCTGTATTTAGCGAATTTAATGGGTCTCATATTGGTGTGGTGACTAGTCTTGAGGACTGAACATGATTGTTTTATTTTAATTGAAGTGAGAATCATGAGGTGTAAAACTAAGAAGGAGAAATTGAGGTTTGCATGAGTAAGAAGCATGAGGTGGATGATTGTCCGTTTGTAGTTGGTGAGTGCTCAAAGAGAGATGCATGTAGGAAGTGGTGCATGGTTGATTTGTTCAAAAAGTTTCATAAAATCATTTGGAAGCTTCATGCAACATCAACCTATAAGAAGATGAAAAGAGTTTTAGAGAAGCTAGATGATTTTGAAGATCACCTGGAGAATGCATATGAATGGCTAGATGATCATAAAGGGGATATGCAAAAATCATGTTCTAGTAGCTGAAAGAAGGTTTTCAAGTTGTAAGAAGCATGTGAGAAGTTGAGGGATACATATGAGAATGACTTCAAAGATGATTCAAGTGATGATGACAATGATGGATGGAGCATGGAGCCTGTAATCCACCAAGTAGGGATATCAATGATGGAGGTGCAAAAGGAGGTTGGCTAAAAGAGCCTAGAAGAGACCCTAGATACTCCTAAACTACCACTAGAGTATACTCATGGAGTGGAAGAGGAAGATCCATTTATTAAACTTAAGTCATTTGCATATGGAAAATGTTGTTACCCTATTTGTAAGGAGAAACATGTCATACATAACCATGCTTTTGTTCATGTTATTCAAAGCCCACTTGAAGAGACGAATAGTGAGATGAATTCAGAGGAGTTATTGGAAATCAAATTTCTTGAAATCAGATTTTTTGAGGAGAAATTATTGGAAATCAAATTTCTATAAATCAGATTTACTAAGGAGAAATTTTTGGAAACATTTCAAATCAAGAGGAGTCTCCACCAAAAAGATCAGTACAGGAGAAGTTATAGCCAGAAGGTGCTAAAGGAACATTGAAGGAGCTTATAGATGCTGATTCAAATGATTACCAAATTTAGAAAAAAACTTAGACCATTGTGTCAGATGTTGGGGATGATCAAGAGAATCAGAATTTTGGTTTTGAATGTTTTAAATGATAGATTTTGATGTCACAAGTGGATATAGAGAAAGGAGAGAAATTGAACAAACAAACTGATTGTTGTTTCAATCTAAATAGAGATGAGCCAGAAACATGTCTCACAGATCAGATTGAGCATGAGGAATGTCAAGAGAAAGTCTTTGAGGAGTATGAAACATGTCTAGCACGTTTTTTGGATCACGCAATGATGTTTGAAATGCAAAATGATGAAAATTTCAATGGATGTGCACTCTAAAATTAATTTGGGACAACTTGTTCTCAATCCAATATACTTTTCTTAAACGATATGTGTTTTAAAGTTGATGAGACAGTAGAAGTGGATTCTTACAAGATGGATTGTCAGATTTGGATGGTGGATTATCAAAATTTTAATTTTCATGTGTTGCAGATTTTAGAGTTGTAAATTGGGAAATGAAGGATGTATTACATGAATGTTCAAGTGGACTTAATGATTGGATTAGGTGGAATGTGTCTTTCATAGAAGGATGATCTGATTTTGAAAAATATGGAGGATGCTTTGGTTTTGAAAATATGGAATTGGACAAATTTCAATAGAATGACAAAAATTTCATAGTGTGGAAAGGCATTAGTACATCAGATCCATCAACAATGGAAAGTGAAACAGCTGTAGTAGTGGGTATGTCAGAAATCTACAGAAGAGATTTTTGTAAATGGAAAGTCAATGGGGATACTCAAAATTTCAAAGAGGACGTTCTGTTGGAGTTTGTGTGGAATTGTTTCCTATACTTTATCTTTGAAGTAGAGGATTTCTCATTGAATTTTGGTTCCATAAGTTTGTTTTGTATGATCTGTTTTGGATGTCTGCTTGTCAACTCCAATAATGTTAACCCTTTGCACTTCATTATTACTTGGTGGAACATGCAATGCTTGATTTTCAATTGATTGCTTCTCTGTTCGACCATTGAATTGCACTTTCTCTTTGCCTCTACCAAATAGAGGGTACATGTCATATCTTTCCCTCGGTGGACGTGGGAAATCTGGAGCATAATGGACCTCTTTTCAACAATTATAACACTTGCATGGTAGTTGTCTAGCCCTAGCTTTTCTAGCGCTTGGCTGATCTTTGTCCATTACACTTAAGTATAACTCTTGCATCTGCTCAGTGAAATCTTGAACAGTACGTACCCATTGTTGAGGAAATGTTGCTACACCTTGATTAGCCTGTTTCTCCACTTGAACTTCTTCCCTCAAATTTGGAACAGGGTTGGGGGCCATCAGCTCGTACCCTTAGCATGCCTTGCTTGATTTTCTTCTTGTTTTTTTTGCTCTCTGCTCGTGCAATAGCAGCTACTGTGTTGTAATCCTCTAAGTTCTCCAAATCCACTTTTTCTCAAACCTTGGGATGCAAGCCAAGATGCAAACATGCCATAAATTTCCCAATTTGAAGTACTCACCGCCACTAGCCAATTGCTTGCCAACTGCAAAATTCCTCCAACATCAAAGAGGTTGAGAAAAACTCCAAACTCATCGTTCACATCCTACCTTAGATTCTTTAATCTTGTATCCAAATTGATAGGAGATACCTCTTTACAAAAGTTGTGCAAAAAGGGGGCCCACAAAGTTGGACATATGGCCCTTGGTTCTCCTTCCAAAGCATAAAATCATGTCTTTGCTCTCTCTCGCATCAGCAGTGGAATTGTGTGCATCTTGTTGTCCTCATTTGGCATATGTATCAAAAGCATATACAACTCAAATTCAACCATCCACTCTTTTGGGTCTTCTTCTCCAATGAAAACTAGCCCATAGCCTCATGCTACCATCTCTTCTTTATGAAAAACCGCTTCTTTGATAAAAAATGACAAGCAATCACATGCTCCTCCATGGGGGCACCAAAAGATCAAAAGAGGAATGGGGAACACACCTAGCACACAAAAAGACTGCCTCCCTATAGCCCAGGGTATTCACAACACCCCTAACCTCTCCAAAAATACCTTCAAAACAACAAGTTTGCACTAGCAGACCACTCGTTGCACACAAAGCAACACTCACTTTCTCGGCAACACTATCACATGACTCAATTCCACCCCAGCAATTTGTTTCACCACTCCCAACACACCTAATATCTTAATTTGACAACATAGATGCCACATAATGGCTTGCAGGCACACACCTCCAATGACACCAACACACTCTCAGGGCCAGAAAAAAGAGAGAGGGGTAGGGGGAACCGACACAAGAAAGGGGGGATTGACACTATCTTTCTACACACAAATTGATTACAACCAAAGTATCACCAAAATCGTGGGTTGTCACGGCCTCTTAGACTCTGATTGGCTCTTTCCAAAACATTGACTGCAAAAAGTCCCTAAAAATGGGCATAAAAGGTGTTTCTATAGAGCCTCATAGGCTATTTCCAGCAAGTGAACGAGTATTGAACTCTTGTTCACTTGATTTGGTAAGGATGCATCCAAATTTCCTCTTGGTAGGTTTGTGTTGATCATCTCTCTCCCTCATTGCCTCTGTGTATGGAAGGGCCCCCCGAGCACTAGTGCTAGCGCTAGTGCGGGTTCCCCCTTACCTTCAAAAACATTTGCGCTCGGAAGGCTGCGGGATCAACCCCTTACAAAATTCCATGTCATCACTGTGTTCACCATACTGCCAGAAACAGCCAGTAGAAAATCCACCCACATGAGCCACAATTTCTCTCTACATCGCCAAAATCATCTAGAGTGCCCATTGGGCCGCTCGGACATGTGCAAACAGTGCCCCAAGCGAAGACACCATAGCCAAATGAGCCTAGAACTCCTTCTGTCTCCCCTTGTACATCAAATGAGAGGCCATGTTTTGGCTTAAATACCCCATGATCCCTAGTATCACCATTTCCTATGGGATTTTTGCTGACTTGTGGCAGTTCGTGGAGCCTTGCCATCCCAACTCCTCCATGGCCACACAAAAAACTCACTTTAAAACCTTCAAAAAAACCATTTAGAGATAAATTTTTTCCCTTGACTTTAGAGCCCCAATGCTTCTTTCTCATTCATTTGATTGACTTTCCATCAAGATCTTCTAGAGGCTTACAACCTGGCCTCCCACTTCACCTTCCCTCTCGGCACTTCGGCTATCTAATGACCTCAAACTAGGTGCGCTGAAATGGGAAGAAATTTTCATATTTCTCATGATCGCCATAGCCGTCAAACTTCAATTCACTATAACTGTCGAAAACCATAAGACCGATGGATGGGCCGTCAATCCTTGATGACTCCATACAATGCATACCACATTCCAAAACCTTGTTGGGGCCCAAAAACCTCTTGATGGCACACCTCCCAATGTAGTCCAACTAGCTCAAAATCAGCCCCTAGAGAAACTTCAAAGCCCTGTAACTTGGACTCTAGAGCTCCAATTGATGAGCTATTTAGACCTACTAACTCAGCACTCCAAGCTCTACATCTCCAAGAAAGAACATAGCCCTTTGTATATACTTCACTTGCCACCCCATCTAGCCCTTTGCAACCTTGCTGGCCCAAAAGACCACATCAGACATACACTTTTGCTACTTATTTCCTATGCGAGATCTTCCCATATGCTTCAACCCTTCAATTTGCACTTGCTAGAATACCCATACCTACTTATGTCACCTTCCATGGTCAACAAACTTTGGATGCACCAATGCGATTAAAAATCCATTTTGGGCTAGCGCCGAGATGAAGCTATTGATCCTTCTTATGTGGCTCAAATTTCTTGAAATCAATTCATGATGGATGAAAATACACCTATGTTCATAGCCAACCAAAACTACAAGTGTAGAGGATACCCACATAGGATATGATAGCCAATGGGTACACCCTCATTTGCCCAACCAAAAGGCTCATGCTTTGAATGTGGAGGAAACCATTGGGCATGAGGTTGTCTACACAAATGTCAACGAACAAAATTCTTTGCATATGTGAGGGGTGTGGAAAGGATCAATTACTTCAACACTGTGCTAAGAATACTGACAACCTGGGAGAAGTGACTGTTAATGTCATTGGAATTTTACCGTGCTCAAGCGAAATTGAGTTAGAGCCGACATTTTTGGTCAAGGTGACTAGAGCTCAAGCTCTAGAAGTAGCCAAAAATCACCCAGTGGTGGATGATCGAAATCCAAATTTGAAAAGGGGTCTATAAGGACTCAACAAAAATCTTGGAAATCCAAACGAGACAAAATAAAAGCAAAGAGGCTAAGGGAAAAGACATCCTTAGAAAAGGAGTTAACCCAAACAAAGGAAAAACTCCAAAGTGAACAACAAAGCAAATAAAACTCAAAGGGATTGGAAGAGTCCAAGAGTGTATCAAGTGGTTAAGTCTTAGTAGAAAAGGTAAATGAGCATTTAGATGCTATGTTGCAAGCCTATGAGGCAAGGCTGAAGAACAAGCAAACTCTGGAACAAAGATTACTAACCTATCTGCATCCTAAATTTGAAACCAAATGAATGGAGATGTGCAAAAAGCTCATAGAAATTGCTCAAGCTCTAATGCAGACAGACACCTTGAAAACTCCAAAGCAAGTAAATATTGTGCCTAAAATGGTAGAAACAAGCGTGCTCAAGGAAAACAACACAACCAAACAAATCAAAATCTCTGGGTTTTGCGACAAATGTGGATGGGATCACCTACTCAAGCACTATGCTAAGAATCTAGAAAACATGATCAAACCAACAATAACAGAAAAAGAAGGACCCTTGGATATGAAGGTTGTTGCAAACACAATTGATGAGCCTTATTTCTTGAGATGCCACCAATTCCTAAAGTGAAAGAGCCGTGGCCACATTCACTATGGGAGACAATGAAAAATAAACAAATGGAAGCTCTCGTTGCTATCAGCACCAATCCTTGAGGTCAACATGGATCATGAGATCTACTCAAGGAATATTCAGTCGTTATATAGGGATGCACGTACAAGAGTATCTGTGGAGAGTCAACCAAAAACCATAAGGGATTTACCATCCTTTATAGGGGAACACACGCCAATATTAGAAGTGAGAATCGTACCATCTCAATGGAGCCCGATTCCATAGACATCGAATACAAAGAGCTTACATGATTTAATGTCTTTTCCTAGAAGATGCTCCATTACTCTTGCTGAACTTCTCCTATGTGGGGACAAATGAGCAGAACACTAGAAAAAATGAAGTTGAAAATCCATCCAAAAGATAGACTTGTAGGTGAAATCGTGGAAACAAATCAACCAGACAAACCTAAAGCAGAGCCTGTATCAATGAATAAGGTGGGTGACTATTCCGAAGGCAAGGAAGGGAACACCACATTTCTGCTAGAGTATAGGAATATATTGATACTTAACAATGGAGCTGGGGTAGCCATTGCTACAAAAGGAATTTGAGAGAAATGGGGAAGACCAGCTCTCAAGAAAACGTGTATGAAATTGCAAGTGGAAGAAGAATATGTGGAGAGATCCTTAGGAGTTTTGGAAAAAATCATTGTATCCTCTTGTGGGATAGAGTACAAGCATACCTTTTCTGTGGTTGATTTTGAAAAAGGCAACAACTTTGAAGTTATTTTGGGGAAACCATTTATGCATCAGCTCAAAATGGTTCAAGACTGGGACTACAAGCATCTCTAGTTGGGACATAAGGTTATCACAACGAGGGTCAGTATGAAGGATCATAGCTACATGGATGTAAACTGCACCCTTGTATAATAATTTGGTGTAACTACTGACTCATGAACATAGCTTCCTACTTGGTTAATTAAAGATGCTCATATTTGGATATGCGGAGCGTGGGAATACAGAAGCCTAAAAAAAGGAGGATTGACTCCTAGAGCGCTTTGTAGAAGAAGATATGAGTGACAATGAGAAAAAAAAGTTCCATAATTGAAGAAGCAATGAACTTGGGAATGATGCTAAGGATGATCTTTTGAGAAGCTTAGAAAACAAACATGCAGCAAAATCGAATGAGATGATCTTCTATGAGTTTCTTAACTGAAAAATGAAGAGACAAAAGAGATATCAAATGAGACGCATGAAGAAACAACGAAACAAATTCTAGAAACCAATGCCAAAAGTTGATGACCAAAACGTAGTATCTTATGCTCATGGAAGCCAATGACTGTATCCGAGACAAAATGACCAAAAAACCTTTGACACAGACAACATTTCGAGTAAATCAAAAACATTGAGAAAAATGAAAACAAAGGATGCGGCCAAAACACCAATGAAGATGTTCAAAACTGAATTAAAGAGTGAATATCAAAAGTTGAAACAAACATTGAAAAAGGTTTGGACAACAAAAATGGAGAGTTAGGGGGATTCTAAAATTAAAAAGTTTGATGCAGCCTCTCATTTACAAAAAGTACACCATTTTGAATTGACATATTGTGGTGGAGCAACCAATGCAAGAACCTAAAGAACCAAGAACATTGTATGATGGGCCTGAAAATGCAAAAAGGATTGATATTGTTTAGCCAGGGGAAGAATAATTTAAACAAGCAAATCCACAAAGATCGCCAAAGAAGAAGAGCAGATTTTGATAGCCACTCTCAAGCAATATAGAGATGTGTTTGCTTATCGTACAAGGATCTTAAGGGGGTAGATCCAAGCATATGCCAACATATGATACCCCTTAATATCAATGCTAAGATGCAGAGACAACGTCCCTATACCTATAATAAATTATTTGCAAAGAAAACCAAATAAGAGATAGATAAGCTTAAGGAGGTGGAGTTTATCTATGAGATAGAGCACACGGAATGGGTGTCGCCAATAGTGGTAGTGCCCACAAAGAAGGATAAATTGCGAGTGTGCATAAATATTAAACAAGTAAATGTTGCCACGATCAAAGATAACTATCCATTATCCATCACGGATCATGTGATTGAGAGAGTCGCAAGCAAGGAAGCATATATCTTTCTTGATGGTGTTTTGGGCTATAATCATGTCGCAATCAAGCAAGATGATCAACACAAAATGGACTTTGCAGCCAAATGGAGCATGTTTTCTTACTGGGTGATGCCTTTTGGCCTAGACAATACACTTTCCATATTCCAACGCGTGATGAGTCACACATTCAAGGAATATCTAAGACAATTCTTAGAGATTTATATGGATGACCTGTGTGTGTATTCTCTCCAAAGATACAAACACGTAGAACTCTTGAAAAAGATCTTTGAAAAGTGTAAAACTTTTTTCATCTACCTAAATCTAGAAAAATGTGTTTTCATGGTAAGACAAGGCAAGATTTTGGAGCATATTGTATCCAAAAATGGCATTTCAATAGATCTATAGAAGATTCAAGTGATTATTGCTCTACCAAGATCCACAAAAATATGAGAGATATAAGCCTATATGGGCCATTGTGGCTATTATCAAAGGTTTATTTACATGTATGTGGTTTTTGCAAAACCTCTCTATGTTGTCATCAATGAAGTGCGAGTGGAATGAGAAATGTGAGAAATTGTTTCAACAATTGAAGAAGAGACTTATTTTTTCTCCAATTTTGAGATCTCTTGAGTCTTGATTGGAACAAGATCTTCCACGTTCATGTAGATGCATCAGCCTATGCTATTGGATGCATCTTGGCTCAACGTGGAGAGAAAGATATGGATTTCCCAATCTATTACTGAAGTAGACAACGCAATAGTGTTGAGAACAAGTACACGACCATAGAAAGGAAAGTCTTGGGAATGATCTATTTTGTCAAAAATTCTAGACATTACCTTTTTGAAAAAAAAATTGTATTCTTCTTGGATCATTAGGAACAATTGTATTTAGTGAACAAACCATGCAATACCGGCCGCATTGTTCGATGGTTCATAATCTTGCTAGAGTTTGTTTTAACTATACTAGTCAAGATAGGGACTAATCATTAGAGCGTGGACCATTTATTGTTATTGATACATGGGGAATCGTCTCTTGGATTTGATGATGACTTGCTTGATTTGTATCTTTTTAACATCCGAATGGAATCGAGGTGGAGCAAACATGAGATTCCATGTTCACCATTGGTTCTCTGTAGATTGAACATCATCATGATTCAATCATCAAGAAATATTTCTCATTAGTGCTAATAGCCGAACGGCTATATAAGCAGGAATACAATAGAATAATTAGGCTATGTGTAGAGCATGTCGAGAAAAAATTGTCCTTGGGACAAGCTCATGTACAAACGACTGAGTTTCACAATCCAAAAACACAAACATACCAAAGACTGATGAGGTTGGGGTGTTTATTGGACTCATATGAGAAAAGCATCCATGACTATGTTAGTTCATGTACTACTTGTGCAATCCAAAAGCCAATTGAACATGCTACACTATTCCGAATAGTAGAAGCACCCAAGTGGGGAAAGTACATTGCGGATTATATTGAACAAGGACTTTTACTATTGAAAACTTCAGCAAAGCCAGACTACGCTCAATCCAGCATGAAGTAGAGAACTCTGTGATCTTAGATAATACCCTTTATCATAGAGGGATAGATGACAATTTGCAATCTGTGCCGTGGAGCACGAGTACTTACTGATACTTGAGCAAGCACATGCAGGAGTGATAGGGGTCACATTTTGGTTTAAAAATCCATAAAAGAAATACTCCTTGTAGGAATCTAGTGGTGTACTTTATTCATGGATGCTGTTGCGACCAATGATGGAAGCTAGGGTTTTTGCCAAATGGGAAATAGACTTTGTTGGGCCTATTTTCACCACCTGCATATCAAAAACGTGCTCAATACATCATAGTGGCCACATATTATTTGACCAAATGGGTAGAAGCCAAAGGAGCACAGAAGAACAATGCCAAAACGATAGCACAATTCTTGTATGATAACATCTTCTTGAGATATGGGGTTCTAATTGAGATAGTGAGCGATCTTGGGACTCATTTTCTCAATGAGATGATTGAGTATCTATTGCAAAAACTTATGTTTCTACATTCTAAACTATTGCCATACCACCCTCAAGAAAATGGGCAAGCCAAGAGCACAAACAAAATTTTATGCACGATGCTCACAAAAATAGTCAGCAACTCCAAAACAGATTGGGATTAGAAACGACACTCAACTTTATGGGCACGTCAAGTAGCATAGAAAACGCCACAAAACACAACACTTTTTAATTTGGTGTTTGGGATAAATGCTATGTTACCTGTAGAATTCTTAATCCCTACATTACATGAACGTGAAAAAGAATTAGGATGATGGAGAGTTGTCTAAAAAATTGGATCAACTAATCCAGCTGGACAAATTGAGACTAAAATTGGTTACAACCCATCTAAAAAAAAAAAAAGATGAATGTATGTCATGACCATTTCATGACCAAAACGTGATAAACAAGGAGTTTGAAAAGGGTAACTATGACTTAGTCTACACCTTAAAACAACACTCTAGAAACTCAGAAAGTGGGGTAATGACCCATTTGTGATCAACAACATGTCACGAAGTGGTATAGTTCAACTTGCAACATTAGAGGGAGAGGTCATGTCTAATTGGATTAATGGATGTAGATTGAAGAAGTATCATCAACCTCTCACTGAAAAAATATTGGAGAGGCTACACGATGCAATAGGTTCAAGAAATTAAAGAACAAGCACAAGAGGAAGCTCGGTTGCAAATTTTGAAGTGCAAGGGGAAACATCATTTTATAGCACCTTCTCCTCCTATGGCAACAATCCACATCGAGCAAAGTTGTCTTGGTGGAATCGATGTCTCAATCATGGTCCAACTAGACAACAACATGAAAGAAAGAGTGCTTGTAGATATTGGGGCATGTGTCAATGCCATGCAATATTTGGCCTACCTCAAACTATTGAACTCCATGGTTGCACCACCCCAAATTGAGCTAAAGGAAGCCAACAAAGAAACAATAGTTAGTTTGGGATGGAAAAATGTCTCAATCAACATCAATGATAGCCATTACCCACATCAATTTCACATTATTGTAGATATGGACCTCAATGGGGAAATCATCTTGGGAGTTTCATGGATGCGCACTTATATGCAAGTTTGAGAGTGGCAAGACAACACTTTGAAGTACAATCTCAAGGGTATATATTATGTTATGTCCTTGGCACACATATATCGTATTTGGAATGTACAACCTCAATCCAAAGAATTGGTGACAAGAGAATCACAACCAGATCTTCAACATAAGCAATCTACAAGCACTCATGGAAAGATGGATCATGGATTTGGGTCAAAAATTCAATCATAGCCACAAAGCCACAATAGATCTAGATAACCAACGCATGTCTTAAAAAATCACTTTTCCAACTCAACGAAGTCCAGCTTCAAAATTGTTAGAATATACTACAAAGCCCAAATGGTGGCGGAAATCCAAACAGCAAATCCATGCTTCATCCCTGCTAGAAACGGGAGGATAGTGGCCCTACAAAATATACAAATAGCACATAATCAATGATAAATCTAGTAGATCCACATACCTGCACAATTGTGTACGCAAGGAATCCGTAGAAAATTTGGAACAAGATAGACAAAGAGAAAGATAGAGAATGAGAGAGCATGTGCAGGTGCACCTCCTAGAGTGAAGTGCTACGTCAGCACATCGAGAGAGAAGTGAAGAGAGGAGAAGAATAACCCAGACAGTGGCCCCATGCAAGAGTGAGCATTTTTCTCTTGCATGTATTTACTTATAGATTTTTTGAATGCTCAAAATGAGTACAAACTAACTGGCCGGTCATAAATGGCCAAAGCTCATAAAGAGCACTTAAATCATAAAATGTACATAAATTGTATGTCTTTTTGCATAGTCCAATAATTGCTGATGCTTTTGCAACCTGTCAGCTGCAATAAATAGGTAATTATCAATTCTATTACATTCCTCTCCATTAGAAAGCAATTGTCCTCAATTGCAAAGATAAGAATCTACAAACCATACTTGTCAAAAATAGTGATTAGTATGCTGTGTCGAAAATATCACATAGTAAAAGTAAAATTCATGAAACTAAACAACATTGCTTGTGCCTGCCGTCATCCATATACTACCTATTCTAGTGTCCCATACCACTTGAATAAGCAGTATATGCCATACCTAGATGAATCATGATATCATTGGTCACAATCATCATTCACTAAACAATTCTCATCAATCTCAAGTTCAATTCCATAAATACTATCGCAACAAAAAATCATCATTTACTGAATCCAAATCCAATGTCAAATCTAAATATAATCTGCCAACATATACTTGGGTAACAAAAGCATGCTAGGGATAGTGGTGGCTAGCCACTGCAGCAAGATTTTGTGATCGGTGTTGCCTAAAGCGCAAATCTACACTTGATGTGCTACCTAAATCGATGAATCGACACTTGTACTGCTTTTAACATTGTTAAAAATAGTAAATTTCTTATTTATCAATGTGCTACATAAATCGAAAAATCTACACTTATGCTGCCTAAATTGATGGATCTACAATGAATATTGTTTAGAATAGTGAAGCTACACCAAGATGAGTATTCACACATTGCCTAAATCGGCGAATCTGTGTGCATGTGACCAATGGACTAGATGAGACATATAACTTACAAAACATTTACCTGGTACCAAATTGGAGTATGTTGGAAATCTGAAGTGTATACTAAATATTGATGATCATCCCCAACTCAATTAAGCTCATATAGACAGTTGTATGAAAAGTTATCGCAATATAGAATCCTATCAATGTAAGTGCAAACCATGACGTAAAAAGTAATTGATTTTTCAACATGAAACATAATGTAAAGAAGTAAAAGAGCTCTAATTTCTAAAAGTGTTCGGCGGTACTCTTGCTTCTTGCAAAGATTCGTAGGTACAGCCTTGTAGAAATATTTGGAGGATCTCAGATATGGTAGCATTGTAGTTAGTGTTATCGGCAAAGTGTTTCTAAACAAAACAAAGCAATAAATAGGATGTCTTATTAAATGTAGCAACAATCTAATCATACACTAGATACATTAATATATTTTAAAGGTCATTAATGATAAAATTGATGTGAAGTTGGGATTGAAGCCGACAAATTTTAGTATAAACAAGAGGATAGTAAAGGGGTCATCTAAATTTACAAAGTTGTTTGCAAGGGTTGGAAAATCGGTGGATATAGGGCTCGTATTCTTTTTCTCCATATCAAAATACGATCTATATGAAGAGAATTATGGTAAGTTCTAAGACATAAATTTTAGTAAAATTTCAAGCTGTATTGCCAAAAAAATCATAAAATTATTATATCTTTTTGTAGAGATGGCCTTTTTTATGTTTATAGAAGACAACTGTTAGCACTTAGTGTTGCAAAATAATGGAATTCACTTCAAAGATAAGTTCATGTCAATGCAAGCTATAGACATAATTTCATACTTGAGCACGTGCTGAATAAGAGCATAATTTTGGTCTTCCAAAGGTCCCCTCATGAAATTGGTACTATTCTAGTGCAATTTGACAACTACAAATGATTTTCTATGTTTAAACTGAGAAACTATGTATTTTTTGGGCTCCCTAACTCAATTAAATGTTGTTGCTTGAACTCTATCTTGAATCTTTTATCGTGCAAAAACTCTTGAAAATCTTGAGTTCTCCATAATAACATTGAACCCAAGGTTTTAGGCACCCCAATTGTGTATGTACCACGTACTTTGATACATTTAGTTGATCGACATGGAAAGTTTGATATTATTTGAAGTTTTGAATGCTTATGTCTCAAGAATGAAAATATGAAAGTTTTCTATTATGCAGTTTTGAACTTTTAAAATGATCCACTAATTTATGCATACCAAATCCCGTCTACTTTCCACCTTGAGTGCTCAATGGAAAGGGCAAGCAATGTATCAGTTTAAAACTCACAAATATATCAAAAACATATTTTTCTTTGTATACAACGATATGCTTGAAATGATCTTATCAAACACATGGAACTTTCCATTATTTTATATACCCCAAAGTCATTTTTTTTGCACATGAAACTTTCCATTATCTATAGCAAAATTGTGGAAGAGTCACATAAAATTTTCTACAAGGTCGCTTCATTTTTTCTTGAGCTTATAAAGGCAATTTCTTCAAATCGTCAATCGTAGTCTTACGAGGGTCAACTTGATGAGTATAGTTCTTGATCATGATACATTCTAAAATGCAAGATTATATTTTTAAAAGACCCTCTAGCTAAAATAATTAAGCATATCAAGAGGGTTTTCTTAAATAAACCGTCTAATGCAAGTAGCATTTAATTTAAATTTGTTAAAAAAGGACACTTAAAGTTTCCTATTTTGGTACGAAACTAGTGTTAAATAGCTTCAAAAAGCATGAAAATTTTGTACTACAATTCAGAGTTTGCGTAGAAGATAGAATGCATCCCACAATTTTACCTTGTCCATGATGCTATAAATGTGACCTCAATACAAGATTACTTTGACAACACCCTCATTCCCTCAACTTTCCTACACTGGAAATTGTAAGGAATGTATATCCCCTACACAAAGGCTAGAATGTGAATAGGTGTCAGTAGGAAATCCAAGACATCCTCTATTTCCCTGCCAAGGTGCTATGCAAGTTCATGAAGACAATAAAATTTTTTATCATCGACACCAAGGATTTCCAGAGCATGGCACCTCTACACCAGAATATTGATCTTATGGAAGAAGGCATGGGTTTTGACCCACTCACCATCAATATCCAGAAGGTACTCATTCGAGATTTCTTTGGAAGGGCATTGTTTATTCCAAGTCGAGCTCTTGAAGAAATGATACAAGTTTTGTGGACTTTGGCTTGTATCACCAAGGATTCATGAAATAGACAAGTCAAGTATCCAGAGACATTATTCAATGGGAATGTATGAGCATATCAAATCCAAAGAGGGAATGGATCAAGAGAGGTTGAAAGAAGAGAGAGAAATAAATGAAATGAAATGTTATATTACCTGCCTTCCAAGGGCCAATGGGACCCAATTGATACAATCCTTATGGATCTAATACAGTGTCTGTGTACAAAATAAAATGAAGTAAATAAAGGTTAAAATGAAAATCAATGTCTGAGGTTGGATAACATCAGGACCTATCCCAAAAAGTATTGCAATGATAACTGCAAAGCTTTGTCAATGTCCACTTCTGTACGCAGTCATACTGGGGGGAGAGGGAGAGAGAGAGAAGGAGGCAAGGGGGGGGGGGGGGGGGGGGGGGGGGGCAGTAGTGAAGGCTTTTTGCCGATCACAAAGTCTTGAGGGCTACTCTGTTGAGAGTTTTCATGTCCACCAAAGAGGCTACAACAAAAGAGAATGAAGGAGAGAGAGAGAGAGAGAGAGAGAGAGAGAGAGAGAGAGAGAGAGAGAGAGAGAGAGAGAGAGAGAGAGAGAGAGAGAGAGAGAGAGAGATGATTGGATGCTTGTGGTTGGTAAGAGAAAGTCGAGAGAGAGAGATGTTCTTTTGAGAGTCTACATGGAATCGATAGAAAATGATTGTGTGTGCGTGTGTGAGTGAGAGAGAGAGAGATAACAAAAGGCCACTACATGGATGGTTGGTTTGGCCGCTGCAGAGTGAGAGAGAGAAAGTTGAGCAATTGTGGACAAAGAATTCAGATGCTACATGTGGAGGGGGGGGGGGGGGGGGGGGGGGGGGGGGGGGGTGGTTGCATGCAGCACAAACAAAAGTGTGGGTGTATATGGCTGTTTTGGCGGATTCAAGTTGCATGCCAAATGATGAAGTGGAGAGGGAGAGAGAAAGAGAGATAGTTAAGTGGTTCGGGAAGTTCAACCATCAATTTCTTGAGGTTATACTTACTTTTCCATGACTTTTGTGTGTGCTAAACAAGACGGTGAGTCATGTGTGGTCAGTAGTTGAGCAGTCGGGTGAGCCATTTAGAGGCTCGCAGCAGTTGAAGCCAAGAGAAACTAAAAAATTTGTGGCATTTGAGTTGTTATATGGCTAGGGAGAGATCACATTATACCGCTGCTACTATGTCTTGTTGCGGATCGTCCAACTGTCTGCGTTGCTATGTCGTGATATATCTGGTAGATGGCCATTGTTGTGTTGTTTCTCTCATGCATCCCTCCCATCTCCCCTACACTTCACTCGCCATGTAGTATACACCTTTTGGTAGTGGTCTGACAATAAAGTACAAATGCATTACTTTATATATATATATATATATAATTCATGTCAAGCTTGGTTCCCATGAGGAGGAAACTTGGCACTCTTGCCATTTGAAATCTTGTGTGTGAGTGCGGTTTGAGTGATCTTAGTCTTTCTTTGAGGACATCCTCTTGTGCTCGGGATTACATTCCTTCGCAAAACGGTATGCATAAATGACAATAAAAAAAATATCTTAACCCCTTGTTCTTCAGCAAACATGGCGAGCCATCTAGCATCTTCAAAAAAATAATTATTAAACTTAATAAGATATCGTCAGATAGTCTTATCGCCTCTTAGTACCTTGTCTTCATGTCGGAGAATGGACTCGGGCTGCAGCACCTCTTCTTGGTCCTCGATCTCCGGAGGGGTCTTCAATAGTTTGTTCTTGAGGTGGCTCTCCTTTGTAAGGCTTTAGTAGGCTCACATGGAAAGCATTGTGTATGAGCCAATGGTTGGGCAACTTGAGTTGATAGGCCATCTCATTGATTGGCCTAAGAATTTGGAAGGGACCATAGTACCTTTTTTCTAATTTAGCATAGTACTTTTGATGTCCCGTAGGATTCTTGTGCGTCGTGTGCCTTAATCGAACCTTGGGAAATTTGAGTAAGACCCAATCATTTTCTTTAAAGGCTTGCGCTCTTCTGTGCATGTCAACAGTAGCCTTTTGCCTTTGCTGTGAGATAGAGATAGCATCCTTAATCTTTTGGAAATATTCTTGGGCGGCCATGCCTCTTAAATGTGGGGAAAAAGGTGTTGTTTATGGATTCTAAATATGCAATGAGATTTCATATTTATGTTAGGAAGTAGTTTTCATTAGAATCCTTGATTTATCGACCTGGCTTGTGGTGTTTCACCCTTATAACCATGAACATGATGGATAGAGGACTTCCTCTCTTCTGTTGCTCGTATCTCTACTTGGTGGAAACAGAGTAGACCGGAGAAGGAGAATAAAGGAAGGCCATCTATCAAGTCTCCCCAATCTTTTCGGGTTTGGGGACATCATAATTAGTATCAAAGCCTTAGGTTAAAAGGGTTTATTCAATATTCATTGCTTATATGGTTGTCTATACTTATTACCTGACTCACAGAGATATTACGACATGTCAGTTGATGTGTACTATAGTTATGCTTGAAGCCTCTATTATATATTCTCGTGGAGAGATCTTTTGTAGACCTCTATATGGGCTTTTGATGAATTTAGGAATAGTAATGTTTTACTTCAAAAGATTTTTTTGACTAGTTAAGTCATTTGATTAAGTCTTAGTAGGTTGAATAAGTAATGACTGGTTAAGTCATGTGATTGAAAAAAGTCATGACTGGTTATCTGACTGAGTTCTAATAGACTAGGTAAGTCATGACTGGTTAAGTCATGTGACTGAGTTTTGATGGACTGAATAAGTCAGGATTGGTTAAGTCATATGGTTAAGTTTTAAATGGACTAGGTAAGTCATGATTGGTAAAGTCATGGGGTTGAACCTTTAGTGGACTCGATAAGTTTGAGTCTAGAAAATACCTTAGTGTTGTGGGTTATTATGAATATTAACGTTAATATATGCGTACACTCAGGAGAACCCTCAAATCACTCCTGTAGAAAAATCCTCAGAACAATTCTATTTATACAAAAATTTAGGAGAAGAAGTTAATGCTCAAAAAAATGCAACCACCTTCTTTTAAAGGAGAAGTTGTTGATATTGAGAAGTATACAGAAGTATGGATTGAAACTATGGATGATTACTTCTTGGCTGCAAAGATCGCACCTGCAAACCAAGCAATGCTAGGGATGTTTTGTCTCTCTAGTGAAGTGAAATTATGGTGGAAACAACGTTGTCGTGACATGGGAGTATTGGAGAACTCTGAGAGTTGGAGGAAAATTAAACAGCAATGAGGGAAAGATACTTACCTCCTATACACAAAGCATTGAAGATGAATGAGTTCTTTAGCTTGAAGCAATACTGTTAAGCCTTAGAAGAGTACTACTCAAAGTTTGTAAGGCTTAGACGTTATGTCTGCCAATGACCATAGAGCAACAGGTAGTCCGTTTCTGTCAAGGTTAAAGAGAATCAATCAACTCGCAACTAGAAGCCATGAAACCTACTACTATGCAAGATGCTTTACTATGAGCTAAGCCCTTAATCAAGGAGCAAGGGATTAGAAGGAGATTCAAACAAAATCAAAGTTTTAATGGAGCAAGACGTCTACTTCCCAATAATAATGGATAACCACGAAGAGCTTATGATGCTAATGCTCAAAATCCTTCACGCTTGGATGTTCGATGCTTTGAATGTGGAGAGTTGGGACATTATCGAAACAGATGTCCACATTTGACTAATAGAGTAGCAACAACAACTGAAGTAGATCAAAGACACCATCCTTTTTGACATAACAATGGAAGAGGTGGTGGACAAGGTAGAGGGCAAGGAAGAGCAGCGAGAGCCTTTGGAAGAGGTCAAGGTAGGAATGCCCCTGCACATGCAGTCCTGGAGAGCCTACCCTTAGTAAAGAAAATGAGAGAGCAAGAATTTATGCCGCTATTGACAATCTTGGAGCCCAAAGACAATCTGTTATTATTAAAACAACAACCACCCAGCAAGGTAAACCTTTTAACCTCCTCATCGATTGTGGTGATAGTCATTCTTTTTTATCCCCAAAATGCTTCCAAAAGTTGAACCTAAATAAAAAACAAGCTAAAGCTATGACAGTAGAATTGGATAATGAGAAAACCATGGTATCACAACATTCTGTGGAAACTCTTGGACATGCTACTTCAGCTTTCTTTAAAACCCCACCATTTGTGATGTATGATGGAATTCCTTGATGGATTGGTTATCTAGGAATAACTCTAGCATCCATTGTGGCCTAGGTAGTATGAGCTTTAGAGATAGTCAGGCTAAGCAAGTCAAAGTACAAGGAAAGAATGGGATTCCAAAGATTCAGTTAGTTAAAGGTAACCGTCTAATCAACGGTATGAGGGCCGGACAATAAATATTTGTGGTCAACCTGAACAAGATGGATCCAAAATCAAGCATTACAAAACCCTCTTAGCTTCATGAATATTTAGATGTCTTTCCTAAAGATCTCACCTCTCTTCCTCCCAGTCGACAGATTGATCATGAGATAGAGATTCTTCCAGGAAGTGAGCCAATGTCAAAGAGACCTTATAAAATGGCGCTATACCAGAGGCCATTGAATTGAAAGAACAGCTTTGTCAACTTATAGAACAAGGATTTATTAGAAGAAAGATGGGACTTTATGACTCTGCATTGATTACAGAGGAATAAACCAGGTAACAATTAAGAACAACTATCCTATCCCACAAATCGATGAATTGTTGTACCGGCTACATGGTTCCAAGGTCTTCTCAAAGATAGATCTAAGATCTGGTTATTATCAAATCAGAATAAAGGAATCAAATACTGCAAAGACAACTTTCAACACCTGATATGGACATTTTGAGTTTATATTAATGTCATTTGGTCTGACTAATGCTCCGGCTACGTTCAATAGATTGATGCAGGATATTTTCGGGACATACCTAGATGACTTTTTTTTATCTTCTTTGATGATATTCTAATCTACTCAAAGGATGAAGAAGAACATAAAGACCACCTAAGAAAAGTGCTGGATATTCTTTGAGAACACAAGCTATATGAAAAGATGAGCAAGTGTTCATTTTTCACTCAAGGATTGAGTATTTGGGAAAAAATGTTTCGCATGAAGGAATATCAGTGGACCCTTCTAAAGTTCAAGACATTGTTGAATGGCCTCATCCATCAAATGCAAGTGATCTTAGAGAATTCTTGGGAATCATAGGATGGTATAGAATCTTTATAAAGGATTATGCAGTAATTGCTTCACCCTTGACCGACCTTCTGAAAAAACGAGTGAAGAGAAGTTGGGTGCCACTACACCAAGAAATATTTGACCAACTTAAGTAGTATGTGACTACAACACCGTGCTTAAAGCTACCAGATTTTAACCAGGCCTTTGAAGTCGTTATTGATTCTAGTGGAATAGTAGTTGAAGGAGTATTAGTTCAAGAAACAAGACCGATAGCTTGCACCTCACATACGCTTAAGGTTCATGAAAAGAACTATCCCACCCATGACCTTGAACTATTGGTAGTTATTCATGCTCTAAAGCTGTGGAGACACTACTTATTGGGATGGAAGTTTTGACTTAAAATAGACCATAAGAGCTTAAAGTGGATTTTTACCCAAGCAACTTTGAATATGCAACAAAGACGATGGATAGAACTTTTGTAAGGATTTGACTTTGACATCATCTATCATCCCGGAAAAGAAAACACGGTTGCAGATTCGAATATGCGACAAAGACAATGGGTAGAACCCCGGGGGGTTCACTATATTTAAAACCACTATATCACGTGCGTTCAGACTCTTTTTCTAAAATTCCTATTTGTGAATTTTCTAGGAAATATAATGAACCCTTTTCTTTTACATTCTGTAAATTTTTTTGAGATTTTTAAAAAACATATTCTTATTTAAATTTATTTATGTAATTTTTAACGGATTTAAATACCCTTCTATTGAACTCACGTGATAGGTTACATACTATGTAAGGTGAACCCCTCGGGGCTAGAAATTTTGTAAGAATTTGACTTTGACATTATCTATTGTCCCGAAAAAGAAAACACGGCTGCAGATTCCCTCAATCAAAAACCCTTTTTGAGCCTAATATCTATACCCAACAACCAAATCATTGAAAAGATTAAGGAAATTGCATCATCTGATCCAGAGTATCAAAGGCAACTTAACCTTGTTCAATCTGGGGATTCAAAGAATATACCTTCAATGTTACACTTCTCACATGATGGACCTTGTCTCTACTATAGAGATAGGTTATGTGTACCAAAGGACCCTAACTTAAAGAACGCTATCTTATTTGAGGCCCATGATAGCCCTACGTTAGGACACCCAGGATATCCGAAGGCTCTTAATGCCGTACAAAAAAGTTTCTATTACACTAGGCAAAAGGAAGATTGTTCTACACTATGTTCGTCAATGCTTGACATGCTAATGGATTAAAGCTGAGAGAGTTAAACTTCCCGGTAAACTTCAACCATTGGACATTCCCCAAATGAAGTGGGAGTGTATAAGTATGTACTTCTTCATTGGATTACCTACGGTACAAGGAGGATATAATTCACTTGTGGTAGATGTTGACCTACTCACGAAGGTTGCGCACCTCATATACCGGTCAAGACAACCTTTACCGCTTTTGATATTGCATGACTATTCATTAAAGAGATTTTTAGATTGTCTAGATTGCCCAAAAGGATTGTAACCAATCGAGATGTGAAGTTTACTTTAACTCTTGGACCTCACTCTTCAAGGCAATTGAAACAAAATTAAACTTTAGTACCACATACCATCCTCAATCAGATGGTCAAACAGAACGAGTCAACCAAGTCATTGAAGATACTGATAGCTTATTGCAGTAGAGAGCCTAAACAATGGATTCAATTTTTACCCCTAGTGGAATATGCTTACAATGATTCTCATCATCAAAGCATTGGTATAACCCCATTTTGTGCCTTGTATGGTCAAGAATGTGTCTCTCCACTCAACTTTTTTAACCCTACCATCAGAGTTGAAGCATCTAAGAAGATGCTAGAAGAAATGGAAAATCAAACAAAAGCCATTCAGAAGGATATGTGGGCAGCTTAGGATCATCAAATGTAGAATGCTGATAGTAAGAGATCCAAAAGAAGATTCAAAGAAGGTGACAAGTTTTTCTTAGGATTCATCCAAAGAGAAGTACCTTATCACTTGGAAAGTACAAGAAGCTTAGTCCACATTATTGTGGCCCTTACAAAGTGATCAAGTGTATAGATCATGTTGCTCCACCTCCAAGGAAGGTGCAAAGGAAGGAATCAACTACTCCAAATGCTTCTCAAGCGGAGGTATCGGCTGCTAAGCAAGTCAAAGCTATCCAACTTCAGCTAGGAGAGGTATCCAAATGTGTTACGAATTTGGTAAGATGAATTTATAAAATTATGCATCATTATATATGACAACCGGTAAGTCAAGCCTAGGAATTTCCTTAAACCGTCCAAGAAACGTGATTATATCACAAGAAAGAAGCATATGATTTCATAGAGTAAAGAAAGAATTGTTTGATTTATGGTTACTGTTTGATAAACTGTCTCTGTTTGATATTAGAAGTTAGTTACTCATAATTGAGAAATCACTTAAAGAAAACAATTGCTGAAAGAACATCTTATTTCGAGATGGAACTCATGGTTAGTGAGGTGATTTCGTGGTTAGCAGAGAATAAGTTGAGGTTATCAACTCTCTTTTTGTCTCTTGTGCTTAGGAGGATGCCTTGCGGTTAGCAAGTTGTTTTTTTGCGGTTAGCGACGACTGAGAAAGTATGCGCATTTTGCGGTTAGCAAATAAGTAGATCCTTTGCAAAGGCTCTATTGGTTAGATAGAGAAAGTCCACAGGTAGTGGAAAACTCTTAAGAATAAGTGAAAGATTCATATTTGTTGAATTATAGGACTGTCTTCATTAGACCATCTTTGAGAAAGAAATGTTTTGGTGATGTTTGAAGAGCTGGATGAAAGAACATGTGCCTGAAATTAAGAAAAGAACATTGTTTGTATATGTAAAACAGTGTGGTAGTAATTAGAAAAAAAAGCTAAAATGTGTGAGTGTGGGGTGGAAAGTGGGGTCTAGACAAGTTGTCAGTCAAGGATGGGTGGTCTCAGTTAGTCAAGAAACTCTTCACTCCCTCTTATAAAGAGAAGCAAAATTAGAGACTCACTGTGCCAAGAGTCAAGAAGTCCTAACTATACGTGCCCCTGAAAGCTATGGACTCGATTACTCGATTACTTTTCATAAGATTACCAGTTAGTTTAGAATAAGTCTCATATCATATTTATGGTTTATGGATGGTGGCCGTGCCTCTTAAACGTGGGGAAAAAGAAGTTGTTTATGGATTCTAAATATGTCAATGAGATTTCATCTTTATGTTAGGAAGTAGTTTTCATTAGAATCCTTGATTTATCGACCTAGCTTGTGGTGTATGACCCTTATAACCATGAACATGATGGATAGAGGACTTCCTCTCTTCTGTTGCTCGTATCTCTAAAGTTGCCCCAATCTTCTCGGGGTTGGAGACCTCACACAATTGGATTTCCAAATTCAATCAGGCATTAGTATGGAAATGGAGACCAAAACAATTACACCCTTGACCATCTTTCAAGTCTCCCAGACCAGGCTTAAAGTGGGTACCTAAAGCTCAGCAAAGCACCAACAAGAACTAACTCTGGCACTCACCAAACCAACCATTAAAGAGGGAGAAATTTGTCTTTGACACCTTTTTTTTGGTAAATGCAACATAGATGCAACCTCGCTAGCAAAAACCATTGAAAAATTTATTCAGTACCCTCATCTTACAGAATAGTGTTACCCAATGCATCTCTTCCATAAACATGATAGGGCCACATTTCACGGCCTTAGATAGATACATTGTTTATGACCATGCACATTGCACAAACCTTTGTCTACAATGAAGCATGTTGCAAGACATTTAGTCTACAAGGTGATGAGAGATTATGTGTATAGTGTATAAAGTATGTTTTGATGTGTAAATTTTTATTTTTCTACCGACCTTTTAGCAAAAAATTTCCCTTATCAAGCATAGTATTGAGGCCATATTGACACATTTTGGCAGGTGAGATGCCAAGAGTGAGAGTATATACTTATGAGTGTGAGAAATAATTTTGGTCAAATAATAACAATTTTTAGTAATTTTCCTTCTTTTTAACCTAAGAATGATAAAAATTTAATAAACAAAGACGAGAAATTCAGATTTAAGTTTTGAAAGAAAATTCCAATCTAGAAAGCAAGAGCTTTGCTTGAAATGTACTCTGGGCACCCTCCATTCCGATCGAGGGGGGGAGTATATGTTTCATGAATTTAATGCATCTTTGGGTAGTCGTGGGATAAAAAACCAATGTACATTGCCTTATACGCCTCAAAAAAATGTTGTTGCTGAGAGGAAAAATAGGTCACTTATAGAAATGGCACAATGTATGATCAAAAGTCAAGCTTTGCCGCATTTTTTGTGGCTTGAGACCATCATGTGTGCCAATTATGTACTAAACAGGTGTCCTACAAAATCTTTGCAGTCTATTACTTCATATGAAGCATGGCATGATAGAAAGCCTTCTATTGACCACATGAGTGTTTTTGGTTGTTTGGCATATGCTTTGGTTCCACAAACACAACGCAAAAAATTAGATGATAAGGCTGTCAAATGTATTTTTTTTCATTATAGTGCTGAAAGAAAAGGTTATAGGTTGTATCATCCATAAAAAACTCATATTTTGGTTTCATCGGATGTTGTGTTTGTGGAAGATTCTGTTCAGCCCTTGCTGTCATGTACTAGGGATAGTAATGTAAGCTCACAAGACATTTATGACACTTTGCTGCCTCTTTTTAGTGGTCGAAGTTGGAATGTAAATTCCAATGAGGCAAATGTACAACCTATGGGGGTTTTTGAAAATGGTATAGATACTGATGCAGATGTACACCCAGGGTGGTCATCTAAGAAAAATGTAACCTATCACGTGAGTTCAACAGAAGGGTATTTAAAGTTCTTGAAGCATACAAAATATATATATAGAAGGAAATTATTTTTTCAAATTTGAAAAAAACTTACAGATTTTAAAAGAAAAGGGTACATTATATTCCTAACAAAATTTACAGATAAGGGGTTTTACAAACATGCCTTGAACGCATGTGATATGGTAGTTTTACACATAGTGAACCCCTCAATGATGTACATCCTTGAACGCACGTGATATGGTAGTTTTACACATAGTAAACCCCTCAAGGATGTACATGATGTACTTGATGAGGAAAGGGCTGAAAATGAGCAGGCTAGAAATATGCCAAAATGGCTAATGCATACATTACGTGACAGTAAATTGGATGTACCTTTGTCTAGTCCTACTCGTTCAGACTCTCACCATGCATCTTATGCATCAATTGTTATGCTTTGGTTGTGTCTAGCTTACATATATTGAGGAACCTCTGTCTTTTGATAAAGCACAAATTTCAACAAATTGGATTGCTGCCATGCAATTAGGATATGATGCACTTATAGAAAATGACACATGGAATTTATGTGATTTTCCTCCTGGCAAAAAGGCCATTGGTACGAAGTGGGTTTACAAGTGAAATGCAAGCCGAATGGTGAGATTGATCTCTGTAAGGATCGACTTGTTGCAAAGGTTTATGCACAGCAAAAAGGCATAGATTATGAAGAGAATTTTTCATCCACCTTTTGTATGACTATTGTGCATTTTCTATGTGCATTGACAATCCATTTTGGTTGGGATGTACATCAATCACACATTGTTACTACTGTCTTGAATGGTTACATATTTGAGGAAGTTTATGTAGCACAGCCTCATGGTTTTGTCAAGAAAGGACAAGAGGATAAGGTGTGCAAATGCAACAAAGCTTTATATGGGTTGAAGTAATGTGCTCGTGCTTGGTATGAGAAGGCTGACACTCATTTGGTTAAACGAGGGTTTTGTAACATTCCAATAGAATGCACATTGTATGTAAAGTGTGAGGGTGTTGTACTTCTCATTCTGGTTCTTTATGTTGATGATTTGTTGATCAATGGACCAAATGAGAGGCAACTTTCTCAATTTTAGGCTGGTTTGAATTCTACTTTCAAGATGAAATATTTGGGGTTGTTGCATCATTACTTGGGTATATAGTTTAAGCAGTGTGATGGTGGTATTTCCTTGTGTCGCAGAAGTTACATTATGTAAGTTTGGACTTCAGGATTGCAAACCTATTGCCACTCCCATGATTAAAGGTTTGAAATTGAGTCTTAATGATGCTGGTGATCCTACAGATGCCACTCTTTACCAAACTGTTGTTGGATGCCTCATTTATGTATGCAACACGAGGCCGGATATTCAATTTGTAGTCTTAAAGGTCAGCAGATTTATGCATAGCCTAGGGTCTAAGCATTGGCAGGATGTCAAGAGGATTTTTGACTACTTGAGTTGAACTTTTCATCTTGGTTTGTTTTATCCCAAGGGGGGATCATTGCTGCTATACTTACATGCTTTTGAGGACTCAAATTGGGCTGGTTGTTTTGATACCCGAGTGTCCACAAGTGGTTTTTGTCTCATGCTTGGTAGTTCATGTATATCA
Organism: Adiantum capillus-veneris; assembly: GCF_014529385.1. NCBI lineage: Eukaryota > Viridiplantae > Streptophyta > Polypodiopsida > Polypodiales > Pteridaceae > Adiantum > Adiantum capillus-veneris. The sequence continues at coordinate 100,055,728 of NC_140952.1, forward strand.
TGGGTGAGCAAGAATCAACCTATTGTGGCCACTTCTAGTTGTGAGGCTGAGTACAAGGCAATTTGCATAGCTACAGTTGAGTGTGTATGGCTCAGACGCCTTATGGATGCTTTGGGTGTTGGACATGACACTGCCAACACTATCTACACTGACAGTCAGAGTGCATTGGCAACTACGGGGAACCTAGTTTTTCATGCTTGCACAAAGCACATTGAGGTGCATTACCACTATGTCAGGGAGAGTCTCTTAACAAGAGAGATCAGCTTGGCTTATGTGCCAACACGGGACAACCTTGCAGATATTTTCACAAAGGCATTGTCTCATGAGAAGTTGGAAGCTTTTCACAAAGCTTTGGGCTTACTCCCCTTTGTGGACTAATCATGTCATCAGGACATGGAAATTCCCTTTACAATGTGCCAACTCTCATTCACCACATCACTCCGTTGGGGATTTGTTACCATATACATGTGGTAGTGATGTGTGTGAAAACACTTAGGACCACCAAGGCATTTTTTCCCTCTTTAGGATTTTTTTCCCCCATGCATTGTATATACGCCCATTCATTCTAGGGCTATCTATCTTTCCATTGCACACTAAGTAATACACTCTTTGTTGTGTGCCTTGAGCTTCCTTCATCTTCTCCAAGCTGTGTGTGATTTCTTACAACCCTAATTCCAACATTTCCTATATACCAAGGACTTTACACCCAGGATTGTATCCAAAACACTCTCTAGGAAAATCTGAGTACTATAGTAATATGTGGCATAGGTTTCTATATACCCAAGACTTTATACCTAGGATGTATCCAAACACTCTCTAGGAAAAACTTTATTGGCGAGAATGACTTTGTCCACATTCTATGGGAGCATATATTCAAAGCATGACAATTTCTTCAAGGCAAACATTGTGGTAGTCCCCTCTTGTAGCATTCCTTTGTGAAAGACCAGGATTGGTGCCACTCAAAGTTTTGCAAGATATTATGAATGAGACTACATCCCTTCCACTGTACTCTTTGGTCCGATGTTGGATAAAGTCATCCTTTTTAGGATTCCAAGATTACATTTATAACCATTTGTAGACATCTTGTCCCTTCTATGACCTCTTGTTGTTGGTGTAATGTCCAGAGTTCCTTTGGAAATATGGTGGTTTTGACTTTGGTGCCATCAGCAACATGAAACCTCCCAATAAAGATGTTTGCTGGTATTTTGGCGAGCTCTTCTTTTGAGATTTGTTCTTTCTCATTTGATCATATTTCTACAACTTGGTAGGGGGAAGCTTCCCATTACTTTCTTGGTCATCTGCGAGGCATAATGTCATCAAGAAATCATGTGATTAGCTCTTGAAGTTGACCACCTAACAAGCCTCCTTATCGAGTCTCACAAGCTCAACAAGAGGAGATCATGAGGCAAGTACAAGAACTGGTAGACAAAGGGATGGTGAGGCCTAGTTCCTCTCCCTTTTGTTCTCCAGTCCTTTTAGTGCAAAAGAAAGATGGTACATACCGTATGTGTGTGGACTATCGAGCACTAAACAATATCACTATCAAAAACTGATTTCCCGTACCTCGAGTAGAAGATCTGTTTGATAAGCTACAAGGCTCTACCTACTTCAGTAGGATTGACCTTAAGAGTGGCAATCATCAAATAAGAATAGTGGATGAAGATATCTTAAAGACCGCGTTTCGCACAAGGTTTGGTCTTTATGAATATCTAGTCATGCCTTTTGGCTTGACTAATGCACCAGCTACGTTCAATCGTTTGATGGAGAAATTTTTTAGACCATATCGTAAATTCACTGGAGTGTTCTTTGATGATATCATCATCTACTCCAAGTCTTTGGAGGAACATAAGCAACATCTCCAAGTGATTTTTCAAGCATTGAGGGAGAACAAGCTTTATCTCAACCAAAAGAAAAGCGAATTCTTCCTTCAAGAGATTCAATACCTAGGTCATATTATCTCTAAAGATGGTATCCAAATGGATCCATCAAAGTTAGAGGTAATAAAAGCATGGCCTAACCCAAGAAATCTACATGAGCTAAGAAGCTTTGTTGGTATGTGCGCATACTATAGACGCTTCATAGCAAAATTCTCTCAAGTAGCAGGACCACTACACGACTTAACTAAGAAGAACGTTAAGTTTGTATGGACTGCTAAGGAGAAAAATGCTTTTGAAAAGCTCAAAGAGAAACTTACTTCCCAATCAGTCCTCGTGCTTCTGAATCTCTCAAAGCCATTTGAGGTCCAATGTGATGCTTGTGGTGATTGCCTTCGAGCAGTTTTTCTTCAAGAAGGGCATGCCATAGCATATGAGAGCCAAAGGCTCAATATTGATAAACGAGTCTTGGGCATTTATGAGAAAGAGCTTTTAGCTCTTCTACATGCCCTAAACATATGGAAGCACTACCTATTGGGGACTCCATTTATCCTACAAACCGACCACCAAAGTCTCAAGTATTTCATGATGCAAACCAAGCTTTCCGACAAACAAATGAGGTGGGAAAATTTTCTTTCGCAATTTAATTTCCATATTGCTCACATAGCTGGTAAGCACAATCAAGTTGCCGATGCACTTTCACTACGACCAAAAGTTAATGCGGTGTCAATAGCTACTCACAATGATCTATCCTCTATGATAGATGAGTATGCTACTGACCCTGACTTTAGAGACATAATGTCAGCCCTTGATTTGGGGAAGAAAGAGGAACCATTCACCTTGCAGGATGGTTATCTTCTCCACGGCAATAGGCTATGTGTTACCCATTCCCTTCGTAAGAAAGTTATGTATGAATCCCATGCTCCTCCATATGCGGGGCATAGAGATATTCAACCTACTCTCCGAGGAGTAGAGACATACTTCTATTGGCCTACCATGAAAGTGGACATACAACAGTATGTATCAAAATGTGTAGTATGCCAAAAGACCAAGTATGATAGAGGGAAGCCACCTGAATTACTCCAGCCATTGCCTATTCCAAATTCACCATGGGAGAGTATATCCATGGATTTCATCTTTGGATTACCCAAGTCTATCCATGGGAATACAGGAATATGGACAATAGTCGACAGGTTTAGCAAGCAAGCACATTTTATTCCTGTCAAAAAGACTATTAAGGCACATCAAATGGCAACTCTCTTCATATCTCAGATTTTCAAGCACCATGGATTACCCACATCCATCGTGTCAGATAGAGATCCTAGAATGACCAGTAATTTTTGGAAAGGTCTCTTTGAAAATCTAGGAACAAGATTGAATTTCTCTTCGGCCTACCACCCCCAAACGGATGGACAAAGTGAGATAGCCAATCTTATGATACTCGATCTACTCAAGACTTATGTTACCAAAGTAGATCAACGCTCACAATGGGAAAAGTACTTACCTCTTGTAGAGTATGCCTACAATAATACTGTACATACTTCTACGGGAAAAGCACCTTTTGAGATCATTGAGGGAAGACCTAAAAGTCCCTTGCTACTCAAAGTACATGGGAAGATCTTCGCCGCCGATGAGTATAGCCGTGACTTACAAGAATCTTTTCAAAAGATTAGGGAGGCTATATCCATCTCTCAACAAAGGCAAAAAGAAGTTGTTGATAAGCACAGAATAGCCTTAATGTTCAAAGAAAATGATTGGGTCTTACTTAAGTTTCCTAAGGCTCGAATAAGGCAAACGACGGGAAAAAATCCTACGGGCCATCAAAAGTATTATGCTAAACTAGCAAAAAGATACTATGGTCCTTTCCAAATCTTGAAGCCCATCAATGAGACGGCTTATCAACTCAAGTTGCCCAACCATTGGCTCATACACAATGCCTTTCATGTAAGCCTACTTAAGCCCTACAAAGGAGAGCCACCAACTGAACCAATCATTGAAGACCCTCCCGAAGTTGAAGACCAAGAAGAGGTGCTACAACCCAAAGATGTCCTTCGACATGAAGACAAGGTACTACGACATGGTAAGATTATCCGATGGTATCTTATTAAGTTCAAAAATTATCCTTTTGAAGATGCTAGAGGGATGCAAGGAGTACAGCTTAAGGATAGTATTGATAGCCGTTTTTTCATCTCTTTGTAATTGCCACAGTGAGTTACCTCACCCTACCAAAATCACCCAAACACTGTGGCTATCCCTACCATTTCATTGTACATAGGCGTGCGTGAGTCACGGGACTTTTCCCATATCTTCTTAAAAAACCCTCAATTAGCTAGTCATTGGGCTAGTTGAGCCAAAAAAAATAAAATAAAATAAAAAATATAAGTATATTATGGCCCATGCGTATGTAAATATTTCTTTGTATATAGGGCCTAAATAAAAGATTTTTTTCATAATTATTTTGGTATTTATTTAAATATTTCTACCTAGGTGTGTGTTATTTATGCTCTGTACATTGCCTCACCATTATCACAATTTTTCTTACCATTCTTCATACCCTTTATTCCATATAGAAATATTTTCATGTAAGCTTCTCTTATATTTGGTGTAACTCCACCCCAACAAAAATCCAAAAAAACTAGTTTTATTTATGTGTATTTTTTTTCACTATTGTGATTTTTCCCTTCCTACATCTATATTGTTTTTTTTCTAAAAAATTAGAACACCAAAAATATTTATCTTTTTATGGTAGCCTCATAATGAGAGAGATTTCTTTTGACCCCTTTATATTTTTTCCACTTATATTATTTATATTTGACATGTACATATTTTTTAGACCCCTCAATATTTGATTTTCTTAGTTGTACTATTCACTTATATCATAATCTCAACAATATCTTCAATTATAGACCTACCAAATAAGGTCAAAGGTAGGTGGCATGCATACATGCACTATGGAGGGCTCACTCTTGGAGGTATTCAAAAGAATCATCCAAAGAAAGACCCCACAAGGACCTTGTGCAGTGGAAAAAAACGGTCGGTTTTGCTGAATTTTTAAAGTTCACTTGCTCTCCGAATTTGAAAAGGTGATACGAACAAAAGTTGTAGCTCGTGGGCTGAACTTTTGCCTCAAATTTTTTCATATTTTGTTGAGCTACGATCTGTGAGCTATGATTTTATTAGTGGACCCCAGTTTTCCCATGCTATGCAGCCACACTCTCTCTTCCACTTTATCATTTTCCTCTTTCACACACACTTCTCCACTCATCATCCCCACCTCTCTCACCACTCCTCTCTGCACCCTACTCACCTTCTCCTCAACCTTGAAGAATAAGAGAAACCATGGTGAACTCATACCTCCCACACACAATTCCATTCCAAAATTGACCACCTAGTCTCATTTTTCCTCCTCCAATTTACCCATATCTATCAAAAAAACCACAAAATTCAACCTCTTCTCTTAAAAGATAGCATCATGGTGGTTGATTACTCAGCTTCAATTACCTTGTCTCTCAAGGAAGGTCAAGAGTGGAGAAAAATGTACCGTCAAAGCTAGTGGACCGTCAACAAGCATCAAAATTGGCCCTACTCAAGACACTTGGAGCATCAACCTTGTAAGAAATCCACCTTTTCTTACCTCTTAAGAGTTTTTCTTCCTTATTTGTATCCTACATGGATACTCCCATTGTAAATATCCAATTTCATTTGTAAATTAATACTAACTCTACTAACACTAACCCACTATGAAAAGTCCTATCACCTCCATTTCTCTCCTCTCTCTTTCCCCACCAACTTCTTGATAATTCCAAGCAAAAGAAATTAGATAAATTGCTGAAAATCTAACCCAACCATGGTTAGAGGAGTAACCCTAGCCTTCAAAATTGCTATAAAAGGAGGGTGTAGCTAGCACAAAAAGGGGAGAGCCATAAGCAAGAGCACTATGCTATAGCTTGAGAAGCCAAGCTCAACCTCTCTAGAAGGAGCTCTTGAGTGGAAGCTCATTGTCTTATGCATGTGCATGTGTTGTAATAGGGGATTAGCAAGGGAACTCTATGCCATTTGTAAGAGAGAGAGTGTTCATTCAATTGAGAGTAGGAAATCTATCATTTCTCCTACTAGTGTAAGCCCAACATTTGCTGAATCAAGGAGGGTGGATTTGGACTAAGCTTGGATACTTTGTCTCCCTTCCAACGTGAAGTAATGGACAACAATGATGCGTAAGTGTCTTGGTGTTTTTTGTTAAGTTCTTGATAGCTTGTCTCTGGTGTTGTCATCAATCTAGCCATAAATCCCACATACTGTAAGAGGGCGACAGGGTGGAGAGGACTCCCCTGGCCTTAAGACAATGATTGGGGTGGTTTTTCTTGTGATGCGTTGTTGTGAAATTTAAGCAAGCTATGTTGAACAAATACTAATCTCACTTTGATTTGTCATGACAGATTTGTAAGAAGGTATTAATGCAACAAGCACCCTCTCCCCTTTTTTCTCTCTTTCTTACATATATATATTTATGTTTGCTTGATCATTAACGATACACTTCAAAGCAGCCCGAGCACCATCTCTCTCTCTCTCTCTCTCTCTCTCTCTCGTGTTTTAGTGTGTGAGAGTATTCCATTGGTGTTAGGGTTAGTGTAAATTCCTTGCTTGTTTGTGGGTTGCTCTAACGATTCTCCTCTTTTGCGTCCTAGTTCGCTCTTAAACTAGGTGGTGCTCCTTGTAGTGGGGATTTGGCCGTGGGTTTGTTGTTTTGGTTTGTGTTGTGTTGTGCCCCAACCCCATTGAGCAGCACGGGAACCTTGAAGGGTGTCTAGAGGTTGCTCTTCTTGTTGCCCGCCCCGGACCGCCTCAAATTGGTGCCCCCACTGAGGACGGCTTATGTATTTTTGTGTAGAATCAACCTTTAGCATAGTCAAGTAGTTTGCATGAATCACAAAAATTTGTATGATCCCTTCATTCCCATTGCAAGGCAAAAGGTACAGATAATTGTTAGTACTGAGTTGCAATTTCAACGTGTCATTCGTAGAATTTTAGGTCCTCTTAGGTTGGCCGAGATAAACGCTTCAGTAAATCCTTTTATTTTGCCTCTCATTAGGTACGACCTTAGTTTGGACGTCTATATTTTTATTTTGTTTTAAGCATTAGGTCATGCATAGACCATGGATAATGGCCCAGGAATAGAGGTTTTCCCCTTCCATTTCACTCCACACATTAGAATAAACATTGCAATTAGTAGGAAAATCCATTTTCAACAACGTATGGTGTTCATGTTTGGTGCCCAAAGAGTAGGAGAAATTCTCGCATCACCAAACCCTGTCATCTTACCTCTTATTGATTATCATAGGTCGTTTGATGTGAATATCTTTATTTTGTTGTAGAATAGATTGCAAGCTAGAAAACATTATTGTGTAAATCTTTTTAAGAAAGAAAAACAAAAACGGGTGTCACTTTGAAATCAATTCAATGGAAAGCCAACGCCAAATGTCTGGGTATCCTCTTTTCTTTGGAGAGCCTGGAGAGGATGCAGAATTATTTTTAGCGAATTTCAAGATGTCTTGCCGTATCAAGAGGATAATAACTGATCAAGAACGTGTAGAAATGTTTGAGGTGGTCCTTAGGAAATATGCTAGCACTTGGTTTGACTCTTTGCCTGAGGAAGTTAAGGGGAATTACACAGAAGTTTTGAATCGTTTCAAGAAATACTTCTTTGATCCCCAAAACACTCAAAAATTATGGCAAGACATTGTTTCTCATAAGCAAAAAGACTTAGATGACTACTACTTGTACAAGCAAGAGTTTCTACGTCTTTGGGCTCTATGGATACGAAATGTTGCTAACCCTGGTGATAATGCAGAATTTCTAAAGAAGGAGAGGTTCATAGGCAGACTCTTTCCTGACCTTAAGGTAAAAGTTGAGGCGGGTGCACCTGCTACCTTTGATGCAGCTGAAACTAGGGCTGCTGAGAAATATAGGAAACTCAAGTGCTTAAGGGGAGAGGTTCCAATAGAAGGTCTTAGACCCAAAGGTAAGTCACAAGAATCAACATCGATAGATCTTCCTGAGGTAACGGCGGAAGTAATTGAGAAGTTAAACGAATCTTTAAGCAGCCTGTCAATTCACCTTGCACAAGCTATAGGTCCAAAGGGACAAGCAAAGAAGTCTGAAGAGTGAGATCCACGACCTAGGAGAGTCTTGCAATGTTGGAATTGCGGAGAGTCTGGACATGGGATGTATAATTGTCCTTGGCCCCGTGGAGAGCCAGGGAGACCTAACATGAATTACCCAGTGATGAATGCAGGAGAAGGAGCTGGTCAACAACCAAGGCTTCTACAAAGGCCAAATGGACCAAGACCACCTCCACAAGGGGTAGAAGGAGTTCCACCTTTGCCAGATCCAAATGTGCATGTGGTAGAGGTGACAAATTCAAATGAGGTTGACATGGAAGCCAATGGCATTAAGCGTGGCCGAGGAAAAGGTAAAGAGAAAGAGGGTGTCCCATCATAGAGTGACCATGGACAAGGCAAGAAGGCAAAGGAGACGAAGGAAGCTAAGAGGACTCGACGTCGTATCAATCTCCAAGACTTCCCTCTTGGACATGGTATGGCTCCATACAACCTGTTGGGTCCTGATATCTCATGGCCTCAGTTTCTTGCATTATGCCCACAAGTTAGGAGGGATTTAACAAAGGCAGTTAGCACTAGGAGAAAGGTAAAAGAGAGTTTTCCTGTTGTAAAAATTGCACATACTGAAATGAACGAGGATATTACACCTGTGCTAGATTGTTACATAAAAGGAAGATTGGTTAGGAAAGGTCTAGTGGATGGGGGTGCACAAATTTGCATCATGACAGAAGGGCTCATGCAAAGACTAGGCATGCACATCCATGAGACACCTGAAATCAAAGTGAAAATGGCAAACAATAGCAAGGCTAGGTGCGTAGGCATTTGTAAAAATGTTTTTGTGGAGGCCTTTGGCATTAAGAAGGCAGTGGATTTTTATGTTATGTCGACCAAGGGAAGTGGTTATCCATTTATCCTAGGAAGACCATGGCTAATGAAAATGCGAGCTTTGCAGGATTCGGAGAGTGGGAAATTAATTTGCAGGAATGACAATCATAAGAAGGTTGTCTTTGACATGAAGGAGCAACGCCAAGAGGAGCTCCATGAAGAATCATCTCAAAGTGAGACGGAAGAAGGTTGGACCGATAGCACTTCAGAAGAAGAAAGTAGCAGCAGCATTACTGAAGAGGAATCTTCCATCGAAGTCATGGGGGTAAGGTTTAAGCCAAGCAACCAAGAGACCTCTTGTCAAGTCTTGGAGGAGGTAGGTCCTCAAGAGAACAAAGGTGTTCAAGATGAAGGGATGCTGGAAGGTATGCTATCAACAACACTTACAAAGGATGAAAGAGAGGAGTTCAAATGTGTGCTAAGGAAGTTTCCTAGGCTTTTCGCTAAAGACTACACCGACGTGCGTGGGGTAGATGTTGTTCAACACAAGATTGAGTTAAAGCCTGAGGCCACACCTAAAGCTCAGAAGCTACAAAGGCTAGGAGTTATAAAGGAGCAGGCTCTACTCAAGGAGGTAAGAAAGCTTCTAGCAGCAGGTTTCATTTATCCAATGGAGGATTCACAGAGTGGGTCTCTCCTGTTGTTGTCACTCCTAAGAAAAACGGAAAGTGGAGGGTGTGTGTGGATTACCGTCCACTCAATGAGGCAACAAAAAGAGATCACTTTCCCCTCCCATTTCAAGATGAGATACTAAGTGAGGTAGCTGGTCATGAGAAGTACACTGTGTGTGATGGCTACTCAGGCTACTTTCAAATAGGTATCGCATTGGAAGATCAATTGAAAACAACCTTTATCACTCCTTGGGGTTGTTATGCTTTTAGAGTCATGCCATTTGGTCTGACAAATGCTCCTGCAACATTCCAACGTTTCATGAACATGGTGTTTCAAGCATTTTTTGGAAAGTCAATTAGGGTGTTCATTGATGATTTCTGCATTTATAGCTCAAAATAATTGCATCTACAAAGGGTAGAAGAAGGATTAAAGAAGCTCTACGACATGGGAGGTCAACTCAACCCCGACAAGTGCCACATAGGTGAGGATGAAGTGATCTTGCCCGGTCACAAGGTTTCCTATAAAGGCATTGAGGTGGATCCTTCAAAGTCAAAGGCTCTTATTGAGCTCCCATCACCGAAGAGTCTTAAGGAGGTCATCTCTTTCATTCAGAAGGTGAAGTACATGTCACGCTTCATTCACTTAGCCTCGGAGTCACTAGTAATGATAGCCGTTTTTTCAGCTCTTTGTAATTGCCACAGTGAGTTACCTCACCCTACCAAAATCACCCAAACACTGTGGCTATCCCTACCATTTCATTGTACATAGGCGTGCGTGAGTCACGAGACTTTTCCCATATCTTCTTAAAAAACCCTCAATTAGCTAGTCATTGGGCTAGTTGAGCCAAAAAAAATAAAATAAAATAAAACATATAAGTATATTATGGCCCATGCGTATGTAAATATTTCTTTGTATATAGGGCCTAAATAAAAGATTTTTTTCATAATTATTTTGGTATTTATTTAAATATTTCTACCTAGGTGTGTGTTATTTATGCTCTGTACATTGCCTCACCATTATCACAATTTTTCTTACCATTCTTCATACCCTTTATTCCATATAGAAATATTTTCATGTAAGCTTCTCTTATATTTTGTGTAACTCCACCCCAACAAAAGTCCAAAAAAACTAGTTTTATTTATGTGTATTTTTTTTCACTATTGTGATTTTTCCCTTCCTACATCTATTTTGTTTTTTTTCTAAAAAATTAGAACACCAAAAATATTTATCTTTTTATGGTAGCCTCATAATGAGAGAGATTTCTTTTGACCCCTTTATATTTTTTCCACTTATATTATTTATATTTGACATGTACATATTTTTTAGACCCCTCAATATTTGATTTTCTTAGTAGTACTATTCACTTATATCATAATCTCAACAATATCTTCAATTATAGACCTACCAAATAAGGTCGAGGGTAGGTGGCATGCATACATGCACTATGGAGGGCTCACTCTTGGAGGTATTCAAAAGAATCATCCAAAGAAGGACCCCACAAGGACCTTGTGCAGTGGAAAAAAACGGTCGGTTTTGCTGAATTTTTAAAGTTCACTTGCTCTCCGAATTTGAAAAGGTGATACAAACAAAAGTTGTAGCTCGTGCGCTGAACTTTTGCCTCAAATTTTTTCATATTTTGTTGAGCTACGAGCTGTGAGCTATGGTTTTATTAGTGGACCCCACTTTTCCCATGCTATGCAGCCACACTCTCTCTTCCACTTTATCATTTTCCTCTTTCACACACACTTCTCCACTCATCATCCCCACCTCTCTCACCACTCCTCTCTGCACCCTACTCACCTTCTCCTCAACCTTGAAGAATAAGAGAAACCATGGTGAACTCATACCTCCCACACACAATTCCATTCCAAAATTGACCACCTAGTCTCATTTTTCCTCCTCCAATTTACCCATATCTATCAAAAAAACCACAAAATTCAGCCTCTTCTCTTAAAAGACAGCATGATGGTGGTTGATTACTCAGCTTCAATTACCTTGTCTCTCAAGGAAGGTCAAGAGTGGAGAAAAATGTACCGTCAAAGCTAGTGGACCGTCAACAAGCGTCAAAATTGGCCCTACTCAAGACACTTGGAGCATCAACCTTGTAAGAAATCCACCTTTTCTTACCTCTTAAGAGTTTTTCTTCCTTATTTGTATCATACATGGATAATCCCATTGTAAATATCCAATTCCATTTGTAAATTAATACTAACTCTACTAACACTAACCCACTATGAAAAGTCCTATCACCTCCATTTCTCTCCTCTCTCTTTCCCCACCAACTTCTTGATAATTCCAAGCAAAAGAAATTAGATAAATTGCTGAAAATCTAACCCAACCATGGTTAGAGGAGTAACCCTAGCCTTCAAAATTGCTATAAAAGGAGGGTGTAGCTAGCACAAAAAGGGGAGAGCCATAAGCAAGAGCACTATGCTATAGCTTGAGAATCCAAGCTCAACCTCTCTAGAAGGAGCTCTTGAGTGGAAGCTCATTGTCTTATGCATGTGCATGTGTTGTAATAGGGGATTAGCAAGGGAACTCTATGCCATTTGTAAGAGAGAGAGTGTTCATTCAATTGAGAGTAGGAAATCTATCATTTCTCCTACTAGTGTAAGCCCAACATTTGCTGAATCAAGGAGGGTGGATTTGGACTAAGCTTGGATACTTTGTCTCCCTTCCAACGTGAAGTAATGGACAACAATGATGCGTAAGTGTCTTGGTGTTTTTTGTTAAGTTCTTGATAGCTTGTCTTTGGTGTTGTCATCAATCTAGCCATAAATCCCACATACTCTAAGAGGGCGACAGGGTGGAGAGGACTCCCCTGGCCTTAAGACAGTGATTGGGGTGGTTTTTCTTGTGATGCGTTGTGGTGAAATTTACGCAAGCTATGTTGAACAAATACTAATCTCACTTTGATTTGTCATGACAGATTTGTAAGAAGGTATTAATGCAACAAGCACCCTCTCCCCTTTTTTCTCTCTCTCTCTCTCTCTCTCTCTCTCTCTCTCTCTCTCTCTCTCTCTCTCTCGTGTTTTAGTGTGTGAGAGTATTCCATTGGTGTTAGGGTTAGTGTAAATTCCTTGCTTGTTTGTGGGTTGCTCTAACGATTCTCCTCTTTTGCGTCCTAGTTCGCTCTTAAACTAGGTGGTGCCCCTTGTGTAGTTGGGATTTGGCTGTGGGTTTGTTGTTTTGGTTTGTGTTGTGTTGTGCCCCAGCCCCATTGAGCAGCACGGGAGCCTTGAAGGGTGTCTAGAGGTTGCTCTTCTTGTTGCCTGCCCCGGACTGCCTCAGTATGAACCTTGTCAATGCTTACGATGCTACATTAGAGTAAGAAAATGTACAAATTTCTTTTAAATGACTCATGTTTTTGTCTTATAAGACTTTAATTGTGCACAAATTTAACTAGTATGCATGTTTAGAATCATGTTTGTGATGATGACGTCTCTCAAACACCAAGTAGCATTTGTCACTCTACTTTGGGAGAATGAAATGGACTAAAGAGCAGACATACTTGCGGTAGCTATGTCTCCCAAGCACCAAATGGATTAGTCATCCATCTTGGAAAGATGTCGTAGGGTAAAAAGGGATCCTCTACCCGCTAAGTAAGATTGACTAATGACTAAGGCTTTATCTCTTCTACCTCATAGTCGAGGACGACTATGATTTCAAGAGAGAGGTAATGTCATCAAATCTAATATCTAATCAACCCAAATGATTTTCTCATATTAAATTGATCACTTAATGTGGGAGAATAAACGGGAACAAGTGTTAAGATATAGATATGTGCTTATAGTTCTATCTCAACACGGGGCCAATGGTAAAGGGGCCCAAATGAGAGATGGTCTATCAAAGAGCAAGGCTAACCAATGGAGCATAAGACCTTAGGGTTAGCTTCATTGAAGACCTCCAATAATGTGTGTAAAAGTCCTTTGACCTTAGGTAAGCTAGGGTTGAGCTTGAGGCGGGAACCCGGCCCAAGCTCGAGGTGCTTGTCGTGCTTGAGGTGCTTGTCATGTTTGAGGTGCTTGATTATGGTGCTTGAGGTTCTTGACCTGCTACATGCTTGAGGTGCTTGACTTGCTACTTGATTAAGGTGCTCGAGGTGCTTTGACATGCTTGCCTGAGATGCTTGTAGAAACACCCCTAGTTCAAGTGCATTGTCATGCTTGATGACTAAGGTGCTTGAGCACCAAAAGTCAAAAGTATCCCTATAAGAGGGGGGGCAAGCCCCTTTCCTAGGCAATAGAGAGAGAACACACACTCACACACACAAGGAAGGCCCAAGCTTGAAGAGGCAGCAGGGACACATGTCAGGCCCCTACCTATGTTACCTTCATGAGATGCTTGAAGCCTATTGGTTGGCCACCCAAGGGGTCCAATAGTAATTTAGGAGATTTAATTAATTGATTTAGCATTTATCTAGCCCTCTCTCTCAAAGGGAAAAGGGGGACACTTGTCTCAAGGCTACCCCTACTGCTTGTAATGCCTCCTGCTTATGATTGGCTAGGCCTGGAGGGGTCCAATGAGCTTCAAGCAGGAGCTACAAGGGGGGGTCGACCCAAGCAAGCTAGGGGGTTGATTAGGGGGTATACTCACCCACACACACTCACAAACACTCTCATTGTGTGCTATGCAAAGTGCAAGAGCTCCCTCTCCAAGCAAGTAGAGGTTGAGAGCCTACACCAACACTCTTGGCTATGGAGTGCAAATCCAACCAAGAGCCATGCTTCAATGCTTAAGCTTGCCATATCCTTCTTCTTCATTACTATGCTATTATGTATGCTAGCAACAAGAGTTATGATAAGTGAGGAACTAATTCTTTCTCCTACGAAATGTTTCTTCTTCCTCTTCCCTACCCTCATTCCCTGCTAGCTCTCTCCACCTTCGAAGGTGTTTGAGGTCTTGGGACTGAGGCTTGGGATAGCTAAATCTTTCTTCAAGTTTATGTTATGTTTGTGATGCATGAAGCTTTCCATCTTCATTGCATCACCTAGGTCACAAGGAACACAAAGACTGTATTGTAACAAGTCTCTCTTAATGGGAGAAATCATAATACAAATGCCTATTGGAGGGGGGACCGGCTCCACATAAATCTGGTCCTCAACTGTTGTCATGTTCTCTAAATACTCTCTCTTGCAAAAGTATTGTTCATGCCAAGTTAACTAATTGCTATGATTATGTTGCTATCTTCAATTATGTTCACCCGTTATGCTCACAAAGTTATTTCTCAAAAGTACTCTCATTAATTTCCGCTACTCTCAAGTTAAATAGGCCAATTCCATTACATTTAACTTACTAACTATTTTTTGGTATCAAAATTTTTCCCAAGATCACAATTTCTACCATACACACTTTGAAACTACTAAACTTAACAACTCAAGCACTTGACATGTCCATATGCTGACATGATAACACATAACACATTTCCCAAATTGTACACACACTCTACATCTAGTTTGTAGAAAATCTGCTTCAGTGGGTCATGGATTGTGATCCATGTTCAGCACCCAAATTTGACAAAACTTTATGAGTAGTTTCCTTATATGTTTTCTAGGATATTGATGCACTTTTCCCCCAATTTGGACCAATTTTTAAAGCTGATGTCCATTTCACACCAATTTTCAAGGGCACGTTCCCTAAGGCATGGACAAATTGTTTGCACTGAATTCTCCTTGTTCTAACATGTTGGAGTTCATGGATTGTAATCCATGACCAACAACATTTTAAATCTGTGATTGTTGCAATGTTTAAGCGCTTTCAGGAGTAGTCTTTGGCACCACTTATCTTTGCAAACTAACGAGGGGTGTCATGGATCGTGATCCATGTTCCACCTCATCTCGGAACTTGCCTTGCATGGACAAAGTTTGCAGTGAAATTGGAGCATTTCCATGCTCTTAAAATTGGATTTGAACTTGGTTTTCCCACTCAAAAGAACTCTCATAGTTCCCACAATTCTTGAATTTGTTTTGATTGATTTTGTTTTTTGTGCACTTGTTTGGTGTTTTTGACTATTTGTAGGTGTTCGAGAGTTGAAGAGGCTCACACCTACCCAATCTAGTGTAGGGTGGGTGTCCATTGTGGCCGTAGGAGGAAAAACTTGACAGACAGCTCTCTGTCAAAATCTCTCTCTCTCTCTCTCTCTCTCTCTCTCTCTCTCTCTCTCTCTCTCTCTCTCTCTGGTAGTGGGACTGAATGCAAATGAGAACTAACGTCCCATTTTGACTATATGTGTCCGATTTACCCCAAGTGTCCTATGTATACTTATCTTACTTGTTTTTATTTCTCATGTCATACCACGTGCGGCTCAGACAACTCCTATTTTGGACATCTCGTCAATCAATTGTTCTTGATTTGGTAATTCTAGTCCGTTGTAAGTTGGCCCTAATTTTGACATGTGCCAAACCCTTCTATATTTGATCAAAAACAAGTCTCTGAACTTATCATCAACATGGATCTAATGAATGAAATTGTGGGCTTTGTAAAGAAGCCATCCTCTATCGAAGAGAACATGGGTAATCCAAAGTCGAAAGGAGTTATGCAATCATAGTCTGGCACCACAACAAATAACAATACATGGAGAACAGTGGATCATCCACCAAAGAATAAGGTCATTGGTACCAAAATGGGTTTACAAAGTCAAACACAAGGTTGATGGCTCATTGAAAAAGCACAATGCAAGGTTAGTAGCAAAAGGGTTTTTAGCCATATCCAAAAATTGTTTGAAGCACAATAAAAACTTCGGACTTCACTTTAAGAGGAAATACCCATGCATGCCTGAAGCAATCATCAATAAAAGTCACAAAGTAAAGGTAATTGCCCAAGGATGGAGTTTGCATGGGCCCACAAACATCACTGTGCACAAGCTGCAACCTGCATGTGACCCTAACTGAATCATCCTTTGGAAACTTTGAATGCTGCATCATCGCACCCATCCAACCTGGTAACATCTTTCTTCCCACCCTATGATTCACTGGGATATCATCCCCTTCCCACGTCGAATGTTCATTGGATGTGTCTGTCTCTATACGTTTTGGGTTAGCCAGCTCTTCTGGTTGTCGATTTGCATGCATCTTCTGCCTTCTGCGCACCTGATTGGTCTTTGGATTCTTCTTTGCATTTTGTTTTGTCCTTGCCATCATCTAGAAAGTGGGTTTGGGGGGCTTCTTAGAGATTGTGGTGTTCAGTGAGGGAGGGAGTGTGATGTGTTTGTTAAGGGGGGTTTTCCCTCTTTATATAGGGTGGCCATATAAGGGTGGGTTCACATGGTGGAAAAGAGCCGCTAAAAGCACGAGAAAATAATCTCTTAAATACAAAACCACATGAAATTAGAGAACTATTCAAAGACAAATAGCGGAACATCTACTTGTAAAATTGCGTAAACAATCAAACAATGAAAACACTCGATCCAAAAAGAGACAGAGTTGTGGCACAAGAAAATATGATGTAATGCTCAGATTACGGGGATAACTTGTGCATCCAAATGAAATGGATTTTCCATTATCATGAGATTCTAATTACATCTACTACCTCCTGGCCGAAACTTTTCCCACCCTAGTTCTTGATGCTTGCCACACTGCATGTCATGCTGGACCTTGCGAGGATCTCGAGCGCTTTGAGGAACAAACATGGGCCAGTCGATAGGCTTCTTTTGTTGAGTGTAATGACCTTGCATGTTCAATTGACACTTTGCATCCAAAGGTTGTACAGTAAAACGAGTTGAACATTTCCTGAAGATAGCATGAGCACACTAAACCCCCTCCATGTCTTGTATTCTTGAAGTAGACACCCTTGGCATGATAGTGTGACTTCTCTATACATTACATGCTCCAAAGATCCAATGAACCATACATGTTTATAAAGTATGCACCATGGGCATAAAGGATGTGCTGCCCATAAAGCCACAACACATCAATGACAAAAAATAAAGCATAGTAGAGACCAAGTCGGAATATCAAGAACTCGCCATATAGTGTGTAATGTTTGATTCACCCCATGCAGTGATGATTGCCTTTGTGAACTCCACCGCCAAAATTTTGGAATTCTTGTCATTGCTCACTAGTTGTGCTTACAAGCCATAGTATCTTCATACTGTCCAAACCTGTTGTCGGCTAAGCACAACACTTGCATTACTATCATTGTCTGTTGTATGCTTGCAAAGATCCTTACACAACTCCTATCCACCTTCAGATGTTGATGTTTTGGCAACAACACTACTTTCCTTGGACTCAACCCTCTTCAAAAAGTGCCTTGCCTTTAGTTCACTCATGGACACTAGTTGGGCCACTTTTCCTGAGTGCTTGCATTGTTCTTCTGTGCAACAATGGAGGTGTTGGTCCCATGAAAACATTTTGAATTTAAGAGCCCTTCCACTTTTGAGATAGAGTCAAGCGACCTCTCCGTAGGCTTCATCGTAAAGGCATAATCAATATGAAGCTTTAATAAACGATCAAAGATGCGCATAAAAGCATGCAATGTGCAAAAATGCAGATTTTTTAGAGGAAAGTTAATTATAGGGTTCCATTCAATGTCTTTTGTGGGACGATTGGGCTCCTCTAGCATAGGACATCAACGCACATGTGTAATTTGTGAATTGTCATCTTCCTCTGTTTTGTTGACTATTTCAATTTTGCATGCATTCCCCTTATAGACCTTAATGCATAATAGACAAGGATACAGAGGTCCAACCCCTTTTTTGCACCCTAGAATGCATTTGATTGATGAAGGGATGCCAATTTTTGAATCCTACATGATTTTATTTGAATCCTACATGATTTTATTTGAATCCTACATGATTATTCAGCAGTTATAAGGTCTTGCTAACAAGCCAATTTTTAAGCTAAAAGTGTGCCAGATGCGGCTCTAAGGGCTAAAACATGTCTTGGAAATGTTGAAATAGTGAGTATGCTTGAAGTGGTCATAGCTGAGATTTTATTGATTAAAGATGAAGTACTTGAAGGGCTCTACATGCCTGTCTTTACGGCTCGTCAATCAGAGCTACGGGTAAGAAGTTATGACAGTATAAGTTGAGACAGTAGCAGATCCGTACCGGATTGATCACCTCCTGCTGATAAAAGGTCAAAGATGATAGGAATGCATGGGTCCGAAGTGCTCACTTCTAGAAGCATTGACGGTCTTTCCAGCTTGTCAATTGGGGTTTCGGTTGGCAAGATATGACCAATTTAAGTATCGCCGAGGCCCGGATTCGAACCGCCCTGGCCGCCTTGATCAGTCAAGTTCATCTGGTAATTTTTGAGCTTCAGACAGATTCTGGGAAATGGAGCCGTCAAAGTAGAATTAGTGGCAACTGAAGGCCCGTTTCCACTAGCAGTGTATTTTTGAGTTGGCAGTATACATGGTACCATATAGAGGGGTACCATAAAATGGGATTGAGAAAATGATTTATAGCTTGAATAGAAAAAGGGTGTATTTTATTTGTCAAACCTTCACATATAAGGAGTTTTAGAAATAGTCCTTGAATGCACATGATATGCACACTTTATGCATAGTGACCCCCCCCCCCCCCCCCCCCCCGAGAGGTTTGCTATGGTTATGTCTATAGCCATGGGATGCATGCTCTATCATTATTGGTGAGGTCCGAAATGGATTTCTTTCCAGTACTTGGACACATGTAGGATGTGCGTGTAGCCAAGAAACTACTTGGTTGTGGTAGCAAAATCATGAATCCTAATCCCACAATTGTTCTAGACGTGACTAAAGGCCTTGAAATATTTACATTGGGAAAACTCAGTCGACATATGGTCCTCTCATATGCATTGGGAACACTCATTCAACATATAGTCCTCAAATATGCATTTAGAGCACCAAATTTCTACTTTCCTCACTAAGGGTCTTGTCTTGGCTATCTCAATAATTTTCTTGGACATTTCTTCAAAAATTTTGGTCCAAGACCCTTTCTTAGATTTTTCTTTTCTCATTTGGCTCACTTTCAAAATAATTGGAAAGGGAAGTTGATCTGGAGCTCTCTTCAATAGAAGATCCATCACCTTCTCCTTTTTTGCATGCTGCTTTAATTTCAGTGCTCTTTGTACCAGATCACTGTATTTGTTTGTCAATGTCGGTACCTCCTACTCTCTCAATTTCTTACTCTTAAATCCATTCAAGAACCAAGCTCTCATTCTTTTCTCTGAGAGAGGTTCTTGCAGTTGTTTGATTAGTTCTTTTATCTTTTCCACATAACTTCTTATCGACAACTTGCCTTGCTTGATCTTATCAAGCTCACGGAGAATATCTTCATCCCCCCTACTATTGTTTGAGTAACTTAAAGGTTTTAATGATCTTGTGATATGATCTTAGTCAAAAAACTGGGTAATGGTAGTACCATTTCCTAGTTGCTCCTTCAATGTTTGAGAAAAATACTCCCCCCATTCATCTTCATCAATATCTTTTAGCTCAGCATACTCCTCAAAGGCTTGTATGTGTACATTAGGGTCATCCTTTTTTCCTCCTTTGAATGTTGGGAAAGAAATTTTTAGGTCAGTGGAATGTTCTTTGATTTTGCTGATCTGGTCCTATGTATTGGCTTCTTGTCGTGTGATTTTTTCTTTTCATAGCGATCAATATTTACCTCACAATTCTCGGTCTCTATCTCTAAGACTATCTCTTCTACTGTCGTCTTGGTTTCCTTGTGTGATGAGCGATGAGATTTTTGACTCCAATCACTCTCATCAATGTGCTTTTGACTTTTTGATCCATGATACCTATGCCTCCATGCATCTCTTTCAACTCTTTGTTGCCCGAATGACTAAAATGATAGAAATCCCTTGATTTGTCAGTAGTGCCCCCTCCTAGAGCGACCTCAGTTTCATTCCCAGGGTGAAAATAAGTTTCAAATCCTACTTCATTCTCCTCTACAATTTGATTGAACCTCTTTTGGTTTTCCATAAAGCGATTTGCTGGTCGTTGACCTTTGTGCTTGTTTTGGGTGGCATTGTGGACATACAATAGCTCTAATACCAGTTAGGAGGAAGTTCGTCTATCTTAGAGAAACTTAGCTCAAACCACTGTGATTGCCGAAATAGAATGAGCTAGATGTGTCCAAACAACTATTTTAGGTTGGCACTTAGAACTAAAGATGTCCGACTCAGATAGCACTTATGACTAAGACTTTAGAATACTGGAATTGAAAGAAAAAACACCGGAATTGAAAGAAACAACACCGGAATTGAAAATGCAAGATACTGCAACTAAGCCTGGAACTGGGATTGCATTTAGGATAATTAGATTACAACTAGTAGACCTTAAGTATGCCAGTAATTGGCTTTGGAATTATAGAAAGAGAGAGAGCACAACAATTGCTTACAAAGTGATACAAAGAGTACAAGTAGCTCAAAATCTAGGCATCTAAGGATTCGTAGGAGTCGAAAGAAGTCCTACAAAATGAATAATGGGTCTTATTTATAGGCCATAAGATTGCTATCAGATTGGTTTTGCATTGTCACTTACTATGGTAACTAAATTAATGTAGTCATATGGACTTGCAAAAGGAAGTTGTGAAAATATTTACATGTCAATTGCAGCCCCTCAACATCTCATATTCTTCTTTATTAATCTAAACTCCATTCCTCTTTGCCTCCAATTAGATTGTTGCATCTAGCCATCGACCAATAGGAAAGTATGTCAATTTTTGAAAATGATTTAGAAACGGAAGGTGTCTAGTGGCACGATTGCACTTGAATCGCAAGCATGTTGTCATGCGTTGTTGCTTTTCCTCTTCGTACCTCTCTAGCCACTTTTGCATGATTTTTGAGTTGAGAAGACAAAATCTCATAACCTTTTCCCGCATTGTGATATCCATCTTTCTCATGATGCCTTGTCCCTGCAGCTCATCCCCTGTCACCTTGAAGTTGACCTCAATAGTCCACATTTGGGGCATCTCTAGATCAGTTGAACCCAAAAAAACACTGATGAGAACAACTAGATAGCTACCCTTGGGGTGAGCCCTTCGATGAACAAAACTTTTTAAAGTCTTCATGAATCTCTCCAAGAAGAACATGCACTTGCTATGGACTACCCCAACAATTGAAACTTCATTGACCACATGCACAAGTAGATGCATTTGGATGGTAAGAATGTTTGTTGGGAAGTACTTCTCCACCATACACACTGCTTCTATAGCAATTATGAGAGCTGCATGTATGCTGTCTTTTCTTATCTCTTTTGATGAGACCCAACGTACTAAGTCACTGAATTTATAGATTGTGCTTCTAATGTCACCTTTCAGATAACCTTTCATGAAAATTGGTAAGATAAAATGTACAAATTTGTGCCAATCGTGGGACTTCAGACCACTAAGATTGTTATCTTAGTAAAGCCGTTTTCAAACATCGCACACACCCAATAGGAGTCCTGAATGAAGATATGGTCTTCTTGACTTGTTGCTTCTCTGCACTACTCAAAATCCATTGACCTTTTGATATAGAAAATTTTCCATTGGGTTCAAGTCAAGGCCACATCTTGAGTGTTTGACCCACAGCCTCTAGGTCATCTCTTTGAGCCGTGCTCTCCCTTTTTCCTGTGATGGCCTTCCATAGGATCTCCCCCACATTCTTAAAAATGTGCAAATGATTAATAAACAGGTCACTCCAATACAGGAGTCCATGGAAAATAGAGAGTCTCTTCCTACCGATGGCTTAACAATATCTCTCCTCTGTAGCCACATGTTCTTCCAATCACTCGTTTTTAGTGGATGCATGTCGTGTTTGCACATGTTTGGTCCACAAAGCACATGTCCTTTAGGGAAAAATATACAATGCTTTTTGTAAATTGTCTTGCTCAAATGATCAGAGATGCGAAAGCCAAGTTGATGACCACATTTTCAAAATGCATGATTTCCTGAGTAGCTCAAGCTTGAAAAATCATAAATATGAAATAAACGTGTAGGCACGGCCATGAATAGGGCTTATCCTCAAACGTAGGTCATCTTTCCTCTACGTGAATTGTTCCAAATTTTCATACTCATTGCGGTAATCAATGAGTATTTTGTGGTAGTCCATGTTCAAGTTAGTAAGAAGCTTTTTAGCAGGTGGATGGGTAGAGGGTATGTGATTATCTTTTGGTAAGGTTTACTCATTCAACAACTTGTCATTACATCAACAAGTGAACACAATGATCATATTATTGAACTTTAATTTGGGTTGATGCTTAGGATAAAATATATTTTGAAAAGCTCTTTGACACTCATGTCAGACCACCCATAAACAGACTTCAAATTAAGCATTGTCAAAGTGGTACAGAGAAATGAGATTTTTTTACCATTGTAAAGCGGTATATGTGCAAGCGTCTACATCATCTCACTTTCTTTATTGTTGCTCTCATGTCATTGATATGGACAGGATGACTGAGGTTGATTCATAGTGTTGCCTTGAATGTTGTCTCCACATTGGTTTTCAATGATGGGGTCTGTGTCAGAGAACCCATCCAACATTTTCTCGATCTCAACTTCTTGGAATGTGGTAGTTAGTATTGGTAGGGTACATCCTATCGTCCATAATTAATCTACCAATGATGCACCAAATTAACAAATCACTCTCATCATAATCCCTAACTCAAAATGCTGTATTTTAGAGCACTCTACTTTAGAACACACCAAGCTTCTAGCTTAAATACTATCTGTCTAGAGAAACTAGCATTTTTGCAAACCAAGAAATGACCCAATGCTGCCTTTTTTACAGTCCTTTTAAGTTATTTTTGAAGTCTTAAGCAAACTAGGAAGTGGCCAAACTATCTTGCGTTTTTTAAGTCCGTTTGAGTTTCTGAACTCCGTTTGAGTTTCTGAACTTCGTTTGCGTTGCTAAAGTTGTTTGTGTTTTTTTTACCATTTGCCGCTAGCTCTAACTACCTCACATTAGCCCTACGCGGTTTGATTATTGAATAGCCCTAAGCAACTAGCTTTAAGCGGCTAAATAACGAAGCGGGTAGGACTAGCGGCGCAGCTAAGCGACTGAAGACCTACACGGCTATCACTAAGCTTCTAGCCTTCAAAGACGAAAATACGGATTATTCCTAAGCGGCTAAGCGGCTGAATACCTAAATGACTAGCCTTAAGCGGCTAACCCTAATTAAGCGATTAGCCCAAAGTGGCCAACTATGTCCGATCGACATTCATCATCAATTTTTCCATAAGGAGTCGATCGACATAACAACGTTGATCGGTGATTTGCAAAACACATGAAGTTAATCAAAGGTAATTAGAAACAAATACTAAAACTTAACTAAAAACATTCTAATTTACATTTATAACACCTATGACATGTCATCACAATTTAAAAAACAACATAATTTATTAATTTTTCAACTAATTTGTATACAAATAACAAAAATAATTATAAAATGACTTAAATCAAAATAACTCTTTCTTTGTTAATAATAATTCTTGATTAATAAAATTTATAAAATAGTAAAACTTATATATTTTTAAATTTTTTTATTGTTTTTGAAAATGTGTCAGTGCACCACACATAGTGTGTTTAGATTGTTGACAAACTAATGTGCATTTTTATTTATTTGTGTGCATGTGTGTATGTGTGTGTGCAAGAGAAGAGAATGAAGAGCACTCACATGTGGCCTATCTGAGAAAGAAACACGAAATGTTGCCAAACCTAGAACTTGAAGATTTTAGAGGTCATTTGAAGGGCCTTCTAAGAAATTCTATTTCTCTCTCTAGAAAATTTTCTTAAAATTCCTTTGCACTTATTATTCAAAGTATCAATTAGATACTTTGAAAAGTAAACCTAACTTTTCAACGGTCCTTGAAAACGGTAACTTTTTCATTAAATGTGAGTGTCTTTTTCATGAGGCCGGCACCGCTCATTCAATGTGGCTTGTATCATCACTGAAATGGAAAAAATCACAAAAATATCTATTAATGTCAAAATTTGAAGATTTTGACACCGTCTATGTGTCTCGAACGCCCAAAAACCTAAAAATCAAATGTCTAGTTGCCCTTTTCCAAACACCCGAAGAGAGAGAAATTGCCAAAAATCCTCTAGAGAGATTTTTGCCGAATGGCATGCGAGGGCCACTTGAAACATTTGTAAATGGGCATCTACGTGCCGTTTGCAAACGGCATGCAAAGGATCATTTACAAAAGTTTCAAGTGCCCCTTGCGTGCCATTCGGTAAAAACCTCTTTTAGAGGATTTTTGGCAATTTCTCTCTCCGGGTGTCAGAAAAGGACAAGTAGACATTTGATTTTTAGGTTTTTGGGTGTTTTGGACGCATTGGTGATGTCAAAATCTTCAAATCAATAGATGTTTTTGTGATTTCTTTTCATTTCAATGATGACACGAGCCACACTAAATGAGCGGTGCCGGCCTCGTGAAAAAGACAGTCGCATTAAATGAAAAAATGTTCGTTTAAAAGAACGGTTGGATCATTTAATGCGTGGATGACACCTTTTTCATATTTTTGTTAATATAAGGGTTTTTCCTACGTAATGTTGGCTCTTCTCTCATTGGAGGAGCTGTTTTTTCCCTCTCTACTAAAAGGCCCTCCAAAAGACCTCCTAAATTCTCTAATGAAACACACACACATACACACAATGTTACTCACACACACATAAAAGTGAAGAAACTTAGTATGAATCTTGAAAAGAACCTTTGCTTGATGACGGAGAGCGTGTGAGTGGAGATCTCGAGTCCGGCAAGCCCTACAACAGTAGATTTGCAGCAAGTGAGGAGGAGAAGAGCAAGGGAGATGAAAAATTGAGACAAAAATACGCAGGAAGAAGCCACGGGTTTTGATTTTGTAGATTTGTATAAGTATCCATAGAAACATTAGAATACGTGTTCAAATAGCTGTTGGTATACGCGTCCAAATAGCCATCGGAATACATGCCTAAATAGCCATTGAAAACTCAAATTTTGAAAAAAAAATTATAAATGGTTCTCCGTCCAAAATTACCTACACATATACCAACATCTGCCATTGACATTGATAATTTGACGTTGGTATTTAGATGATCTCTTTTAGTGTCAGTACCTTTCCCACCTGTGAGCGAGTGGACTATACTCCGATTCCTCTTGACTTTGAGGGATCTGTAAAGTAGCTTTGATTATCCTCCTTTGGTTGTAGGAAGGCTTCTCTAGATAATATTCTGGCCTTCCTCACCTCCTCCAATTGATAGTCAGCCAATTCTCCCTTGGCTTCAAGCCACCTTCTATGTTCTGCTTCCAAGATAGACCCTTCTTGTTTTTTTAAGTGTAAAATCTTAACGTCGTCCCGGAGTTGCTTCAGGTGCCCCTCCATGAATTTCTTTCTTCTCGGGCTTGCAATTTTTATTGATTTTTGAATATTCTTGGCAGAGATTTCCCAAGCTCTAGGGATCTACACATGTGCATCTTTCTGAAGTTTGCTTATTGCTTTCAAGGTCAAGTTTTTAAACAGGGGGTCTTTGAACAAGTGAGCCCCCATCGACATCAGGTTCTTAGAGCCTTGTGGACAATGAGCTTCTCCTTTAGATTGTTATAAGTTATCATAACTTCACTATTTAATTTGATGTTTGAACTCTTCAGATATCATGATAGTATGCTCAAGGCTATCATGATTCAATGTCATTCTCTTAGATTATCATTCATTTATGTATAAAGTACTAAAAATGGTATTTGGAGATAATTGGGATTGGTTAAGGGAGTGCACCAAGGAGATAAATACAAGTTTAAGGTGGGGGGTTTAGGTATAGGGATAGAATATTTGAAAGTGCACACTACTTTGTACCTAAGTTTCCACTATGAGCGTTGGATGTGTAAGAGTGGAAAGTGGATACCCTTACATTCAAGTGTTGCTAATTTTGTGACATTTGACATGCCCGTTACTTTGTCAAATGGTGTTTCTAAGATTGTGCAAGTTAGTGAACACTGGACTCTCACCAACCTACAGGAACACTTGATTATCTTGGGCTACGAGGAGATCAAAGATGCTTACTTTCATCTCAATTGGCAAAAGGTCAATTCAATTTTAATGTTGTCTACATGTGCCAATTGTTAGTCTTATTAAAAGCATTTTTGTTGTTTCAGATTGGTAGCGGATGGGGGCAGCCATGAAAGTGCAAGAGGAGAGGAGGGTTGGCAGCACATTGTCTATAAGTTGATCCGATAGATCAATGTAACCGGCTCTACTGCCACATTGTAAAGCATTCTATTAATGGAAATTCAAAACTTTTTTGTCTTTATAGTATCACCTTCATTGATTAAGTTTTTTAGATTTTGTTTGGGTGTTTGTGTGCGCACCCATGCGTGTTTGTATGTATATCAAAGAGCTTTGGGATGGTATCTTTTTGTTTGGGTGTTCTTGTGCTCACCCATGTGTGTTTGTATGTATATCAAAGAGCTTTGGGATGATATCTTTTTTTGCAACGGGCCGTCAGGGGGGTGTATATAAAGGGGAGGGGGCTTATTATTTGTTTGTCAACTCTTGAGAGTGAGACAAAGAGAAATACACACACCCACACCCACACACACACACACACACACACACACACACACACACACACACACACAGTAGACATGGCAGCACATGCTAGCGCACCCTCCTCCCATGCAGCAACATCATCGAAAGAGCCACACACACCCCTTTCACAGTTCCTTCTTTTCCTAGAGGACACCAAATATGTTGGATGCAATGATCTTCATAGCTTCTTCACCCACACAATAGATTTACTAAAAACCATGCATCTCCACAATGACACTTTTCACGACATCATAGAGTATATGCATGTGCATATACTCAAGTATGCTTTGAACTTTGAAGACAATGCCAGGGTGTGGTTTCCATTTGATCTACTTCGCTACATCCACAAGGGAGACACTGCATTTTCAAAGAGACTAGCCCACTTTGAGGTGATTGCAAAAGAGGCAAATCACTTTCGCCAAGTGACAAAGGAAGTTGTAGACTCCTTCAAGAAGTGCAAAATTGGGCAATCTTCTTGTCCAACATTGCCACTCTCTTCTTCCTGGGCCCTCCTTGGAGGAGATGGAGATTCAGCATCTGGCAGTGGGTGGGGTGCTGCCAGATCATAAAGATCCCAAGCCCTCCCCTATAGATAATAGATGTCCAAAGTTAGCAAAGACAACAAGCCACCAAATATCCCCATGGCTTGGACTCGGGGCAGTTGTAGACAGTGAGAGAGCAGATTGCTAGCACCTCCGAGGTGCCTGACCCTGAGAGCTTTGACCCTGCTACAATTTCCAAAGTGGAGATTAGCCGTCTCAATAGCATAATTATAGAAGAAGAAGAGTATTTATTCTTACACGATTTGGAAAAGTCTTTTGGTGTCCAGCTAGGTAAGTGTCTTAGCCTCATATGCACCAAGATGGAGTTCCCACTTGATCCTACACCATAAGCTACAAATGACAAGGTGCTTCCATTGGGGAGCTTTGTTGCTGACATAATTGCACTAGTGATAGCGGATATTCTCCCTGCAGAGAAAATTGAAGTCACTGATGAGGAGTTTGTTGCAACACAAGCCACGGTTGTTTCCAACCAAACTCCTATCTTCTTTGACTTGCTTGGTTCGCGGAGCCCCCGCAATGTTGATGAGATTAAATCCTCTATCAACCTTGAAGCCACACCAACTATGGACGATGAGGATAAGCAACAAGAGGTAATACTAAGCATCTTGTACGTTGATAATTCAACCTTTCTTCTTCGCTTTTGGTTAATTCCATTTTTACAGGATGTTTTGGACATGGACCTGTGGGCTAGCCGGAAGGGGGGGGGGGGGGGGGGGGGGGAGAGCGCACGGTGTTTGGGCCTCAGGCAGCCCTTGCACACTCCATTGGAAAACTACCGATGAGCGATGTGTGCATTATACACAAGGATTTATCCCCCAACGGCAATTTTGTTTTGTGGGTGCTTAAGGCCGCAAGTAAACTCCTATGCTTAGCCACCATCCCTCAAACATCCCATGTAATTATTCTGGTGAAAAAATCACTTGCAATTTCCACTTTTGGCATTGTTTTTTGCGGCCAGGTCATGACACGCATAGCACTTTGTTAAGCCCTAGGGGTTGACAGTGCCCAAGCTATACCTGCTTCTGTGCTTACATCCATTATACCCAATGCTAAAGAATGTCGTAGAGATATCGCAAAGTGCCTCCTATCAAAAGATAGTTAAGATGGATGTACAAGCTTTTCAAATGAAAATTATCTCTGTTGTCCATGGTCTTTTGCAAAATTAAATTTACTGATTTGATCATGTTTAGTGACAAGGAAAACTGTGAAAATTCTACCCATTTGTAATGTGTATTAACTATTTGAATGTTGATTTTGTACATTGAAAACAAATTGTCCAGAAAAAGGCATAAACATTACATTTTTAAGCTAGAGGTGCCCTGAATGTGGCAATATAGGCCAAACTGGATGTGTCCACAAGGCAGCAAGAAAATGCCTTGCAAGCGTGCTATCTGGCCAAATCTTACTACCTTGTGGACACAACTAATTTGGCCAATATTGCCATATTTTGGCAAGTGTAGAGCCAATTTTTTACCTAATGGACTCTTTTAGTCAAGAATTTTTTTTAGCCTTAGTTGCCATCATCTAAGCTATGCCTACCATCTAGGGAACCTTTTGTACAATTGATTATCATGTCACCTTCAACCATTTAACATAAAGAATGTAGAAAAATATAGACAATAAATGTGGACATTAAGTTTACACAGAGTGATAAAAGGAGACATGATTGTATTTGTCGCAAAGTGCAAATACATTGAGCTTCCAAGAAAACTTGAATCTAGTATAAGGGTTCCAAAGAAAACTTGATTCTAATACAACAATTAGTTACAAAACGAGGTTTTGATGTCAGAGGGTATCACTCATGCCTTAGGAAACGTCCAAGTTGCATGTCCTTGGCCATGATTGTTACACGCTTGGCATGGACAACACATAAGAACTTGTCCTCAAAGAGACCGACCAAATAAGCCTTTGCAGCCTCTTGGATTGATTCAAGGGCAATTGCAGACATCCGAAGCTCTGTGATGTAGCTTTGTAGCACTTTCTTACATATTTGTGTGAATGGTGATTTTTAGATAAGCAGGTCCTCTACCTTCTGATAATGTTGGATCTTAGCAAATGCAAGACAAAATCGTCATTCTCTTTGAGGTCGATGTTGTGAGGGCCTCTCAACTCCTTGTGGCCGTTCTCTTTGCGGCTTCCTATAGAATTTTGACTTGCGATGGTGCTTGGGAGATGGATTGTGGGCATCTTCATTCGGATCATAATCTTCATCATCAGTGCTTTGCTCATCATTGTTGGGTTGATCAGAAGGCATGGAACCCATTCTCCTGGGCAGTGATTTGTTGGCCATAGTTTGGCGGCAGAGGAGGAAGTGGAAACTCTTAAGCTAAAGGTGGAAGAGAAGGGTTCTAAGATTGTGAAGCTTGAAGATAAGATCCTGCATCTTAAAAAGACGCCCTTAGGTGCAGGGAAACATAAGAGGAGATTCAATGCCATAGATACTTTAGCCCCCGAAGGTGGTTCTAGAAAAATAAGGGTTACAGCTACAAGGTACATTTTGCTACGCTCCAATATCTGCTTTTGTGGTAATGTTTTTGTCCATTCTTTCAGGAATTTTGTGGTGCTATTTTTGTTCATTCTTGTAGGAATTTTATCCAAGAGTTGTGTGGTGGCCACATCCAGGAGGATTGCATCCATTTGTTAAGTTTGTGCCTTAAGAAGTAGCCCTTTTATGAGCACCAAATACAGAACATTCAAACAATGCTGTCACAAAGGAGGTGATGCGAAAGTTTTCAAATGTTCTGACCGATGTTGATGTACAAAAGTCTTGTGATGAAGTTGGAATTAGTGCTAAGGAATACATTGCCTTATATGGTCTCCTTAAGGATGCTTTAAGGAAAGAGGAATCACAAGAATGTTTTTCCTATACCACTTAAGGCCAATCTTGCTAAGAAGGCATCAATCAAGGATGTGTACTTTTAAATAGGAGGCTATTTGCACATAGAGGAGATAAATTATGCCTTCACCCATCTTTACCAAGAAAAAGGAGTTAAGAAATGTGCCAATGCATGTGTAGGTGCACACAAGGTGGACAAAAGATTTTCTTACTCAATGTCAAATAATATTTTTGTTGATTTGAGAAGGCTTCAAATGGCAATGATACATTTTTATGGTGTACCCCTTAATGGTGAGGCTACAGTAATGCAGTTTTTTTTTTTTGAAATTATGGTTTTCCTTATGTTATTTTGGACATTTTTTAGTGCTAGGTTCAAAGTTGGTGTTTGTGCTCAAGCTAGACGAGTGTTAGATTGTGAAGAAAAAAAGACTAGAAAGGATAAGTATCACTCTCATGAACGAGGAATTGTTTCATGCAAAACGTACAACCATGAACGAGGATTGTGCACGATCTTTTAGTGTGCAATTGGAGAAATAAATTTGGTGGATTGATGTTATTGAGGCTCCCAAGGAGACCCATGGAGTGCTTGCTTGTATTTTTGAACACATTTTGTGCATAACAGATGTCATTAAGGCACAGTTATCTCATGAACGAGGAATTATTTCATGCAAAACGTACAGCCATGAACGAGGATTGTGCACCATCTTTTAGTGTGCAATTGGAGAAAGAAATTTGGTGGATTTATGTTATTGAGGTTCCCAAGGAGACCCATGGAGTGCTTGCTTGGATTTTTGAACACATTTTGTGGAAAATAAATGTCACTAAGGCACTGCTAGCAGGGGAAAAAACTCCAAGTAGATGGCATAGGGGATTTTGAAGCTGATTGGAACTCAGGTGGCAATTTTCTCATTTTCGTGTCATGGGAGAGGAGCGGCACGACAACAGTCTTCTGTAGTGCCGATTGTTGTACTTTATTCCACTTCAGACATTCCATAGTCGCCTCCTCATACCATATGTTGAGCGACATGGAAATTACAACTCTCAAGAAGGACTAATTCGAGCAAGAGGCACCGTTTTGACTGATTTAGAAGGGAAATGATGGACCCACTACCTTCCAGGTATCCCAAGAACCATCCAAGAGGAAGAAGGAACCTAACAAGAAGAGGGTTTTCTAGTGGACAAACACTGGGTGAGTTAATTGGTGTTCATCCACTAGCCTTTTTCAAGATGAAGTAGATTCAAAGCATGCACCTTTGGATTCCTATGTTGACATAGGAGAGGTAGCTGTGTAGATACAAGAAACAACAACAAGCAACTGGAAATTGTTATTGGAGCCATTATTGGGCATTGGGAAACAGTGTGGGAATCATCATCTTAACTTTTGGTGTAAACCAAAATTCAAGAAAGGAGAGGACGAATGTAGAAGGCAAGAACTACCTTTAACATGATTGGAGGACCTATGAAGCTTCCAAAAGCAGTAACCAGCAAGTTACCATAATAGCTGATAGTGCATAGTAAGTCAGACACCAGTCCAGTGGCTTATAAATAGACCTGTTACTCATTTTGTAGGACTTCTTTTGACTCCCTAGAATCCTTAGACGCCTAGATTATGAGCTACTTGTACTCTCTCTCTCTCTCTCTCTCTCTCTCTCTCTCTCTCTCTCTCTCTCTCTCTCTCTCTCTCTCTCTCTCTCTCTCTCTCTCTCTCTCTTTCTTTGTAATTCCAAAGACAACTATTGGCATACTTGAGATCTACCAATTGTAATCTGATTATTATGAATGAGATCCTAGTTCTAGTCTTAGTTGCAGTATCTTGCATTCCCAGTTCTAGTGTTCTGTCTTTTAGTTCTAGTACTCTGAAGTGCTATCTCAGTCTGACATCTAGAGTTCTAAGTACTAGTTTGGAATAGCTACTTGAACACATCCATCTCATTTCATTACTATTGGGCCTAATGCAACTGGGTGTGGTTTTGCATTTTGTTTATGATTATGATTATGGTATGGCAATCAAGTTATAATTATGGTTTTTCAATTATGTTGTGAATATGGTAATAGTTTTTTAATCATGTTACATTTATGGTTTGAGAAAATTTCCTTGAGTCGTTATGGTTACGGTTTTCAAATCATGGTATAATTCTTGGTGTGAAAAGTGTTCATATTGTTATAGGGTGGAAGCATGTTAACCTGTCACGCTTTTTGTGCTAGTTAGTAGTTTCAAGTTAGCACATCTTCAAAAAGTTGGGCGTCCGGTAAATTTTTTACAAATAATATCAAAATTTGTCGGAGGTTGTACATTTGGATTCCTTGTTTCAAGTGATTTCTATTGATATATCATATGTCATAGATCTTGGAGATGTAGCTCAAGTCATTGTACTAGTTAGCATATGTCAAAATTGTGCTAGTTAGCATTGTCCGGGACATGAAAAAGCATGACAGGTTAACATGCTTTCACCCTATAGATATGGTTTTCAAGTCACGTTTTAGTTATGGTTAGAAAATATTTATGTTGTTGTGCTTATGGTTTGTAGTAGACATTATGGTTATGTTTTTGAAACCTTGTCATGTTTATGGTTTTGAGTTTGTGGTTTTGTTATCCTTACAATTTTTCTCATCTATACTACATGTACTTCTTGCTCTTGAGCGTCAAAATGTAGGTGGAGTGTGGGTTCTTTTGCACTCTTCCCTTGGGCAAAGAAGGTTGGTTCTTGGTGTTTCAATACATGTAGCATCAGTTGCCAATCCTCTTTGTCCAAATTTGTTTTTGCAAGTTTTCGCACTAGTGCAGTTGTCAGAATGTGCAGTGGTATGTGTGTCGATATTGGCAATCGGAAATAATTGTTAGGATCTACGTTGGTATGCGTGTTGGAAAAAGCATCGAAATGTATTTTAAACTCCAACATTTACTTAAGCACACATTCCAACGGATGTAGAATTGTTTATTTTGATGACTAATATACCAGCATGCATATTGACAATACGATGTCGATCTACATACCAACGCTTACACCGGGGCTTTGTATTTTTAAAACAAGGTTTTTGCCATCAGTACGCACATTGATATTCATGTGACGTGTTGTAGTGTTAGGTTAACAACCCAAATAAAATGGCTCATTTGTTGCTTGATCGCCTACATCAGATCATAGGAAAGCAGTCTGAGGCCCAATCCCCAAAAGTGGATGAAGCTAGAGCTAGTCTTCTTGGCCGTGTCCAAAAACCGGTCTCCATTTTGGACTCCCACCTCCTAGAGAAGGTAAGCCACGAAGGAGGAATGCTCTCTTGCATTTCAAGCCCCAGGCAAAGAGAGATCCCCTGGGTGGAACAGATGATGGCTGAATTTGGGATGAGTTGAAGTCCCTTCTCACGATAATGGCTAACAAAGAACTTTTGAATGGGGTCTTGGACTCAAGTATTGAAAGGGGCCTCATCAAACATATCCCAAAACAAGTGTATTTCTCCCAATCGAAATATTGGGAGCCCACTACCATGATGTTAGTAGCCTACAATATTTTAACCAAAATGGTTGCCCTCATGCTCTCTCCCCTTTTAGAAAAAGTTATCACCCCCCGCTAGCATGGATTTATGAAGGGAAGATCAATTTATGATAACATTCTGGTTGCAATGGTGGGCATAGAGTATGCCACGTGCACTAAGCAAGAGTGTATCTTACTCTAGGTGGATCTAGACAAAGCCTATGTCATAATCACATGGTAATTTATTAAAGATGCCATGAAATTTCTAGGATTTGGGCCTTGAATGTGTAAACTAGTGAGAACCTTTGGTGCTAGTAGCCAATCGGAGCTTCTATTTAATGAGAGAATTGTGGGAGAGTTTGAGGTCAAGAGATCCATCAAACAGGAATGCCCTCTTGCCCCTCTCTGTTTCACCATTAAATCTCATATTCTACTGACCTTACTCAAGGATAGTGCTGCGAGAGCAAGGATATTCAATGGGTATCTCTGTCTAACAACAATCAACTGATAGCTAAGCTTTTTGAAGATGACTCCTTGCTCTTGTTAAATATTTTCCTCAAGTGATTACAAAGGCTCTCAAGATTGTGAAAACGCATGCCATAGCATTGTTGAGGTTCAAACAACACATAAATCTCTCTAACGCACATGCTCTAAGAGATAGAAAATAGACACTCACTCCATGATTAGACTCACCAAGACCACCGATAGATAACTTCAGAATCAATAAAAAAAACATATAGAAAGATCAGTCAGACCAAAGAACACCATGGCTAAAGCTTCCCATTCACAGAACATGTGCAGACTACAACTGCAAGATGATAGTTATAACTATCCAACAAGATCTTCTTGGCATAACAAATCTAAGTCAGCAACAATCCAACTTGCAACATTAGGACCTAACAAAATTTTGACTAAGCATAATTATGACTAAATAGATATTCGTCGAGACTAAGCATTAATTCAATTGACTACCATTTAGGCTAAACAATTACTCTTTCAACATCCGGCATGCCTCGGTGGTGGATTTCCAAAAAATCCAACTCAAACTTACAAATCCCTTGATCAAAATACAGAGTTCCCCAAAATAATTCAAAAAGATACATAGCTTGCTTAGTCTGAATATGCCTTTTCTCCACAACTTCATGAACATAATCTGCCAATCTTTAGAGTCATGCATAAGAAGCTCAACCTGATCAACATTAGCCACCATTGGCATTGGAGGCTCAATTAGCATTGTTTTAGCTATCTGCACAATTGGCTCTAAATTCATCTTTGATCCATTCTCTTGCTCTTTCTTGTCCTTCACTTCTCTCTCTGAAGATTCCCCCCTTTTTTGGAACATGTTGCCCTTCATCTTCACTGTGATTCTTTTCCTCAAATACTTTTTTCTCCATCTCCTTTGCTTTATATTCCTACACCTATGTTATCCAATATTGTCTTTCCTTCTTGAGTTGCTCCACCTCTTACACCAAACTAGCTTCATGACTAATGAAAAAACCAATTGTGACCAATTCATATGGATGCTTTAACACAATACTCAATCTTTCTCTCATAGATTTCCATGCCTCCATCATACTATCCATCATCTGTTGTTTAAGTACCTGCACATCCCCTTCAGACATCAAAATCCCATTGACATCTACCTCTTCTTGACCCAATGCTTGCTTCTCCAAATCGAGCAATGGCTTGAATCTTTGATCATATATCAGATTTTGAACCTACAGTTCCACATTCTTGCTAGCCAACTTCTCCATTTCATTTTTACCTTCTCCTCCAATGTTAAGGTCTAGTCTTTGAACATTCCCAAATACATTTTAACTCTGGATAGCTCACTTTGATGTTTCCCCAATAGTTGTTGAACCTCTTCTTTGTGTTTTCCCTTCACTTCTTCCAACTCCAATTTGAGGCCCTACATCACGTCCTTCTGTTCTTGAAGTAACACTCGTGCTACTCTTGAATCTACCACTAACTGCATTTGATTCTCAAAATGTATCTATTGCTTAGTGAGAAAATTATAAACCCCTACTAGCATCTTCACAGCCATGCATGTACCCTCAATGACCATGCTTTCTTGAAAGCCTTTAGTTGATGTACCTTCAAAATTCAACTACTTTGCCACATTCAAGACTTTAGTGCTCATCTTTCTCTTTTTTGAAAAAGTAAACACTTTACCCAATTTGGCTGGTGTTTGCTCCTTCACCTCTAGCTTAGGAACAGAGATATCCGTCTTTTTCATAGAGCGCACCATTTTTGGAGTCTGCACACACTTAAAGGCCTCTTCTTCTATGTATCCTGCCTGCAACAAAAATTTGAAGGATGCCAACTTCTCTGAATCATCTCCCAACCTTGCTGCTAAATCCACTTTTTGATTTGAAAATTGATCCTTCTTTGCCAATAATGCCTTCTCCACAACTTTAGGTTGTGGTTGCACCTTTGAATGACCTTCTTCATTTGTAACTTTATGAGAAAAACTAAATAAAGCAGCCATGTATGTAGACAA
This sequence comes from Adiantum capillus-veneris, assembly GCF_014529385.1. Classification (NCBI taxonomy): domain Eukaryota; kingdom Viridiplantae; phylum Streptophyta; class Polypodiopsida; order Polypodiales; family Pteridaceae; genus Adiantum; species Adiantum capillus-veneris. The sequence continues at coordinate 100,092,049 of NC_140952.1, forward strand.
TCTACTACCATTCTGAGCCTTCTTTTATCTAACAGATAAACTTCAGTAGATATCTTGTCATACAACCAGTTACCTCAATTCACATTATCCCCTTGCTCTGCAAAACACAAGGGCACATAATTCTCCTTGGACATGTAATCGAACATGATCAGAAAACATAGTCTCTCCAATTACCACCTTAATTGTTCCCTTTTGAAATCGCTGACATTCTTCAACATATAATAATTTCTGCCACCCTCAAAAGGACCAATCTCCCTTTTATCAATAATTTAGAGCATTTAGAGATCATAGTAATACCTTTCAATGGAAGTTTGAATACCTGTGCTACGAGCTCAGGAGATATAGACAACGTTGATCTAGAAATCATTCCCTTGGTCTTCCTCAAAATTTCTAGCTAGGACTTTGCATAGTCATTTTTCTTCCATTCATCCCATGAAAGAGATGAAAATGCCTCCGATCTGGCTCTCTGCAACCATACTGCATTCTCCTCTATTTTGATGCCAAGGGAGACTTTGAAATCTGTGAAAGGATCTATGAGGGACTATTGAAGATTTACTGTGTTGTGGGGAGTCTCCACAATAGCATCTTTCTCAACCAAGCCTTCTTCTTCCTCAGGGCTACTTATGTCAGCATTGACTACTGGTCCCTTGCAATGCAGTTGCCTTGACGGCTCATTATTATCAGGCTCCAACTACATGGTGCAACTATGCTTCCCTCTCACCATGGCTAAAGGAAAATGTACAGTGGGAGCGTACTTGAAAAACTTTGGTGACAACATATGCAAAGGTTGAGCGCGATAGATGTGATGGCTGACACCTTCAATTATCGCACCCCAATTCTTACTCACCTCTAATCGTACCCTCTTTGTGATTTCACTTAGTGGGGAATCGTACCCTCTTTGTGATGATTTCACTTAGTGGGGAATCAACTCGCAACTCTAAACATCCTTCAAAATTTCCTTCATTAGAAAATCTGACCCACCAAAATCTGATCTGAGAAAATAGCCAATAGTGTAACGATTCTAATCAACCACAATAGTTTCACCTCTTTTAGAGTTTTCAACCTTAGGTCCTTGAAGCTATAATCAAGAGTCTATCAACATATATTAGGATGCTTCATCTTTGGCTTCCCAGAATCTTTCCCTTACAAGACCGGCATGTCTACAAACTCCAACGCCGGAACTCTTTTATTTTTTTCTCTTGACTTTTAATACTCTTAAGGGACACATGTCTAACAAATAGAATTGAACTACCTTCACCCTTATGGATACTAAGGCCTTAGTAGGCCAATAATTTAAGACATGTTGCAACCTGCACTTTTTTCCTCCCAAAACTTGTAATATTCAATAGTTCAAATGTTTTTATTGTTTAGAGAACTGTTCTTTGGGAACACTTACTCACTTTTAAAGGTCTTTTTGATGTTCACCTTTACAATATTCTACCTACCATGAGAAAATTGAGCGACGACTTTACGACCCGTCAATTGCTCACAATGAAAATTGATCATGAGTGATGACTTTACAAGGTACAACATTACACAATGAGTATGTGCACGCTTGCGTGCATGCACACACACACACACACATAGAGAGAGAGAGAGAGAGAGAGAGAGAGAGAGAGAGAGAGAGTGTCATGTCAACATTCAAGAAGCTCAAAGTGGGCAAGGAGATGTCGATGTTCCGCATTAAGAAGCCATTGCCTACATTCAAAATTTCTTTCAACCAGAGGATCCAAATGCATCCTTGTCAAGTTTTGGGGAGTTGTTTGCCGTTCATACCAAGGCCTCTGAATCTGTTGCCATCTTGAAGGAAGACTCTCGTGCTATAAACTTGACTTGGAGCTCCCCGACCATCAACTATAAACGGTACACTTTGTTCACACAAGCACAATAAGAGGTGAACATCCTTGAAAGCTCCAAATGCTCGTCTCAATAGAGCTTGTGGGAAAAGGTGTGGGCAATAGAATTCTTCTTTTGAATGAGCTCTCACAGTTGCAATTGCATGCTAAATAAGGTTCTTGATGTGGGGGTCCTTCTGAAAGGAAATATGACGTAGCTAAGTAGATAATTTAGTTGATTACTTAATGGAGAGAGATAATTTTCACACATAAGAGATTATAGAGTAGAGAGAGAGAGAGAGAGAGAGAGAGAGAGAGAGAGAGAGAGTACACACAATATATGTGGTTCACCCAATGTGGCCTACATCCATGGGAAAGGAGCCACTTAATGGCTTTAGTACTTCAAACAAGAAGTAGGTTACAAAGGTATTATACCCTTAATTGAGCTCCCACCTTGCTTCAATCTCACCACCTCACACCCACCTTGTTGCATCAACTTCACATTGTGAAATGTGTGTAGAAATGGCTTCCTTTTATAGGCCAAAAGGGCTTCCCTCTCTCATGAGAGGCAGCCATGTGTAGCCGCCCTTGTGTAGATAGGTCCAAATCGAACCCTCCAATCCGCCCATGTGTGGCCGCCCTTGAGAAGACAAGTCCTCCTTTGAAATTGTCCACTGGCATTGAATTCCACCACCGGCCATCGGCCATTGACTTCCAAACACCAGCCAACCGATCGGTCGTTTTTTGACCACTTACCGGCCACCATCCGGCCATAATATTTGGGTGGATGGGCATGAAAAATTTGGTTCTTTACGAGTGATTTTTCTTCAGGCACGATGGCTTCTCCTCATAATGGGGGCCTTATAAATGTGCATTTTTACCACAAAAAATTACAAGGGTTAAATCAAGCTCCATTCTTAACAATCTCCCACTTGGATACGGATCTTCAAACCAAACATGTGACTGCTTTCCATCCTGGCTTCTTATCCTTGAATGCCAATTGAAGATGAGAAAAAGCTCAACTTCTCCTTATTGACCACCTTTGTAAACATGTCTGTAGGATTTCACTTGTATGCACCATTCCTAGATTTAGTTGTCCCTCTTCCAAAAGACTGCGTATGAAGTGATATCTCACCTCAATGTGCGTTGTCCTTGAATGAAAGGTTGAGTTCTTCACAAGACGGATAGTGCTTTGTCTATCACTGTACAAGACACAATCGTCTTGTTTGAATCCAAGCTCTTCTAAGAATATGTGAAGCCACATAATTTCTTTGCTTGCCCCGTCATTGCTACATACTCTACTTCCGTGGTGAAAGTGAGACCACTTTCTATAGCTTTGAAGCCCAATTTACTGCTGTGTCTACAACCATGAATACATAGCCACTAGTGCTTCTTCGAGTGTCTTTGTCCATATCTGCATTAGTATACCCTTCTAGAAAAATATCAGTTCCTCCAAAATACAAAGCATTTGTTGTTGTCCCTTTTAGATACCTAAGTATCCACTTCATAGCTTGGTAGTGCTCTTTAACTGGGTTGTCCATGAACCTACTTACAACTCCCACTGCATGTGCAATGTCTGGCCTTGTCCAAACCATAGCATACATAAGAGAACCTATCGCTCCAGCATATGGAACTTTAGACATATAAGCTATCTCCTCTTGTGTCTTTGGACACATATCCTTGGTTAGTTTAAAGTGACCAGCCAAAGGTGTAGAAACTGTTTTTGCATTTTGCATTGCAAACCTTTCTAGTACCTTCTTGATGTAATCCTCTTGAGATAGCTTTATTGTCTTCTTTGTCCTTTCCCTTTATATCTTCATACCAATATCCTCTTTGCAGCACCTAAATCTTTCATTGAAAAAGATTTAGGCAGATCCTCTTTTAGGTCTTTGATGTCCTGCATGTTAGCAATTGCAATCAGCATGTCATCAACATACAACATTAGGATTATGAACTTCCCATCTCCAAAATTCTTTGTGTAGACGCAGTGATCCGAGTTGCATCTTGTGAATCCATGATCCAACATCCATCGATGAAACTTTAAGTACCATTGTCTTGATGCTTGCTTTAAACCATACAAGCTCTTCTTTAATTTGCAAACCTTTTACTTTACACCCCTTTGGTTGAAGAATGTAAATTTCCTCCTGTAAGTCACCGTGAGGGAATGCTGTATTTACATCCATTTGCTCAAGATTTAGATGATGAGCAGCCACACAGCTTAAGACATGAGTTCATTTCTACAACAGGATAAAATATTTCATTGAAGTCAATACCTTTCTTTTGAGAAACCCTTTTACCACAAGCCTAGACTTGTACCTTTTCTTCCCACCTTCTTCTTACTTTAGCTTATACACCCATTTGTTCTGAAGTACTCGCTTACCTTTAGGCAACTCAAACAACTTCCATGTTTGGTTGCGATGTAATGAGTCCATCTCCACTTGCATGCTCTTCATCCATTCTTCTTTGGATTTGTGTTGCATAGCTTCTTCGTATGATTGTGGCTCTCCAAAATCTGAGATCAAGAGATGGTTGAAGAAAGGAACGAACCTTTCTGAAGGTCTACTTTCTCTTGTAGATATTTGGAAAATAGGTTGAGGCTCCTCATTTGGTTGACGTTGTTGCACATTGTCACCGTTTGCAGTCCTTGAGTCTTCACCGTCCTCAAGCTCCATGTACTCATCACCTATTTCTCCTGTTTGTTTTCTTTCCAAGTAATCTTTGTACATATTTTTTTCGTTAAAAATTACATCCCTACTCCTAAAGATTTTACCATCTTCAGGATTCCATAGGAGATACCCAAAGTCACCTTCTCCATAGCCAATGAAGAAACACTTTTTGGACTTTGCATCTAGCTTTGATCTTAGGCTTCTATCTATGTGCATGAAAGCCTCACACCCAAACACTTTGAGAAATTCATATTTCACCGGTTTACCTATCCATACCTCTTTTGTAACTCCCCCATCCAATGCCGTTGAGGGTGACCGGTTGATTAAGTACATAAACGTACTTACAGCTTCTGCCCAAAGCTCAAGCGGTAGGCCTGTATGTAGTTGCATGCCTCGTGCTCGCTCCATGATTGTCCTATTCATCCTTTTTAAAATCCCATTTTGTTGAGGTGTCCTTGAGGTTGTCTTTTGCCTCAAAATGCCATTGCTAGCACAAAAGATTTCAAAAGCTTGGCTGCAATATTCACCTCCATTGTCGAATCTGAGGCATTTAACCTTGGTACCTATTTCATTCTCCACAAAGGCTTTCCACCTTTGACATATGGAAAACACATCAGATTTATTCTTCATGACATAAACCCATGTTTTTCTAGTCGCGTCGTCTATGAATGTTACATAATACAATGAGCTACGAAGTGATGCTGTACTTGCAGGACCCCAAATACCAGAATGAACCAGCTCAAGCTTTTTATTTTTTCTTTTATTTCTTGATTTTTAAAATTTTACCCTCTTTTGTTTACCATAAACACAATCTTCACAGAACTCTAAGGCCACTTCTTTCAAACCTGGTAGAAGCTTCTTTGTTTGAAGGATTTTCATTCCTTTGGCACTCATATGCCCAAGCCGGTAGTGCCACACCGCACTGTCGACTTTTGTAGTTGTTGCACAAGCTGAAGGTTGCGTGCTAACAGTACACAATTAAAGTGTACCAACCTTTTCTCCTTTCGCAACCACCAAAGATTTGTTTTCGAATGCAATGTTGTGACCTTCATCGTCCAATTGTCCTGTAGAGATCAATTTTTTGCAAAGAGAAGGAACATGCCTAACATCTTTAAGCTTCGATTCATTTTCGTTAGTAGTTTTGACACAAACTGTACCTTTGCCGGCAATTTCACAAGCTGCATCATCTCCCAAGTATACATACCCAAAATTACCTTTGGTGTAATCTTGGAAATGTTGCTTGTGTGGTGTTGCATGGAATGAAGCCCCAAAATCTACTATCCAGGAATTAGACACATTGTCTAATGAGAGAATTAGAGCATCTAACTCTACTTTACCTGCCATATTGGCCTCCGATGTTGGCCGTTTGTGTTGAGATTTCGACTCCTTCTTTTTCTTTGACCATCAATCCTTCTTGATGTGGCCCTTCTTGCCACAGTTCCAACATTTAAGAACTAACTTTATGCCTAACTTGCTCCGTCTTCAACGATCACGACCCCTTTGGTTTTTGAACCTCTCCTTAGGCCTTTCTCTTGTTTCCACTGACAGTGCAGCACTTGATGATTCTCCTGTGCTTCTCCTTTGCATTTCCTCACTTAGGAGAACATCCACATATCATCAAACTTAAGATTATTTGTGCCAAAAATAGAATTACTTACAGCCATCACGAGCCTATCCCAACTATCCGATAAAGACGATAGTATAAGGAGATCTCGCACTTCGTCATTGAAATTTATTTTCATCGATCAAAGTTGACTTATGTTGGTGTTAAAGTCATTTAGGTGTTCTACAAATAAACCATTCTCTGCATCTTTAGATTGAACAAGTGCTTCATTAGAAATACCTTACTAGATGCCAATGGGTTCTCGTAGAAGTCGTCAAGTCACTTCATCAAGTGCTCCGTGGTCTTCATCTCTGAAACATTGAAGGCCACCGTTAAAGTCATTTAGGTGTTCTGCAAATAAACCATTCTCTGCATCTTTAGATTGAACAAGTGCTTCATTAGAAATACCTTACTGGATGCCAATGGGTTCTTGTAGAAGTCGTCAAGTGACTTCATCAAGTCCTCCGTGGTCTTCATCTCTGAAACATTGAAGGCCACCGTTGACGCTAAGCATACCGGATTGTTCCCAGTGACTTTCAATCAAGGAGAATCCATGCTTCATCTACCATCGTTGCGGGATTCTTTGCAAGACCACCTTGTGGCAAATAGAGGTCCTTTGGTAAAGATAGTCTTCAATTTGCATCTTCCAATGTTGGTAGTTTTTGCCGTTGAACTTCTCAATCTTGAGCTTCCCTTCATCCGCCATTACTCCCACTCAATTCAATGAATCTTTTTTTTGAGATAATTTAGCTACAAGCAAACTTTGCTCTGATACTAGTTGTTAGGAAATATGATGTAGCTAAGTAGATAATTTAGTAGATTACTTAATGGAGAGAGATAATTTTCACACACAAGAGATTATAGAGTAGAGAGAGAGAGAGAGTACACATGATATACGTGGTTCACCCAATGTGGGCTACATCCACGAGAAAGCAACCACTTAATGGCTTTAGTACTTCAAACAAGAAGTAGATTACAAAGGGATTATACCCTTAATTGAGCTCCCGCATTGCTTCACTCTCACCACCTCACACCCACCTTGTTCATCAACTTCACGCTGTGAAATGTGTGTAGAAATGGCTTCCTTTTATAGGTCAAAAGGGCTGCCCTCTCTCATGAGAGGCAGCCATATGTATCCGCCCTTGTGTAGATAAGTCCAAATTGGACCCTCCAAGCTGCCCATGTGTGGCTGCCCTTGAGAAGACAATCCTCTTTTGAAATTGGCCACTGGCCATTGAATTGGGCTACTGGCCATCGGCCATTGACTTCCGACCACGAGCTACCAGCCATTGACTACCGGCCACTGACCAACCAACCGATCATTTTTCGACCACTTTTCGGCCACCGTCCAGCCAAAATATTTTGGTGGAAATGAATATTCCGAAGGCCGTGAAAATTTTCGTTTCACACGAGTGAGTTTTCTTCATGCACAATGGATTTTTCTCATAATGGGGGCCTTACAAATGCGCGTTTCTACCAAAAAAACTACAAGGGTTAAATCAGGATCCATACTTAACACTTTTGATGTCTGCTTAGTAGACCATCAATAGAACATGAGATAGAAAGAGATGAGGTTTCTGATGTGGACAAGGATGTGGAGTGATGAGGCACAAAGGATACAAAGTCCTTTGAACTGGCCAAAGGATTTGAGTGACGGCAAGCCAAGATTTGATATGTATATGGACATGAGATATTATCATGATTATGTTGACTTGAAGATTGGTAAGGCATGACTTCCTGTGTATATTGGCTTTCATGACATGCTTTTGCAATGTGCATATGCGATTGGTTTTAATGACAAAATGTAGCCAAGGCCGTAGCATGCAAAGTGAAGCAGCAAACATCACCTCATGGGAGTGCAACGAAGAATCTTGCACACTACTTTGTAAAGGCTTTGTATGCAGTTTGTGGGGACAGGTTGGTCTTTGGTACATAGGTCAATTGAATCAACACCCCTCATCTATACATTGACAAGGTGATGATTTGCTACTACATTTGGAAGATGAATATGTATATATTCTTCAAGATGTGTTTTAAAGATAAATTTCAGCATATAAATGCTGCAATAAAAGAGCTAGTTCTAAATTAAAGCATCATAACTCTCTTGAGTTCAAGATCATGACTTGTTGCAAAAGAGTATCTATGTGATCTTCTAGATATTACTTGAGAGACAAAACCACACCATGCTTTATAGTATCAAGGAAAAAATACTTGGCTAATGCATCAAATACCTTTTAAGATGCATTTGACAAATGGTTGTTATGCTACGTCCAATAAGGCTTGTTCCAATCCAAAATATAAAGTGGGGAGGGATTCTAGCCCTCTATGTGTCCTCATATCCAATCTTAGGGCCACGATGCACTGGGCAACCCAAAGGAGAGAGAGAGAGAGAGAGAGAGAGAGAGAGAGAGAGAGAGAGAGAGAGAGAGAGAGAGAAAATTAAACGCAAGCAAGGACTACAAGGGTTAGAAATGCATACATTCCCAACTTCATGCAAAGTTACTCAAATGATCACAAAGAAAGTCTTTCAATTTATGAAAAGGTTAAATGATTGCCTTGTAGGCTCGAGTTGCCACCTAGTTGGTCGAAAGTGATGCCTCAAGTAAACCTATGAATTTCTCTTATGGAGACACTTGTTATTCTCAACATGATTAGCTTGTGAACATCTCCAGCTATGAACGTTTCTTAAGTACATGGTTAAGATGGCAAGCTTTGCAGAGATTATACAAGAAAGCAAAGTACTGATATGGACACTCAGATGCAAGAAAAACTTGGATGATTGGTCTAGGGCTACCCGTGTTGTGATTTCAACATGCGTTAAATAAATTCTAGAAATTTTGATCACATTCTGTGGTGATAGACTCGTTAAGAGACAATTAGCATCCAGCTTGTAATCTTAAGCACCTCAAGGCTCAATCTGAGCTTGAGGTTGGTTCTGTTGTTTTATGCTATGCTTAATACAATTCATTCATGAATTGGTGAGTTTCTCTATTTTTTTTGAAAAAGTTCGTATCCAAAGGTAAGATATCAAAAAAACATTAGGGTTGCGGGAGCGGCATCTTCTCAAAGTCTACTACCTATGAAGTGCAATGGGGACAGCTTGCAACAGGGCCGGATTTTGCATTGTGTGCTAGCCATCGAGGCACTCTGGGGAAAGGGTGAAGCGTGAGGGGTTCTTGGGAGGGAGGCCCTTGCACCCCTGCCTAGGGTTCGCACCATGGTCTTCACCCCCCTTGATTTTTGGCATGTCAAGAGAGGTCGTGTCTCGCCCCTCTCTTGAGAGGAAGCTTGACGACCAAGCGAAGAGAAGTCGAAGATCTAAACAAACTGCAGCATGCAATTGGTGGTGGGTGGCATTGATCCGCCTCATGGTGGCAATGCACAACCCAAGATTTGGCATGTTCAAGGACTCTCAATATGGCGCGAGGCTCTATTTCAATAGCTTGGTGATGGTTCTTGATCTTGGTGCTTTTCTCTTGATGGGTGGGGATCCTTGGCTTTCTCTGCTTGGGGTGTCATCGACTAGGTACGCTAATGCGAGGTGATGGAGGCCAATAACTTTGCCCTATCTACAACCTTATCTCTATTGTTTGGTTCCCTACAGCCTAAACATCGTGTTATGCTCTATGTTTTTTGTGGGATGGTTTGGTTCTCACAATGATGTTTGTATATTTGATGTGTGTTTTCTTGAGGATGACCTTTCTTGAGAGTGGTAGGCCTTGCAAGCTCAGTGGCAACCTTGAGATGGTATTGAAATATGTTTTTATATGTGTCCGTTGTAATCGATATATCTGGTTTATGTCTATGGACTCTGTTGTATCTGTGGCTTGCATCGAGCACAATTTATCTTGTAATTTTTTTAAGGTTATTTTACTAATACGTATGTCCCTACAATCTTTTTTGAATTTGTTTTGAGGAGAATCTGAACAGATGTTGTTGCAGCTTTGAGGGAAAATGGTAGAAATGTAAAACTATTCAATCTTAGGATATTTTGCTTTGTTCCTATCTCTATATACACGTGTCTAGGAGTGCTTATATTTTTTTAATATATATATTTGTCTCTCTCTTTCTCTCGTAGCAGCGAGCATCACAAGAACGCAGGGAGTCGATGCTGGCAGGGTGCTCTCTCTCGCGCGGATGTTCTGGAGCCCATGCAAGCAGCACCAAGGTGGGTAGCTCTGCAAACAGGGCAAGGGGAGACGTCGCTCTGTTGAGGATGAGCCAGATTGTGAAGGAGTCCGAGATGGGAATGAAGCAGAAGGCCTCAACACATGAGGAGTTCATTTCCTTCCAGAGGTGCACGGCTGCAAGGGTGGGTTGCAGATCGATTAGCAGTTAGGGACAGGACAAGCACCTCTGCATCGCAAGGCGGGGGATGGTGGGGAATCTTTATGCCGGCTTGGGGTGACAAAGCAACAACAGGCCACGGCATCGCGAGGCAAGCGGGAGGGCTCGCGTGGGAACAACAAAAGGGTCGACTTTTCCTTTTGCAAGAGCGGGGCGAACAACACCTTGCTGTTAAATTAATTAATAACGCAGTAGTATAGACCCAGTATGGAACTTTTGCTAAGTAATAAATTGCAGCTAGATGATTCAATGACAAATGTAAATGAGTTACAGTATTCACATGAGTTATCTCTATTTCTCTTATGTATTCAATAATTCCTAATTTTGAAATAAAAATTCATGCACGAAGACACGCTTATAGAGGACCGTATCACTCAAGCATCGTGCAGACTAGCCATCTTTTGTGGGAAGGTGTGTAAGATAAATACATGGAAACATGCTTGCAGTGGATTATGTCCCTCAAGGACTGACGAGAGTAGCTACCTTTTGCAAAATGGTGAGGTTTCTCAAATGAGTATCCACGAGCATCATGTATTTGTTTTCCTTGGTATGACTCATAGTCAAGGGGACGACTATGAGTACAAAGGCAAGGTAATGGGATTGGATTTTGGTAATAGCCCTTATCAAGGTTTAGTTATTCGAATTCATTTGTTGACATCCTACAATGTTTCAAGGAAGCTAGAATAAAGTTTTCGGCTTAAAATATGATTTTCTCTTTCTAGGGTAGAGAGAGAAAATACTCCGCAATGCCTAAATTGGAGATGCAAAGGTAATGGTCATGGTCATGCTAGATTCTAGATGAGCTATATATTTTTGGAAAAATAAAAAACCATTCATAATATACCTATTTAATTAACATAAATTTAATTTTCTCGTGTTAATTTTGAGAGCCAATATACATGAAAATTTTACTTTAATATATGAAATCAATGAGAATGGTGATGCCAAAGTTTAAGGGAATGAAACTTTGAAGCATTCAGAAGAGACTCACATATTTCTAAGAGGTAAGTAACACATATCTGAGGATGATTATGATTCATTGATTTCAAGAGAGAGCAAATGTCACCAAATATGCTTTTTACAATTTTTGAATACTTTTTTAGAGAAACTATGTTTAGAAGTACTTTACTAATCATTTTTCTCATAAAAGCAAAAGTGATTTTCAAAAAAAGAAAAGTGCTTTCCAAAAAGGAAATATGCCTCATAACTCATAACGAAGAATCTATCATTAGATGTGAAATTTGTGAAGGTTAAGTTCTTGCTTTTTAAGGTTAAATACTTTACGTTCTTTTTTGCTAATTATAGCATGTAGCTTAATTTTAATTAGAAACCATAAGAGGAGGCTATAAACAATTTCCAGGATCTCTAAATAGGGGACACAGTGGATTTTTTGTAGGGAGAGGACTCCATGGATCAGAGAAGCGGGTTTCCACGCAGGATAGCCGTTCACAAAGACGACCATAAATTTGAGTTTCACTTGCAAAAATCATGTAACTTAGGATGCAAGTTCTCTTTGATCTCTATGTATCTATGGTATCATTTCAATGTTTTAGCCATGTTTGATACATTTTGCAGCATCTTTCCTCATCAATTATTCTCACTAGTTGTCGAGAAGGTGATGGAAAAGTTATTTCTCACGCATGAACCATGCATGGAACTCTATTAGTAAAACTCTTCTGAAGAGAAGCATGCACATTTTTGTGAATCTGCTTCTATAGGAGAAAGAGGAGATGGCAAAGAAAGAAGAAGATAATGCTTCTTCAAAGAGATGACTATGTGAGTCTATGTTTTTGATCAGAGAAGGCCAAAATTCTTGGCTAGATCAAAGAACGTCATTATGTTGGCCGATGAAAAGACCATCTTCTTGGAAAGATACACTATCATGATTGTAATCACCTTTTTTTTGTGTGGAAAATCTCACAATATGGGAGAGGCTATATTAAAAAGAGAAAACCATTACATAAGCACCATGCCTAGTACGAGCTATGGCCACTTACATTTAAAAGGGTGCTCCATCCCCGCAAACATCACATTGACATAGATATAGGGAAAAGAGTTACCCAACTACACTCGTCAAAAATCTTGCATTTTCCAATCGCAATGATAGTTTCCATGGTAGCATAGATAATCTCTACAAAGTGGGCAACTAAGAGCTCTTGTACAAACACTCGACCATTCTTGGCCTTCCAAACATGTTGGAGGAAGCTAATGACTTTACAAATCAAAGTCAATTGGCTCACCATCCTTTTACCTCCAAGGAGCAAATCATTCTTGGAAAACCCAATCTTCCAAGTCCTCACCTTACCTACCAGGCCGCTTACCCCCAAAGATTGTATTTATCATAATTGTAACTTTCCATACTACAAAAATCGTAGAGAGGGAGGTCGGCCATTTTGGTCCTCAATATTGTGACAGTCTCTCTCTCCCCCCCTCCCGTGCCCTCTCTCTCTCTCTCTCTCTCTCTCTCTCTCTCTCTCTCTCTCTCTCTCTATTTCTAGTTGGGTTAGGTGATTCCTTCCACGCATACATTTGATTATACTTTAAAAATATTGTGATAGTCTCTCTCCCGCCCTCCCCCCTCCCTCCCTCCCTCCCTCTGTGTGTGTGTGTGTGTGTGTGTGTGTGTGTGTCTCTCTCTCTAAGTTTCTAGTTGGGTTATGTGATTCCTTCCATGTATAGATTTGATTATACTTTAAAAGTGATTTTATGAATCTCTAATTCAATTATGTGAGTGATAATAAATTAGTCTATTGCTCATAAATTTTCTTACAAAATCTCCAAAATTAAAGTAAGAAATGATGCAAGTTCAAATTTTAAAAGTGATCTTTGTGAACTACAAAGTGCAGGGGAAATCATACATCTTCAAGAATTTAAAATTAAGATTTAAGATCAAACATTAAGATTTAACTTCCAGTGGAAATCATACATCTTCAAGAATTTAAAATTGATGGAGCTCTCTTCACATTTACTATACATGGTTTTTTATACATAAGCATTGTGTAGGTAATGGAGAAATAGCTCTAGGACTCTTTCATTGCCTCTCCCCCCTTTTTTTTTTTTTTTTCCAAAAAGGAGTCTATTGACTAAGAAAGTCAATGGGTTGCATTCGTTCTTGTTCATCCTTATAGTTCCATTGTTTCATTTCGTATAGAAAAAGAATACAAGAGACTATACCCCTCTATTTAAATAGAATAATGGAAGGATTGCTTTTGATAAATTGAAAATTTTTAATTTTGTTCAAAATATTGCTTTGAATGTTTTCTCCCCCTCGTATGGATAACTTTATTAGGAAAAACAAGTGAAAGAGTCACGACGGCTTTCAAAAACAATAAGAAAGTGATAAAATTGTTTAAATTGGTATCAGTGTTTGGGAAAGGATTGCATCAGCTTATTGAAAATCGACACTACCTAACTGCAAATCACGATAAACGAAAGAAAAACGGATGAAATATGTGAGAAAGTCCTTCAAACATTTTACAAATCTCAAAATTACTACTAATACTTTCGGTTTTTTTCTTTGTGAGGAGGAAACTCGATCAGTAGCCGCTTAATAAAAGAGACTTTCTTGAATGTTAACACTAATTGGAATCAAGCTATAAAATACAAAAAATGTAAAGTCATGTGAAGTTGTAAAATGAAAGGTGAAATAAACAGAATTAATTAATATATGTGTGTGTAGAATTTATTAGAATTATGCAAGGTGAAGCTTCACTTTAGTATTCTAAAACAATAGAATGTAAAAAATATATATGTGTGTGTGTGTAAAATTTATTAAAATTATGTAAGGTGAAACTTCACTTCATCGTTCTAAAACGATAAGATGCACGAAAAGTAAAGACAGGATTTAAAATGAAAGGTAAGTCTCCATCATGCACTGAAAACTATGAAAGTCCCCCTAACCCAGCCAACACTCAGGGTTTCCTTTAGAAAGCCAACACTCAGGAGATTCACCCTAGATGCTATTATTACCACTTGGAAAGGGGTGGAACATGTTGATGCTACTAATGAGGATTATATCTTTTTGAGGATTGATTTTGACAAAGGGTATGATAAATTAGAATGGGACTTCCCTCTTATGGTTGTGTTAGCGGAAGAAGTTTATCAAATTTGTGCAAATTAATTTCACTAATGCTTGAGAAAAGTTGTAGTTAATTGATGTTACTCCTCTAAGACGATCTGTGAGGTAGGGATGTCCTTTGGACCCTTTATTATTTGCCATAGCCTTATGCTTGAGATTGATAAGTGAGAAAAGGGGGAGCTCAAGGCATTTCTATTCTGGCATTGTTAAGAACCTTTGTCATCAACAATTTACTGATTATACCAATGCTATCATGATCAATCAAGACTCTAGCCACCTCTTTCCATTGCACGATTTGATTGGAGGACCTACCTAAAATTGCTAACTAGTATAAATAGCACACTATCTTAATCCAGTCTATGGCCTTGAGGGAAGTGTTGTTGAGGCTCATGCAAACAGGTAGTGGTAGGGTATTTATTACTCTTTTAACCACCAACAACAAGAGAATTGAGGGTAACCTACAAAATGATGGTGTTACTATGTTTAGGTATGAGTGATTGTATATGATGAGAGGAAAACTATACCACTTTGACACAACTAGCATGAGTGAAACAAGGACTATAAACCATAACTTGTATAGTAGTGCTAAAGTGGTTGGCAACAAGCTTACGAGGTTCACCTATAAGAAATCATCTATATGACTATGTTTGAAGGGTATTAAAAAAAACCCCTTTACTTACATGCTATGAGGTAATAAAATGACCCCGTTTTCTTGAGAAAATTATGGATTTGTTCACAAAACATAATAAAAGTCCCATTTTGTGAATACGACCTGTAACTTTTTTTTAAAAAATCCAAATGAAATACCCCTTATTTTGAGCTCACATGGTACACTGAGATATTTGGAGGTGCATCCCATAGGCAACAAGTTGGTATTCCCTACATAATACTCTAGAAAACACTAACTAATGATTTTTCACAAGAAGATGCTTTTCTCCAACATGATTACAAAGGTGTTGGTAATTAGTGCATGCGTTGATGTTCCGATAATAGTATGATTGGAGTACACATTAATACAGATCCATAGATATTTAAGCCGAATTTGGAGGATAGACCTGGTGGCCTCAACAGAAGGGCTAACGCATGACGGCCTCACCATGAAAGGCAAACAATAGGGGCACCACCTGCTTGAAATGTGGCTAGGATGCAATGACAATATATGCATCACACCACACACCATGTTAAGCAGCTGAACGTGTTATGAATTGTGGTATGAGGTGGTAGAGAAAGAAGTGAAGATAGATAGTGAGAGTTGTGAAAGTAGGTGCGTGGACTACTATTCACACGAGAGGTGGCAAACCCGCACACCTCTACATACAACGCAAAAGAAATAAACAACTATGTGACATACTCACAAATCCAACACAATAGAAAGAATGACATAACAAAAAGAGTAGATTATTTCTGGGGAGAGATAATGGACAGAGAGGGACAAGAGAGGAAGGAGGAGACCAAGGGTGCCTCGTTGATGGGTGGAGATGATGTCAAGGAATGGTGTGTAGGTAGCCTTTACTCTTGTTGAATGCCATATTCTCCACTTCAAATTGCACCAAGGCATGGCGGTTGATGATGATGGAGGTGGAATATGTGTTGATGAGTAGATTGTGTGTGCATAACCTCCTTACCGTAGTGGTGTAATGGTGTCTCCCAATGCTCCATTACATGGACTAACACTTCTAGCTATATTAGAAGTGAGGAGGCATGGTGCCTACAACTCAAAATGCTCATAACTTCTAATGACGTAGAGAGTGCATTGTGGTGAGAGCGTTTTGTTGTTTTGGTGATAGAGACCTCTCCTTATATAGGAAAAGCGGGTGGGATTTTCATATATTTTATTGGGATGTGACCTACACCATGTGACTGTGGGTCGGCCATGTCTGATGCAATGATGCTTGTGATAGAGGTCCACATAGATCCAGAATGTGGTTGTGGACATGAGTATTAGGGCGTTCCATGTGCCTAGCTAGCACTCTGAGACTAGCCAATTGAACTTCAATGGGTAAAATGGCCTCCTTACCATACACCAAGTGATATGGTGTGAATCCAATGGATGTGCAAAATGTTGTGCGATAAGCCCAAAGTGCAGTCATCAGGTGCTTATCCCAATCACTTTTGTGATTTCTTACATGTTTAGTGATGATCTTGCAAATCATACCATTTATCTTTTCCACCAAACTATTGCATTTTGGGTAGTAGGGAGTTGAGTGGCGTCGTGAAATGCCCAGCTTTTGCATCAGCTGTCCTACTAGGTCTCCTCTAAAACCTTGTCCCCTATCATAATTTATCTCAAACGGAGTTCCAAAACGACATAAAATATTTTCAAATACAAACTTTGCTACTTCCTTAGCTGTAATCTGGGTGGTAGCTACTGATTCAGCCCGCCTGGCCATGTAGTCTACACCCATGATGATATACAATTTACCTGATTGGGACCTTGGAAAAGGACCAATAGCGTCAATTCCCCATTTCTTGCAAGAGATTATAGGAGTTTGTGGCTCATAGGTGAGCCTCCTATCCCCTGCTTTTTGACATTCCTTGCATGTTTTACACCAATGGTGCACATCCCTCTGTAGACTAGGCCATAGAAACCCGGCTTGTAGAATCTTTCCTAGTAGTGATGTCAAGTGCAAAGTGTCCTGCACAAACACCATCATGCAACTTGAAATGATTTCAGTGATCTCTCTAGAATGGCCTAAAAACTTGTGTGTAGCGGAAATTAGCATGAACAGAGACTACAATGTTTAATGGCCTAAAAACTTGTGTGTAGCGGAAATTAGCATGAGCATAGTGGGAATTTCATTAGAATAGATTCCTAATGAGAATTACAAGAGTGCTTGGGTGGAGAGAGCAACAAAAAGCATAACACCTAGTTAGATAGCATGAACAATACTTTCAAAAGAGAGAGAAATTAAGCTATTGACAACAGTTGAGGACCGGATTTGCATGGAACCGGTCCCCCCTCCAAAAGGCTTTGTATTATGGTTTCTCCCATCAAGAGAGACATTGTACAATACAATTCTTTGTGTTCCTTCAAGACTAGCTAGTGCAATGAAGATGAAAGCTTCATGCACTAAGCAAAACACTTAGCAAACACAACATCAATTATCCCCGGTCTCAGACCCAAGACCTCACACACCTTCAAAGATGGTGAGAGATAGCAGGGTATGAGAGTAGATTGAGAGGAAGAAGCAGTAGTCTTACGAGAAAGATGTACATCTCCTCACATAATCACTCATATTAGCTTGGATTAGCTTAGTAATTATCATGGTAGAGGATATGGGCATGCATTGAAGCTTAGCTCTTGGTTGGATTTGCATCACAAAGCCAAGAGTTGTTGGTGTAGGCCTCCCTTCTCACAAGCTTGGAGTAGGTGGTAAGCTTTCCAATTAAAGCTTGAGAAGGAGAGAGAGTCTTCTTTACTTCAGACATGAGATTGTGTGAGTTTGTGTGTGATAATGCCTTGCAAAAATCAGCCCCTTCTCTCTCTTGGTCGACCCCTCTTGCTATTTGCTCATGCTCTACTCTCATTGGACCTCCGCAGGCCTAGCCAATGGTAATTAAGAAGTATAAGTGATAGCCTTCTGGCATGTGTCCCCCTTTCCCCTATTGTTAGAGCTTTAGGTACTTTAATAATTCAACTAAACTCTCATTGGACCCCTTTGCCTCCTGGCCAATAGGAATCAAGCAAGCCATAGGGCTGTTGAATGCTCATTGGACCCCTTGGGAGACTGGCCAATAGTCTTCTAGAGGACTTAATTCTCATTGGTTCTTTTATTAAGTGTTTTTAAATTAATTAAACTAGATTTACTCTAGCCTAATTCTCATTGGTCCACCTCCAAGGCCATCCAATAGGAATTGGGTACACCTTGTGGGCATCTGGGCTAGGGAGCTGATATGTGTCCCTCATTTCCTTTGTGTAAAGGGTGTGTGTGTGTGTGTGTGGCTTTCTCTCTCATCCCTACAAGCAAGGATCGCCCCCTCCTAAGTAGGTATTGGAAAAGACTTTTTTTGACACACACAAAGTATCCAATTCCCCTATGGTTGACCTTTGGACACAACCTTTGAATTTTGGAACCTTAGCATTTTGGAAGTCTTAATGGGCTGAACCTTAGGGTCTTTTTAGCCCATTGTTGCAGATGGCCCCCCCTTTGGATCCCTACTGTGGCCGGTGTGCTAGCTTAACCAATATTATAGCTTTTTCTCCCCTGGCACTTCCCCATATTAAATGATCAGTTTAAAATGAGAAAATCATTTAGGAGAATTAGATATTGATTATTATGACATTACCTCTCTCTTGAAATCATAGTCGTTCTCGACTATGGTGTAGAGAAGATAAAGCATATTCATGAGTCCTTTTCTTAGCGAGTAGAGGATCCCTATGTTACCCTACGACATTGTGCGCTCCTTGCCGCACTGTCGAAGCAAGGGACTTGCCAATACACCGTATGCGAGCCACAAACGGCTCCAAGCACACAACAAGCCTAAACTAGCAAGCTCAAGAAAACAAAGGGTGTGTCACTCACCGCTCTACGCTCGCCTTCGTGGTGGATTCCTCGCCGCGATGAAGAAGAAGCTGCAGTCGTGCCGCGCTCAACCGCTTCGCCGCCGTCGTGCCTTCGTAATGCTCGATCGCACACACACTCTCCCTTTCTCTCTCTCTCTCTCTCTCACACACACACACACAAGGAGGTGAAGAAGAAGAAGATGGAGATGGAGCAAGAGCACTCTTCAATTGCACAAATGAGAGAATGAGTAAAAATTAGGTTTAGTTGGCTTTTATAGGAGCTCACCCCATTCACACTTGGGCGCCCATGCTTAACCAACTAATCCCTTGAATGTCCAAGTTAAAGTGCGCCTCTCATCGGTGATCACTCTACCTTTCCCTATTGGTCCGACAAGCCCGGTACCTGACTCTACCAAATACATAATACACGTCCGTCGTAGGTGATGTGGTGTCCGTGTGCCGTGAGGGTTAACATGCCCCCCTTCCTGATGTAGATTCCGTCCTCGGAAGCTATTGAGTTGAAGCTGGGTCGTCGAGGTGGAAGAGCATTTGAGATGAATGTCCTTAGCCTTCTTCAGTCACTGTAAAATCAAACAACATTGGCACAGTAATTGCATTCTCTTAAAAAGCATATGCAGTTTTAGGTAGACACATTGATTGGTAACAGAATTTCAAACAATTTATTAGCAATGAACATTAAATTGCAATGTAATCAAATGCATAAACTGATGTAAAGGCAAAAAATTAAACAAGTCTGGGGTCGCTAATTTGACGGTCGAAAAGCACTAGAGATCGAATATTAATACCATGGGTAAGCTTCTTAATTTTCTGTGGTCAATTAAGTTGTTTAATCGCGAGAGCCAAGTATTCATGTTCAAGGGCTGACTAGAGGCTATATCTAGAAAACCTTGTAGTTAAGCTACCATAAAAGGAATTTCTCATGAAATCATCGCCTGGCTGATTACTTTTTCTTTGACCCCCCAAGGTCTTTTCACAGTGATTCAATTATGATGTGTGTGCTTATTTTGTATGCCTTGGGTTTTTTGCTTTTCAAGGAAAAGCGCCCACACTGGGAACCTCTAGGGCTCTAGTACCATAGGCAATACATGTGAGTGAAGTACCAAATCAAGCTGAGATTTCTCTTCCAGCTTAAAATTTTACATTGTGGCACTTTGATTTTTTGTTTGTTCATTTTCAGCATTTAAATTTTGTAACTTTGGGGGGTCATATAACATTGTTACACTCCCCAGGCTCATCACATTAGTAAACTCCCTTTATAATACTTAAGCTAAAGGTCAATAGGGTTAAGCCCACTAGAAAGCCCTAGTACATTTCATACAATGCTGCCTAAATCGGATTAAGAACCTAAGTAACCATTGTTTATTAGGAAGGCATTCCCCATGGTATTAAGAGAAGATTTCTAATACCTAGCTTGGTCAAACTAGCTTAGTCAGACTGCTTGATTTTTAAACCTAGACAAGTGATTATGACAAAACATTACATTGAATTAAATGTTTGATACTAAGCAAATGCGCTGAATAGTATGCTACCAATCACAATCAAAGCAGACAAACATGGATGCAAAAAGATAAGGGCAATGCTAATGGATAAGAAACACCTGTTTGTGTTGATGGTCGCGCTTGATTTGAAGGTTCCATGAAGGTCCAAATCCTATCAATAGCAACACGCTCCTGTACACACTAGGAAACAAAAGGAATACCTCCAGGAGGCACATTAGTGGGAAAAGAGAACTTCGCTAATCACTCAACTCTAAAACAGAAACACTCCTATCGTACTAATCTTACCTACCCTCCATCACTCAAGTGATGAGGATCAAAGGTGTTTTATGGCATAGGTTTCTGTTTCACTGTACCAGATGTGACATGTGTAGGTCTGAGTCAATGTTTTGATTTTAATGTGCATACTCGTTTGCTAATTGCTCTTGCTCTTTTTTTTTCTCTTTTTTTTTTTTGTGAGTATAAAGCTTTATATGTACATTCCCTAAGATTGGTGATTAAGAGGTCAGGGAAAAAGGTTGAGAGGGAAACAAATGAATGATGACTGTCAGCAAACACTCCCCCCTTCCTTGGGTAGATCATACCGTTTGAAATGAGCTTTGTCACCCTTTGAAACCAATTGTTCCAGTTGGTAATAGGTGAGGATTTTTGCCAGTAGTTTTCTATTACCCTAGGTGCCTCGTCAAGTTGCAACGGTGGTAAGGTACTCTCCCAAGATTGAACTTGAAGTGGTTCATCAGGTGATTCTTGAACACTGGGAGTTGTGGATTCTTTTGTAGCTTCATGGAGATCCACTACTATAGATGGAGGCTGTGTAGAAGCTTTTACCTCTATGGATGTATTACATGATGAGCTAGAAGCTTCATGGGACTCCCCCCTTCCTGAGCTAGGTGGAACAAATCGTTCTTTCTTTGGTACCCAAACTAGCTCGGGAGCGGGTGTGTAGCATTCTGTGATTTTTTCCTTTCCACGATCATTGATTCGTTTTGGAGCTACGGGATTGGGTTTACATGGGTCAGGTGATAGGTAAGAGCACAATCTACGTTTTGGCACCCAGATTTGATCATTTCCTTGATAGTAGCCTTGGGCTTCCAATAGTCGTTTAGGGATCCATCGCAACATTTTCTTACTTTTCTTGGAGCGAGTGGTACATTTCTTACAAGGCTTCTGTTTTTTAGCACTAGCTATGGTCACTAAAGAAGCTTTAGGGACCCACTTGTATGTTTTCTTCGTTACATTAGGATGAGTCTTGTCAGAAGCGATATGCATTGCTTGTAGCATATTTAAGGGTATAGGAATTTCATCCCCCTCAGGTGTTACCCAGGTCGTCCCCCTATTTCCCCAAGTGTCTATGGTTGATGCTATGTGTACCCAATCTACATTGTCTGATTCCGTCATACCCGGTAACACATCCATGTAAGGAGAATCTTGGCCAATGTCTGTATCCTTCTTACAAGTGTAACAATATTGTAGTGGGGCCGAGTGAACTGTGGTGTCAGAGCGATGATCAATAATGGTTTTACTCCCTAAGGGGTGTACCTTACCAGTCACCAAATCCACTCTAAGGACAGAGTCTTGGAATTGCAAATAGACATGATTTTTAGACCAATCGTGAACCATTTGTGCTTCCCTCATGAATGGTCGTCCTAAAATCATTTCATATGACATAAGGTGTTTAGAGAAATCCATTACAATGAACGTATGTCGTACCTTGTGTCCTAGAACTTTGATCTTAAGATCCTTGAGCATCCCCATAGGTTTGGCTATGGTACCATTTGCCATCTTTACCACAATGTTAGTAACACTGAGGCGGGGTTTTCCCATGGATTCCCAACAATCTTTTGTAACGATGCTAACTCCCGCACCACCATCAAGAATTCCCTTTATAGTTAATCCCTTGGTAGTGATGGGTAGGGTCGCATTAGACTCGTCGCCTTCAAAATACTGCCCTAATTCGTTAATGGGTACCTCGATCACAGACTCGTGTCCATCTAAGTCAAGTGATTGCACATGATTTTCCTCATCAATCATAATCGAGTCAGGCCTATTTGGTTGCGCAAACTACGGTAATCCCGTTCGTAGCTCTCCGTTAAGGAATGCTCGAAGTGCAAGGAATAACTCAGGATCTCCATACAGCTTTGCTATGATCGTGGTTCGGACCTCAGAAGACATGAAGTCCACTAGTTTGGCAACATTCATTGGCGTTTTGCAGGGTGTAGGTCCTTGACTAGGAACTGGTGAGGATGGAATCTCATATTCCTCAATGGGATCAGGTATTCCTTCGTTAAACATCCTTTCCAACAAGAAGGGTGTATGCTCACTTTCTGATGTCCTGTCCTCACTCCCTTCTTGGATGATACTAGATATGGCTAACGGTCTATGGTTCATGTGGGGTGGATGAACTTGCGTGGGAAACACTGTGTCATGAATTTTGACCTGCATGGGTTCTGGTTCTAGTTTCCTTTGAGTCTTCTCCACTAAACCTCTTAGATGTTTCACCTGCTCAATCTCGTCTACTGGGTTTGGGTACGTCCCAATCTTCTTTTTACGATTCTTCCCTTTTTGCCCCTGCGGTTTATCTTGGGGGTCTTGGATTGGATTTGGAAACACTTGTGGTGTTTTCAGAGGCTCTTTATGGTTTTCTCTCATTCGGTATTCATTTGGTTCCATGTTACGGTTTTCTTTGTCGGTCTTTCCCTTTGTGGTATTGGTTCTAGTCTCCATTGTCTCGATTGAATCTGAATCATCCTCGAGGTCATTCATATACACGGGGTCATCTCCTGTTCCTATGTTTGTTTTGGAACTTGGCTTTGAATTTTCCGTATTCTGCGACTTCTTCCTTCGTGTCTTCTTTTTCTTTGCTTGGATAACTGACGCGGTATCTCTCTCTTCGAGGATATGTCCTAGCCCTTGAAGCATGGACCGTGTAATCGCATAAGTGGGTGCAACGGGTGGTATTGGCGATGTCACACTAGCAATTTCGACCAAGTTCAGGGGTGTGATTTTAGGCGCATTTGGGTTATAGGGGCATTGGGCAATCAAGTGATCTATGCCACAACGATTACATGTGAGTATTGGCATTGCAGACGTGCTCCCTTGATTCATTTGCATCTGTGCAGCATTCTTTTGCAGCCTAATAGGGCACTCCGCTACTCGATGTGTCCACCACACTCGTAGCATTGAAGAGGTGGCCTCCTAGCCTGGGTGTTGATATTTTGACCTCTGGATGCGAGAGCAGCAGCTTGATAAACCGGCTTGACTTGTCCCCAACAATCTTCCATGTAGTATATAGGACATTCTTCCAATGTATCAAGTCCGTAGGCAATACTAGTGTCTATTTCCTCCTCACAACCATCTGCATAAGCATTAGATGGCTCGCAACCCACTTGGTTCATAGGGGCGACTCTTGGATGCGGGGGCTGCGGTCCTAGCACAGGAGGTGGTAACGGCGTAGCTTGTACAACATTTTGAGATCTAGGGACCATGTGTTGCGGTAGTTGCTCAACAGGTGGAGTAGGCATCAATACAGGAGCTCGAGGCGCATCCGTCCAGGCTACAGGTGGTCTATTTGCCATCATACGTTTGATCATTAAACAATCCTTAGCTTGGTGACCATACCTACCACATGCGTTGCAAGTTCCATTAAATTTTACTCTAAACGTAGGGCACTCACTAGTGCTATGTGGACCCAAGCAAATGGAACACCATTGTTGCTCCCTTCTTGGATACATGTGACTATTTTGAGGGGGTCGATTATCCTTAAGAGACTCTTGGATTGCCTTGGTGAGGTCTGTCAAGAATGTCTCAAATACCTTTGGCTCATTGGCAATGGGCTTTGCAGTCATGGGTTCATACTCAATGGCTTGTGAGCTAGTGGATCTCGTGTCAGTAGACACCCTCATGCCTGCTATCATCAAGTTGTCCTCTAATTGGATTGCATTGGTAGTGACATCTTCCCAGGTTGTGATACCTCTAATCACTAGTCCATTATAGATTCCTTCATTCCTCAACCCTCGAATGAATCGATCAAGCAGTTGGTTATTGTTGAAGCGCTCATTTACAGGGCAACGAGAGTTTAAGTGCTTTAGACGACTAATGAAGTCCCTTATTGACTCTCCTTCCTTACGTTCGGCCTTCTGTAGCTGAGATGCTACACCCCAAAGCACACCTTCTCGTATGTACTCCTTTAGAAACAACCTTCGAAGGGTAGGGTAGATTGTTTTCTCGTCCACCCTTAGGGTCCTATACCAATCTCCAGCCTTCCCACTTAATGTCAAGCTTAAGGCATTGCACTTATGTAGTTCGTTGCGTTCCCCTAAGGAATCACATACTTGTTCAAACACTTCAATGTGTTTTCTAGCATCTTCGTCCCCATTGAATTTTTGCGTGAGTTTGGCAATTTGTACTGCCTTACTTCTAGGCTCTCTATCAGATGCATGACGCATATTTTCCACGATAGATCGACCTATGGTTTGAGCAAACGCTGCCAAGTCACCTATGTGAGGAGGTAGGGCCGGTGGAGGTACTCTTGGAATCATATGTGGGAGAGGAACGGGTGCCGGTCTTGGCATATGTGTGGATGATGCAGGATATGGAACATAACCGGGCATAGGTCCACTCGGATAAGAGCTAGGGAGCGGCACTCGAGGAGCATAAGCAAGTGGTACAATTGGAGGTGTGGGGGCCATGTGTGCATAAGGGGCTAGAGGCACATATGGTCGAGGCCCCATATTAGGTACTACGACACTAGGTAGTGGCACTGCGCTAACCGTAGATATCATCGGTACATTCTCTGTTAGGCTTATCCCTGGAGTGAGCACTGTGTTTTCCTTGATAGAGGGTTGAGCCAAGTTAGGGAAGCTAAAGTTTTCGCTCGGAGGCTCAGATTGCATAGAGACCCCAGGTGAAATGACGTAAGATGGGTCCATGGGGCTCATTAGAGGAGTCTCCATTTGAGATAGAATAGGCTGTTGAGCCTTGCTTGTATCCAGAAATCTCATGGGGCCAGTTGAGAGTATATTTACCCCTCGGTTTTGCCTTTCTGATTGAATAATGCCATGGATAACATTACAGATCATTTTCTGTTGATCTTCGATGCTCGTGGCACTAGAGGTGGATTGTACAATCTCTATCCATCCTACATGGTAGGCGTGGCCAGAGTGTAGATCCGTCAACACCTCAGTGTGGAGGTCGTATGTCCAATGATCATTAATGAACAATCCTTCTAGAGTCGACGTGTTAACGGTTTCTTGTGAGGTAGAAGCAATGTTGCTCCCCGTGGTTTTACTTGTCACCAACGGTACTCTAGAGGGAACTTCTGAAGGAGGCAGCTCAACAGGGCCTTCTTGGTAAGAAGTTGGCAGGATATCCACATGGACACTCTTTGGGGGTGTGGGATCCACGTGCGATGTGAAAGGAGATTCCACTTCCCCACCCCCTTCGTGTGCTTCATTTGCATCAGGTTCTGAGCGAGTAGCTCTACCTAATGTTTCCATGAAACGGCTAAACATACTAGTACTAGGCTGTGGAGCTTCGGGAGGTGCATGGCCTTCTCTCTCAGTGTTTTGGGTAGGGTATGCTTCCATGATTTCTGAGTCGGAGGAGGAATCACTAGCGGCTA
Source organism: Adiantum capillus-veneris (assembly GCF_014529385.1). Taxonomy (NCBI): domain Eukaryota; kingdom Viridiplantae; phylum Streptophyta; class Polypodiopsida; order Polypodiales; family Pteridaceae; genus Adiantum; species Adiantum capillus-veneris. The sequence continues at coordinate 100,118,219 of NC_140952.1, forward strand.
TTTTAGGGTCTTGGGTGGTGCTACCTTGTGTCCCCGCTGAGGGTCTAGAGCTTATCGTGGATGGGTAATGGGTGTCCGTATGAACAGAGGCACCCTCAATATGCTCGTGTTCTAGCACCCGCCCAGAGCGTAAGTGCATGTGCTTTTGATACCCTAAGGTGTCAAAAAGCTACTCTAGGAGGCCTTGTGACTAGTTTTTAGCGTGTTTTTTGTTTGTTTTTTTGCTAGATTTTTTAGAGCGTGTCGTGGAATGGGCCGTGTGATAGCTCAAAATGAGCGTATCGGTCAGAGGGTCGTGCCGTGCTTTACAGCCCTCCGTTTGGTCACTCTATGCCCTCGGAATCCCTAAAACTGTCAATTTCCAGTAGGGAACTAGGCCCAAACTAGAAAGTCTAAGGGTGCAAGTGGGAAGAGAAAGGAGGAGAGTGGAGGACTTGTCCCACATGCTCTCATTCTCTCTTGAGGGAGTAGGGTATATATATAAGAGTGAGTCTAGTATATATCATAAGACTGAGGACTGAGGCCTGGGCCTGGGCCTGGGCTTGGGAAAACGATCCCGATCTATCTTTTATACAAACCAACCCGTCCGTTTTCAAAGTCACGTTTTTTATTTTCGAAAAATTTCGTCGCCCGCTCGCTCGCGTTTTTGATTTCCGTAAAATTTTACTTTATTTTATTTTATTTTTTCAGAAAATATAGAAATTGAAAACGCAGAACTTGCAGTGAAAAATGCAGGAAAATGCAGAAAAAACGCAGAAAATGCAGAAAAAAGCAGAAAATGCAGAAAAAACGCAAAAATTGCAGAAAATGCAGAAAATGCAGAAATTGAAAACGCCGAACTTGAAATTGCAGAAATTGAAAAACGCAGATAATAGCAGAAATTGAAACTTGACAGCAAATGCAGAAAACGCAAAAAACAGAAATCTCCACACACCCCTTCCCCGCCTTTCCTATGATAGAAATTGCACCACAAGGAAGCGTAAAGTGCTAACCGAGCTTAGTGTAAGGCATATCCCCGGCAGCGGCGCCAAAAATGTGTGCTCCTTGCCGCACTGTCGAAGCAAGGGACTTGCCAATACACCGTATGCGAGCCACAAACGGCTCCAAGCACACAACAAGCCTAAACTAGCAAGCTCAAGAAAACAAAGGGTGTGTCACTCACCGCTCTACGCTCGCCTTCGTGGTGGATTCCTCGCCGCGATGAAGAAGAAGCTGCAGTCGTGCCGCGCTCAACCGCTTCGCCGCCGTCGTGCCTTCGTAATGCTCGATCGCACACACACTCTCCCTCTCTCTCTCTCTCTCTCACACACACACACAAGGAGGTGAAGAAGAAGAAGATGGAGATGGAGCAAGAGCACTCTTCAATTGCACAAATGAGAGAATGAGTAAAAATTAGGTTTAGTTGGCTTTTATAGGAGCTCACCCCATTCACACTTGGGCGCCCATGCTTAACCAACTAATCCCTTGAATGTCCAAGTTAAAGTGCGCCTCTCATCGGCGATCACTCTACCTTTCCCTATTGGTCCGACAAGCCCGGTACCTGACTCTACCAAATACATAATACACGTCCGTCGTAGGTGATGTGGTGTCCGTGTGCCGTGAGGGTTAACAGACATCATTCCACAATGGATGACTAGTCCATTTGGTGCTTGAGAGCCTGAGACTGCCGCAAGCATGTCTGGACGTTAGTCCTATTAATCTCCCATAGTAGAGTGACAAGCTCTACTTGGTGTTTGGGGGACGTCCTCTCCGCAAACTTGATCTAAGCATGCATACTACTTCATTATTGTGCACAATAAAGAAAAAGAGAGTCTTATAAGACAAAAACTTTGTTCATTTTTAACATTTTGTACATTTTCTTACTCTTGGGAAGCATTGTAAGCATTGACAAGGTTTAGGTTATCCTTTAATTGTATGCCTTGCATCCATCTAGCATCTTCAAAAGGATAATTATTAAACTTAATAAGATATCGTCGGATAGTCTTACCGCCTCTTAGTACCTTGTGTTCATGTCGGAGAATGGACTCGGGCTGCAACACCTCCTCTTGGTCCTCGATCTCTGGTGGGTCTTTAGTAGTTTGTTCTTGAGGTGGTTCTCCTTTGTAAGGCTTTAATAGGCTCACATGGAAAGCATTGTGTATGAGCCAATGATTGGGCAACTTGAGTTGATAGGCCATCTCATTGATTGGCCTAAGAATCTAGAACGGACCATAGTACCTTTTTGCTTGTTTAGCATAGTACTTTTGGTGTCCCGTAGGATTCTTGCCCATCGTGTGCCTTAATCGAGCCTTGGAAAATTTTAATAAGACCCAATCATTTTCTTTAAAGGCTTGGGCTCTTCTATGCTTGTCAGCAGCAGCCTTTTGCCTTTGCTGTGAGATAGAGATAGCATCCTTAATCTTTTGAAAAGATTCTTGTAGGTCTCGACTATACTCATCTGCAGCGAAGATCTTCCCATGTACCTTAAGTAGCAAGGTACTTTTTAGTTGGAAAGCTAGAAAGACTAGGATGAAAGCACGTAGGGAACGAGAGCAAAAATCCCTAGCTGAGAAGCTTACCGAAGCTCAGGAGAAGATAAAACAACATGAGGAAAAGGAGGCAATTTCTCTTACACAGATGGTTAAACCTCTAGAAGAACCATCCACGGATGAGAAATAGAGAAGTGCTAGTTCAGGAGGATCTGTGTTGGCAGAGAATGTTAATGAGACATTAGGTGCCCTCTTGAAAGCCTATGATGTAAAGCTCAAAAACAACCAAACCCAAGAACACAGGTGGATGACATATCCCTATGCAGAACTAGAAAAGCAAAGGTTTGAAATGTGCCAAAAAATGATTCAAACAGCCCAAGCTTTACTAGAACCACCAGTTGCAAAACCTAAGGATGTGATCCATGTCATGCCTACACAAGTAATCCCACCAAACTAGGAACTAAAAGAGCCAGATTCTAGTCATGAGCACAGACCAAACCTCAAAGAGCCAGCATTAGAACCAAGGATAGTACTGAATACCACGGATAACTCTTCCGAGGGATTTCACCAAGCTATACGTGAGGATTGTAAAGAGATAGAGGGTCTTGACGAATTGTGGAAACAAGTCAGAGAGGCCAATGAAGCTGATGACCTAAGAAGACGAGTAGACAAGACTGGTGATGAACGAGGAGTGTTTCTACCACCAATAGAGGAATTCCAAAATGACATAAAATATTTTCAAATACAAACTTTGCTACTTCCTTAGCTGTAATCTGGGTGGTAGCTACTGATTCAGCCCGCATGGCCATGTAGTCTACACCCATGATGATATACAATTTACCTGATTGGGACCTTGGCAAAGGCCCAATAGCGTCAATTCCCCATTTCTTGCAAGAGATTATAGGAGTCTGTGGCTCATAGGTGAGCCTCCTATCCCCTGCTTTTTGACATTCCTTGCATGTTTTACACCAATGGTGCACATCCCTCTATAGACTAGGCCATAGAAACCCGGCTTGTAGAATCTTTCCTAGTAGTGATGTCAAGTGCAAAGTGTCCTGCACAAACACCATCATGCAACTTGAAATGATTTCAGTGATCCCTCTAGAGAGAGACTGCAACGTTTAATGGCCTAAAAACTTGTGTGTAGCGGAAATTAGCATGAACATAGTGGGAATTTCATTAGAATAGATTCCTAATGAGAATTACAAGAGTGCTTGGGTGGAGAGAGCAACAAAAAGCATAACACCTAGTTAGATAGCATGAACAATACTTTCAAAAGAGAGAGAAATTAAGCTATTGACAACAATTGAGGACCGGATTTGCATGGAACCGGTCCCCCCTCCAAAAGGCTTTGTATTATGGTTTCTCCCATCAAGAGAGACATTGTACAATACAATTCTTTGTGTTCCTTCAAGACTAGCTAGTGCAATGAAGATGAAAGCTTCGTGCACTAAGCAAAACATTTAGCAAACACAACATCAATTATCCCCGGTCTCAGACCCAAGACCTCACACACCTTCAAAGATGGTGAGAGCTAGCAGGGTATGAGAGTAGATTGAGAGAAAGAAGCAGTAGTCTTACGAGAAAGATGTACATATCCTCACATAATCACTCATATTAGCATAGCTTAGCTTAGTAATTAGCATGGTAGAGAATATGGGCATGCATTGAAGCTTGGCTCTTGGTTGGATTTGCATCACAAAGCCAAGATTTGTTGGTGTAGGCCTCCCTTCTCACAAGCTTGGAGTAGGTGGTAAGCTTTCCATTAAAGCTTGAGAAGGAGAGAGAGTCTTCTTTACTTCACACATGAGATTGTGTGAGTTTGTGTGTGATAATGCCTTGCAAAAATCAGCCCCCTCTCTCTCTTGGTCGACCCCTCTTGCTATTTGCTCATGCTCTACTCTCATTAGAGCTCCCCAGGCCTAGCCAATGGTAATTAAGCAGTATAAGTGATAGCCTTCTGACATGTGTCCCCCTTTCCCCTATTGTGAGAGCTTTAGGTACTATAATAATTCAACTAAACTCTCATTGGACCCCTTTGCCTCCTGGCCAATAGGAATCAGGGAAGCGATTGGGCTGTTGAATGCTCATTGGACCCCTTGGGAGACTGGACAATAGTCTTCTAGAGGACTTAATTCCCATTGGTTCTTTTATTAAGTGTTTTTCAATTAATTAAACTAGATTTACTCTAGCCTAATTCTGATTGGTCCGCTTCCAAGGACATCCAATAGGAATTGGGTACACCTTGTGGGCATCTGGGCTAGGGAGTTGACATGTGTCCCTCATTCCCTTTGTGTAAAGGTAGCTTGTGTGTGTGTGTCTGTGTGGCTTTCTCTCTCATCCCCTACAAGCAAGGATCGCCCCCTCCTAAGTAGGAATTGGTAAAGACTTTTTTGGACACACACAAAGCATCCAATTCCCCTATGGTTGACTTTTGGACACAACCTTTTAATTTCGGAACCTTAGCATTTTGGAAGTCTTAATGGGCTGAACCTTAGGGTCTTTTTAGCCCATTGTTGCACATGGCTCTTTTGCAGATGGCCCCCCCTTTGGATCCCTATTTTCCCTCCTTTGGATCCCTACTGTGGCCGGTGTGCTAGCTTAACCAATATTATAGCTTTTTCTCCCCTGGCACTTACCCAGATTAAATGACCAGTTTAACATGAGAAAATCATTTAGGAGAATTAGATATTGATTATTATGACATTACCTCTCTCTTGAAATCATAGTCATTCTCGACTATGGTGTAGAGAAGATAAAGCATATTCATGAGTCCTTTTCTTAGCCGGTAGAGGATCCCTATGTTACCCTATGACATCATTCCACAATAGATGACTAGTCCATTTGGTACTTGAGAGCCTGAGGCTGCCGCAAGCATGTCTGCACATTAGTCCTATCAATCTCCCATAGTAGAGTGACAAGCTCTACTTGGTGTTTGGGAGACGTCGTCTCCGCAAACTTGATCTAAGCATGCATACTACTTCATTATTATGCAATAAAGAAAAAGAGAGTCTTATAAGACAAAAACTTTGTTCATTTTTAACATTTTGTACATTTGTTTACTCTGGGGAAGCATTGTAAGCATTGACAAAGTGAGGTTATCCTTTAATTGTATGCCTTGCATCCATCTAGGATCTTCAAAAGGATAATTCTTAAACTTAATAAGATATCGTCGAATAGTCTTACCGCCTCTTAGTACCTTGTCTTCATATCGGAGAATGGACTCGGGCTGCAGCACCTCCTCTTGGTCCTCGATCTCCGGTGGGTCTTTAGTAGTTGGTTCTTGAGGTGGCTCTCCTTTGTAAGGCTTTAATAGCCTTACATGGAAAGCATTGTGTATGAGCCAATGATTGGGCAACTTGAGTTGATAGTCCATCTCATTGATTGGCCTAAGAATCTAGAACAGACCATAGTACCTTTTTGCTAGTTTAGCATAGTACTTTTGGTGTCCCGTAGGATTCTTGCCCGTCGTGTGCCTTAATCGAGCCTTGGAAAATTTTAATAAGACCGAGTCATTTTCTTTAAAGGCTTGGGCTCTTCTGTGGTTGTCAGAGAAGCCTTTTTCCTTTGCTGTGAGATAGAGATAGCATCCTTAATCTTTTGAAAAGATTCTTGTAGGTCTTAGCTATACTCATCTGCAGCGAAGATCTTCCCATGTACCTTAAGTAGCAAGGTACTTTTTGATCTCCCCTCAATTACCTCAAAAGGTTCTTTTCCCGTGGAAGTATGTATACTGTTATTGTAAGCATACTCCACTAAGGGTAAGTACTTCTCCCATTGGGATCTTTGATCTACTTCTGTTACATAGGCTTTTAGTAGATTGAGAATTGTTAGGTTAGCTATTTCACTTTGGCAATCCATTTGTGGATGATAGTCCGAAGAGAAGTTTAGGCTTGTCCCTAAATCCTCAAAGAGACCCTTCCAGAAATTACTGGTCATTCTAGGATCTCTATCCGACACTATGGACATTGGCAAGCCATGGTACTTGAAAATTTGTGAAATGAAGAGGGTTGCCATTTGATGGGCTTTGATAGTCTTTTTGACAGGTATAAAATGAGCTTGTTTACTGAACCTGTCTACTATCGTCCATATTCCCGTATTCCCATGGATAGACTTAGGCAATCCAAAGATAAAATCCATGGATATGCTCTCCTATGGTGAATTAGGGATTGGCAAGGGTTGAAGCAGTCCAAGTTGCTTCCCTCTATCAAATTTTGTCTTTTGGCATACCACACATCAAAGAACACTCCAGTGAAGGTTCGATGAGGCTTGAACAGCTTCTCCATCAAGCAGTTGAATGTGGCTGGTGCATTGGTCAAGGCAAAAGGCATGACAATGTATTCGTAAAGACCAAATGTGCTGCGAAATGCGGTCTTTACAATATCATGATCAACTATGCTTATTTGGTGATAGCCACTTTTTAGGTCAATCCTACTGAAGTAGGTCGATCCTTGTAGCTTATCAAATAGGTCTTCTACCCGTGGAACGGGAAACCTATTCTTGATAGTGATCCTATTTAGTTCTCTATAGTCGACACACATACGATATGTGCCGTCTTTCTTTTGCACTAATAGCACAGGTGAGCAAAATGGAGATGAGCTAGGCCTAACCATACCCTTCTCAACTAATTCATGCACTTGCCGCATAATCTCCTCTTGTTGAGCTTGAGAAACTCTATAAGGAGGTTTATTAGGCGGTGAACTTCTTGGAAGAAGTTCAATTGCATGGTCATCATTACCTCGTTTAGGAGGTAGCTCACAAGGGATGTTGTCAATAAAAACATCTTGAAACCCCTTGAGAAAATTGGATAACTCTAATTCCTTTTGGTTGCTGTTATTTTCTTTTGCTAAAGCATTAGGTTCATTTTGAGAATCTTTAACAAAAATCATGTACACGGAAATAGAGCTCTTTATTGACTTGTTTAAAGCTCGTGTATGTACAATGGGGATAGTGTTACCCATTTCCTTAGCATCTATATACATGTCTTTTTCCCTGAACTTAAAGGAGATTCTCCTTTCAGGAAATTTAACATCAGCAGCCAGGCGGTCAAACCATGGTGCCCCTAGGATTACATCCTCATGCTTGAGAGGAGAGATAAAGAAGCCCTCTTTGTCAACATAGCCTTGGACATGAAGCCTCAATTTCCCAATTAAGGGAGTGACTGAAGCTTCTTGCCCCTTGAAGGCATTGTCTACGGGTAGGACATCTCCCATCTCGTAGGATTGTATGCCTAGCTTGGTGGCTAACTCCATAGATATAAAATTGTGAGTAGAACCAGGGTCAAAGAGAATAAAAGCATCATGTTCTCTTACCTTTTCCCAAGCATGGCATAGAGGAGATCCTTTGTGGTGATTTTGGTGAGTCTCCTCCTCTTGGATTTCAACCAAGGAAGCTCTAGGAGGATCTTGGCGGTTGTTCTTTTGGGGACAAGCACGGTACGCATGCCCTTGTTCGCCGCACTTGAAACACCGATTATCCTTGCGATAACGCTCAAGCTCTTCAGGAGAGAGTTTTTTTTTACCTTTGTAAACTCCCTTCTCTTTAGCTTTGTTGGAATTGCCCTTAGGAGACTTTTGGACATTGTCCTTCCCCTTAGGCTCGTTGGAACCCTTGTTTTCCGTGGGCTTATTATTTCTTTTAGCCCCCGTTTGGAAATTGATTCGAGAGGCCACCATAGTATGGTGTATTACCGCCGATATGATACGTGGACTTTGGGAGTTGACATACTCCACCATTTCTTCGGTTAAGCCCGCACAAAATTGTTGCTTTTGCTCTCCAAAATCCAACTTTTTGAAGACAGTGGCTTGGAGTTGTAGGTTCCAAAACTTGTCTACATATTTGTGGATGGATTCATAGGGAGAGAGCTTTAAGCTTCGCCATTTGGTGAGTACTTTGTCTTTGGCATTGGTGGCCAAAACTGCTTCATAATGGAAGCTATTAAAGCTTTCCATGCTCGCGGAGCTTCACCGTTGGCTCCTAGGCTAGACCACCATTGCCTGGCGAACTTTTGAAAGTGAATAGATACATGGCGTAGGTTAGAGGACTCCATGAAGCCCTCATCTCCAAACGCCGCATCAAATTGTTGGATAAAGGCCAAGACTTTGTCCGTAGCACCAAAGGTGCCATCATAGGTAAGGAAAGAGATTCTCTTCCCTCCCTCTTTGAACTTCTTCAGCTTGGACGACCTCTTCCATGCGGCATAGGATTTCCTATGGCCTCTTCTTTTTGATGGTTCAAAGGTTGCACCATCACTTTCTTCAGAAGGTGAAGAATTTGAAGAAGGTGGAGAAGAGGGTGACCTCTTTCTCGCCTTTTTCTTGTCTTGATCTTCTTTGTCTTCACCATCACTTTCATAAGAGGAAGAGGATGAAGAAGATGGAGAAGAGGGTGTCCTCTTTCTTGCCTTTTTCTTCTCTTGCTTTTTATCATCCCTCTTTGAATTATGGTGTGGAGAAGGGTGCGATGGTCTTCTCCGCTTTGGTGGTGATGGAGAGTGTTTAGCCCGCCATCTTCGTGGAGCCATCTCCACCGAGGTGGCGGGAGACTCACTTCTTTCTCGTTCCTTAGGTGGAGGCTCTTGAGTTCTCCTTTGGGAAGGAGATGCATCATCAAGAAGTAAATTCTTGAGCCCTTCGTATGGATTCTCTTCTTCTTCCCAAATCGGAGAGAGATCTATTTTGGAAGTCTCACAAGGAGGCTTCCTAGGTGTTCTCTTGTCATGGTGATGGGCTTGGAGAATCCCATGAGCACGGAGCTTCCGTTGCACTTCACTTTGAAGAGGTGGATTGCCCATGGCTTGTTGAAGCCTAGAAACAAGATAGTTAACAAGCATCGGAGCATCATTAGTAGCTTCCTTATTAGCAAAATCAAAGTTATTGTTGACCGCTGGGTCAACAACACAACATAACTCAAGTTTCGTACCAAAGTCTTATCTTTTGCGAGTTATGAAATGCTGCGGATTATGGCTATAAACGTCATTTGTAATGCGTAGTTATTCTAGTTTCAGAAGCCGGGGTGCAATGGCACTTCCAGATTGTAAATACAAAGCCATTTGACCCTTTCAACCCCATTTTTGGTTAAACCTAAGGTAGCCTTAGTATATAAGGTACCTAGGTCATTTTGTAAGAGGAGGACTTTTTTCCTAATCAAAACTTTAGCGCTGCCGTCGACTGTGTGTGAGAGAGAAAGAGAGTGAGCGTGAGCTTTATCCTCTCGCTATGCCCGGCTCGCTCAACACATTGGAGATCCGACTACACCATTGTTGTAGGCTTGAGGAGAGCTATGCTACAATGCCAAGCATTCCACGCGAGACAAAGCGCACACGCGGACGCATCTACGAGCTATTTAATCGTGGCGACATAAGCTACGCATAGGTACTCATAAATTTCACTTTCGGGCACTTTCAAAATTCTGCTCTGTCATCCTACGCGTTTTCCGCAGATGGGTTTAGAGTGAGGTTTTTGAGTGTAGAAGCTTAGGGACAGGTGTATCCTAGTGAGGGGATGGTGTTTCTTAGGTTTCGTACGAGTCTGGCATGATTAGGTGAGTTACCTTCCGTATGTGTGTATGTGGCTAGGTGGTGTTGTTGAGAGCAGTGAGGTTCTTGATTGTGGTTTAGTTGGCCTTCCAGAGTGTTGTATGTGTAGGATGGTCTCAGCCTGACAAGCTAAGGAGATTTCCTCCGTGTGCCTATTGTGTCATCGATTGACATTATGTTGATCTAGGTAGTGTTTGCATACACTTCATGGGTGTGTGAGTCGCTCCTCCAACATTGGCACCGCTGCCGGGGACACAAGGACCTAAGTAGGTTTCCTACTAGCACTCGTGTGATGGTTGCTTGATTTAGTTTCGGCTAAAGAAAGCGTTTTTCTTAAGTGGATCCGGAAGAGGATATTCCGCGATCAAGTGGATAGCCAAGAAGCGTGTGTCTTGCTGAGGGTCTGCGATAGGTTTAGTTAGGATATGTGGATTAGAGCAGTTGTTGGTGGTCGAGTGATTTGTAAGGTGATAAAAGCGTTTACTAGTCTGTGTGTGGCAGTGAAGCGTTTTTCTACTCATAGATACAAAACCCCATATGATTTGTAGGAGTAGCTTTAGGTAAGTGATCCGATTTCGATCTAGAGCTATTCAGCACTGAATTATTTGCTAAAGTGCTTGATTGCGTTTGAAATCACAGAAAAGTGTTCTTTTGAGGGTAAAAATGCATTAAACAAGATTTTGTGGATATTTTTGTATGACTGACTGATGTCGTGCATATAAAAGAGCATTTGCAAGGGTTCTGTGAAGAAAACCTACAATTATGTAAACATAGACATCCTACGCGTAGAATGTCTCAAGGGGAATCTAGAGACCAAATTTGAAAATTCTGACTGACTAGTGGGTTCAGAGGGTAGGTTTAACCCTAGTAACATATTGACTTGGGTGTTTTCCCCTATTTTTGTTGACCAAAAGCCAAAAGGCGGAGTCAGAAAACGTAAAATTTCAGCAAAGGCTTAATTGAGTGATTTTTGCATGTTTTTGTAATTGTGAAGCATACTTGCACTTGCTGAGAGCATAAGGAAGCATCAGGGACACTTCAGTCTCAAAAAAATCAGCAGTAGACATCCTACGCGTAGGATGTCTACAGGGTGATCTGGTAGAAATTTTGAAATTCTGAGTTGACCAGTGTGTTCAGAAGGTAGGTTTTACCCTATTTTCACCTGGAAAGTGGAAATTTGACCAAATTTTGACAGATCAAAGCCAAAAGACGAGAATTGCCAGACATCCTACCCAAATTGTGCCCAAGGCATAATTTTTGAGACCAAACCATAGGATGACTCCAAAGGCATGTTCTAAATGTTGTATTGAGTGCATGTGATAAATTTCATCTTATTTGGGTTAGTGAAAGTGAAGATTGAGCAAACTTTAGCATTTTTGACCGAAAAAGGCAAGAATAGCTAGTTTTGGGGTCTTTTGACATCCAAATTAAAATCTAAGCATAGCATTGGGTTGCTAACATCAAGGGGAAGCTGTGGCTCAAGTTTGGCAATTCTAAGCACTTAGACATCCTACGCGTAGGATGTCTTCACCATGATTTTGTTGAAATGTCGAGCTCTACACCTTGAGCTGGCATCCACTACGGGTCTTGGCCGCTTGCGGCATTTACTCAGTGGCGCGTTAGGTGACCGACACGGAGGATCTCTGCCAGTGATTCTACAGCTGGACTACACTTATAGTGCCAGACTAGTACGCTTCTAGCGAGTTCACACTTAGTGACCGCATGTACATATGTGCTACTTTTCATCTTTAGCACTTAGTCATTTTGTACTCTCTTTTCTACGAAGAAGAAGAAGAAGCTTTCCATCTCTGTGTGCTTTGTGCTTGTCTTGTGTAGCTCTCTTGCATCCTCATTCTTTACATGGTATCAGAGCCTGGTGCAGGCAAGAGAGGCTAAGAGAGCAAGAGCAACACAATCCCAAAGTGCAGTATACAGAGATTTACTGTACAAGTATAGTGGTTGTATGTACGCTTGATTGTGGACACTCGTTGAGTGTAGAAAGCGTTACAGGTACCACGATAGCAGGTTCAACAGATTTGCAGGTTTTTGCAGATTGTAGCTATTTTGTCTTAGTGCTTCAAGATGTCTGACGATTTCAGCTAGATTATTACTGAGAAGCTTGAGAGAAATAAGTACCCTACATGGAAGTTCAGAATAACAAATTTCCTAAAAGGAAAAGGTTATTGGGACTATGTAGAAGGAGACAATGAAAAGGAACCAGAGATTCCCGAGGCAAATGCTACAGTAGAACAAAGGAAAGCTTTGAGGGACTGGCAACAAGGCCAGATCAAAGTGATGTATTGGCTTTCTATGAGCATCACAGATGGCATGATGGGCTATCTACAGGATGCTGAAACCCCCGCCATTGCATGGAGAAACTTAGGTAGAGTGTTCGAGGTGAACACCAAGGCTAGGAAGCTTCAACTAAAGTCGGAGCTAAATCAGGTTAAGAGGAACAACCTCTCAATCAATGATTATGCCTTGAAGATCAAGAGTATCATTGAGGCTCTTGGATCTATTAAAGTCTCAGTGGAAGACGATGACATTGTCTTTGCATGCTTGGATGGTCTAGGAGATGAGTATGTACATTTTAGGTCTTCCATGAATACAAGAGACGACATCCGCGTGTTCCAAGATTTGATTTATATGCTTATTCTTGAGGAGAAGAACCTTGACACATCTTCTTCTAATTGCAGAAATAATTCTGAACAGGCCTTCTATTCTAACTCCAACAGAGGTAGAGGTAGAGGTTGTGGTCGAGGCCCAAGGGGTTGCAGGGGCCAATTTCTAGAAGGTCAATCAAATAAAAACAATACAGGTGGCAGGGGAAACCAGTCTCAAGGCAGGGGGAGTCAAAGAGGTCGTGGTGCAGGATCAAGCAGGCAGCAACATACTCTAGATATCAGAGAATGTTGGACTTGTGGTGAAAGAGGTCACATGTCACGTGACTGTCCAAAGGGAAAAGCAAGTGGAAAGAGAGAATAGGGCAACTATGCATCTACTAGCAGAGATGCAGATGACAGCAAAAACGAGCACATGTTTGTTATGCAGCATGTAATGAATACACTGACTGCAGAGAATTCCACCCAAGATGATGTTTGGTATGTGGATTCAGGTGCCTCTAATCACATGACGTCTCGTGGAGAGTGGTTTAGAGATATGCGCAAACCAGATGTGTCAGGCTATGTGCAGACAGGAGATGACACAGCTCACCCCATTGCTCATGTATGGGACATACCTCTAAATATGAAGAGTGGAAAATCAAAGTACTTAGCAGATTTACTTCATGTCCCAAACATTACAAAGAATCTTTTTTCTGTTGGACAAATGGTTGAGCAGAGTTTGCAGGTTCGCTTCAATCCAAATGGCTGTTATGTAGAAGATTTCCAGAATGGCTGTAAGCTGATCACAGAGGGAAAATGTGTGGGCAGAATGTTTACGCTGAATGTAGACATGCCTGAGGTAAAATCTGCATTATTTGCACAGGGCACAGGTGTTGTGGCTGATGTTGACATTTGGCACAAACGCATTGGCCATGTCAATGAGCAGAGATTGCGCAGCATGCAATCAAAACAGATTGTAAAAGGTTTGCCCAAATTCAAGGTGGATGGTATGCATAAAGTGTGTGCAGCATGCCAGTTTGGAAAACAGTCAAAGGGCTCATTTCCACATGAGCGCAATGTATGTTAAAAGCCACTTGAGGTGGTGCACACAGATGTTTGGGGTCCAACCGATACTGCAAGTATACATGGTTGCAGGTATTATGTCTCTTTCATTGATGACCATACAAGGAAAGTATGGGTCTACTTCATGCGTAACAAAAGTGAAGTGTTTGGTCACTTTCAAGACTTCAAAGTCATGATTGAGAAGGAGACAGATATGCAAATCAAGACATTGAGGTCAGATGGAGGGGGAGAGTACTTCTCCAATGATTTTTCAGATTTTCTGCAAATGCATGGTATACGTAGGCAGTTTACATGCAGATATACTCCACAACAGAATGGGGTCGCAGAAAGGAAAAACAGGCACATTGCAGAGGTTGCACGTGCATTGATGAATGAGAAGAACATGACTCATCATTTCTGGGATGAAGCCGTAAATACAGCTGTGTACATTATGAATAGGACACCTACAGCTGCGGTGCATGATGTAACACCTGAGGAAAAGTTTACAGGTACAAAGCCTGATTTGGCACACTTGAAAGTGTTTGGCTGCATAGCTTACGTGCATGTACCAGATGAGTTGCGTAGGAAATTGGATCCTAAAGCAGAGAAATGTATTCTTGTGGGATATTCCCTTGAACAAAAGGGGTACAGGTGCTACAATCCTACTACACGAGAATTACGAGTGAGCAGAGATGTAGTCTTTGATGAGATGAGCAGCTGGTACAGTAATGCACATGGCACTATTGGGGCTGATGTAAAAGATGATGTGGTTGTACAAAATGTGAGGCCACAGTCACAGGTTTTGAGTGGACCACAAGAGTCCTCTTCTCGTGGCTCTGTTGAGAAACCATGGAATGGTAGACTACGTACGCAGGTTACTCCACCAACAGGTACAGGGAATGTATCACGAAAAGGAAAGGAAAAGGTTGATGAACCTCCCTTTATGGTTGATGCATCACTAGGTTTTTCACAAGTAGACATGGATTCAGATGGTTCTGAACAAATTCTTGATGAGGAATTTGGAATTCCGGCAGTCAGGACACCTGGTGTAAGGAAAGTACAAGAAGATGCTAGAGGGCAAAGGAGTGACCCAGGACCGCGCAGATCTAATAGAGTCAGAAATCCATTTCAAAAATTGACTTATGATGGGTATCTAGCGCATCACCAAGCCTACATGGCTAAGGTGATACAGGATGTGGATCCCACATGTTTTGAGGATGCAGTTGGAAATGTGCATTGGGATGATGCAATGAATGAAGAGATGGCTGCATTGGAAGCAAACGACACATGGGATTTGGTGCCATTGCCAAGTGGCAAGAAAGCTATTGGCTGTAAATGGGTGTATAAAACCAAGCATAAGGCTGATGGTAACATTGAGCGTCACAAGGCAAGGCTGGTCGCAAAGGTTTATGCAAAGACGTATGGCATAGACTATGAGGAGACCTTTGCTCCAGTGGCAAAGATGACGACTGTGAGAGCTGTCATAGCAGTGGCTGCATCTAGAGGATGGATTATGCATCAAATGGATGTAAAGAATGCCTTCTTGAATGGTGAGTTGCAAGAGGAAGTGTATATGGATCAGCCACCTGGTTATGTCGATCCAGGTTACCCAGATTATGTATGTAGACTTCTCAAAGCTTTGTATGGTTTGAAGCAGGGCTCTAGAGCATGGTATGACAGGATTGCCAAGTATCTTGTCAGTATTGGTTTTAGGAGAGCTCATGCTGATCATTCACTCTATGTACGTGAGAGTGATGTGGGGATTGTGGTCATTACCATATATGTAGATGACCTTATTATTGTTGGTGACAATGCTATGGAGATTGACCATGTGAAGGGTCTTCTCAAACAGGAGTTTGAAATGAAACATTTAGGCGAGTTGCGCTACTTTCTTGGCATTGAGGTGATCAGGACTCCAGAGGGTGTATGGCTATCACAGAGACAGTATGCTTTGGACATGTTGTCAAAGTATGGTATGGCTGATTGTAAGCCAATTTCTATTCCCTTGGATGTGAATGCAAAGCTGAGTGCAGAGAAGGGTGATGTTGTTGAGGATGTCAACATGTACAGGAAGATTGTGGGTAGTCTAATCTACTTGACTATCACGAGGCCAGACTTGAGCTACACAGTAGGCTTGGAGAGTCAGTTCATGCAGCTTCCGAGGAAGCCACATTTGGATGGAGTACGACGCACACTTAGGTATGTGCAAGGTACTCTTGACTACGCATTGTTCTATGCAGCAGATGCACCATTAGCATTGTATGGGTATACAGATGCAGATTGGGCAGGTAGCATTGTTGATAGGAGATCTACGAGTGGATTCATGTTCTCTTTTGGGAGTGCTGCTGTTACTTGGAGCAGCAAAAAGCAGCCTACGGTTGCTTTATCAAGCACAGAGGTCGAGTACAGAGGTGCATCACTTGCGGCGTGCGAGGTAGCTTGGCTACGCACATTACTTGAGGACTTGGGAGTGCAAGTGGAGCAGCAGATTTTCATCCATTGTGACAACCTCAGCAGCATGCAGTTGGCTAGGAACCTAGTGTTCCATGCCAGGACCAAACACATAGAGGTCCATTACCACTACGTTCGAGAGCGAGTGTTGGCGGGCGACATCGACTTGGTCTACGTCATCACAGAGGAGCAGATAGCGAATATCTTTACCAAGGCCCTTGGAGCTGAGAAGCTTCGACGTTTTCGGACTATGCTTGGACTCTGCGACATGCAGAGCTCGAGGGGGAGTGTTGAGATGTCGAGGTCTACACCTTGAGCTGGCATCCACTACGGGTCTTGGCCGCTTACGGCATTTACTCACTGGCACGTTAGGTGACCAACACGGAGGATCTCTGCCAGTGATTCTACAGCTGGAATACACTTATATTGCCAGCCTAGTACGCTTCTAGCAAGTTCACACTTAGTGACCGCATGTACATATGTGCTACTTTTCAGCTTTAGCACTTAGTCATTTTGTACTCTCTTTTCTGCGAAGAAGAAGAAGAAGCTTTCCATCTCTGTGTGCTTTGTGCTTGTCTTGTGTAGCTCTCTTGCATCCTCATTCTTTACAGATTTAGCACTCCAAATCAAATTCTGAGCATACCACAGTGATCAGCACCTTAAGGAGAGTCTGTGGTTCAAATTTGGGGAAATTCTAAGCAGTTAGACATCCTACGCGTAGGATGTCTAAGGCATGATTTAGAGGCCAAATTCAAAATGTGGACATAGCAGGGTGTTGTATAGTCTTAGGGAAGCCTCCTAGTCAATTTTGGTCCAATTTGGAGTTGATTTGACTTAGGAATTCATTAGAACAGACATCAGGCTTTTGAAACAGATTCTTGATCATTTGACCAACCTATAGGTGTCAGAATCAAGAAGAAAAAATAGCTGTGAGCTAAGCACATCAAGGGGAAGCTACAGTGCAAGTTTGAGCTTAAACATAGCAAAAAGACATCCTACGCGTAGGATGTCTCCAGGGTCATAAAGTGGTCAAAATTCTATTGTATCCATATAGGGAGGTTCTAAGTGTCTCAAGGATTCCAGAACTTTTTTTCAAAAGTGAATTTGGACCTTGTTTGGCCTATTTACCAAGCAAAGACAAGAATTGTCAGACATCCTACTCTTGGAGTGCAATAGAAGCTTATGCAGCTCTTGGAGAGCGGCTCTACAGATCTTAGATCAAAACTTGAACTAAATGCATGCCAACGGCAACCATTTAGTTCAACTTTGAAAAAACATCATTTAAGGCCTCAAAATGCATCCGGAAGTCAAGGGTGTCTAAAAGTGACAATTTGCGAGAATTGTGAGAAAACGGTTGCGGTTTTGGACATAGTTTCGACTTTTCCCTAACCAAAGCACTTGAACACAGTGGACTAAGTCTACTTGAACCAAGAAAAAGATCTTAAGCCCACAAATCATGTCTACCCTAGATTCAAACGCAGCTTATGTCATAATAATCAATATCTAATTCTCCTAAATGATTTTCTCATATTAAAATGATCATTTAATGTGGGGAAGTGCTAGGGGAGAAAAGGCTAGAATATTGGTTAGGCTAGCAGACCGGCCATAGTAGGGATCCAAAGGAGGGAAAATAGGGATCCAAAGGGGGGGGGGGGGGGGGCATCTGCAAAAGAGCCATGTGCAACAATGGGCTAAAAAGACCCTAAGGTTCAACCCATTAAGACTTCTAAAATGCTAAGGTTCCAAAATTCAAAGGTTGTGTCCAAAGGGTTAAAGCTTAGGGGGAAATTGGATTCTTTGTGTTCTCTCCAAAGTCAACACATATCCCTACATGGGAGGGGGCGAGCCCTTCTTTTAGGGGATGAGAGAGAAAGCCACACACACACACACAGGCTCCCTTTACACAAAGGGAATGAGGGACACATGTCAGCTCCCTAGGCTAGATGCCCACAAGGTGTGCCCAGTTTCTATTGGATGACCCTTCAAGTGGACCAATTAGAATTAAGCTAGAGTAAATCTAGTTTAATTAATTTAAAAACATTTAATAAAAGAAACCAATGAGAATTAAGTCTCCTAGAAGACTATTGGGCAGTCTCCCAAGGGGTCCAATGAGAGTTTAGTTTAATTATTTAATTACCTAAAGCTCTCACAAAAGGGGAAAGGGGGACACATGTCAAAAGGCTATCACTTATGCTGCTTAATTGTGATTGGCTTGACTTGGGGAGGGACAATGAGGCTAGAGAAAGAGAAAATAGCAAGGGGGCTCGCCCAAGAGAGAGAGGTGGCTGATTTTTGCAAGGCATTATCACACACAGACTCACACAATCTCATGTGTGAAGAAAGAGAAGACTATCTCTTCCCAAGCTTAAATGGAGAGCTCATCACCTGCTCCAAGCTTGTGAGATAGAAGCCTACATCAACACACTCTTGGCATGTGGATGCAAATCCAACCAAGAGCCAAGCTTCAATGCATGCTCATCTCCTCTACCAAGCTAATTACTAAGCTAAGCTATGCTAATATGAGTGATTATGTGAGGAGATGTACATCTTTCTCATAAGATACTCCTTCTTCCTCTCAATCTACTCTCATACCCTGCTAGCTCTCACCATCTTCGAAGGTGTGTGAGGTCTTGGGTCTGAGAACGGGGATAATTCAAGTTGTGTTTGCTAAGTGTTTGCTTAGTGCATGAAGCTTCCATCTTCATTGCACTAGCTAGTCTTGAAGGAACACAAAGAATTGTATTGTACAATGTCTCTCTTGATGGGAGAAACCATAATACAAAGCCTTTTGGAGGGGGGACCGGCTCCATGCAAATCCGGTCCTCAACTGTTGTCATTAGCTTAATTTCTCTCTCTTTTGAAAGTATTGTCGATGCTATCTAACTAGGTGTTATGCTTTTTGTTGCTCTCTCCACCCAAGCACTCTTGTAATTCTCATTAGGAATCTATTCTAATGAAATGCCCACTATGTTCATGCTCATTTCCGCTACACACAAGTTATTAGGCCATTAAATGTTACATTGGTATCAGAGCTCAAGGTTTCTCTTTTCTTGCTCAAGAAGGGAGGTCCTTAAGCTAGCTACAAATGGTTAGTATTATTAATTGCCTGTGAGTAAGTAGAATAGGGATTTTTTCAGCCTTGCAGTGCGCCTGCCTTTGTGCAGTTAACGGGGCATCACCGTCGAGAGCTATGGTCTTAATAGTGGAGTCCTACGGGGCTTGCCTACGGCTTAACCACTATTGAGTTATTAGAAGCTTGATAGGATCCAGTGTTGTTTTTGTCGAAAGACCCTCTCTTCTATTCCTTGCAATTAATGGTATTCGAGCCGCGGGTACAGTAGCTTCAGTGCTTTTTCTAAAGGGGTAAAGAGGAGTAGCAACTAAGGCTTGAAGTGCCAAAGTACACCTAAAAAGTTTACACCTAAAAGTTGTTAGAATGGCTGACAATAGTAAAGAGAGTGAAATTTATGTTGATAACTTTGATTTTGCTCATGAGCAAGCTACTAATGATGCTTCAATGCTTGTTAACTATCTTGTTTCTAGGCTTCAACAAGCCATGGGCAATCCATCTCTTCAAAGTGAAGTGCAACGGCAGCTCCGTGCTCGCGGGATTCTCTAAGCTCATCACCATGACGAGAGAACACCTAGGAAGTCTCCTTGTGAGACTACCAAAAGAGGTCTCTCTCCGATTCGGGAAGAAGAGGAGAATCCATACGAGGGGCTCAAGAAATTACTTCTTGATGATGCATCTCCTTCCCAAAGGAGAACTCAAGAGCCTCCACCGAAGGAACGAGAAAGAAGCGAGTCTCCCGCCACCTCGGCGGAGATGGCTCCACGAAGACGGCGGGCTAAACGCTCTCCATCACCACCAAAGCGGAGAAAACCATCGTATTCTTCTCCTCACCACAATTCAAAGAGGGATGATAAAAAGCAAGAGAAGAAAAAGGCGAGAAAGAGGACACCCTCTTCTCCATCTTCTTTATCCTCTTCCTCTTATGAAAGTGATGGTGAAGACGACAAAGATCAAGACAAGAAAAAGGTGAGAAAGAGGTCACCCTCTTCTCTATCTTCTTCAAATTATTCACCTTCTGAAGAAAGTGATGGTGCAACCTTTGAACCATAAAAAAGAAGAGGCCATAGGAAATCCTATGCCGCATGGAAGAGGTCATCCAAGCTGAAGAAATTCAAAGAGGGAGGGAAGAGCATCTCTTTCCTTACTTATGATGGCACCTTTGGTGCTACGGAAAAAGTCTTGGCCTTTATCCAGCAATTCGATGTGGCATTTGGAGATGAGGGCTTCACAGAGTCCTCTAAGCTACGACATGTAGTTATGCACTTTCAAAAGTCCGCCAGACAATGGTGGTCTAGCCTATGAGCCAACGGTGAAGCTCCACAAACATGGAAAGCTTTAAGAGCTTCCATTATGAAGCAGTTTTTGGCCACCGATGCCAAAGACAAAGTACTCACCGAATGGCGAAGCTGAAAGCTCTCTCCCAATGAATCCATCCACAAATATGTAGACAAGTTTTGGGACCTACAACTCAAAGCCACTATCCTCAAAAAGTTGGATTTGGAGAGCAAAAGCAACAATTTTGTGCGGGCTTAACCGAAGAAATGGCGGAGTATGTCAACTCCCAAAGGCCACGTACCATATCGGCGGTAATACACCATACTATGGTGGCCTCTCGAATCAATTTCCAAATGGGGGATAAAAGAAATAATAAGCCCCCCGGAAAACAAGGGTTCCAATGAGCCTAACGGGAAGGACAATGTCCAAAAGTCTCCTAAGGGAAAGTCCAACAAAGCTAAAGAGGAGGGAGTTTACAAAGGTAAGAACAAAATGTCTCCTGAAGAGCTTGAGCGTTATCGTAAGGATAACCGATGTTTCAAGTGCGGCGAACAAGGGCATGCGTACCGTGCTTGTCCCCAAAAGAACAACCGCCAAGATCCTCCTAGAGCTTCCTTGGTTGAAATCCAAGAGGAGGAGACTCACCAAACTCACCACAAAGGATCTCCTCTATGCCATGCTTGGGGAAAGGTAAGAGAACATGATTTTTTTATTCTCTTTGACCCTGGTTCTACTCACAATTTTATATCTATGGAGTTAGCCACCAAGCTAGGCATACAATCCTACGAGATGGGAGATGTCCTACCCGTAGACAGTGCCTTCAAGGGGCAAGAAGCTTCAGTCACTCCCTTAATTGGGAAATTGAGGCTTCATGTCCAAGGCTATGTGGACAAAGAGGGCTTCTTTATCTCTCCTCTCAAGCATGAGGATGTAATCCTAGGGGCACCATGGTTTGACCGCCTGGCTGCCGATGTTAAATTTCCTGAAAGGAGAATCTCCTTTAAGTTCAGGGAAAAAGACATGTATATAGATGCTAAGGAAATGGGTAACACTATCCCCATTGTCCATACACGAGCTTTCAACAAGTCAATAAAGAGCTCTATTTCCGTGTACATGATTTTTGTTAAAGATTCTCAAAATGAACCTAATGCTTTAACAAAAGAAAATAAAAGCAACCAAAAGGAATTAGATTTATCCAATTTTCTCAAGGGGTTTCAAGATGTTTTTATTGACAACATCCCTTGTGAGCTACCTCCTAAACGAGGTAATGATGACCATGCAATTGAACTTCTTCCAGGAAGTTCACCGCCTAACAAACCTCCTTATAGAGTTTCAAGCTCAACAAGAGGAGATTATGTGGAAAGTGCATGAGTTAGTTGAGAAGGGTATGGTTAGGCCAAGCTCATCTCCATTTTGCTCACCTGTGCTACTAGTGCAAAAGAAAGACGGCACATATCGTATGTGTGTTGACTATAGAGCACTAAATAGGATCACTATCAAGAATAGGTTTCCCGTTCCACGGGTAGAAGACCTATTTGATAAGCTACAAGAATCGACCTACTTAAGTAGGATTGACCTAAAAAGTGGCTATCATCAAATAAGGATAGTTGATCAAGACATTGTAAAGACCGCCTTTCGCACCACATTTGGTCTTTACAAATACATTGTCATGCCTTTTGGCTTGACCAATGCACCAACCACATTCAACCGCTTGATGGAGAAACTGTTCACGCCTCATCGAACCTTCACTGGAGTGTTCTTTGATGATATTATTATCTACTCTAATTCATTGGAGGAACACAAGCAACACCTCCAGGTAATATTTCAAGTTTTAAGAGAGAATAACCTTTATGTTAATCGAAAGAAAAGTGAATTTTTCTTGCAAGAGATTCAGTATTTAGGTCATATTATCTCTCAAGATGGCATCCAAATGGATCCATCCAAGTTAGAGGTAATAAAAGGATGGCCTAAACCAAGGAATCTTCATGAGCTAAGAAGCTTTATAGGTATGTATGCATACTATAGACACTTCATAGAAAAGTTCTCTCAAATTACGGGACCATTACATGACCTAACAAAGAAAAGCGTTAGGTATACATGGTCTGCTAAGGAGAACATGCTTTTGAAAAGCTTATCTCTCAACCTGTGCTTACACTACCGGACCTCTCAAAACCATTAGAGGTCCAATGTGATGCTTGTGGTGATTGTCTTGGAGCTGTTTTACTCCAAGAAGGGCATGCCATAGGCTATGAGAGTCGAAGGCTCGACCCTGTTGAGCAAGCTCTAGGCATATATGAAAAGGAACTCCTTGCAGTTCTACATGCCTTAGACTCATGGAAGCACTATTTATTGGGGACTCCTTTTATTCTGCGAACGGATCACCAAAGTCTTAAGTACTTCATGACGCAGACCAAGCTCTCCGACAAACAAATGAGGTGGGAAAATTTCCTTTCGCAATATCATTTTCATATTGCTCACATTGCTGGCAAGCATAATCAAGTAGCTGATGCACTCTCAAGACGGCCGAGAGTGAATGCGGTTTCCATAGCAACTCACAATGATCTATCTTCAATGATAGATGAGTACGCTATTGATCCCGACTTTAGAGATGTGATTTCAGCCCTTGCATTAGGGAAGAAAGAAGAACCATTTACCTTACAAGATGGTTATCTTCTCTATGGCAATAGACTATGCGTTACTAACTCACTACATGAGAAAGTAATGTATGAATCTTATGCTCCACCTTATGTGGGGCATAGAGGGATTCAGTCTACCTTAAAGGGAATTGAAACATATTTCTATTGGCCTACCATGAAACTGAACATACAAGAGTATGTTTCTAAATGTGTGGTATGCAAAAAGACAAAATTTGATACAGGGAAGCAACTTGGATTGCTTCAACCCTTGCCAATCCCTAAGTCACCATGGGAGAGCATATCCATGGATTTTATCTTTGGATTGCCTAAGTCTATCCATGGGAATACGGGAATATGGACGATAGTAGATAGGTTCAGTAAACAAGCTCATTTTATACCTTTCAAAAAGACTATCAAAGCCCAAGCTTTACTAGAACCACCAGTTGCAAAACCTGAGGATGTGATCCGTGTCATGCCTACACAAATAATCCCACCAAACCAGGAACTAAAAGAGCCAGATTCTAGTCATGAGCATAGACCAAACCTCAAAGACCCACCATTAGAACTAAGGATAGTACTGAATACCACGGATAACTCTTCCGAGGGATTTCACCAAGCTATACCTGAGGATTGTAAAGAGATAGATGGTCTTGACTAATTGTGGAAACAAGTCAGAGAGGCCAATGAAGCCGATGACCTAAGAAGACGAGTAGACAAGACTGGTGATGAATGAGGAGTGTTTCTACCACCAATAGAGGAATTTGAGACTGGATCTCAAATGAATCTAGACGTGCGATCGTATTGGGGATAGTCAATCCCATTTGCTAAGAACACTACCGTCCTTCATGGGAGAGTACGAGACCAAGTCAGATGTGATTGCAGTCCCATCACAGAGACTGACTCCCAACAAGGCCATCGATTCAAAGGGGCTAGTAGATATTCTATCTACCCCAATCACCTGTACAATAATGTTAGCCGAGTTGCTCAGAATAAGACCAACATGTAGGCTGATGTGGGTAAATGTCTAGAGAAATTTGGTGTAAAAACCCCAATGACTCAAATCGAGGAAGGCATCAAAGAGCTTGAAATGCCTCAACTAAATACTAGGCCAGTGCCATTAAACAACGTAGGCGAGTATTACGAGGGAGAAGATGGAAACACCACCCTTCCTATGGAATTCAATAATGTAAAAATCATGGCAATCCTTGACAGTGGAGCTGGTGTGGCCATTGCAACCAAAGAGGTTTGGAAAAAATGGGGAAAACTTGCCTTGATATCCACACGAATGACCCTGCAGCTTGCAGACGGACACAAGGAAAAGCCCCTAGGACTGCTAGAAAAAGTACTTGTTACTTCTTGTGGCAAGAAGAACAACTATGACGTCATGGGAAGACCATTCATGCGACAATTGAAAATGGTCCAAGATTGGGGTTATGACCATATATACCTGAGACATATGGAAACCATAACAAAGATAAACTTGAGGGACCATAGCTATAGGGATGTGACGAGAACACCGGTTGAGGATTTTGATTCCGCCACAGTAGCACGATCAGAACTTACAGCTTGGTTAGGTAAGCCTAAAGAACTGTGGATGTGTGGAGGGAGTTTCACAATGTGGTAGCTTGAAACTTGAGGAATGTATCCTAGAGCGGGTTATAGAGGATATGGACTATATCCCAGAACCATTTCCTGAAGAAGAGTTAGAGCCTTTTGGATGGGAACACATCTTGGCTACTCTGGACGTGTGCGCCGTGGAGGATGCTCCCACAACAAAGTTTTGTGATAAAAATGGCTATGATATCGTTCCTTATTTTGTAGTGAGTGTAATCCAGGAAAACGAAGAGATCTAGACATCAACAAGCTCTCGACATAAGGAGCAAACAAAGAAATGTGGAGAATCAAAATATGAAGAAGATGACGAGTTCTATGACTTTGGTGAACACTTCGAGCTTCAAGAAGATCAACGACCCGAGAATCAATGTCATCGCTACACGAATAAAGTGCATCAAAAGTGGATTCCAAAGTCCTCGGTGAAGACACAGCCACCACAAGCATCCTCATACATGGCTCCTAATAAGGATGCAAAGACTCAGTTAGGAGGAATACGACCAGAGCAACGAGCTAACAATGCTCTAATCAATGGGCTACAAAAGTCCTCCAAGAAACTACCACCCACGAGCAAACAGACAGTAAATTTCCACTACCAGCCAAAAAATCAAGGGAAAGTACAAGAAGTCAACCTTTCTGAGGATAGTAGCGATAGTGATGAATCTTACGACATCCCCTATCATCAACTCAAGCCATCACTATCACCGACCCCTTCAGCAACAACCATGACAAGTCAAAAGAACAGGACAACAAATCAAAGCCAAAAAGCTCAACAAATCTGGATACCAAAAAGCCAGATCGACCAAAAACAGATATGGATCAAGAAGACAAAGATCTCTAATGACAAATCACAAGATCCAACACCAAAACAAAAACAAGGAAAGCGTGCACGAACGGGTAAGAATATCACAAAGTCGCAAGCTTTCACAACTCAGGTTTGGGCTCCAAAGAAGTTGATTCAAGCACAAAAAAGTCAGGAATTCATTTTGATTCCAAAACAACCACAGTATCAACTTTCAAAGCCTGAATCCCGTCCCCAACCAAGCGTACAAGGGCTGAAGCAAAGACCACTGTTGACTCACACAACAAAAACGTGGATCCCAAAGAAGTCTCTTCAAACACAAACGAAGCACGGGCAAGTATGGGTTCCCAAACGAGAGCCAGCAACAAAACAACCAATAATCACAAAGAAATGGGTCCCAAAGAAGAATAACAAAACTGCTGCCAGTGCATCGCCGCTTAAATTCTTACAATTTTTCCTACGATTACAGTACAGTTAGAAGAGAGCAAGTCGCTTCAATCAAGCAACGATACAGGAGCTTCAAAGACCATTACATTGCTTAGAATAGGAAGCCTCACCAACAAATGCCAATAAGCAAATTGCTTACACCCACATCTTGCACAACATAAATCTTTTCCATGCATTGCCTGTGTATGCATAATAGGGCTACATTACAAGGCCTACATATGCACAACTTTTAATTTCCCAAGCACAACACATACCCTTTGCGATACCCTGTCGTAAAGGATGACTCCAAATAGGAAGGGGGGAGGCATTTTGAATGCGGACCTAACATTATGACTATTAGAGGGCAATGTTTTGTTAGAGGCATTGAACCTTTGCATTTTATTGTGATAATTTTTTGACGAAATTTAGAGTATATGCCCTCATAGTAGTGTTACAGAGGAGTATGGGGACAAAATCCATATATGAGCCCCTAGGGACATTTGTATAGTGTACATAGCATTTAACTTTCTATTTGAGTGATTTTTCTTTTGTTAAGTTTTTTTAAAGATTTTCTTTGTTTATTATTAAGAAAAAAAAAATCCATAATCCACATGAAGAAAAGACTGACGAGAGGCTTGAGCACTACAAAGAGAAGAAGGTACAGGGAAATGATGAAACTTCACGAAGTATGTCTCAGCAGGCAGCCACTACAACAGCCGAAGAACTTGTCACAAAGCAGTGTCAACATGCAACCGACAAGTCATACAAGTCAGAGTCGAGTAGCTAAGCCACAAAATGAGTGAGGTGTTAGTCCCAAAGCTTCAAGTGATATTCTCTGTGGTCTAAGCGTCTTAGCTATTCTAGGTACTACTCAAGCTCGAAGAGTTGAGCATATTTACGTTGTGTCGCTCATGTTGGTATAGGTGATGAAAAGAGTCGAAGTCTAAGTACTTAAGTCTGTTGAAGTGAAGGAGAAGGTCCAAAAGACACTCACGTACTGAGCACAGTGGGATACAAGTGGAGAAACTTCTACATCAACAACCCTTCTTGGAAAGGTGGAAGCTATTGAGACATCTTTTGATGTCACATGTGCTACATTTATTCCTCGAAACACCCATCATCTTCTTTTTTCACATTGCATGCTTTTGATGACAAATTTCTCATATGCATATAAAGTGTCCCATAATTGAAACTTGCATCAGGCACTCTTTCCGTGTTTCACCCAAGCACTCACCTTTCATGAACATGTACTTCACGTTCAACTGCTCAACTCCAATAAGAGCGTATACCAAAGGCATTTTTTTTCCCACCGGGTTTTTTCCCTTTGGTCATCCAGGTTTTAGACCCTAATCTACTGACACCTATCATCATCCTCTTGTACATATTCCTTCTACATCAACAATAAGGAAATGCTACTCAAATCAATTGACAAATGAATTGGAGCACCAATTTCAGATCATAGCATACTTCTCCTCAGTGGCGAGTCGAAGAATGGCCTACAATGAAAAAGTTACAGACAACACTAACAAAATGATTTCACAAGAACAAAGAAGTCCCCAATGAAGAAGAGCAGACATAAAAGTAATCAGAGGATCTCAAAAGATGAATGGTTATGATGATAGATGTCCACTCTAATGGATCATAGTTCTTGTTGTGGTTCGACAAAGTTACAAGCAGTGCAACAGATGAAGCCAAAACGAGAGCAAAGACCACATCCCCATCGACAATCAGGTCATGTCGGGGACGAAATGAATGCGGAAGGGGGGAGTGTTGACCATTGGATCAACAACACAACATAACTCAAGTTTCGTACCAAAGTCTTATCTTTTGCGAGTTATGAAATGCTGCGGATTATGGCTATAAACGTCATTTGTAATGAGTAGTTATTCTAGTTTCAGAAGCCGGGGTGCAATGGCACTTCCAGATTGTAAATACAAAGCCATTTCACCCTTTCAACCCCATTTTTGGTTAAACCTAAGGTAGCCTTAGTATATAAGGTACCTAGGTCATTTTGTAAGAGGAGGACTTTTTTCATAATCAAAACTTTAGCGCTGCTGTCTACTGTGTGTGAGAGAGAAAGAGAGTGAGCGTGAGCTTTATCCTCTCGCTACTCCTGGCTCACTCAACACATTGGAGATCCGACTGCACCATTGATGTAGGATCGAGGAGAGCTACGCGACAACGCCAAGCACTCCACTCGAGACGAAGCACACACGCCGACGCATCTACGAGCTATTTGTGGCCGTAATTGTATCAAACGATGTCTATTTTCTACGTGCTAGTAGTCTATAGAATCGTGGCGACATAAGCTACGCATAGGTACTCATAAATTTCACTTTCAGGCACTTTTAAAATTTTGCTCTATCATCCTACGCGTTTTCCATAGATAGGTTTAGAGTGAGGGTTTTGAGTGTAGAAGCTTAGGGATAGGTGTATCTTAGTGAGGGGATGGTGTTTCTTAAGTTTCGTACGAATCTGGCATGATTAGGTGAGTTACCTTCCGTATGTGTGTATGTGGCTAGGTGGTGTTGTTGAGAGCAGTATGGTTCTTGATTGTGGTTTAGTTGGTCTTCCAGAGTGTTGTATGTGTAGGATGGTCTCAGCCTGACAAGATAAGGAGATTTCCTCCGTGTGCCTATCGTGTCATCTGTGTCCTCGATTGACATTATGTTGATCTAGGTAGTGTTTGCATGCACTTCATGTGTGTGTGAGTCGCTCCTCCAACAATTATCAACATTAATTTCACTCTCTTTACTATTGTCAGCCATTCTAACAACTTTTAGGTGTAAACTTTTTAGGTGTATTTTGGCACTTCAAGCCCTAGTTGCTACTCCTCTTTACCCCTTTAGAAAAAGCACTCAAGCTATTGTACCCGTGGCTCGAATACCATTAATTGCAAGGAATAGAAGAGAGGGTCGTTCAACACCAAAACAGCACCGGCTCCTGTCAAGCTTCTAATAGCTCAATAGTGGTTAAGCCGTAGGCAAGCCCCGTAGGACTCCACTATTAAGACCATAGCTCTCGACGGTGATGCCCCGTTAACTGCACGAAGGCAGGCGCACTGCAAGCCTGAAAAATCCCTATTCTACTTACTCATAGAAAATTAATAATACCAACCATTTATAGCTAGCTTGAGGACCTCCCTTCTTGAGCAAGAAAAGAGAAACCTTGTGCTCTGATACCAATGTAACATTTAATGGCCTAAAAACTTGTGTGTAGTGGAAATAAGCATGAACATAGTGGGAATTTCATTAGAATAGATTCCTAATGAGAATTACAAGAGTGCTTGGGTGGAGAACAACAACAAAAATCATAACACCTAGTTATATAGCATGAACAATACTTTCAAAAGAGAGAGAAATTAAGCTATTGACAACAGTTGAGGACCGGATTTGCATGGAGCCGGTCCCCCCTCCAAAAGGCTTTGTATTATGGTTTCTACCATCAAGAGAGACATTGTACAATACAATTCTTTGTGTTCCTTCAAGACTAGCTAGTGCAATGAAGATGAAAGCTTCATGCACTATGCAAAACACTTATCAAACACAACATCAATTATCCCCGGTCTCAGACCCAAGACCTCACACACCGTCAAAGATGGTGAGAGCTAGCAGGGTATGAGAGTAGATTGAGAGGAAGAAGGAGTAGTCTTAGGAGAAAGATGTACATCTCCTCGCATAATCACTCATATTAGCATAGCTTAGCTTAGTAATTAGCATGGTAGAGGAGATGAGCATGCACTGAGAAGCTTGGCTCTTGGTTGGATTTGCATCACAAAGCCAAGAGTTGTTGGTGTAGGCCTCCCTTCTCACAAGCTTGGAGTAGGTGGTAAGCTTTCCATTAAAGCTTGAGAAGGAGAGAGAGTCTTCTTTACTTCACACATGAGATTGTGTGTGTGTGTGTGTGTGTGTGTGTGTGTGTGTGTGTGTGTGTGATAATGCCTTGCAAAAAGCCCCCTCTCTCTCTTGGTCGACCCCTCTTGCTATTTGCTCATGCTCTACTCTCATTGGACCTCCCCAAGCCTAGCCAATGGTAATTAAGCAGTATAAGTGATAGCCTTCTGACATGTGTCCCCCTTTCCCCTTTTGTGAGAGCTTTAGGTTATTTAATAATTCAACTAAACTCTCATTGGACCCCTTTGCCTCCTGGCCAATAGGAATCGGGCAAGCCATTGGGCTGCTGAATGCTCATTGGACCCCTTGGGAGACTAGCCAATAGTCTTCTAGAGGACTTAATTCTCATTGGTTCTTTTATTAAGTGTTTTTAAATTAATTAAACTAGATTTACTATAGCCTAATTCTCATTGGGGCCATCCAATAGGAATTGGGTACACCTTATGGGCATCTTGGCTAGGGAGCTGACATGTGTCCCTCATTCCCTTTGTGTAAAGGGATCTTGTGTGTGTGTGTGTGTGTGTGTGTGTGTGTGTGTGTGTGTGTGTGTGTGTGTGTGTGTGTGTGTGTGTGTGTGTGTGTGTGTGTGTGGCTTTCTCTCATCCCCTACAAGCAAGGCTCGCCCCCTCCTAAGTAGGGATTGGTAAAGAAGTTTTTGGACACACACAAAGCATCCAATTCCCCTATGGTTGACCTTTGGACACAACCTTTGAATTTTGGAACCTTAGCATTTTGGAAGTTTTAATGGGCTGAACCTTAGGGTCTTTTTATCCCATTGTTGCACATGTCTCTTTTGCAGATGGCCCACCCTTTGGATCCCTACTGTGGCCGGTCTACTAGCTTAACCAATATTCTAGCTTTTTCTCCCCTGGCACTTCCCCATATTAAATGATCAGTTTAACATGAAAAAATCATTTAGGAGAATTAGATATAGATTATTATGACAGAGACACACCTAAGAATTTGATCCTTGCCCTTGCAGTAGAGGTCATCATTGATCAGGTGGTATTTTGTTGCCTTTGCACACAAGCCACTGCTTTTGGCCCTTAGTAAGATCTCTAGGACACTCTCTTGTGTCCAAGAAACTATGATGTCAGGCATAGCATTGGTACCTTGGAAGAGAGGTAGATTCAACTTGATAGCACCCACCACTGCAATAGCCTGTAGCTTCTCTCTAGCTAGAGCATCTGCTTCTTTATTTTTTGCTCAAGGCACATGATGTAATTGTTCAAATTGAAACGTCCCCAAGAGTTCCTTAACCTTGCGCAAATTTTCCTAGCAAGCTATGATTTTTAAAAGCCCAATTTCCTTGTATTTGTTTTATTTAAAGCATGGCATCATGGCAAAAACATTTAATCGTTGAATACCTTGTGTCACACACCACTCTAACCCAAGGGTTAAGGCTGCATATTCTGCCTCATTGTTGGAGTGAGAATCCAAGAGATTCTCAATGGAAAAACCTTATCCCTTTGCTCGTTGAAAATGACAATGCCAACTGGAGCTTTTGTCCACTGTCCTCTTGTAGGATCCATCAAAGTAAAGAGAGTGAGCCCCCTCTACCTTTGGGACCTTCAACATAGGTGTAGTCTCTTGATCATTTGGCTTTATCTTTAGCTTCTTTTCATAGTGGCAATGAGTGAGAATGCCTCGGAGACTGGATCTTGTGGAGTTATCCACTTGCATTGTGTAATCAAACTCTTGCAACCTTGTGAGCCACTTGGAAGTCCTAGAAGAAACATCCATGTGCTGCATTACATAAGGAAACACTTCTTCCATTGTTAAGATTATGAATAGTCTAGATAGTAAATAAGAATGAAACTTGGTGGTAGCAAACATTAATGCAAGCACCATATGTTCCACTGCTGTGTATCCCTTTTTTGATGGAGTCGTCATGCGATTAGAGAAGTAGATAGGACGCATGAAAGAAGTTTGAGGATCCTTTTGCATCAATACTGTCCCAAGTGTGTCATTGCCCACACTAGGATTAACATAAAATGGCTCATCCCACTTTGGAGGTGCAATGGTGGGTAGTGAGGCTAAGATTTGTTTTACCTCATTGAACCGTTGTTGATTTTCTTCACTCCAAGTGAAGATCTCTTGATGGGTAACTTTTTGTAAAGGGAGAACCACTTGGGAGAGCAAGTGAATGAACCTGCTCAAATACCTTACCTTTTGAAGGAATGAGACCAACTGCTTGGTGGTAGTGGGTGATGGTAAAGAAACCAAATCTTGAACTTTGCTTGGGTTAGCTTCAATACCTTTGTCCGAGATTATTGGCCAAGAAGAGTATCCTTGATTTCATCAATGTGGCATTTCTCAAGGTTGAGCTGGCCACATCGAAAGCTTGTAACCTAGCTAGAGCTTCATAGACTTTCTCCAAATGAAGAGAATGAGAGCTATACATACAAAAGTCATCAATAAAAACAAAAATTTATTTGCCAAAGAATGGCTAAAAAACAAATGTCAAATAGCGTTGGAAAGTGACTGGAGCATTGGTGCGACCAAAAGGCATAACTCTATAAGCAAAACATCCCCACGGTGTGATGAAAGTTTTCTTCTTTTGATCTTCTTTAGTGATGCTAATTTGGAAGTATCCTAAGTAGACATCACATATCGTGTAGCACTCATGTCTTGCTACCTCATTGAGAATTTCAGCTTGAAAAGGGAGAGGAAAATGGTCCCTCTTTGTGGCTGCATTAAGGGGCTTGTAATCAACACAAACCCTCCACTTACCATTCTTCTTTGGTGTGACTACCACTAGAGAAACCCACTCTGAGTCTTCAAGAAGATATATGAAACCCGCTTCTAACAATTTCCTCACCTCCTTGAGCAAGGCCTCTTGTTGAATTACTCCTAGCTGTCTGAGCTTCTGCACTACAGGTTTACTTCCCTCCTTGAGATTGATTTGATGCTGAACTACTATGATTCCAGTGATTTTATCATATTCATCAATGAACAATGTGGGAAAATTAATTAGCATCACAACATAATCTTCACGCTCCTTCCCACACAACTCACTAGAGAGCATTTGATGTGGCGTACTTGCTTCTACTAGAGGTTATATACATGGTGGCTCCCCTTGGTTTGATGCTGATGCATCAAGTTGCTCCATCTTCTTAGGGTCCTTGAGAATGATCCCCATCACCTCAATGCTACTGCCTTTTTCTTCATTCATTGTTGACTCCTCCTATGAAGTGGTTGAAGAGTCACTAGAAAACTCATCCTCGGAGGTTTCTAGAAACATGTCACGTTGTTGAACTATCTTCATGTCATAAAGAATTGGCCTCCCTTTTGAATCCTTCATTTGGATTATGCCAGTGTCCCATTCTTGTTTAACTTTCATAGCCATAAACCAAGGCCTCCCTAGAATGATAGGATAGCCCTCCCCTTTATGTGGCATGACAAAGATGTCCACATCCACCTCGGTATTGAACGCCTTTAGCCTAACTGCATTCACAATGCCAACACATTGAACTTTTATATTATTTTCCATTTTGGCTTGGCATGGCGCCGGCCTACTCACTTCTAAGCCTAAACGGTGCATCCTTTTTTCACTGATGATGCATATTTGTGTGCCACCATTGATGTAGATATTGGAGATGTGTTGCCCTTTGATGTGAGCATCCATCAGTGGTATTATGTCATCTAGATTCCTCCAAGAGATAGCCCCAACTATCTTTGTCTTTGGTCGTCTTGTACTAACCATCTTTGTCCATTGTCTCCTCACCCTAGCAAAAAGGTGAAGTAGTTGAGGCCAAGTGATTTTTGGGCCCTACATAGAGACATCTTGAGCCAAATCGTAAGGTTTAGAACATTCACCCAAAGAGAAATCTACAATGTCAATTCTACGTCGTGACTTCGACAGCTTTTTGCTAGATTCCCCCTTGCCTTTTATCTTTTCTTCCTTTTGGGAAGATTTACCATGCCTAGCATGCTTTACCCCCATGGAATCTACTACTTTAACCTTGGTCTTACCTTTCAGCACTCCCTTGATATCCTCCTCCACTTTCACCTTTCTTTTACCTTCAAGAATGATAACACTCACCGCTTGATTGTGGAGGTAAGGGTGGAATGAGAGGTTGTTGTGGTGGTGGGTGTGCTTGAACTGGTGGTTGTAGAATTTGCACTGGTGGTGCTTGTTGTGGTGCTTTGGGTGGTGGTGCTCGTGCTCTTGGTGGTGAAACTTAGTTCTGCCTTGCTCCTCTATTAAAATTATTTCTCCTTGGGAGTGGGTAGTAATACATACCATGGCCATCTTCTCCACAATTGTAGTAGTGGTATTCTTGGTTCTGTCTTCGTTTTCCTCTCCCTTGATCTTAGTGGAGATTGTGTGCATGCCCTTGGTGCACCAAATGGATTGAGAGATTCTCAACTTGGTTGGTGATTCGGTTGAGCAGGTCCTATTGATCCTCAATTGATTTGTCACTACAAGAGGTTGTGTGCTCTTGTGACGCTGTTAGCGACAGAAATACACTGGGTTTTTATAACCCCCGGCGTCGCTACAACCGTCGCTAATAGCGTCGCTATATAGAGACGCTCATAGCGACGGTCATAGCGACGTTTACACAGAAGTCTATAGCGACGCTCATAGCGACGCTACAGAGCCATAAATAACGACGGTTATAGCGATGCCCGAGAGAATTTTTTTTTGGTGACAGGGCATTGAATGCCCTGCCACCCATCAACCATATTGTACTTGATTCACTTTTTAAAAAAAGTGCAAGGGTAGATAATAGACCCAAAATAGTCACCCACAAGATGCATTGTTTGCAAAATTGACAAGCGTAAAATTGACAATTGTACACATCATAGGCAAAATGAATTGATTGGCAAATGTAATAATGACAATTGTACAACATCATAGGCATAAAGAATTGATTGGCAAAATGAACTGCGGTGACAAATGTAATAATATACATGGTTCAAAAAGACGTATAAAATCCGTCTCATGATACATAAGCTATGAGAAACCCTAAACTAATGCTATCTAGCTACGGCTAAACTGACGTCGTCTAGTGAGACGTCTCATCGCGTCCAAGCGGCGTATCTGTCGGATTCTGCAAAAAAAGACAATAAGATAGCTTTCAGTAAGTATAAACATATAACGACATTTATAAAACAATACAAAAAATAGAAAAGAGTAAACCCTAATACTAACCATGCCGCCGTGAGAACTGAGAATGTCCATCAGGGCGTTTAAGCCCTTCCTACCTGCGTACTCGCGCTCGTACGGTGTGGGATCACGTCCTGTCATCGACCACTGTCAAAACATACAAAGAATTCATTATGTTAGAATTAAAAAACTCATAAACCCTAAACTATCGAACATAAAGAGCAATGTGAAAACACTTACAAAATCGGCCTCAAATGATGCCCATCCACCGCTCCCCAAGTGGTGCGAGCTCCCTGCCTCTACTCGTGCTCTGGCTGCATCCTTTTGTTGCTTCCACTTGTCGAGATTCTCGCGCGCTGCTTTCTTCGCATTCTTCCAATATTCTTTGGCCAGCCAATCTGGCATGTTCCACCCATGCTTGATTGCTTTTTGCACTTTGGAACGCTTGTGTTTGCAGTATTCACGCGTTCGAATCTTCATCAGGTCTTCATTGAAGCGCCGATCCTGTGTTGGAACGGGAAACTCATCATGAAGTATGCTGATGACTCTGTTTTTTAAATCACTTGGTACTTCACTCCATTTGTTTAGTATGTAGTGTCTAAACAGCTGAGAGCAAAGACCACGCATGCGCGAGATCACCTTCTTGCCGTCATCATCCATGATGATTCTGCCGCTGAAGTCGACGGAGTAAGGCAAGCCCTCTGGCCGGTGACGCGTGAACCTGGGTGTCCCGGCAGGGGTCTCTAGCGCCGTGTCGATGGGGGTACGGACGTCAGGTGTCTCCACCGGCGTCTGGGCCCCGAAGCGAGGAGTGTCGAGTGGGGTGGCTCCTGGCGGAGTAGGTAGAGGTGTGTAGCTGCTAGGAACAGTCAGCCGTGCAAAACCTAGTGTAGATGGCGATTCTGTAGCTGGTGTGGGGGCGGGCAAAGAAGGGGAGGGTAAAGAGCCTCATCGAACACGAGGCAGTGTGGAGGCATCGGTGGCGGAATCCCCACAACAACCGCCACCGCCACCACTAGAGCGCCGGTGTCTAGACGAGTGTGAAGCTCGTCTCGTCGACGCCGAAGCTTCGGAGCGCGCCGAATGCTCCGAAATAGAGGGAGATGCGGCTGGAGTAGGAACGCGTGATGATGCACCAGAGCGATGACACTCCACGTACCACTGTCTCTGCTGCGGTGACAAAGAAGAAAGAAACTCCTCATCATCCATACCTGCATTAAACACACGAATATTTAAACTTAATATTGAATGAATAGAGTAGACAATGACCCAAAGACCATTAAATACAATGACGTAATGACACATATAAATACAATGACGCAATGAATTGAGTGATAGAAGAGGCAAGTCGAAAACTCAGAATTTTCAATCAAAAGATGTGAGCGCGAGTAGAAAAGAGCGTTATACACCATGGAAGGTACTTAGAGAGCCAGAGCTTTTACAACACGGAGCAAAATTGTTCAAATACAATATTTGTGGCTTTAAGAGATCTCTCTCTCATCCTCGCATAACTCAACATAACTTCCTATATCTATATAGAGCTCTCCGTTTAAACACATATCCTCTGTTTCATTTTGTAGCTCCTCTACATGCACCCCATATAGAGTAGTAGCATCTTGATGCTCGTCTGGCACCACCGCAGCGGCTTCTGATTGAGCATCTTCTCTGATCTCCTCCATTGATGCCGTTGTGATTGGCACATGGTAGCCTTCATACGTCCTTGCACTACGAGCCTGGGATACCTCTATGACGTACCACCAGTTTGATGTAGACTTTGTAGGATGAAATATTACCTGCCAGAGCCACATAACTTACATGAGAGCTTTCAAGCACATAACTTGTAAAAGGGGGATGTTAACTATTTACATACTTACTTGTTCACAATGCTCGGGTAGTACGAAAGTGTCTCTTAGGTCAGTCCATTTCTTAGTAGAATCCACCTCAAGAAAACCAGACTCTCCTCTACGCACAGTAGCATTGCAACGGTCCATACATTGTAAGATGTTGATCTTTGACCAAATGGATTTACGCCATCCATAGCCAGGCCTAAGCGCAAATTTCGAGCTTCCCTGGCAAAATCCGACCATGTTCCATCTATATGTTTCCAAGCTGTGCAATCTGCAGGAATTCGTAGCACACCATCCGAAGATTTATTATCCTCATGCCATGATGCTAGGGCGGCCATGGACTTACATTCGAAGAAATGCTTGATGCGAGGAGGCAGAGGAAAATGTCGCAAAACCTTTTGTGGAATTTTTGTCCCGTGGAGATCTACTCGATATCTTTCGGAATCACATTTCGGACACTTCTCCATGTCTATGTATTCCCCTCTGAAAAGAATGCAGTCATTAGGACAAGCGTGGATAGAATTGTAATCCATCCCCAAGTTTTGCAAAATCTTTCTTGCTTCATCTCGGGAATCTGGCATCACATTGTCAGCTGGTAGTATGTGCTCTTTAAGCAATCTACACAACATAAAAATACGATACAGTCGTGTAAAAATCTATCAGATCATTATACATTTAGAGTTTTATTAAAGTAAACTAATTGTAATAGATCACCTGAAAAGCGCTGTGACGTTAGTGTCACTCCATCCAAACTTTGCCTGCATGTTGAGAAGAACGAGGAGTGCTTTCAATCTAGACATACGTGCTCCATTATACAATGGCGTATCGGCTTCACTTTTCATATCATCATAGATAAGCCTTTCTGAATCCATGATCGTCTCGATCATTTCATCAATCTCGGGCTCAAACATTGCCTCATTGGGAATGTGCTCTGCATGATCATCCCTCGAGCTGTCAGAGGCTACATCTTGTGGCCTCACATATGCTGCTTGACCAAAGCGCCTGCGAACACGTGTATTGGGTTGCAAGATTGCTGCTTGTTGGCCAGCGTCAGAGTCCGATGAGTTATAATTGGCAACAACTCGATCTATAATAGATGGATTGAACTCGCCAAATTCGTGATCGTGATGCAAAGAAACACGTCTTGTCCGTCGCACAACATGCTTGCATTGATTACAAGGACATAAGACCCTCGTTGAGAGATAGGTGTTTCGGTTGGACGGTCCCACATCCTCGTCACTACTCATAATGAGGATAAAAATCTTATAACCTGGACAACAAATTTAATATTCTATTGGCATTCTTCGTCTCTCTCTCTCTCTCTCTCTCTCTCTCTCTCTCTCTCTCTCTCTCTCTCTCTCTCTCTCTCTACCTCACAATCTCTAGTCATGTCCATTCCCCGCACACCTCGGTCTAGAGGTGCACGGAGATCAGAACCACCGGGTTATAATCTCGTCTGTATTGGTCAATACCTATATTTGTGGGTACAAGAAATCTACAGACCCACGTCTACATGATACTGCATGTAGTGGACAAAACCCCTTTGCCTCTTCTCTAGCTATAGCACTTCACAGCATCTTAACATCTTTTCACAGTAGATCTTTTCACTGTTCGTCTAACTCTAAACCCTAAACCGTAAGTAATTCTTGCGTGGACTTGATCTAACGTAAATAAGCGTAAATCTAAATAAACGTAAATCTAACTAAAAATAAACCTAAATCTAATTTAACGTAAGTTTACATCTAGCCTAATCTTTAACGTCTTTTGGGATAGTTTCCTACGACGTTAAAACTCTCTTCTTCTTGTGTGTGTGTGTGTGTGTGTGTGTGTGTGTGTGTGTGTGTGTGTGTGTGGGTAAACCTAAATAAACCTAAGTCTAATCTAATATAACATAAATCTAAATCTAACGTAAATTATGTTATATTAAAAACAAAGAACTAAACTAACAGGGATTATAAGAACCTTAAAACTGATTTAACACATAATTTTTCACATAACTTGGCAAGAGTTGGCATTCTCATCACTAAAGATGTGAGAGTTAACTTCCGGCGGTGACGCTGCCTCATCTCCATCCACATCTGACGACAGCAATTGGCCCTTTAGACCGTTCTTGCTCTTGTTACTAACTTTGAAGTTGCTGTTGAATGACTAGAGGTTGTCTAGATGGTCATTGTGTCGGGGATGTAGTGACTCTTGCCGCCCTGAAGATCCACCTTCTTCCCTATCTTCTGAAGACATTTCATCAGTACTTTTGGATCGACGGAGCCCACCATGAGTGAAGGCAGCAATACCCTATATTCCATTGAGGGCTTTCTTCACCCGCTTCATGCAGGCATCGCAGTCTATGGAGACCTAAATTTAATCTAATATAACGTAAATCTAAATCTAGCGTAAATAAACAAAAATCTAATTAAAAATAAACCTAAATCTAATCTAATTTAACTTAAATAAACCTAAATCTAATTTAACGTAAGTCTACATCTAACCTAATCTTTAACGTCTTTTAGGATAGTTTCCTACGACGTTATAACTCTCTTCTTCTTGTGTGTGTGCGCGTGTGTGGATGTGTGTGCCAATAAAAAGAGATAAATGGTATAACCTTTCTATCACCCATGCCAAGTATGATAGATTGGTTATGCCATTTCCCTCTTGAATAATAGGTCTTGAGTTCAACTCCTCGTCGGCTAGATCTTTAGGTCTTTTAATTTTAATTAGTTTCCTATGACGTTAAATTAGTTTCTCTCTCTTTCTCTCTCAATGTGTGTGCGTTTTTTTGTTTATGCATGTTTCCTCTCTCAATGTGTGCATTTTTTGTTTATGCATGTTCTTTCTCTCTTTTCCTCTCTCAATGTGTGTGTGCATTCTTTGTTTATGCATGTGTGTGTGCGTTTTTGTTTATGTTTGTACTCTCTCTCTCTCTCTCTCTCTCTCTCTCTCTCTCTCTCTCTCTCTCTCTCAAAAACACTATGTGTGTGTGTATGTGTGTGTGTGAGAGAGAGAGAGAGGGAGAGAGAAAAAGGGGAAGGGAACATGAGAGTGAGGAGAGGGAAGGAGCATACCTGGCTCTCCTTCCTCTCCTCGTGTGTGTGTGTGTGTGTGTGTGTGTGTGTGTGGAGAAGAAAGAGAGAGAGAGAGAGAGAGAGAGAGAGAGAGGGAGAGCGTTACCTGCTCCTTGCTTGAGGGCGCCGAAAAACTCAGATCTAAGATCTGAGTTTTTGGACGCTCTCTGTTATTTTCTTAGCCCAGTCGGCGTCGCTATGAGCGTCGCAAATTTACAAAGAAATTTGCGACGCTCATAGCGACGCCGGGAATTTTTTTTTTGAGCGTCGCTGTGTGAGCGTCGCTAATATGAATAGCCTCTTGTAGTGTGTGTGGTTGACTCCTCTAGGCGGCTATTGTAGGTGGTGCTAGAGGTGGTCAGGTCCTAACGACTGCCTCTTCATCGGCATTCCTAGCTTGTAGGTGCAACTTCTTGTCTTTAAGGAGGGCAACTTCAACTGCTAGCTCGTACGTAGCAGGAAACCTTCCCTTCACCTTCTCTTTAAGAGTTGGCCATCTCCCAGCCACAAATTGATCCTTCTTTAGGAAATCAGGTGCCCCCTCATTCTCTCTTAGCGATGCAACCCATCACCCCCATAGGTCTACAAACTTTGACTCGTATGATGCGTGCTCTAGCATGCTACCTTGCTTCAATTCCATCAACAATTGCCATCTGATGTTGTGTCCTCTCCAAAACGCTTAGCAAAGGTTGCTCTTGATAATTCCCACCGTTCCTTGGTTGCTTGTGCCAAGGCATTGTAGCATGACCTTGCCTCCACCTTCATTAGAAGTGGGAAGATGTGCAAGTGCAAAGCATCATCATCTCCCCCAGAGATGACACATGCTATTTCCAAGTTTTCTAGAAAGTCTGCAGCATCCTCACCCACCTTACCAGTAAAGGTTGGAAATGCTACACTTGCCATTGTGAGAGTGAAAATTAACTCGACTAAGTTTATTTTATTTAAAGATTCAATACATGGGTGATTGGTAGATGGAAAACATACTATACAAGGATGAAAATAACTACATCAAAAGGTACTTCATGGTTAATCATAGGGAGGATAAAGGGTAGAGAAGAGGTGTTTATCTCTTGCAATCGTTCTCTGCCAAACATGGTTGTAAATGAACTACTGATAAAACATATTGCGGTCCATGATTACTTTGATTGGTTGAATTTTTTGTGGTGCATAAGTCTAGTCCATTGCAAAAGGTTGATGTGTTGAATCTATCACATGATAATGTGGAAAGGCTACCTCCTTTGTGGTGGAAGGTTAGTTGGAGGTGTAGAGCTCTTTGTAGTTGAGGTCAAATTTGTAGTACCATAGGCCAAGGTTGTCTTCATCTTCTAGCTCTAGGACTGTCCCTCTAGCAATCTCTGAAAAAGCTTGAGCTCCCTCTCTTTGAGCAACTTCACCTTCCTACAAGATAGAGTGCCATCCAGTACATACACATGTGTGATGAGATAGGTGGTGAGTCTTACCACTTGTATTAATCCAAGTTGGATTGATACATAGCAAATCATAGCCTTGATCCACAAGTAACACTCCTTGAAGGTGAAGGGTCTTGTCTTTTCGCCAAGCAAACCCTGTGTCAAAGACCTTGTCAATGACAAGCTCCACCACTTCACTCGATAGACAACGTAGAATCCATGCTGCCATCTCTAGTTTTTGGATCATGAGATGAGAGTGAGGTATAAAAAGACTTTGTAAGATTTACCCTTTTGTTTTAAAGACATGATGATTGTCGATGTTGGAATTTCCTTGAATCTTTTGGAGCAAGGGAGAGGGAGGGACCACGTGTTCGTAGTAGCTTCCTCAAGTTGCGAAGGTTTTTTGTGGGCGTACGTGTAATAGGTGGCAAAGATGGGGGCGTAGATGTAGATAATTCTGGTGCTACTTGAAAGGCTACCGAAGTAAGAACGCCCGTGCGTACGTCAAGGAAAAAAATTATGGCTTTTTCTTCACTTTGGGTTGCACTCATGTTGGAGGTGTGGTTTTTGGCACCAATGTGAGCATAATGAGGCTTGTGCCTTGATTTTATGCTTGCGGAGATGATGAGAAATGTAAACAATTTGAGTAGGAAAAGAGGGTCTTACCACCTCTTCTATGCTAACAATACAACACCCTGGCAAGAGTGTCTTGATGACTTGCATCAAGCTTTCTTGAAGCTCCTCCTCTTTGGTGGTTCAATTGGAAAATTCAAGAAGCCACCCATCCATGAAGGGAAGTAAACATGTGAGGTTTGTAAACTAAAGGTTTTAAGAGCCCTCCTTCGTGGGGGAACCAAATGAGAAGCGGATTTGCAAGATAGACACGGTGGCCTCAACCCAAGGGCTAACGCATGACGGCCTCACCATGAAAGGAAAACAATAGGGGCACCACCTAGCTTGAAATGTGGCTAGGATGCAATGACAATACTATGCATCACACCATACACCATGTCACACAACTGAACATCTTATGAATTGTGGTATGAGGTGGTAGAGAAATAAGTGGATATAGATAGTGAGAGTTGTGAATGTAGGTGCATGGACTATTATTCACATGAGAGGTAGAAAACCTGCACACCAATACATGCAAATCAAGAACAAAACAACCCTAACGTGGAGAACCCGCACACCTCTACATACAACGCAAAAGAAAT
The DNA here is from genome assembly GCF_014529385.1 of Adiantum capillus-veneris. Taxonomy (NCBI): domain Eukaryota; kingdom Viridiplantae; phylum Streptophyta; class Polypodiopsida; order Polypodiales; family Pteridaceae; genus Adiantum; species Adiantum capillus-veneris. The sequence goes on from NC_140952.1 coordinate 100,160,698, forward strand.
AAAGAACTATGTGACATACTCACAAATCCGGCACAATAGAAAGAATGACATAACAAAAAGAGTATATTATTTGTGGGGAGAGGGATAAAGAGTGACAAGAGAGGAAGGAGGATACCAAGGGTGCCTTGTCGATGGGTGGAGATGATGTCAAGGAGTGGTGTGAGGGTAACCTTCACTCTTGTTGAATGCCGAATCCTCCACTTCAAATTGCACCAAGGCATGGTGGTTGATGATGATGGAGGTGGAATATGTGTTGTGATGAGTAGATTTTGTGTGCACAACCTCCTTACCTTTGTGGTGTAATGGTGTCTCCCAATGCTCTTTTACATGGACTAACAATTCTAGCTATATTAGAAGTGTGGAGGCATGGTGCCTACATCTCAAAATGCTCATAACTTCTAATAACGTAGAGCTTGTGTTGTAGTGAGAGCGTTGTGTTGTTTTGGTGATAGAGACCCCTCCTTATATAGGAAAAGAGAGTGGGATTTTCATATATTTTATTGGGACATGACCTACACCATGTGTCCGTGGGTTGGCCATGTCTGATGCAATGATGCTTGTGATAGAGATCCACATAGAGAAAATAGTAGGGGAAGAAAGAGATGGAGGGGAAAAGAGAGTAGAGGAATGGGGTTTTTACAAGGTATGCTAGTCGTAGCTAGCTTATTTGAGAGAGGAGAGAGGGTTTTTACAAGAGGTTGGCGAAGGTGGTTTGTCATTGGAGAAGATAAATCCGCCACTTATACGGTAGTGGCACTAACTTTGGCCAAGACTTCATTTATTGTGGCCTGTTTCTCTCACTCATGCCCTAGATTTCAAATCTAGGGCATTTGTGTTAACACACAAAAGAGTGATTATGAGGGCTTAGGTGGAGTAAAAGATGATTAAAGGTTGATGTTGTCATTTAAAATTGATGAACATAGGCATGGCCCACCTAATTGGTGCTTCCGTAACTTGATGCTTTGCTCGACAAGCCTCCCTTGCATCGTGTCATTTTTAGTGGTCAAAGTTGAGTGCCTTTGCGTTTGTCACAGTGGTCATCACTTCATTGAAGCCGTTGGCACGAAGCGTGTATATACGAGAGCATGTGCATGTGTGCGAATGATGGTGGCTATAATTTAGCTATTTTTGGGCTTATGGGCTGATTTGTGAGAGTGTTTGGTGGTGATTATGAGATGGGGTGCATGCTGATGGTAGGTTGTGTGTGTGTGTGTGTGTGTGTGTGTGTGTGTGTATGTATGTGTATGTGAGAGAGTGTGTGTGTGTATGGCTGAAAAACAACAATTTTCAGCTATGGAGAGCTTGGGAAAGACATGAGAGTAAGAGAGAAGAGAGAGAGAGAGTGTGTGTGTGTACTCTATGTGTGCTGAAAATTGGTTGTTTTGAGCTTTGTGTGTGGGGAGGAAGATAAAGTTTTTTTTTGTTGGTCAGAGAGAGAGAGAGAGAGAGAGAGAGAGAGAGAGAGAGAGAGAGAGAGAGAGAGAGAGAGAAGTGAAAATTTTAGCCGAGAGAGAGAGAGTGAGAGGGAGAGAGAAGACAAGGAGAGGGAGGGCTCCATGGATGGAAGAGGACAAGGTGGACAGAGGTGATAATGAGAAGGAGGCCCCCCCTTTATTTTCTTTTGTAAGAAGGTGGTGGTCATGGTTGTGCAAACCATTGAGTGCCCTCTTATTTTACTAATATAGTTATCAATTATTTTGAAAGTGGAGCCCTTTGAGGAGAAAATAAAGGAGGGAGAAAAATGATTACCAGTGGCTCTGTCGGTACTTGGGGACAAAGGATCCTTACCATGCAAGATTTTCTGCTTTGGTGAGAGCTTTTACTGGAGATTCTGTTTATCTTGATTCTCAAGTGGTCGTTCACATGTTATGTGCTTGATAATTTTTTTAATTATTTTTGGAGAAAAGGGGGGGGGGGGGGGCGTTTCATAGAGAGAGATGGGTTGATTTCAAAAGGCGGCCCTCACAAGCAAAGACCAAAAAATCAAGTCTACAAAAGTTGCAAAGGTCCTAAGTCCGACCAAATGTAGTACAAATACTGGAAAACTTATGTGACCATGTTTCAAGAAGGAAATGTTTAAGATTTGAAGGTACAACTTTTACAAAGGTGAAGCTCCTCGGAAGGGGGTGGTACTCATTTCACATGAGCTCTCTTATGGAAAATAAGAAAGTAGCTATGTAAACTTTCTATTAGGGTTTTTCAATTTGATTTCAATAGCAAGGTTTTGAGCTGATTCTTCTATCAGCATATGAATCTGGTTTTAGTCAACATGGAAGGATAGAGTGAGGGTCAATTCCAGCTTGGAAAACATTAGTGCTCTTAAGAATATATTTTTCACTTTTGTTTTTAAAGAGGAAAAAAACTCTTCATCAAGCGTTTGATAGCTAAGATTTTAGAGGCTAGAATCATATAGGAATAGGGCCTAGGAGAAGCCCCTATTCCAAGAGAGACTGTTACAAATAGTGTTGTGCGCGTGCGCGCGCACATACACACACACACACATGAGAGATGTATTTGTGTTGAACCCTTGCAATAACTACAAATCTCTTTGTGTGATCCCTTATTACTTCTTAAAATTTAGAATAAATGAACAAAGTTTCATATCAAGAAGTTGGTCAGGTGGTTGGCCATGGTGGAAGGCACCTAAAGGCATAGATGGTCTTTAAGTCTAACAATGCGAATTTAAGAAATCTATATCAATAGTTAATTTTGATCAATAATAAGTGGGATTACCATCTCAAGATTTGGATTGAGATTCAACACTGTGCTATTTTACATTGGTGGTAGTTCCCCATTTTTGGTTGGCACTGTTGTGAAGAAATATTTCTATAAACTAAAAGGATTGGACAAGTATTCTTCTCAACACCTCTTTTGTAAACATTATCATTAGAATAATCATGTGTGGTGAAGCATTGAGTGGTGATATGCATCCATGAAGGCTTAAAAATAGTTTAGGTATTAGAGTAGAAGTGATTAGGATTGTAGTAGAGGATTGGGAGATTGGAGAAATTTTTTAGCTACTCTTAGATAAAACCCACACATGTACACACATTGCGAATTCTCATAATCTTGTACTAATAAATAACATTGCACAAGCGGAAGCTCAACAACCCCACTCAAACATCTTTGTAGTTGAGATGCATGTACCCTCCACCACCCCAATCATAGTATAAATGCCTAAGTAAATTGGTACAAGTCCCACTTAGACAACTTTGTAGTTGAGATATGCTATTCACCACATCAACAATAGGTAGAACACCATTTTAGATAATTTGGGAAAATCCCGTTTCCCAAATTCCAAACGTGTATGCTAGGATTGTGATATTTAATGATTTCTAAGCTCTAATTGACTTTAATTTAGATAAATTATCATGGTTGTATGAGTCTATTTTAATTTCTCTAATATAAAATTTAAGAATAAACATCCATTATAGTTCTTTGAAAGAGGATTCATATGACATCAATGCTTTTCAAAATTCAACAAATGCTTCTAGAAGTAGCTTCTCAAAAACTGAGGTGTCAAAAAAACCAATTGATATGATTTTTAAGTAGCATATATATTGATTGTAGCAATTAAAAAAGATAATATGTAAAGACAAATACTATTAAACACTCTTATCATAAATTTGGTGACCTTAATTCATGTATAACAAAATACTTGGTTATGGTTTTGTAGCATGCTATCAAGTTTTAAATACACAATTTTAACAACATTCAAACTAATATTTCACACTTAAAAAGTCAAAACAATAATATAGAGTATCCTATGTCTATAAGACCATGAGATGCCATCTATTGCACATATGGCCTTAACACTAGGTTGGTAACCTAACAGGACATAAAAGTGTCCTTTCAGGGTTTTGAAAAAAACCTCCAAAACCATAGTAGATCCACTCATTTTGTAAAATCCTTTCATGAGGTTATAGTTCAAGGCCTACTACACATGGAAAAAATACGAAACTTGTTAAATTTATCATCCTTTGGTCACACCAAGCCTCCAAAGTTGATGGACCAGTACATTTTTATCAAAACAGTCATTTCTTACGTTTTGTTGCATAAAAATAAGATTAGGGATTTTTGTAGGACTTGAGATAAATTCCCTAGTTAACTTCAATGGGTTGGTGATCATAACATATGATTGCTTCTCACTCGCTATTTTTTGTTTTGCCAAAAGAAATAGGTACAAAAAAGTTGAATTTTTACTATTCTACAAACCTATCATCAAAGTTTCTATAGCCACTCTCAATACAAATAATATATGCATGTTTTCTTAGTTCCCTATTGTCCTTTAGGTTCATAAGGATCCATGGAGCATGTCAAAAGAATAATACATCTCTTACCAAGGGGAATCTTGGGGACAAAGATGAAGTGCTAAATACAGCAAACATGGAAAAACTGGGTTCAACATTATGAGTTGTAGAATCCCATAGAAACTATTCAATATCTAGCCAAATTTGATCCTTATGACTAGATATGGTTACTACCTACAAAATGCATGTAGTTGTCACAAGAAACTAACAATATTGAAAAAGCAATACTTGATATACTAGAATGTTTCGTTTTCTTCTATAATTGAAAAAATCAACCATCGTTGTCTACTATGAAAAATAGGGTATTAGGTGCCCCAAAACTCAAGGAATATTAGATTTATGTTACAATATGCGACATAGAAAATCAAAACTACATTTGGATATCATGAAAGACACCAAAAAAATCATAGAAGAGCTAAAATTGGCTAAAAAACAGGATTTGGCAATTTTTGTAATTTGATCATAACTTACAACTTTAACATTTATTTCTCCCTAGAAGCATCAGGACATGTTGAGGACTACTAAAGATAGTTCTCTAGCATTATAGACCTCACAAACATGAAATCTAGAGTACTATAGTTGCAAAAAGTTGTAAAAAGCCAAAAACAGGACCCGTTTTTTCACACAGTTTAGATTGCGAAATGTTGTGCAAGGACAAGGTTAAAGATGGAATTGATATTCCAAAAAAATGTCGAGGTTTTTTCAGCTCACGAGACAACTTTCTAGACAGATAGCACCTCAAAATCCATTTTGAAACTTTTTACATAATTCAAGGAAAATGGTCACTTAACAGGACATAAAAGTGTCCCAGGACATAAAAGTGTCCCATTACCAACCTAGTGTTAAGGCCATATAGTGCTCTTTGTAGATATATCTATGACTTTAAGATAATCCAAAATATGTCTCTTTATGACCTCAAGGCCATAGGGTTAGGATTGTTAGCTGGTCTCAATGTATAAAGAGATCCAGTGCTTCAAAGTCATGTGGGACTTTATTTATGTGCCACCCTATGTCCCTAAGGCTGTAGTTTGTCTTAGGGCCACAAGATGTTGCCTTGTATGCTAGTTAGAAACCCTTTATTCTATATGTTGTCACCATATGGACTTAGACCATAGGGTTCCCTATGTGCTAGTAAGAAATCCTCTATACTTTGTGTTTGCACCCTATGGACCTAGGGCCACAAGGTACCCTCTATGCTAGCAAGAAATCCTCTACGCTCAATATTGAGACCATGTGGCCCCAAGGCCATAGGATATCCTCTATGGTAGTGAGAAAAACCCTCTATGCTCTATGTTCACAAACAATTAAAAAATCTAAACAATAATATAGAGTATCATATGGCCCTAAGACCATAAGATGTCACCTATTGTACCTATAACTCCATTTGGTATTTTATTTAACTATACAAGGTTAAATGAGGCACTTAATTAGATAAACTATCATAATTCTAACTTTGAATTTGTTTCTTAACATAAAACTACAATATAAAAACTCTTAATATAAGTTTGTGCCAAAGAATCTATGTTCAGATGAAGATATTTCACATCAAGTACATGCTTTAAAACTTCATTCAAAGGTTTTAGAGATGGTGTCTCAAAAAACGGAGGTGTTTAAAAGCACCATTTGATGTGAATGATACGAATTCTATACATTGATTATGTCAAAATAGTATAAAGTATAGACATAAAGATTACTACCAACAACTTGACAGTTTCATAAAAATGATGGTCTTCATTGCATGTACAACAAAGTACTAACTAGAAAGAGTATGATATCTCCAAGATTGAGGGTGTTCAAAAAACACCATTTTGTAACACTACCAAATGTCAAGAACATTCTGATTGTTTGCATCACTTAATAAAGACAATTACCAAGAAGAAAAAGTTAACAATACAATAGAAGCATCAAACAATGAAACCAAAGAGCTTGAATGAGACAAGTCTCCTCACAATAAGATGCACTTCATTAAAAAAATAGTTAAAGATTTTTCAAGCTATCCCACAACTTTCCATCAAGTTTAAAATTTGAAAAGTACACAATGCCAAATATTTGGTAGATGCTATTTAGAATACTTCACTAGTGCACTTAAGGTGGCCTCCTTCTCTTGAGATTTTGAGTCCTTTGAGACATATAACATTGCAATACATAGTGACTCTCAGGATATCAGGATGGAACATTACAAAATTTCTTATGGTATACTCTCTCTTGTCTTTAGCATACAACCATCCACATAACCATGGAACAATTTCATCTTTTAAAAAACTTTGAAGCAATTGAGTAGGTTGGTTCCAAAACTTTGGAAAAATCATATAAGTTCCTTGCATATTCCACATCACTCAGTATGGACTATCATCAAATATTATCGTGTTGCCCCCATATAAATAATCAAATAGCTTTCATATGGTCGAAAGATTTTTGTGATAGGCTCTTTTGTAACCGATCATGAATTTGAATTTTGGCAGCACATGTTATCCATAATCATCTTGAATTTGTGACTTTGTGTAGGAAAACAGGTCTTGATTATGTGTTGAGCTTTTTTTAAATGATGGCAACTCCAAATCCAAACCTCAAAGAACTCAAAGAAAAATCTTAAGAAATACTCTACATCTGGACGCACCGCAAACTCCTCGTTGTTATCATCTACAATGCACATGTACTTGGTCCAGGTTGGCCTTGAGTGAAGCTCAAATGTTGCAAGAAGCACACCCTCTAAATCCAAGATAAGTGTTTTTTTCTCCTGTTTAAAAGATGTTGGTAGATAATGAAACCATTGCTCTTGGTTTGAATGTGATATTTGATGTAATATGAAAGGGAGCTACTCTATTTTGTGATAATTTAATAGCAAAACATTTTTGCTTAGAAACCCTGAAATTATTAAGAAAAAAAAGTTAATATAGAGATCTTAAGTGTGTTGAAGACCTTAGGGACATAGGGTGCTAATTGGTGGTTACATTTAGTAAGTTTTATACAAGAACACATGCCAAACTATGACCCTATGGCCTTATAGTCATAGGGTGTTGAGACCATAAAGTGCAAATCCCCCAAGGTCATAGAGCAAGATTTGACCTTATGACCATGTAGATTGTCCTTGCTGGCACAATGAACTCAAATTTCAAAGCAAACAACTATAAAACCTTTATAAAAAAAAGCAATTGGCACACAAAACTCAAAAGTTACATATAGTATTGAAAGACAAATTAAAAAACTATTAATTATTTACATCTTCATATATCTTGAAACCGTAAGCACTCTAACAAAGTCTCTTGAGTACATAAAGATCTTTGTAAATGAAAAATTTTTACAAAACATTGTTCCATCATTTCTTATATAGGGCTATTTGAGATCATACTGAATTTTTAGATGCTTTATATAATTTCTAGCTTCATGTACTTTGATCACAAGCTCCTTGTATCCCAATTTTTGGGAAAGCATAATTGCTTCAGTATCTTTCAAGTCTGATAATGATTTGATATTCTTTAAGGCCCTTACTTTTCCTCGATCACGTTGTCGAGAAATTTGCGGTCTTGCCAGGAAAGCACCGGGCTTATGGCTGTGAGAGTTTATGAGAGAACTCAACAAAAACTTATATGAAGGAGTTAAACCATAGATGCCATGAAGACTAGGGTTTGTAAAGAAGTGCAATCAAAGAAGACCCACACTTCCTCTCTTGCACTCACACACACAAAGAAAGAACATAAAAGAGAATGTCAAAACAACCCAAAAATGAAAACATCAAGGCTATGGTCATATCGTATCATGGGTAGTATGAAAGGGTTAATAGATGAGTTAATGGCATTCAATCTTGGCTGACCAAATAGGCTACGAATTGTTCTTTGGAATTGTAGTTTTGTGCTTACCATAATATATATATTTTGTCTAGTGATTGGGATTAATTGTGTGTACAAATCCTCTTGGTTCATAGCAAGATAACTACACTTACATCAAAAGAAAAATTATAGTCTATGAGAGGTAGTATGATGGGATCTGGTGATAGAAGTATTTCATTGAGCCTTTCTGGGCCAAAGAGAAACACTATACGTTGTTGAAAGTGTATTTTACGGCTAATCCATACGTTAATTCTAATAGATCGTACAGAGTGAAAGCGATAGAAATTATCATCATGTGGATTATTCATCTAAGATAGTATGTGAGAAATGTAGATATGAGAGAAGTGAAGAGATGAGAAGTTTCCCTCCCAAGCCCTATTCTTGCCCATAGGCAATAAGGATACTGTAGGGAGAGATGTACCTGTGGCAAAGAGAACCTAAAATTTGTAGAGAGGATGAATTACTAAGAGTGAGAGAGATAGGTTTGGTTAAGGAGATGAGATTATATATATATATATATATATATGTATGTATGTAGGATTAGAGATGAAAAGAAAACAACAAGAAATCAAGAAAACATCAATGTAGAACACATCTTACTTGACAAACCCTTCGGCACCATTATTGATGGAGAGAGAAGAAGAGTGGATAATTCCACTTTGATTGATACACCAAGTGCAAGACCTTCTTTGATTAGAGTTGATCTTCCAAGGTTAGCTTGTTGCAAGAATGGTTAGTCTTCTTCTAGGAGAAAGTATAGGCTTAGGCTTATGTTAATGACTAAGTACAATTTGGCATTACTACTCCCTCCCTCATGAATTCCTCTCATCAATGGCTTGAATTCTTGAGTTTCTTTTCAAGGAAGAAGAGGTCCCCTTTTATAGGTGAAGGGAACCCCCAAGGGTTTACACAAGAAGAGAAGGGCCAGTGTGAACAGAAACTGGAAAAGTTGGAAATGAGTTGTCCCTCCATGATGTGGGCAGACTGGGGTCCAGTATTTTGATCATATCTTATCAACCGTGTCTCCAAATAAAAAAGTAAAAATATGGGTAGACAATTCAGCTCATTAGCTACGATTTTCATTTTAAAATTGTTTTCCAATTCGGATTGGAACCTTGTGTAAAAAAATCATCAAAATAGGGTCCATTTCTGGCAGCAAAAATCTTCTGTGGTCCCCTTAGCTTAGACTTTCATTTGATTCCAAAGGACACCTCATGCCATATGAAAGCATGACATTGCTCTTTGACAAAGTTTTGTAATCATGTTTGCAATAATGCATTAAAATAAGTGTATCTTTGAAATCATGCCACCTAGTGTCCCACTAGGATTTGATTCCCTCCTAGTAGCTATTTAAAAAGAAATATAAGAAAAATATGAAAATACATAGAATATATATATATTGGATTCTACCCTAGATATAGGATCTAGCTAAGGTGTGAGATGATAATGAGATAGTAGAAATAAAGAATCAATGCTTTTTGCCCCAAGTTAAAGAGGCGGAGCTATTGATGCTTTTCCCATAATATTTTCTGATGGTAAAGTAAGAATAGGTTACCCTTGAGAAAAATAATAGGATGAGATAGAAGGCATATTATTATACTTAAATATGCATATGTACATTATAGAAAATATAACTATGTATCTAAAAAGTTACAAGATAACTCTTGTAGTATGCGTTCCCACTATGTACGTGTCATAGCATGACAACGTACTGAAAGTTTCTTGTCTTGACTTCGAGTGGACATTCCACTAGTGCTAGATATTGCAACTTTCTCATCGTGAAGAGGAAGAGACACTACAAGAGGCTCTTCATATTAGCGACGCTCACACAGCGATGCTCAAAAAAAAAAATCCCGGCGTCGCTATGAGCGTCGCTATGAGCGTCGCAAATTTCTTTGTAAATTTGCGACGCTCATAGCGACGCTTATAGCGACGCTCATAGCGACGCCGGCTGGGGTAAAAAAATAACCGAGCGCGCCCAAAAACTCAGATCTCAGATCTGAGTTTTTCGGCGCCCTCAAGCAAGGAGCAGGTAACGCTCTCCCTCACTCACTCTCTCTCTCTCTCTCTCTCTCTCTCTCTCTCTCTCTTTTTCTTCTCCACACACACACACACACACACACACACACACACGAGGAGAGGAAGGAGAGCCAGGTATGCTCCTTCCCTCTCCTCATTCTCATGTTCCCTTCCCCTCTTTCTCTCTCCCTCTCTCTCTCTCTCTCTCTCTCACACACATACGCACACACACATAGTGTTTTTGAGAGAGAGAGAGAAAGAGAGAGAGAGAGAGAGAGAGTACAAACAAAAACAAAAACGCACACACACATACATAAACAAAGAATGCACACACACATTGAGAGAGAAAAAGAGAGAGAGAGCATGCATAAACAAAAAACGCACGCATTGAGAGAGGAAAAGAGAGAGAGAACATGCATAAACAAAAAACGCACACATTGAGAGAGGAAAAGAGAGAGAAAACATGCATACGATCCAAAACAACGCACACACATTGAGAGAGAAAGAGAGAGAAACTAATTTAACGTCATAGGAAACTAATTAAAATTAAAAGACCTAGAGATCTAGCCGACGAGGAGTTGAACTGAAGACCTATTATTCAAGAGAGAAATGGCATAATCAATCTATCATACTTGGCATGGGTGATAGAAAGGTTATACCATTTATCTCTTTTTATTGGCACACACATCCACACACGCGCACACACACAAGAAGAAGAGAGTTATAACGTCGTAGGAAACTATCTTAAAAGACGTTAAAGATTAGGTTATATGTAGACTTACATTAAATTAGATTTAGGTTTATTTTTAACTAGATTTACGTTTATTTAAGCTAGATTTATATTTACGTTATATTAGATTAGATTTAGGTCTCCATAGACTACGATGCCTGCATGAAGCGGGTGAAGAAAGCCCTCAATAGAATATAGGGTATTGCTGCCTTCACTCATGGTGGGCTCCGTCGATCCAAAAGTACTGGTGAAATGTCTTCAGAAGATAGGGAAGAAGGTGGATCTTCAGGGCGGCAAGAGTCACTACATCCCCGACACAATGACCATCTAGACAACCTCTAGTCATTAGACTTACGTTAAATTAGATTTAGCTTTATTTTTAGTTAGATTTACGTTTATTTAGATTTACGCTTATTTACATTAGATCGAGTCCAGGCAAGAATTACTTACGGTTTAGGGTTTAGAGTTAGACGAACAGTGAAAAGATCTACTGTGAAAAGATGTTAAGATGAAGTGAAGTGCTACAGCTAGAGAAGAGGCAAAGGGATTTTGTCCACTACATGCAGTATCATGTAGACGTGGGTGTGTGGATTTCTTGTACCCACAAATATAGGTATTGACCAATAAAGACGAGATTATAACCCGGTGGTTCTGATCTCCGTGCACCTCTAGACCGAGGTGTGCGGGGATTGGACATGACTAGAGAATGTGAGGTAAAGAGAAAGAGAGAGAGAGAGAGAGAGAGAGAGAGAGAGAGATAAGACGAAGAATGCCAATAGAATATTAAATTTGTTGTCCAGGTTATAAGATTTTTATCCTCATTATGAGTAGCGACGAGGATGTGGGACCGTCCAACCGAAACACCTATCTCTCAACGAGGGTCTTATGTCCTTGTAATCAATGCAAGCATGCTGTGCGACGGACAAGACGTGTTTCTTTGCAGCACGTTCGCGAATTTGGCGAGTTCGATCCATCTATTATAGATCGAGTTGTTGCCAATTATAACTCGTCGGACTCTGACGCTGGCCAACAAGCAGCAATCTTGCAACCCAATAGACGTGTTCACAGGCGCTTTGGTCAAGCAGCATATGTGAGGCCACAAGATGTAGCCTCTGACAGCTCGGGGGATGATCATGCAGAGCACATTCCCAACGAGGCAATGTTTGAGCCCGATATTGATGAAATGATCGAGACGATCATGGATTCAGAAAGGCTTATCTATGATGATATGAAAAGTGAAGCCGATACGTCATTGTATAATGGAGCACGTATGTCTAGATTGAAAGCACTCCTGGTTCTTCTCAACATGCAGACAAAGTTTGGATGGAGTGACACTAGCGTCACAACGCTTTTCAGGTGATCTATTACAGTTAGTTTACTTTAATAGAACTCTAAATGTATAATGATCTGATAGATTTTTACACGACTGTATCATATTTTTATGTTGTGTAGATTGCTGAAAGAGCACATACTACCAGCTGACAATGTGATGCCAGATTCCCGAGATGAAGCAAGAAAGATTTTGCGAAACTTGGGGATGGATTACAATTCTATCCACGCTTGTCCTAATGACTGCATTCTTTTCAGAGGGGAATACACAGACATGGAGAAGTGTCCGAAATGTGATTCCGAAAGATATCGAGTAGATCTCCACGGGACAAAAATTCCACAAAAGGTTTTGCGACATTTTCCTTTGCTTCCTCGCATCAAGCATTTCTTCGAATGTAAGTCCATGGCCGCCCTAGCATCATGGCATGAGGAGAATAAATCTTCGGATGGTGTGCTACGAATTCCTGCAGATTGCGCAGCCTGGAAACATATAGATGGAACATGGTCGGATTTTGCCAGGGAAGCTCGAAATTTGCGCTTAGGCCTGGCTATGGATGGCGTAAATCCATTTGGTCAAAGATCAACATCTTACAGTGTATGGCCCGTTGTCATCGTCAACTACAACATTCCCCCGTGGTTGACTACGAAGAAGGGGCACCTATGGCTAAGCTTGATTGTGCCAGGGCGATATAAAGTGGGGAATATGGATGTGTATCTTCGTCCACTATTGGAAGAGCTACAACAATTGTGGATTGGCATAGAGGTGGTGGATATAAGCCGACACACAGGACGACGGAATGCTTTGATCAGAGGCATTCTAATGTGGACCATGCATGACTATCCCGGGCTAACAGAATGCTCAGGTGATCTATTGACACTCCTCACTCAGACACTATAAATATTGTTTTTTCCCATAGTTGATCTATTATCATGTGTATACATGCAGGGCTTCAAACAAGCGGATATAGAGCATGTGTCACATGTGGACCTAGACTGAATGCACGTAGGGCACCCTCACTGAAGAAGCAAATCTACGAAGGTCATCAAACGTATCTTCCAGAGAATCATGTGTTACGCGATGGCTTTTTGGGAAGAGAGCCACCAAGGATGTCTGCACAAGCATGGTTAGAGCAGAAGGAGATGTGCGATGACGGATTGCCTCCAGGGATGAAGAGACTATCTCTATGGTACGAGTTACCATACTAGCCCCGACTCATGATCAATCACTTGCTCGATCCAATGCACATATTCAAGAATGTGGGTAATCTACTATGGGACCATTTGACCGGAAAGAAAGATACTTTGGGAGCCAGAGTTGACCTTAGAAATGTGGATCGTATGGAGCAATATTGGCCGCAAACAGCGTCTGATGGATCGATAAAACTCCCTAAAGCACCATGGATTTTCACAGGAGCCCAAGAACGCAAAGTAAAAGAGGCCATTCGATCTTTGCGGACCCCCACTGGCGTAATGCACTCGCTCCGAACGTGTTTTACTAAAGAAGTAAAGCTTACCGGTTTGAAGTCACACGATTGGCATAAAATGTGTCAGGTACGTTCATAGTGGACTTTAATATCATTGCATAAAATGTGGACTTTAATATCATTGCTGCACATACTTTACAGTTTATTTTACCGGTTGCCATTGAGGGATGTTTGTCTCTCGACATCCGTAACACAATCTACAAACTTGCAAAGCTGGTGCAATGGATCTCACAAAAGGAGATCAACGTAGACTCCATACCATTCGCCAAACTAAATGCTGCGGAGCTTGTGTGCATGTTTGAGAAACATTTTCCTACTACAATGCTAACCATTCAGGTGCATCTTCTTGTTCACATAGTTGATGAGGTGGAAATAGCTGGCACAGTTCATTCCAGATGGATGTTCTTCTTAGAGCGTTTCATGAAAACGCTTAAGGGATATGTGCGTCAAAAGGCACGTCCGGAGGGTAGCATGGCAGAAGGTTGGTTGGTATCAGAGTCCCTAGTGTACATTGGAGAGTGGCTAGACGGATTTGATAAATCCCGGGACACGCTATGGCGAACCATAGATGATGAGCGCATATCTGGGATTGTCATGTGCAATCTCGGTGTTGAGAAGAATATGACGGAAGATCTAGAGGCTAAAATCAACCGATTTTGCATGCTTCACAATCCAGTGATGCAAAAGTGGATTTCACAATATGAGGATGCAAAGCAAGAGCGACAAAGGGCACGAATCGAGTGGAGACGGGGAAGACGACCACCGATGCACTATCCAGCGGTTCTGGAGAGCCTACCAACCTTCATGAGCTTAAGATGGTTGCACAACCAATTGAAAAGCGCACAACAATGCGGTGACGAAGTGACTGAAGAAGAGTGGGAGTACTCTCGGGGTTGCGCGACCAAGGTAAGTTTGCAATGTACGACTAGCAAATGACTTTATTTATAAACGTTTGAACGGCCACTCATAATCTTTGTTCGTTGCAGTATAAGTCATACACAGCAGCATGGTGTAAAGGTCGACATTTTAGGGTGGAACAAATCGACAAAAAGCGTTTTACTCAAGATTGTGGAATCATGGCAAAATTTGAACAGTCTAGTCGACGACGTTCCTCTGATGCAGATCCTGTGGTGGCGGAACTCACTTACTTCGGCACGCTGCAAGAGATTTTGAGGATCGATTACAGAGGATTTTTTGTCGACTTGTTCGACGTGCAATGGTTCAAGATAATCATGGAGGGTCGCAACGCTACTGTGCGTAGAGGAGAGTCTGGTTTTCTTGAGGTGGATTCTACTAAGAAATGGACTGACCTAAGAGACACTTTCGTACTACCCGAGCATTGTGAACAAGTAAGTATGTAAATAGTTAACATCCCCCTTTTACAAGTTATGTGCTTGAAAGCTCTCCTGTAAGTTATGTGGCTCTGGCAGGTAGTATTTCATCCTACAAAGTCTACATCAAACTGGTGGTACGTCATAGAGGTAGCCCCTCGTAGTGCAAGGACGTATGAAGGCTACCATGTGCCAATCACAACGACATCAATGGAGGAGATCAGAGAAGATGCTCAATCAGAAGCCGCTGCGGTGGTGCCAGACGAGCATCAAGATGCTACTACTCTATATGGGGTGCATGCAGAGGAGCTACAAAATGAAACAGAGGATATGTGTTTAAACGGAGAGCTCTATATAGATATAGGAAGTTATGCTGAGTTATGCGAGGATGAGAGAGAGATCTCTTAAAGCCACAAATATTGTATTTGAACAATTTTGCTCCGTGTTGTAAAAGCTCTGGCTCTCTAAGTACCTTCCATGGTGTATAACGCTCTTTTCTACTCGCGCTCACATCTTTTGATTGAAAATTCTGAGTTTTCGACTTGCCTCTTCTATCACTCGATTCATTGCGTCATTGTATTTATATGCGTCATTACGTCATTGTATTTAATGGTCTTTGCGTCATTGTCTACTCTATTCATTCAATATTAAGTTTAAATATTCGTGTGTTTAATGCAGGTATGGATGATGAGGAGTTTCTTTCTTCTTTGTCACCGCAGCAGAGACAGTGGTACGTGGAGCGTCATCGCTCTGGCGCATCATCGCGTGTTCCTACACCATCCGCATCTCCCTCTCTTTCGGAGCATTCGGCGTGCTCCGAAGCTTCGGCGTCGACGAGACGAGCTTCACACTCGTCTAGACACCGGCGCTCTAGTGGTGGCGGTGGCGGTTGTTGTGGGGATTCCGCCACCGATGCCTCCACACCGCCTCGTGTTCTCGACGAAGCTCTTTACCCTCCCCTTCTTTGCCCGCCCCCACACCAGCCACAGCATCGCCATCTACGCCAGGTTTTGCACGGCTGACTGTTCCTAGAAGCTACACACCTCTACCTACTCCGCCAGGAGCCACCCCACTCGACACTCCTCGCTTCGCGGCCCAGACGCCGGTGGAGACACCTGACGTCCGTACCCCCATCGACACGCCGCTAGAGACCCCTGCCAGGACACCCAGGTTCACGCGTCACCGGCCAGAGGGCTTGCCTTACTCCGTCGACATCAGCGACGGCATCATCATGGATGATGACGGCAAGAAGGTGATCTCGCGCATGCGTGGTCTTTGCTCTCAGCTGTTTAGACACTATATACTAAACAAATGGAGTGAAGTACCAAGTGATTTAAAAAACAGAGTCATCAGCATACTTCATGATGAGTTTCCCGTTCCAACACGGGATCAGCGCTTCAATGAAGACCTGATGAAGATTCGAATGCGCGAATACTGCAAACACAAGCGTTCCGAAGTGCAAAAAGCAATCAAGAATGGGTGGAATAGGCCAGATTGGCTGGCCAAAGAAGATTGGAAGAATGCGAAGAAAGCAGCGCGCGAGAATCCCGACAAGTGGAAGCAACAAAAGGATGCAGCCAGAGCGCGAGTAGAGGCAGGGAGCTCGCACCACTTGGGGAGCGGTGGATGGGCATCATTTGAGGCCGATTTTGTAAGTCTTTTCACATTGCTCTTTATGCATGTTCGATAGTTTAGGGTTTATGAGTTTTTTAGTTCTAACATAATGAAATCTTTGTATGTTTTGATAGTGGTCGATGACAGGACGTGATCCCACACCGTACGAGCGCGAGTACGCAGGCAGGAAGGGCTTAAACGCTCTGATGGACATTCTCTGTTCTCGCGGCGGCATGGTTAGTATTAGGGTTTACTCTTTTCTATTTTTTGTATTGTTTTATAAATGGCGTTATATGTTTATACTTACTGAAAGCTGTGTTATTGTCTTTTTTTGCAGAATCCGACAGATACGCCGCTTGGACGCGATGAGACGTCTGACTAGACGACGTCAGTTTAGCCGTAGCTAGATAGCATTAGTTTAGGGTTTCTCATAGCTTATGTATCATGAGACGGATTTTATACGTCTTTTTGAACCATGTATATTATTACATTTGTCACCGCAGTTCCTTTTGCCAATCAATTCTTTATGCCTATGATGTTGTACAATTGTCATTATTACATTTTCCAATCAATTCATTTTGCCTATGATGTGTACAATTGTCAATTTTGCAAACAATGCGTCTTGTGGGTGACTATTTTGGGTCTATTATCTACCTTTGCACTTTTTTTAAAAAGTGAATCAAGTACAATATGGTTGATGGGTGGCAGGGCATTCAATGCCCTGCCACCAAAAAAATATTCTCTCGGGCGTCGCTATAAGCGTCGCTATTTATGGCTCTGTAGCGTCGCTATGAGCGTCGCTATAGTCTGCAGTGTAAATGTCGCTATAAGCGTCGCTATAGGCGTCGCTATATAGCGACGCTCATAGCGACGCATATAGCGACGTCTATAGCGATGCCTATAGCGACGCTCTTGTAGCGACGCTCGTAGCGACGGTTTTAGCGACGCCGGGGGTTATAAAAATCCAATGTATTTCCGTCGCTAACAGCGTCACAAGAGCACACAACTTCTTGTAGTGAGAAACTTCTAGTAGCCTGCCCATGGAGTAGGTTTTTCCTAGAAAAATTAGATTTCTCTCCTCCCACTCTGCAACAACCTTGTGTATACAGTTATAAATGCTATGGAATTGATATTTTATTATTTATTGCAGCTAACAGGTGGAAAAGGCTTGACAGAGATAGGCTATTGCAAAAGGATATTATATTTTATTATTCAAGTGCTCTTTTATGAGCTTTGGCCATTTATGACCGGCCGGCCAGTTTGTACTCACATTTGACCATTCAAGAAATCTATAAATCAAATACGTGCAAGAGGTAAATGGTCACTCTTGCACGGGGGGTGATTGCACCCAGTGTCCTTGTTGTTCTTCTCTCCTCTCTTCTCTTCTCTCTCGCCGTGCCAACGTAGCAGTCCGCTTTAGAAGGTGCATTTGCACACACTCTCTTACACTCTCTCGCTCACAATCTCTTTCTTTGTTTGCGGAACTCCATGCCTTCGGCTGTAACAAGTCTACGTTCCTATATATGCAAGTAAAGCTATAGAAATCTCTAAGAATAAGAGAGAAGTGGTTTTCTTATTCCTTTCTTAAATTTTTATCATTTTTTCTCTAGCATGGTGGAGTATACGAGGAGAAAATGATTAAAAGATTGAGATAAGTGTTGATTTTAAGCCATTTAGTGGCATTCTTAAAACTACTATAGCAACTTCAAAATTTGGATGAGAACAAAGCCAAATGATTGTCTTTCTTAGTGTATTAGGGACCTAGACCCATTTGAGGCTGACTTGAAGTATGTATATATTAGGGATGGGTTTGATAGCCATTCAAAATTGCTTACAAATAGGGCTTAGAGATGAGAAAATAATAAAATTAATAACAAAGTAAGATTTGAAAGCAAGTAGGGTTGTTTTAGAGAAAGATTTGCACTGAGTTTTGCCTTGTGTTAGGGGAGGCGATGAGGATTAAAGATGCTCGGAGTTAGATATTGAGAGAGGAATGGGGAATGTAGATTTCAATTGGGCTCGATTGATCGAGATAACCACCTGGAGACATGTGAGAAAAGAATTATCCAATTAACACAACTTGAAAGAGGTATCGTCTAAGACGTAAATGGTTTCGTGAGAAACTACAAGAGGGGGCCTTCACCGCATCCCAAAATTAAAGAATTATAGTAGGAGCGCGAGCATGAGGCAAAGCTTTGAGAAGAAAAACAACGAATAAGTGTTGTAGGGAACATCCCCTGGATCTGCAGCATTGTCATATGAGTATCGACCGTGCTAAGGAGCATAGAGGCGCAAACAATGACAGCCGACAATACGAATGCCAACCTGCATTGCATGGCTAGCTTGCCCATCAACCCCTAAAATGTAGCGCATGCTTTCATTGCAGCCGTAGCCTAAGCTGCATGCGCATAATGTGACACTCACGGCACTTTACAACCAGCAATCGGTGTCAGCCTCCCTGCACCACTTGTGAGTGCATGTAAACTGGAGTAAAAAAAATCAAAGGCATTTCGAGCAGCCAACCACGTCATTTTTGTCTTTTTTTTTTATGTGAACTATAGACCACCAGCTTACTCAGCCACCACACACATGCACACACACACACACACATAGAACACCGTGAGTGCATGGCACTGGCATATGCTCGCATAAGGGACTGCATTCAGAGACCAGGGGCTGCATTGATTTACACCAGCCATTGCATGGCGCACCTACCACAAGGTCGAGTACTAGCTCCCGTTCAACACGCCACCTTCTTATGTGGTACACACCCCTCGACCATTCATTGTAACAGCCGCGCAAAATTTGCATGGCTATCCACCCAAACAACCCGCCCCAACTACTGGCCATTATCGCTCTCCTCCTTCTGTAGCTTACCTTGCGATCTTGCTTTTCACTAACGAAAAAAAAAAAACAGAACTTCTGCAAACGCCGCCCCTGCTCCACTGATGAGGTTAGTGATAGAGTGCTTGCTAAGGGGTGTTTCTCACTAAAAGAGTGACAGTATTGATCAAATGGACCTGTCACACAGGAAGAACAAAATCTACATGCAATCCGCAAATCACATATGGCAAGCATAGGATGAGCGTGCATGTAACCAGTTGCTATCTCGGTTGCCAAAGTAATGACCGTTGTCCAGCTTTGATAATGTATTCCAAGAAGGGAACTAGCCGTGCACCTCCAAGATCATGATGGGGCCACTTCCACTCTCTTGGATCCCAATAAAGCTTCAAGATCAACCTGCCCTCCCCAATCCACAACCTCCAAGAGTGTGCTGCCTGAGAGGGGATGAGAGGATCCACACACAACGACACTTACCATGAGACTTCACAACACACATATGTATACAGAGTACATATACACATGTACTTTGATTTCTTTGGCCTTTCTCTCCCCCTCGTTTACTGAATCTGACGCCCACACAACAGTGGTCAGCCCTCTACTTGCAGAAGATGACATTGATGAAGATCCTCAGTGATATGTGCCATACTATCTACCGGGCATCCTCGACACAATGATGATGATTATTTTACTCTAACAATTCAACCTTTTTAGTTTTAGTTCTTTTTAAGTGCTTCACTATACTTCATTTTAATTTTACACCTACACATTGTATTAGATTCATAAGGATTGTTGATTAGTTTGGTCCCATAGCCCTTTGGAAGACGGGGAATATGACATTTCATTTCATTTCTTTTCCCATTAGAACTACCTATAGAGGTGTACATTAACGACGCTCTTCAGTGCTTGCTACTATATTTTATCCGACATACACCCGTTGTCGAGCTTTCTCACGCATTGACGATGATGATACTGATTTTCATCACAATAGTAGGCTCTAGGTTTTATGGTTTCAATTGTACTTCATTTTTTAAAATTTATTTTTGTACCCAAGCATTATAATAGATACACAAGGGCTGTATCAGTTTTTCTCACACTTAATTTTACATTTTTAAGACAGTTAATATTACATTTCATTTTCTTTTCTCTCTTTTTTTCCCCATAACCAAACTGCAGACCCTACCTTTGTATTTGATTGTCCCCAACCTGGCAAGCCGATGACATCTTACCCTCCACAGACACTCACTCATACATTTTCATGATATATGCATACACACTCACACAAGCACACACACACACACACATACTGCAAGTGTTCTATATGATCTTTCCTAGCTTGGAGTTAATGTTCGTGGCTACGCGATGTGAGATTTGTGTGTCTATATTTAGGGTGGAGATAAGCGTTGCTATGTCTCTTGGTATTTCAGTGTTTGTTGTATCATTGAACGATGACCATCGAAAGTAGTTCCTACAAAGAAAATTCACACGACACTCTGTTTGAGAGAGCAATAATGGAAATCAATCTTTGGATCAAAAGAATCATAGCAATGTTTGTTAATCGAGTTAGGGCTTGCAAAAAACAAAAATTCTAACTGAGGACAGTAAGGGCACACCTGAAGCTCTTTTGTTTTTTAGGACAAAACTCAAATATTTTTAGATATTCATAGTAAAATTTGTAAAACTTTGCCGATTTACTTGAAGGAAAGCATGGAATCTAGCCGGATGTTTTTCTATTTTAGATAGTTTCAATAACATTGGTACAATTTTACTAGCTTCTAAGTTTCTTGCGACAACAATCAATGGTTTAAAAACTTACTCACATATACAGCCCACCTCACCGATATATGACACCCATTGGTACGACTTGAATTTTATGGCAATTGTACTTTGGTTTGTTCTATCTTGCATGACATTACTCAAATGATGAATTTTACTGTTGCCCTTTATATTCAAGAACTTGTTTAAGTATTTGACGATTTGAATACTAGTCATTTCTTCAAACCGCCTCCAAGTACGTAATTTTATGTTGTCATGAAGCTCACTAATCACATCGTAAATCCCCTTCTTTTACTTTTACAGTATTACTTATCACATTCAGGTCATATTCCACTAACACTATTCTAAAAGAGTCTCAGCTGACATTCTTTCTGTACTGATCCACTATCTAACCTAATCTCTTACTCAATACTTCATTTTTTAAGTATGCTAACGGTCTTGTCTACAACTCTGGATGTGTCTACTGTCCCCATTCCAAAAGAGAACAACACAGTCTCAACCCTCTCCAGCCTGTACGAGCATTCTATTTTTTGTGCGACCCCCTAATTTGAATGGTCATTCTTTCAATTATACCTCTCTATGCACGCACACACTGCTTTGGCTTTGGTTTCTCATTAATTTAAAGGATTTTTCTTTATGATCATTTGTCATTAAGCTATACAGCTCCTCATGTGAGCTAAGGTGCTCTGGGACAGTGAACAACATTTTGTAAGTACCCTCCTACTCAAACATTTTGTAAGTACCCTCCTACTCAAACATGCTCCAAATTGGTCTCACACATGTAATAAATGTTATATTTTTTTATTTTTTATGCCTAGCCTAGTCCATTGGTCACGGACACACAGATTCCCCGATTTAGGCAGTGTGTCGATATTCATCTTAATGCAGATTTTCCGATTTAGGTAGCACATTGAAAATTATAGATTCATGATTTTTAAATAATACCAATGTAGATTCGCCGATTTAGGCAGCATTAGTGCATATTTGCTGATTTAGGCAGCACGTCAGGTGTAGATTCGCTGATTTAGGCAACACCGATCACAAAATCATGCTACAGTGTGACTGGCCACCACTGTAACTGGTATGATTTTGTTACCCGGTATAAAAAATGAAGGATATTTGGATTTGGATTTGGAATTGGATTGGAATTGTTATATGATGATTTTCTATCACGACAATATTTATGAAAGTGAACTTGAGATTGATGAGGATTGATTTATACACTGATCAGTGTGACCAATGATATCCTGATTCATCAGGGTATGACATATACTGTTTATTCTAGTGGTATGGGACACTGGCATAGGTAGTATGTGGATGACGACAGGCATAAGCAATGTTGTTTAGTTTGATTATTTTTACTATATGCTATTTTTTTGACACAGATTTCTAATCATTGTTTTTGACAAGTATCATTTGTAGATTTCTTATCTTTGCAACTGAGGACAGTTGCTTTCCAATGGAGAGGTATGTTATGGAATTGAAATTTTATTATGTATTGTCGCTGACAGGTGGAAAAGGCTTGACTGAGCTAGGCTATTGCAAAAGGATATTATATTTTATGTATATTTTATTATTCAAGTGCTCTTTTATGAGCTTTAGCCATTTATGACCGGTCGTCCAGTTTGTACTCACATTTGACCATTCAAGAAATCTATAAATCAAATGCATGCAAGAGGGAAATGGTCACTCTTGCACGGGGGATATTGCGCCCAGTGTCCTTGTTGTTCTTCTCTCCTCGCTTCTCTTCTCTCTCGCCGTGCCGATGTAGCACTCCGCTCTAGGAGGTGCATCTGCACGCACTCTCTTATACTCTCTCACTCACAGTCTCTTTCTCTGTTTGTGGAACTCCACGCCTCTGGCTGTATCAATAAAGCTCATGACCTTGAGCAATGGGTGCTTGTCCATATAAATGAGACCTTGTAACTATGCGAATGTCATTAACATGATTGAGAGCTTTGATATATGGTAGCAGCTCCCCAAGGAGGATATTATCCTCCTCATCAACATTAAATGATGGTGAAAAACTACAATTCAATGAAGGATTAACACATCCCTTTAATGGTTCATCGTCTACAAGAAGCAATCTGCTTGCAACAAGCCCAAATTTTGATGATGGAATAGCCAACGGTTTCAAAAGTGCTTCTACTCCTGGATTATCTAAGTGAGTGATCCTTGATTCTATGCATGGTTAACATTGGTTTTTCCCCCAGATCATAAAGTATTTTTCTTTAGCTTCCTTTTCTAAAATCTTGATGATGTCCACAACATGCATGTCATTAGCAACTGACCATATCCCTACATTGAAATTGCTAAGTAGAGCCTTTAAAAACTCAATGCATCCTGGACGAAGAACAATATGCTCATGTCCAAACTTTAAACTCTTCATTTTCTTGGACTTTTGCCAGGATCTCCTCAGGAACAATCCACACAAGCTCACTATTATAGTCAACATTGGTTTGTTGGTGGATGGAAGGTCCGACTCACCATGCACTTCAATTTCCAAATCCTGGGGTTCTAAAATATTTGTGTTGGATTCTCCTTCTAGCATTGGACATGTTCTAGAACCTCCATTGCCTTCTACTTCCATTGTAGTGCCATGCAATCCAATTCCCAAATCTTGGGCTACTAGAATATTTTCATTGGATTTTTCTTCTTGCCTTGCACATGTTCTGGAACATTCATTGTCTTCTTCCATTGGATTACTCTTTAAATTTATCTCCAGTCGTTGTATTGGTTGACCTTCAAAAACTTTTAGATTCTTTTCATCTTCTTCAAAAACTCTTTGGTTGGACATGGAGATTGATAGAATCTTTCTGAGTAGGGTCAATGGCATGAGCATACTCTATACCAACAATCTCGAGTAAAACTTTGTCAGCCGTAATATCTTGTTGAAGGACTGCAAGTTTAAAGAACACCTAATTTTAGATTCCAAAGTATCTACATTTTGATAAATCTTTTTTGTCACACTCTTAGAAAAAACTAATCGCAAATAGCAGATTTACTAACTGATGACACATCTACAACAAATTTATTTTTATGCTCCTCATTGTCTAGAGATTCCTAATCTTTATCTAGCTGTTGGAATTAGGGTTGCAGAGAAACACACACAGCTTGGAGAAGACGAAGGAAGCTCAAGGCACACAATAGAGAGTGTATTACTTAGTGTGCAATGGAAAAATAGATAGCCCTAGAGTGATGGGCGTATATACAATGCACGGGGGAAAAAAACCTCCTAAAGAGGGAAAAAATTCCCCGGCGGTCCTAGTGTGTTCACACACATCACTACCACATGTATATGGTAACAAATCCCCCCTGGAGTGATGCGGTGAATGAGAGCTGGCACATGAGTAAAGGGAAGTGCCATGCCCTGAGGACAGGATCAGTCCACAAAGGGGAGTAAGCCCAAAGCTTTGCGGAAAGCTTCAAGCTTCTCACGAGACAATGCCTTTGTGAAAAGATCTGCAAGGTTGTCCTGTGTTGGCACATAAGACAAGCTGATCTCTCCTGCTGAGAACCTCTCCCTGACATAGTGGTAATGCACCTCAATGTGCTTTGTGCGAGCATGAAAAACTGGGTTCCTCGCAACTGCCAATGCGCTCTGACTGTCAGTGTAGATAGTGTTGGTAGTGTCCTGTCCAACACCCAAATCAGCCATAAGGCGTCTGAGCCATACACACTCAACCGTAGCTATGAAGACTGCCCTGTACTCAGCCTCACAACTCGAAGTGGCCACAGTAGGTTGCTTCTTGCTCAACCATGATATACATGAACTGCCAAGCATGAAACAAAAACCACTTGTGGACACTCATGTGTCAAAACAACCAGCCCAATCTGAGTCTGAAAAAGCATGTAAGTCTGGCGGCAATGATCCCCCCTTGGGATAAAACAAGCCAAGATGTAAAGTTCCACTAAGGTAGCGGAAAATCCTCTTGACAGCGTGCCAATGCTTAGACCCTGCGCTATGCATAAATTTGCTGACCTGTGAGACTGCAAACTGAATATCCGGCCTCGTGTTGCATACATAAATGAGGCAGCCAACAGCAGTTTGGTAAAGAGTGACATCAGCAGGATCGCCAGCATCATGTAGACTCAACTTCAAACCTGTTTCCATGGGAGTGGTAATAGGTTTGCAATCCTCAAGTCCAAACTTACATAGCAATGTCTCTATGTAACTTTTATGACACAAGGCAATACCACCATCACACTGCTTAAACTGTATACCCAAGTAATGATGCAACAGCCCCAAATCTTTCATCTTGAAAGTAGCATTCAAATCAGCCTTAAATTCAGCAATATGTCTCTCATTTGGTCCAGTGATCAGAAAATAATCAACATAAAGAACCACGATGAGAAATACATCACCCTCACGCTTTACATACAATGTGCTTTCTGTTGGACTGTTACAAAAGCCTTGTTTGACCAAATGAGTGACAGCTTTCTCATGCCAAGCACGAGGAGATTGCTTCAACCCATACAAAGCCTTGTTACATTTGCACACTTTGTCCTCTTGTCCTTTTATGACAAAACCGCAAGGCTGCGTTACATAAACTTCCTCAAATATGTCACCATTCAAGAAAGCAGTAACAATGTCTGATTGATGTACATCCCAACCAAAATGAGCTGCCAATGCACATAGAAAATGCACAGTAGTCATACGACAAGTGGGAGCAAAAGTCTCTTCATAATCTATGCCTTTTTGCTGTGCATAACCCTTTGCAACAAGTCGAGCCTTATGGCGATCAATCTCACCATCCGGCTTGCGTTTCAACTTGTAAACCCACTTCGTACCAATGGCCTTTTTGCGAGGAGGCAAATCACATAAAGTCCATGTGTCGTTCTCTATAAGTGCATCATATTCTGATTGCATGGCAGCCATCCAATTTTTTGAATTCTGTGCTTCATCAAAAGTCAGAGGCTCCTCAACATCATGTAAGCTAGACACAGCCAAAGCATAACAATCTGATGCATAAGATGCATGGCGAGAGCCTGAATGAGTACGACTAGACAAAGGTGCATCCAATTTACTGTCACGCAAAGTGTGCACCAACCATTTTGGCATACCTCTAGCCTGCTCATTTTCACCCCTTTCCTCATCAAGTACATCATGTAAATCTGCATCAGTAATAGGCTGATCTAAAACATTTTTAGAAACCCCCATAGGCTATACATTTGCCTCATTGGAACTTACATTCGTATTTCCACCACTGAAAAGAGGCAACAAAGTGTCATAAATGTCCTGTGAGCTTACATTATTGTCTCTAGTACATGACAGCAAGGGTTGAACAGAATCTTCCACAAACACTACATCCCGAGAAACCAGAATACATTTTGTTGGCGGATGATACAACCTGTAACCTTTGCTTTCAGCACTATAACCAACAAAAATACATTTGACAGCCTTATCATCTAGTTTTCTGCGCTGCACTTGTGGCACCAAAGCATATGCCAAACAGCCAAAAACACGCATATGCTCAATAGAAGGCTTTCTATCATGCCATGCTTCATATGGATTAATAGACTGCAAAGCTTTCGTATGACACCTGTTAAGTACATAAGTGGCACACATAATGGCCTCAAGCCAAAAAGAATGTGGTAAAGCTTGACTTTTGACCATACATCGTGCCATTTCCGTCAGTGACCTGTTTTTCCTCTCAGCAACACCATTTTGCTGAGGTGTATAAGGCACTGTACATTGGTGTTTTATCCCACGACTAGCCAAAAATGAATTAAATTCATGAGACATATACTCCCCCCCTCGATCGGAACGGAGGGTGCCCATAGTACATTTCGAGACATTTTCAGCCATAGCCAGAAATTGTTTGAAGCACATAAAAACTTCGGACTTCACTTTAAGCGGAAATACCCATGCATGCCTGGAGTAATCATCAATGAAAGTCACGAAGTACAGGTAATTTCCCAAGGACGGAGTTTGCATGGGCCCACAAACATCACTATGCACAAGCTGCAACCTGCATGTGGCCCGAACTAAACCATCCTTTGGAAACTTAGAACGCTGCATCTTACCCAAAATACAGCCTTCACAAACATGTTTGACAGGTGCTTCAAGAGGTGGCAAAGAAGCAACCATGTCAGATTTTTGCAAACGCAGCAAACTAGCAAAATTCACATGACCAAAACGTGCATGCCAAAGTTTTGCATATGAAATAGCCCTTGAATCTGCAACAGCATTTGCAAAATTTTGTCCACACTTGTCATACAAAGTGAGCTTATACAACCCACAGCACAAAAGCCCAGATGCAACAATTTCATCACCAAAACTGAGATTATGAACTGTACATCTGTCATCCACAAATTTGACTACAAGTCCAAGTCTAGCAAGTGCGGATACAGACAAGAGATTCTTCTTGATCCCAGGTACATAAAGTGCATCAAGAAGTGTGAAATAATTTCCATTAGCAGCAGTAAGCACAATCTTTCCAACTCCCTGAACTAGATAAGAGGCGTTGTTGGCACAAGTGACTGAATTTCCATGAGGGACAGACTCAAGAGAGGTAAACAATTCACGATGTGAGGTAATGTGCTTTGTAGCACCACTGTCGAAATACCACACATGTGAATCTGCAGCAACTGACAAGCATGCATCATGGACAACAGGATTGTAAGTGCACTCTGCACTAAAAGCCCATTCTGCATCAACATTAGCAACACAGTCTCCTTTCACAGAAGACTCAACAATGGCTGCATTTGTAGTGGAACCAGCATTTGCATTGGAACCACCCTCTTTCTTCTTAGCCTCTTTGGCCTTCAACTTAGGACACGACTTGATCAAGTGATCATTGGCTTGACAATAATGGCAACGCATCTTCTTTTTGCCCTTATCACCAGAATTTCCAGACGAAGTACTGCCAGCAGAAGCATTAGGAACATAATTTTTGCCACTCACAGCAGAACCATAAGAAGTGGCTGCATTGGTGTTACCACCCTTTCTTTGAGAAGCAATAAAATCCTGTTCAACTGCACGCTATCTAGTTCTGTTTTTTCTAGACAGTGACTCTTGCAACAGCAATGTGCATAATGCATCAAACTTGACAACTTCTGGATTTCCTTGGGCCATCAGTCTCCAAGTACTAGCAAAAGTCTTGTAGGAATCTGGTAAGTCATCAAGAATAGTCTGCACAAGGGAACTGTCTGAAATGACTTCACTTGCAGAAATAAGCTACTCATTGATATCCTTGACACTAGCAAGGAAAGTGTCCATATCATCTTCCTCATGCATAATCTTCGACTCCAGCTCTTTACGCAGCAAAGCAATTTTAGCCTCATTGCAGCTTGCATAAAGACCTCCTAAAATATCCCAAGCCTCTTTTGCTGATTTTGCTGAACGGATGTGAGGAACAATGGTGCGCTTCACAGACAACGCAGTCAATGCATGAGCCTGCGCATCCTTAACATCCCAACGAGCTTGTTCTGTCGTAGGCAAAACAACTCTAACAGCTGCAATCCTTGCAGCAAGACCTGCAACATCCTCAACATCACCTACATCCTCAGAACCAGGACGTACATCAATGCCCTGCACAATGTTCCAGACACCCTTTGACACAAGAACATGTTGCATCATATAAGCCCACATAGGGTAGTTGTCCCCATCCAACTTGTCCTCAGCTGCAAACATCTTGAACACATCTGTGTTGTTGTTGTCAGCCATGGTAAATGCTGCACCTAATGTGAAAACTGCCCGAAAATAGGAGAAATGGAGCGGGAACAACCTGTGCTATATAGCACAAACCATAGAAGACTATAAGGCACATGTTATGCAGAAAATGGCACTGATAAAAATTCTGCACAAAATGACAAAATAGCTTGTGCAGTACTGCCTGTAGTGGAAACGGAGGCCAAAATGAGCCCATATCAAAAATCTGATCAGACCTGCGAACGCTCACCAAAGCTCACTAAAATCGGAGAAAGTGAGCATGCGTATGCTGGAGCAACTGGCGACTAAGGCCGGGAGGACGTGACCTGCTCTGATACCAAAGTTGGAATTAGGGTTGCAGAGAAACACACACAGCTTGGAGAAGACGAAGGAAGCTCAAGGCACACAATAGAGAGTGTATTACTTAGTGTGCAATGGAAAAATAGATAGCCCTAGAGTGATGGGCGTATATACAATGCACGGGGGAAAAAAACCTCCTAAAGAGGGAAAAAATGCCCCGGCGGTCCTAGTGTGTTCACACACATCACTACCACATGTATATGGTAACACTAGCTACATTAGTTCTTTGTCCATGATCGTGGCATCTAGAAGTATACTTGGAGAAACATTTATGCCTTTAAGCTCTAGAGCACAAGTGTCATTTTCTATTGTCATGATCTTCTTGCATCGGATGATTTCCTTGACTAAGTTTCTTATGGTCTTCAAGCCATACGGTTCTCTTTGTAGATATCTCTATGACTTTAAGATAATCCAAAATATGTATATTTATGGCCTCAAGGCCATAGGGTTTGGATTGTTAGCAGGTGTCAACATATAAATAGACCTATGGCTTCAAATCCATATGGTACTTTATTTATGTGTCACCCTATAGCCCTAAGGCCATGGGTTGTCATAGGGCCACAAGATGCCCTCTATGAGCACTAGTAAGAAACCATCTATGCTTTATGTTGGCACCATATGGCCTGAGGGCCACAAGGTGTGCTTCTTATGCTAGTAATAAACCCTTTATGCTACATGTTGTCACTCTATGGCACTTGGGCCATAGGGTGTCCTCTGTGCTAGTAACAAATCCTCTATGCTCTATGTTTGCACCCTATGGACCTAGGGCCACAAGATACCCTATGGACCTATGGACCTAGGGCCACAAGATACCCTCTATGATAGTAAGAAATCCTCTATGCTCTATGTTTGCACCCTATGGAGCTAGGGCCGCAAGGTATCCTCTATGCTAGTAAGAAATCCTCTATGCTCAATACTGAAACCCTATGGCCCCAAGGCCATAGGATGTCCTCTATGGTAGTAAGAAAAACCCTCTACGCTCTATGTTGGCGCCCTATGGAGACTTGAGGGCCACAATGTATCCTTTATAATGCTACTAAGAAACCTTGTATTCTCTAAGTTGGGAGCACCAAATGGCCCCTAGGCCACAAGGTTCCCTCTATGCTAGAAAGAAAACCTCTATGCTCTACATTGGCAACCTACAGTCCCCGGGCCATAGGGTGCATCAAATGGCTCCTAGGCCATAAGGTTCCCTATGCTAGAAAGAAAACCTTTGTGCTCTACATTGACACCCTACGGTCCCAGGGCCATAGGGGGACCCCTATGCCTAGTAAGAAACCATTGAAACTCTATATTAGCATCTAAAGATCGTAGGCCACAAGGTGCACTCTATGCTAGTAAGAAACCATCTAACTCTATGTTGGTAACCTATGGCTCAAAGGCCATAGGGTGGCCAAGGAACCCTTTAGGAGAATTACCCACAAAGACCACCTTATGGCCCCATGGTGATTTAGTGGCCTAAGTGCCCTTCTTAAGACTCTTCTATTTTGGTATCATATGGCCCCAAGGAAATAAGCTATCCTCTATGCTATCAAAAAACCCTTTAGGCTCTTTGTTGGAATCGTATGGCCCCAAGGCCATAGGGTGCTCTCTATGCTACAAAGAAACCCTCCATGCTATATGTTTGCACCCTATGGCACCAAGGACACAGGGTGTCCTCCATGATAGTAAGAAACCCTCTATGCTCTATGTTTGCACCTCATTTGACTATGTTGCCACCCAATTTCCCCAGGGCAGTAGGGTGCTCTCTATGCTAGTAAGAAACCCTATATGCTCTCTGTTGGCACTCTATGGTCTCAAGGGCCATGGGGTGGAAAATGTGACCTTTGAGAGTATTCCTTACCATGTTTGCAAAGATCACCTTAGCCTAGGTGCCATCTTAGAGACTCTATATTGGCACCCTATGACCTAGGGCCATAGGGTGCCCGTTATCCTATAAAGAGACCCTCTATGTTAGCAATAAACCCTCTATTCTTTATGTTGGCACCCTATGGCCCTAGGGCCACAAGGTGCCCTTCATCCTAGGAAGAGACCCTTTATGCCCTACATTGGTACTCTTTGACCCCAGGGTCATAGGGTGCCTTCTATGGTAGTAAGATACATTATATGGTCTAGGTTTCCACTCTATTGCGTAGGGCTAAAAGGTTTTCTCTACGAAGAAACCATGTATACTATATGTTGGTAGTGTATGGCCCTAGGGATAGAAGGAAACACTAGGGCTATAGGGTGTCCTCTATGCTACTGTCATATAGTCCAAGGGCCAGATGGTGGCCAAGGTGTCATGTGTGAGAGAATTCTCTACTACATATACAAAAACCACTTTATGGAACTATGGAGTTTCAAGGGCAACAAGGTGCTAATAAAAATCCCTCTATGCTCTATGTTGGCACCCTATGGCCCCAAGGCCATAGGAAACCCTTTATGCTAGTAATTCCCACTATGCACTATGTTTACGTGTATACTTATAAGAAGCCATTTATGCACTATGTTGGCATCTTACGACCCTAGATCCATAAGATGTCCTCTACGGTAAAAGAGAAATCGTACATGGGCTATGCTGGCATCCTATGGTCCTAGGGCCATAGGGTGTCCTCTATGCTAGCAAACCCTCTATGCCTAATTCTAGCACCCTATAACCCCAGGGTCACAAGGTATCCCTCCATGTTCTATATAGACTGTGAAGGGCCATAGGGTCATTCTATGCTAATAAGAACCTCAATATTCTTTATGTTGGCACCCTATGGCCTTAGGGCCACAAGGTGCCTCAAGGCTAATATAAACCCCTAATGTTTCATGTTTGCACCCTATGGTGCTAGTACCACAAGGTGTTTTCTATGCTAGGAAGAAATCTTGTGTGCTCTGTGTTCACACCTTATGGCCCTAGGGTGCCCTATATGCTACTAAGAAACACCATATGCTCTATGTTGGAACCCTGCGGCCCTAAGACCATAGGGTGCTATCATAAGAAGGCATCTATTGTCTATGTTGAGACCCTATGTCCCTAAGGCCATAGGGGGGCCTAAGGCCATAGGGTGGCCAAGGTGTCCTTAAAGAAAATTCCTTACTACATACATATACAATACTTTATGGCCCCAAGACCATTGAGTGACCTAAGTGTCCCTTTAGAGACAGGCTATATTTGTACCCTATGGACATCGAGTGACTTACGTGCCTCTTCATAGACTCTATGTTAGATCCCTATGGCACTAGGGTCATAGAGTGATCTCTATGCTAGTAAGAGACCCTATATGATCTTTGCTGGCACTCTTGGGGCCATAGAGTACGTTTCATGTTAGCAAGAAATTCTACATGCTTTATGTTAGCACCCTAGGGCCACAAGGTGCCCTCTATGCTTCTATGCTAAAAGGAAATCCTCCATTCTCTAAGTTGGCATACGACCCAAGGGCCAAAGGGTGTCTTCAATGCTAGTAAGAAACACTATATGCTCTAAGTTTGTATCCTATGGCCCAAGGGACATAGGGTGGCCAAGGCATCCACGGTACATTCACAAATGGATATTGATTATGATGCCATTAGAGCACATAGCATTCTTCCTAATATTATTAATTTCAATAAAAAAAATCAACTTGATTTAGTGATCTTAAATACCATTTATATAGGTGATATACTTTTTGACATAATTTTCAAGGATGAATACACATTAAAATTTTTCATAATAAAATAGTCATTAAACAATCCAAGTGTATATATACATTGAAATAATTATAGGTGGTATATATCAACTTAATTAGACAATGAAAGTCATGAAAAAATCCAAGTGTTAACTTTTTAATAAAATCTCAATGTATTTATGATCTTATTAAAATGCGTAAGTTAACATTGTGGTATATATGCAATCCAATATACAAAATTGAATCATTATCATACATCATACAGCTGTTGCTTTGCCACACAGTTGAATGGGTCTTTGCCTTCAAATGTCAACATAACATTCAAACATTTAAATCAAACTTGCAAGTACTTTAATTCACAAATGCATTGATCTGTTGGTGGATGGAAGGTCCGGCTCACCATGCACTTTGATTTTCAAATCCTGGGGGGCAAAAATATTTGTGTTGGATTCTCCTTATGGCATTGCACATGTTCTGGAACTTGCATTGCCTTCTACTTCCAATTTACAAACTTAAACAATGGCCATACATTATACAATCATTTCTTTGCAATAAACCTTGATACAATGTTCCGATTGCTACATGACAAGCTAAAATTTTTACTAGTCCTAGCTGCCCTCTATTGAAAAAAATTCAAGATATGAATTCCAATTCTCTGCATCATCTAGAGGAAAAACAAAATCATAGTTTGGAACAAAATACTCGCACTTTATATCTTTGAATAAAATCTTGTTACAATTAAAGAACTAGATCTTCACATAATCCAAAGGACAAATGCTTTAATAACCATTTGCACTTTGATACTCGATGTTTACTATCTAAGCAAATAATTGGCATTTACAACAAACGTTGAATATATGTTTAATCTAGTTAGTTGCATTACAAAGATAATTATTTCAAACGCCTACACCATCCATTCACAATAGAAGAACTTCCACCCAACAAAAAATGATCATACATCAATTGTTCAAACTCTCATTTTGGAATTTTGAGGACTAAAATAGAATATTATTTCATTCTCAATAGAATATTAAACCTTAATCACAAAATAAGCAATATATGTCCCTAATGTATATGAACACAAGATAGTAAGGCCAAAGAAAAATGTTTTTGAAACACTTAAAGAGTCTTTAGGTGACCTAGAATAACCAACCTATGGTCTAAAAGCCATAAGGTTTCATGTGATATTTTATAAGATGTGTCCATAGAGAGCTAAGTGATTTGCATCCATGGGGTGGTTTAAGTGCCCCTGTGGAGATTCTATGTCACCACCCTATGGCCCTAAGGCCTTAGGGTATCCCAAATGCTCTTGGATAACTTATGTTTCCTTCTAGAATAGCCCAAATTCTTATGTTCCCTTTTAGAGACTCTATGTAATCACCCTATATCCATAAGATTGTAGGGTAGCCCAAATGCTTTTGGGGGATTCTATGTTGACACCCTATGGCCTGAAGGCTGTAGACTAGCCCAAATGCTTATGTGCCCTTTTAAAGACTCTATGTAATCACCCTATATTCGTAAGATTGTAGGGTAGGCCAAATGCTTTTGGGGGATTCGATGTTGACACCCTATGGACCTAAGGCTATAGAGTAACCCAAATGCTTATGTGCTCTTTTAGAAACTCGATGTAATCATCCTACGTCCGTAAGTTTGTAGGGTATCCCATTTTCTTTTGGGGGATTCTATGGCCCTAGGGCCATAGCCATGTCTTCAAAGAACTCTATGATCCTCAAGTCATAGGGTGTTCTTCCCAAACCTCATCTGATCACTTAACTTTAAAGTATTATATAATATATCTTATGACCATAAATATATATATATATATATATAGAATTATATTTGCACAACATGTCCATATAATATCATACACTTAAGTCTAATTCATTTATTGTGAAAAAACTCAAACTCACAAGTTCACATTTTTTCAAAGAAAATAAATTGAGAAAAATAACGAACCAAAAATTAATGTTTTTAACATCATGGGCAAATTTGATGAGACAAATAAAATAAAATGACAACAATAATAATCTAAATATCAGTAATGTAATATCATGGATGGCTAGCTTAACCTGTTTCTTGTAGAATTTCTAGAATGGCCTCAACACTTGCATCCAATGGTTCTTCAATTTCTTCTTCCTCTGAATCCTTGGCATTGACTTTCTCTGTGTTATCCACACCTGCCCACCTTCTAAGATCAAGGTCTTCTTCCATGGTATGATTTAATTTTGTTGCACGTGCAGTGAGGTCGAGCATGCCCGCTTGATGTGGTTGCTTCACTAAGCATATCTTCTCATCTGTCAGCTCCTATTGTAGTAACTTGACATCATTATCTTATAAATCATTTAGGCATCTAGAGGTTGTTATTCTTGGTTGTCGCCCACGAGCAGTTGATGTCTGATTCTTCTCCAAGTTGTTTATCCATTGATCATAGATTTCATCATTGTACATGACCATCTGTGCTTCTTTGTTGGCAAATGATTTATGGTTGAACGTGATGTTCGCCACATTTACAAAGGACTTCAAAATAAAGAAAAGAAAGTTAACTTTATTTCAAGACATATTTGTAACAAAAACAAGCATAGGGAAGTGGAACTTACATCCCAAGGTGCTCGACTTGGATAACCGATAGGAAAAGTTGCCTTGGGTTTTGTTGGTTTAGAATATGCAAGCCATTGACTACGGACATGCTTCAAGACCTCCACATAAGGCTGGTGTTTCATTGCTGTTATTCTCTCCATGTTCTCCATTTTGGAAATTTGAACAGCAACCTCTTTGGGAGCGTCTACCACTAGTTCTAAACTTGTAGATCTCTTTTCTCAAAGCATACTTAGTACTGTTGTTATGGAAAAAATCTCTAGCCGCTATGATGGAATGTTGACAAGCTAGAATCCAGTAGTGGTATGTTGATAGCTTGTCTCCATGCACTTCAGCTATTTGTAAAGGCATTTTTGTAATTGGGTTATATGGCATTAGGTCTTCTACACTGGAGACTATCCTAGAGTGCCCTGCAAATTGCTTCAAGAGATATTTCACATACACATCTGACAATCGTCTGCATTTATAGCCATCTGGTGCAAGGTAAATTGTAAATTGGGTAAATTGTACACCAAATTTAAAATAGTGTGCAATTTCAACGTATCCATCTAGCCCACTCTTAGAAGTTTTGGCAATTTATTTATCAAGATCTTTATCTTTGGGCTGTATAATAGAGTCCAACACAGCTAAGGATACTGAGTCCACAACCACTGCCACTAAGGGGGTTTCAACTATTAGGATTGCAAGTCCACTAGAATCTCCTGCTTCTTGAGTCTGTAAGGGTATAACTGAAAGATTTTCTTCGGCCACATTTCCACTATTGTCTCCAAGTGTGGGATTCTAACTCTCCTTCATAGTCTTAGATTGATTTTCCTTACATGTGTCTTCATTCTTTCGCTTCTTACTCTTCTTTGTGCTGCTCAATTTACCTAAATATTGATTGACTTTCTTAAATCCCTCAATATATAAATCTATAAAGTTCTCAGTTGGAGTGTCATCTTGAAGCTCCACCCACCTGCTTTTGTCATTGTCACTCCGTTCTAATCAAGCTTCACCAACTTTTGAGCAAAGGCCACAGGCTCCAACAAGTAGGAGTCAGCATTGAGTAGTTTTACTCCAAGGCGTGGAGACATTTCAAGATCTGAACAATCTTTCTTTATCTCCTTGAAAATACCATAGTCCTTGAAGGTCAATTGCTCTTTATCTTGAAAGAACAAGTGAACTTTCTCATCACTTCCACCATTTGGTAAGTGAAAATCTAGATACCAAGAACTTGGTGTTGAGCCTATTGCATTCACTGACTTTGACATTCTATTCTGAGACATTTTCTATAAAACGAATGACATATATTGAGACAATATGAATATTAATATATCCATATGGACTTAGGGCCATAGTGTAACATTTAATGGCCTAAAAACTTGTGTGTAGAAGAAATTAACATGAACATAGTGGGCATTTCATTAGAAAAGATTTCTAATGAGAATTACAAGAGTGCTTGGGTGGAGAGAGCAACAAAAAGCATAACACCTAGTTAGATAGCACGAACAATAATTTCAAAAGAGAGAGAAATTAAGCTATTGACAACATTTGAGGACCGGATTTTCATGGAGCCGGTACCCCCTCCAAAAGGCTTTGTATTATGGTTTCTCCCATCAAGAGAGACATTGTACAATACAATTCTTTGTGTTCCTTCAAGACTAGCTAGTGCAATGAAGATGAAAGCTTCATGCACTAAGCAAAAATCTTACCAAACACAACATCAATTATCTCCGGTCTCAGACCCAAGACCTCACACACCTTCGAAGATGGTGAGAGCTAGCAGGGTATGAGAGTAGATTGAGAGGAAGAAGGAGTATTCTTATGAGAAATATGTACATCTCCTCACATAATCACTCATATTAGCATAGCTTAGCTTAGTAATTAGCATGTTAGAGGAGATGAGCATGCATTGAAGCTTGGCTCTTGGTTGGATTTGCATCACAAAGCCAAGAGTTGTTGGTGTAGGCCTCCCTTGTCACAAGCTTGGAGTAGGTGATAAGCTTTCCATTAAAGCTTGAGAAGGAGAGAGAGAGTCTTCTTTACTTCACACATGAGATTGTGTGAGTGTGTGTGTGATAATGCCTTCCAAAAATCAGCCCCCTCCTCTCTCTTGGTCGACCCCTCTTGCTATTTGCTCATGCTACCCTCTCGTTGGACCTCCCTAGGGCTAGCCAATGACAATTAAGCAGCATGAGTGATAGCCTTCTGACATGTGTCCCCCTTTCTCCTTTTGTGAGAGCTTTAGGTAATTTAATAATTCAACTAAACTCTCATTGGACCCCTTTGCCTCGTGGCCAATAGGAATCACACAAGCCATTGGGCTGTTGAATGCTCATTGGACCCCTTGGGAGACTGTCCAATAGTCTTCTAGAGGGCTCAATTCTCATTGGTTCTTTTATTAAGTGTTTTTAAATTAATTAAACTAGATTTGCTCTAGCCTAATTCTCATTGGTCCACCTCCAAGGCCATCCAATAGGAATTGGGTACACCTTGTGGGCATCTGGGCTAGGGAGCTGATATGTGTCCCTCATTCCCTTTGTGTAAAGGGAGCTTGTGTGTGTGTGTGAGAATTTCTCTCTCATCCCCTACAAGCAAGGCTCGCCCCGTCCTATGTAGGGATTTGTAAAGACTTTTGGGACACACACAAAGCATCCAATTCCCCCCATGGTTGACCTTTGGACACAACCTTTGAATTTTGGAACCTTAGCATTTTGGAAGTCTTAATGGGCTGAACCTTAAGGTCTTTTTAGCCCATTGTTGCACATGGATCTTTTGCAGATGCCCCTGCCTTTGGATCCCTATTTTCCCTCCTTTGGATCCCTACAATGGCTGGGTTTGCTAGCTTAACCAATATTCTATCTTTTTCTCCCCTTGCACTTACCCATATTAAATGATCAGTTTAACATGAGAAAATCATTTAGGAGAATTAGATATGGATTATTATGATAATAGAGTCCCCTCTTTGTTAAACCATGTGATCCTAGGTCCAAAGGGCTCCAACAAAATGGTTCTACAAGTGTAGTTAGGCCACTCTATGGTACTGTGATCACATGTTCTCTTATGACATTAGAGGAACCTCAAAGTAGTATCCCTTGAATGGCCTAAATACCCCTTTAGAGACTCTACACCAACACCATATGGCATCATGTGGCGTGAAGGCCATAGGGTCCCCTGCTTGCTAGTAAGAACCTCTCTATGCTCTACATTGGCATCGTATGGCCCCAAGGCCACCATGTTGCCTCTATGTTTTGAAGAACCCTTCATGAGGGTTTTCTAGAAACCTGTGGCCATAGGTCCATAGGGTGCTCTGTATGCAAGTTAAAACCACTATTTTCTCTATATTTCCAGAAGAACTTGTGGGCTGAATGCCATAGGGTCCCCTCTATGCTAGTAAAAACCTCTGTTTACTGTATATTGGCACCCTATGTCCTGAAGGCCATAGGGTTCCCTCTAAGCTAGTAAGAGTCTTTCTGTGCTCTATGCTTTATGGTCTATGCTCTATGATCTATATTGACTTCCTATGGTCCCAGGGCCACAAGGTTCCCTCATTGTTTCCAAAAAACCCTCATTGTTTTGGTATGGCCCCATGGCCATAGCTCTCTATGCTGGTATAAAGCACTATTTACTCTATATTGGCACCCTAAGGCCTGAAAGCCGTAGGGTTGGCCTCAAGGGCCCTAAGGGTGATCTGTATGCCAGTGAAAAGTGCTATTTTCTCTATATTGAGAAGACCTTATGGGCTGAAGGCCATAGGGTCCCCTCTATGCTAGTAAGAACCTATGTTTACTCTATATTGGCACCCTGTGGCTAAAAGGCCATAGGGTTTCCTCTATCCTAGTAAGAATCTCTCTATGCTCTATGCTCTATACTTTATATTGACATCCTATGGCCCCAAGGCCACAAGGTGCCCTCATTGTTTCCAAAACATCCTCATTGTTTTGCCAACCTATGTCCCCAGGTCCATAGAGTACTCTCTATGGTAGTATAAAGCACTATATTCTCTAAATTGGCACCCTAAGGCCTGAAGGCCATAGGCCCCCCTCTATGTTCCACAAGGTTCCCTCTATGTTTTCAATTTGAAGAAACTCTTCATGATGGATTTTTGACAACCAATGGCCCTAGGGCCATAGGATGCTCTATATGCTAGTAAAAAACAGTATTTGCTCTATATTGGCACCATGTGACTTGAAGACCATATGGTCCCCTCTATTCTAGTAAGAGCCTCTCCATGATCTATATTGGCACCCTTTGGCCTGAAGGCCATAGGGTCTGCTCTTTTCTAGTGATAGCCGTTTTTCGGCTTTCCATAATTGCCATAGTAAGCTACCTCACCCTATCAAATCACTCAAACATTTTGGTTATCCCTACCATTTCACTGTACATAGGCGTGTGTGAGTTAGGGGATTTTCCCTATATTTTCTTAAAAACCCTCAATTAGCTAGTCACTGGGCTAGTTTGAGCCAAAAAAAATAAAAAATAAAAATTATAAGTATATTATGGCCCATTTGTGTGTAAATATTTCATTGTATATAGGGCCTAAATAAAAGGATTTTTCATAATTATTTTGGTATTTATTTAAATATTTCTACCTATGGTGTGTTATTTATGCTATGTACATTGACTCACCATTACCATATTTTGTCTTACCATTTTGCATACTCTTTATTCCATATAAAAATAATTTCATGCAAGCTTCTCTTATTTTTGGTGTAACTCCATCCCAACAAAAATCCAAAAAACTAGTTTTATTTATGTGTATATTTTTTCACTATTGTGATTTTTCTCTCACTCCCTAGGTGTGTTCCCTATCTCGGCCAGGTGGGTTGTATAAGCTGAGTGGTGACCCATAGTGTGTGTGTGTGTGTGTGTATCATTCCAAGAGTGTGTTTTGGGTCGTTATAGAGACGTTCTATGTGTTTCCATCCCACTCACAACGGCTTACATGAAACACCGGATGAATACGAGAATGTGTACGTAGTGTTACCATATACATGTGGTAGTGATGTGTGTGAACACACTAGGACCGTCGGGGCATTTTTTCCCTCTTTAGGAGGTTTTTCCCTCCGAGCATTGTATATACGCCCATCACTCTAGGGCTATCAATCTTTCCATTGCACACTAAGTTACACACTCTCTATTGTGTGCCTTGATCTTCCTTCGTCTTCTCCAAGATATGTGCGTTTCTTTGCAACCCTGCTAGAAGCTGGACACACCCCACGGCATCTAACTACTCGGCGGACTATTATTTTTGTAATTATTCATTCATTGAGGAAAACCCGATTTTTCACATTGTACATATTGGGACTTATAGAAGTTTCCAGATTGTATCCCAGTTTTGATAGTTAGATTGAGTAGATGGTTGATTGTGGAACTTTAGGGTTTGAGAAGTTGTAAGGTATATATACCACTTTTTGACCTTAATGAAAAAACCTTTGTCATTTTAAAAACAAGTTTGAAGTCTGTGAGTGAGCGTACTGTGTACGTGAGAGAGAGTGTGAGCTTTGTCTTGACGCTACGTGTACTACGGTGGTCGGAATCGAGTACGAAGAAGTGCAGTGTGTTGCCCCCGACTAGAGCTACAAGCCGATACCAACATTGCGCGTGTATGGTCCAGCTTTGGGAGCTCCTTCTACGAGCTTCATCGGTTGTTTGGGTGAGCATACGTTATCTGATTTCGCATTGCAGCATATCCATGCGTTCACATTGAGTAGAGCTACACATTAGGCACTTCAGATTTTGGAAACAAAGACCTGCAGATTTCGGCCAGACATCCTACGTGTTTCTGCACCGAGTGTTTTGAGTCATGATTTTGGTTTATAGACCTGAGGGAGAGCGGTCTATGGGTATTAGTAGGGTCTCCTTCAAGTTCTATGGTGTTCCGAAAGTGTTTGATGGGTGTTCGGCTCTAACAAGTGTTGTGGGAAGATTCCTCTTTTGCACTTTTGAAGACTATGACTTAGACAATTGGTAGGTACCTCTGTAGGAATTAGTTAGGAGTCGGTCGAGTGTAGGTTGACACCTTATGCTTGCTTCCACGTGCCTGCGGGTCGAGCTTCGTCCTTAGCTAACATTACTTATTAGGTGAGTTCTCGTTGTGCTGACGTCCGTCGCGGCGTACCCGTCCAACATTGGCGCCGCTGCAGGGGACGAAAACCTTAGGTAGGTGACCGAGACTAATCCTTGAGGATCGGGATTTTTGGCTCGCCAAGAGTCTCGCTTTACATTTAGACAGGATCAGAGGGTGGAGGACTCTCTAGGTCTTAGAGGGAGTCTAGGAAGCGTGTGTCTGGCCTAGATCCTTCGACTTAGGTATAGGAGGTAGACTTAGGTAGTTTTAGGTAATAGTCGAGTTCTAGAGTAGGAGTTGGAGTGGTAGAAGCGGTGAGAGGTGAGCTTGAGAGTCCGGAGAGGCCAAAGAGCAACCAAAAACACCATTATCACCATTTCTTCATGATAGGTAGGAGTAGAGTAAGTAGGACATCATGATTCAGACCTAGAGCATTTCATGCATGTACACTTGCTTGGTAGAATCATTAAAAGTTTCTAAAAGACGCAAAAAGACGAAAA
The DNA here is from genome assembly GCF_014529385.1 of Adiantum capillus-veneris. Classification (NCBI taxonomy): domain Eukaryota; kingdom Viridiplantae; phylum Streptophyta; class Polypodiopsida; order Polypodiales; family Pteridaceae; genus Adiantum; species Adiantum capillus-veneris. Next base: position 100,202,749 of record NC_140952.1, read on the forward strand.
AGTGTGGTTGAAAGCATAATTGAAGTCCAAAAGTTACTGTGAGTGTTTCTGATAGGTCTACAGAGCATCAGGGGCATTCCTGTCAGAAAAAAATTTAATTTTAAGCCAGGAGACATCCTACGCGTAGGATGTCTACAGGCCAATCTGGAAGGAATTTTGGGATTTTGAGTTGACCAGTGTGTTCAGAAAGTAGGATTTACCCTAATTTCAACTGGAAAGTGGTATTTGGCCATATCTTGACAGGATAAGGCCAGATAGACTGAAATTGCAAGACATCCTACCCAAATAGTGCCAAAACATTAACTTGAGACCAAAACCATAAGATGGCTGCATGAGTGTGTCTTGCATGATATATTGAGTGACTGAAAGGGGTTTCACCTCATTTGGGCAAGAAAATTGGGTTCAAAGTGGACTTTAGCACTTTTGACTGAAAAAGCAAAAAACAGCTGAAGTTTGGGACTTTTGACATCCAAATCAAAATCTAAGCATACCACTAGGATACTGACATCAAGGGGGAGAAGCTGTTGAACAAATATGGGGTCAAACAAGCCAAAAAGACATCCTACGTGTAGAATGTCTTCTGAGTGATTTGGGACTCAAAACTGAAATCTGAGTACACCAAGGTGATCAGCAACTCAAGGGGAGCTTGAGCCTTTAGTTTGAATCCATTCTGAAGAAAAACACATCCTACGCGTACGATGTCTAATGCAAGCAAATAAAGCCAGAATTTGACTTTCAGCATTGTAAGGTGTTATATGGCCTAAGGCAAGCCTGCTAGTCAATTTTGGTCCAATTTGGAGTTGATTAGACTGAACAATACCATCAACAGACCGTCAGAACAGATTTCTGACTCATTGACCAGCTTATAGCAGTCCAAATCAAAAAGTAAAAGCAGATGTAAGGTTAGAACAACAAAGGGAAACAACAGTGCAAAAATCCAGGCAAAATACAGCAGGAGACATCCTACGCGTAGGATGTCTATTGGGGCATACTGCACAGAAAATTTGACCTGGCCTAGACAGTGAGGTTCCATTTGGCTTAAGGGTTCCAGAACTTCTTTCAGAAGTGAAATTGGACCTTGGTTGCCCATTTGACAAATCAAAGACTGAATTCAGACTTTTTTGCGTAAATTGGCCAACATCAGAGAGATGTACCGTTTCAGATTAGCAACCTAATCCAGAACATCAGCAGTGTATAAAATACAGTAGTGGTTGAGATTAACTCTCCAGTTATACCAATCATTACTAAGATAACCTCTAGCAGATAAATGCTTTGATTCAATTGCCGAAATTAAAACTCTTGTGTACAAGTATATTCAGCAACAAGGCAAGAAGTTGTGCAGAAACTGACCCGTTGCCAGGTGAGTGGTTGAATTTGTGTTAAATTGCATTAATAATTTTGATGAATTTAAGATCAGGAAGATACATTGTTATAGACCAGTAGGTGGCAGGTGACCAAGTTAGCTTAGTGTCCACCGAAGAGAGTGTAGCTCAGGCAAGGCTAGATCCGCTAGCACCGATTATTGAGGAAGGAAGTGATACTGACACTTCGTCAGACAAATATTTCTTCATGATGGGTAGTCAATGGCCAGAAGGTTTCACCTATGATGGATCTATGCGAGGAGGAAGCACCTCCCAAAATCCTTTGAATGATTCCAGGCTTATGGTGATCTTCTTAGAGGGAACAAACTCAAGAGGAGCCCTAGTCTATTCTGACTATCGAGGCCGCAAGTGCATTTGTATCGAAGAGAGGCCAGCACAAAGATTGGAGATAATCAACGTGTATGATGATGGAGATAGATTCCGAGACGAAAAGGGGAACCACTATTTAATAGTTAGCAACCCTGAAGATTACAACAGATACGGAGATAACGTGGCTAAAGGGAAAATGTTTTTAGAAACTCAAGAGCCGCCACCAAACATTGATCGGCACGGAGCTATTTTTATATACGATCATAAAACAATCAGGATTCCAACTTATGACGAGAATGTGGGGATCTACAAACACAAGAGCGAGGGTATTGTCTCTTACTTTCGCAGCAAAGAACCATACGTAAATGAACTAAGCAAAGACAAGGTTCTTTACTTATTCCCTTATGAAACTGCTACGGGGAAGGGCATAGTTTTTGTTGATAGATACGGGTGAGAATACCAACGTATTCTCCCAGAGGAAGTAGAAAGAGCAACAGGTCCAAGAGCATCAGCATATGCCCCTGAGGAAAATCCGAGAGTCGTCCACACCCCAAGAAAGTCAACAAATCCATTTTCAGATGAGTATGACACTACCTCACATTCCACCAGACAGCAAGCATTCAACAACCAAGACCAACCAACAAACCAGCCATCATTTCAGGCATGGCTTCGACAGAGTGCAACAATGGAACCAGACCGAAACCAAGATGGTTATCCAGCCGCACGAGGGCTCAGGGATTTGCAAGAACCACCATACTATTCAAGGTATCAAGCAGAGAGTAAGCAAAAGACACAAGGGTCGACCGAGCTTGGAGGATCACCCATCGAACGAGTCCGAAGAGAAGAACCACCTCCTACGAGAACCGTTAGAAATTATGGCTTAGGAGCGCCGTTGGGCGAGGAACCAGCCTATTACAGAAGGCGTGAGGAGGTGTATAGACTTGGACGGGGTGATCCAATGATGAGGTTTGTAGACCATCGCAGAATTAGACCTTCTCAAGTGCAAAAATGGGTAAACAAGAAATACACAGGAAACAGAGACCCAAGAGATCATGTAGCAGCCTTTGTGCGTGTAATAAGAGCAGAAGAGGTGTTAGACTTTCCTACCCAATTTGCAGGGTTTGGACTAACCCTAGAGGATGATGCTGCAACTTGGTTTGACTCTGTGGAGCATAGAGACTTTGAGTCGATGGAGGAAGTGTTTGACGAGTTTATTGAGGAATTATCTCAAAGGGGAATAGCTCATAATACCGTCTCACAAATCCATAAGTTCAAACAAAAAGATGGAGAATCTGTATGGAAGGCAGCCCTAAGACTAAAAAGATATGTTAAGTTCTGTCCTATTGAAGAACTGCCAACTCAGTCCAGACTTATGCTGATATTCATCCAAGGACTAAGGAATGCAGATCTCCAGAAAGACTTACATATGAAGAGGAGCACGACGTTGAAGGAGTTGACCAAGGAGGCTCTGTACCTTGTGGAAAATTGTGCGGTCTACAAAGAAGGGGAGTTCAAGGACCTTGATGACAATTCATCTTCACAACAAAGTGGAAGCAAGTCTTCCAAAACAACACTGAAAGGAGAAATAGCTGTAAACCAGGAGCATCTCGTAGATGAAGTGCTAAAAAAGATCAACTTGTATGCCAAACCCCAGGCTAAACAGCCCAAGTGGTGTGCTATTGAGAAAAAAATGACAAACCATGGGACCAAGGAATGTTACTATAACAAGGGATATGTGAGGGAGAGGCCTTATGCTCCCCAAGCTCCTGTAGTTTCCCCTCAAGTTCCACCGATGCCTAGATATCAAGCAGGCAACTTACCAGGACCTGTAGGTGTAGAAAGACCACAACCGGTGTTGGGGCAACAACCACCCCTACAAGGTTTACGACCAGTTGGTATAAGATACACACCAACGGTAACTGAATCAAAAGAAAAGGCTTTGGTGCCTATGCATGCATATTATGAAGATCCCAATGGATATGCGGCAAACCCTGTCTATTATCCACCGAAAGAACCCTCGACACCAGAACCATGGAGCATGATAGCAAATCAAGGACCTCCAACTTTTGCACAGGCCACAGGAGAAGGAAGATATAGCTTAGATGAACGAACATTGTTGTTCATAGCCAATGGAGGCATGGGCAGACAGGGACAGGCTTACCAGCAAAGAGGGGCTCAAGGAGCACCTCAACAACCCAAGGGCCCCTGTTACAAGTGTGGCGGAGACCATTGGCTGGGAGATTGTCCTCATGATGAAATCATTAGAGTCAATGCGTATTGCCCAGAATGTGGAATTACTCATTTGATTTCCGATTGCCCTAAAAACCCGAGCAAAGGAGCAAAAACCACCTTGAACCTGTTGGAAACAGTACGTTCCAACGGAGGATCGGAAAATGAAACAATCATACCTATTCAAGCGGTAACACGACCACAAGCCCAAAGAAGGACGAACGAACCCATAATAGAAGAACCAAAAACAGATGCCCAAGGTTCAGAAACGAAAAAACAGAGAAGCACTTGGAAAGCGATAAATGCGCGTAGGAAAGCCAGGAAAGAACGAGAGCAAACAGCCCTATCCGATGAGTTGAAACATACAAAGAACAGATTGGAGCGGTTAGAAGATCTAGCTAGCTTAAGCTCACACACCACAGCAGCCATAGCACCCAGGGAAATAGCAGAGCCCAAAAGTGCAGGATCAGGAGGATCTGTACTGACAGACAAGGTAAACGAGTAGCTGGATGCACTTCTAAAAGCTTATGAAGCTCGACTTAAAAAAAAACAAACCCAGGAACAAAGGTGGATGACTTATCCATATGCAGAAATAGAAAAACAAAGGTTGGATATGTGTAAAAAGATGATCGAGACGGATCAATCATTGATGGAAGACCCGTTGGGTAAACCGGAAAATTATCATGATGCACCAGCTCCAACCCCTATCCAGCCAACGTTAGAGAAACATGAAGAAAAAAAGGAAAGACTCACTAATGATTATGAGTCCAGAGGAGAGCCTATCATAATACCAAATACCACCGATGAGGCAAGTGACAGGGTCCATCCTAAAATATTGGCAGAAATGGGAGAGGACAGTAACGGTCTAGATGATCTGTGGAAACAAATCAGGGAGGCCAACGAGGCTAATAGGATGAGTAACCACATGAATAGCACGAGAAAAGAAAAGAACGTGATCTTACCTCCTATTGAAGAATTCGAGGCAAGATCACAAGTGAACTTTGAGATACATTCACAAGGGGGAGACCAAGGATCTATTAGTTCGGGGCACAACCAAACAGACTCTTTGAGAACTTTACCCTCTTACCTGGGAGAATATGAAGCTAAGTCAGAAGTGAGAGCAATTCCATCTCAAAGACTTTCTTCTAACAAGGTGATGGATTCACAAGGATTGATTAAGTTGTTATCCACCCCGGTGGCATGCACTATCACGTTAGCAGAACTCCTGAGGTTAAGGCCAAACATGTGGACCACAGTAGGAAAATGCCTAGAAAAATTTGGAGTAAAAGACCCCACCTTGAAGCTACAAGAAGGAATCAGGGAGTTAGACAGACCTAACCTGAACACTAGGCCGGTACCATTGAATAAGGTTGGAGAATATTGTGAGGGAGAGGACGGAAACACGACGCTACCGGTAGAATTCCAAGGAGTAGTTTCCAAAGCTATTCTTGACAGTGGAGCGGGAGTTGCTATCGCCACCAAGGAAATCTAGAAAAAATGGGGAAAACCAGCTTTGAGGGCTACCAAAATGAAGTTGCAGTTGGCAGATGGGTTCATGGATAAGCCTCTAGGACTCTTAGAAAAAGTAATTGTCACTTCGTGAGGAATCGAGTACAAGCATACATTTGCAATAGTCGATTTTGACAAAAAGAACAATTATGAGATAATCTTGGGACGACCATTCATGCAACAACTGAAGATGGTCCAAGATTGGGGTTATGACCACATATACCTCAGACATGGCGAGACGACAACTAAAATACACCTGAAAGACCATAGTTACAAAGATGTAAACCAAAAACTAGTGGAAGAGTTTGATTCGGCTACAGTAGCAGGATCGGAACTACCAGCATGGTTAGGGCAACCAAAAGAGCTATGGATGTGCGGAGCTTCACATTGTGGAAGCTTAAGAAAAGAGGAATGCGTCTTAGAAAGAGCAATTGAGGACAAGGAGTATATTCCGGAACCTTTCCTTAAAGATGCCTTGGAACCTCTAGAATGGGAACACATACTGGCAACATTAGATGTCTGTACCATTATCGACAGTCCAACAACAAAATTTTGCGGTAAGGATGGCTATGACATGCTACCCTATTACATGGTAAGCGTTGTGTTAGAAAAAGAGACGGTAGAACCTACGGAACAAGAAGAGTTTTACAAATCCTCTGAACAATTGGAAGTAAATGATGAGGCAGATATTGAGTGTTCAGACACCTCAAGTGAGCATGGGAATGAAGCCAAAAATATCAAGTTTTATGATTTTTCTAATCAATACCCTAAACGCCAAGAATACTATAGGAGGAAAAGAGAAGGAAGGAAAGCGAGAGAGAACCTGATGCCCAGGATCAAAGGTAAAACTCACTATTTGATGCTTGTAAAAGCAGAGGATTGTGTGAAAGATCAAATATCAGGGAAATTCTCAGAAAATCAAAAAGAACGAACGCGAGAAGAATAAAAACAAGTAAGAAAAGCTAAAACTGAAACAAAATCTCAAAAATTTTAAAAATCAAAAAAAGAACCAACAAAAGACCCAGAGTGGACCAAACTGGAGCGTAAACAGAAATACCAAGAACTGAAAAGGTCTTTGAGAGAGATATGGACTACTGAAGAAGATAGTGATGGTAAAGGGGAGTCAAAAAAGGGCAACATGAACGTACCAGCACACTATCGGAAATTTACTATCCAAGATAGAAAAATCATCATGACACCACCAATCGGGGAGAGAACCAACCGAGAATCTTATGATGGGCCTAAAAATGCAAAAAGAATAGACCTGCTGAACCAGGTAAAAAGCAGCAGCCGGTCTATATAGCTAACGATCTAGAGCCTGAGGAGGAAGCGCAGCTAACACAACTTCTCACGAAGTATAAAGATGTGTTCGCTTGGTCCTATAAAGACCTCAAAGGAGTGGATCCATTGATATGCCAACATAAAATTCCTTTGAAATCGGATGCAAAACCTAGCAAGAAACATCCTTATACATATAATGACACTTTTGCCAAACGAATCAAAGAAGAGATTGATAAACTGATGGAAGCAGAGTTCATCTTTGAAATTGAACATACAGATTGGGTTTCACCCATTGTGGTAGTTCCCAAGAAGAATGGAAAACTGCGAGTGTGTGTAAACCTCAAAAAGGTAAATGCAACAACCATAAGGGATAATTATCCCTTGCCAATTACAGAACATGTCCTTGAGCGAGTGGCCGGGAAACGGGCTTATTCCTTTCTGGATGGGTTTTCAGGATATAACCAACTGGCAATAGCAAGGGAGGATCAACACAAAACAGCGTTTGCCACAGAATGGGGGATTTATGCATATCGAGTTATGCCATTTGGCTTAACAAATGCACCAGCCACTTTCCAGAGGTTAATGACTCACGCTTTCAAGGAATACCTAAGAATATTCTTAGAAATTTACATGGATGACCTGTGTGTACAATCTCTTCTGCGAGAGGAACATATTGACCATTTGCAAAAGGTCTTTGAAAAGTGCAGAACATATCGAATCTGTCTAAACCCGGAAAAGTGTGTATTTATGGTTAAGCAAGGAAGAATCTTAGGACACATGGTCTCAAGAAACGGCATAACCACAGACCTAGACAAAGTCAAAGTCATTGTAGACCTGCCCAGACCTACTAATGCGAAACAAGTGCAATCCTTCATGGGGCACTACGGATATTATCGAAGATTTATATACATGTATGTGGCTATCGCACAACCTCTGTATCGGTTGCTAGTCAATTTCGAATGGACCAAGGAGTGTGAAACCTCATTCCAAAGGCTGAAGGAAAACCTTATATCAGCACCTGTACTAAAGGCACCAGATTGGGAAAAGATCTTCCCTGTGCACATTGATGCTTCAGCATATGCCATTGGAAGTATTCTAGCTCAACCTGGAGACGGAACAATGGATTTTCCAGTTTGCTATGCGAGCCAACAGTTAAACAGTGCAGAAAAGAACTACACAACCACCGAGAGGGAAGGGTTAGGAATGATTTATGTTGTAAAGAAGTTTCGGCATTATTTTCTTGCAAACAAATTTGTGTTCTTCACGGATCATCAAGCTCTTTTATACCTAGTAAATAAACCTTGCAATACAGTTTATTATATTGCTAGAATTTGACTTCACAGTGGTGGTCAAAAAGGGTAAAACCCATCTGCGAGCTGATAATCTTTCAAGAATACATAACGAGGAAGCTTCTCAAGGGGTAGATGATGACATACCAGATGCTTATCTTTTCAACATTGAAATGGTACCCAAATGGTCTCAAGAAATAGTTGGCATTCTCTCCTTCGGAAGTGAGTTTGATAATACAGAATGTAGATTCAAACAGCAAACAATTTGAAAAACAAAAAAACTTCCAGTTGATAGCAAGACGGCTGTATCATCTTGAATCTGACCTAATCCTAGGATTATGTAGAAATCCGGAAGAATTTGAGTGCTACCTTGAAGAGGCACATGTCCAAGGTTGTGCACTTCATTGTTCAACAATGAAAACACACCAGAGACTGAAACAGTTACGGGTTTATTGGCCAACTATGTATGCGGATACACATTCTTATGTCACCAATTGTACAGTATGTAGTGCCAAACGACCAGTGGATCACGCAACTTTGTTTCGGGTGAACATAGCACCTGCATGGAGTCAATATATCATTGACTTCATAACCACTAGAAAGTTCCCTGAGAACATTACAAGAGCACGGGAAAAAGCTATAGAGCTAGAAGCTCGTGACTTTTAGTTAATTGAAAATCAACTCTATAAGCGGGGAAAGGACAATCAACTTAGAATCTGTGCAAGTGAAAGCGAATACTTGCTGATTCTAGAACATGCACATAGCGGAGTAAGTGGAAACCATTTTTCGGGCGATAAGACAACAAAAATTGTCTTAACCGTAGGAATTTGGTGGCCTACATTGCACATGGATGCCGATGAGTTTGTAAAGCGTTGTGATGCATGTCAACGCACCAAGATACCAATAAAAAGAGATGAGATGCCATTACGGCCAATGATGGGGGCAAGAGCATTTGCAAAATGGGGCATTGATTTTGTGGGACCTATATCACCCTCTGCATATTGCACCCATACCCAATATATCATTGTGGCTACGGACTATCTCACAAAATGGGTCGAAGCCAAAGCAACACAAAAAGCTGATGCACGCACCACGGCTCAATTTTTGTATGAGAATGTTTTTGTACATTACTGGTTACCAATAGAAATTGTCAGTGACCGTGGAACACACTTCCTCAATGAAGTCATTGAATATCTACTAGAGGAATTCATGGTCATACATAGGAAATCAGAACCATACCATCCACTGGCCAATGGACAAGCTGAGGCCACAAATAAAACACTATGCACGGTTCTCACTAAAATAGTGTCAGAATCAAGAACCGATTGGGATCAGCAGCTACACTCAACACTATGGACATACAGGGTAGCTTACAAAACATCAATAGGAACAACACCATACAACATGGTGTTTGGGCTAAATGCTATACTACCCATAGATTTTTTAATCCAAACTCTACGAGTAGCAACAAGCTTGGAATGGACAGGGCATGAACTCTCTTCAAGAATTAATGATCTTGAAAAGCTAGATGAACTCCGCTTACAAGCTGTCGCTTTAATCTATGCTAAAAAGAGAAGACAAAAGGAATTTTTTGACAAACATGTGCATACCAAAGAGTTCAAAACAGGTGATTACGTACTTGTTTATACCTTGAAGCAACATGCCAAGAAACTTAAAAAGCGAGGGATGGGACCATTTGTGATTAGTGATCTATCACAAAGTGGAGCTGTCAAGCTTGCTACATTAGCAGGTGAAGAAATGCCAAACTGGATTAGTGGGTGTCGACTAAGGAGATATCTTCTACCCCTCACACAAGAGATGCTCCAACAGATTCATCAAGGAAAACAAAGAATGAAGGAAAAAGAGAGAGTACAGGAGGATGCTCAAGCCGAAGCACAAGAACGCATTGCAAAAAGACGGCTTCTGCGACAACAACAACAGAGTAAACCACGATTGAGAGTCAATGCCATTTGACTGATAAACTTGGAGAAGGAAATAGTAGAGCCAATAATTACAGTCAAAGTGGGCAACAATCAAGTTGAATCAACAGCCTTGCTTGATTCGGGTGCTCAAGCAAATTTGATCTCTTACGGATTATACCAACAGCTCAAAGTCACAGATCAACTTCATCCTACTCCCCAAGTGCTGGAAAGTAGCACATCACACCCATTGAAAACATTAGGAGGGACTATATTGCATGTACAACTACATCAATATATTAACCCACACAAATTCTATGTGGTGACAGATAAAAGAACACAACACCCAATGATGCTAGGGAAACCTTGGCAAAAAGCATACAATGTCCAGATAGACTGGAAAGCAAAGGCGGTCAAAATTCAGCACGAACATGAACAAAAGGTGATAGCTTTTGCTCAGCAATACCATCATGATGAACTGCAAGTTATGCAATCACGGGCAACAGAGACAAGAGAACAAATACCATCAAAGACCACCATGAAACCTGAGACCAACAACCACGTAAACTCCAACACTGCTAATCACAGCCAGATGAAGTCACTGGCCACAATGCACAAATCTAGGTTACCAACACAAGGTAAACAAGTATGGATGCGGAAGAATAGAAATGCCATGGCGGGAAAGAAACAATGTAAAAACCGGATTCCAACAAACCAGACGGTGCAACCCAAAACCAAGGTCATAAAACAGATATGGATCCCAAAGAAAATGCTTAGCCATAACCCAAATGTCACTCACATTTGGATACCAAAGCAAAAGCCAAAGGAAATACCTACGGTACAAGCAACAATGGAAAACATACATCTACAGGTCAACAAGGAGAACCGATATATGGGTGAAAGCATGTTAACCTGTCGTGCTTTTTGTGCTAGTTAGCAGTTTCAAGTTAGCACATCTTCGAAAAGTTGGGCGTCCGGTAAATTTTTTACAAATAATATCAAAATTTGTCGGAGGTTGTACATTTGGATTCCTTGTTTCAAGTGCTTTCTTTTGATATATCGTACGTCATAGATCTTGGAGATGTAGCTCAAGTTATTGTACTAGTTAGCATATGTCAAAATTGTGCTAGTTAGCATTGTCCGGGACATGAAAAAGCATGACAGGTTAACATGCTTTCACCCATATGTGGATGCCGATGACAGACAAACCAGTGGCAAACAAGAAAGTGCCAAACCATTTACAAAAGTCGGAAGCAATAAACTACCAATGGAAAGCCAAGGCCATAAGGCCCATAGCTATCACGTCCCAGCCAATTTTATCCTCAGAAACAGCTACGACTCCATCAAAAGTGTCGACAAAGCACTTGCCTCTTGCCACAAAGACAATTAAACAGAGAGCAGTAGAATTACAACTGCTACTTGCAAAGAAAGCAGGAAGCCTCGACGGTGAATGCCAATAAGCATCTTGCTTATTCCCTTCTCTTGCATAGCATTAATTTTTCAATGCATTGACCGAGTATGCATAAAATAGGGCCACAATAATTGGCCAGGCATTAGCACAAATTTTTCAACCTATGCACGGTACATACTCCGAGCCGAAACCTTGTCGTCCGAGAGGACTCCGGCTAGGAGGGGGGGAGGCATTCTCAATGCGGAACCAATAACAGAAACAACGAAAAAGGGCATGATTTTCGACTATTTTAAGGGTTGACGTTTGATTGCGAAATTTTCTGGAAGTAACCCAAGTATATATGACCTTATACAGCATGAAGCTACGGGTATATGGGGCCAAACGCCGAATCAAGCCCCTAGGTGTGTGTATATAAGTAGAAATAGCCATTTTTCATGCAAAATATTGGTAAAACGGAGAAATCCGGCCATAAAAATTGCATGTGAGTGTATATAATGTGTTGCGGTGATGTTTGTGATCTATTATGATTTTTGGGAATTTTATGGGTTTGATTTGCTATTTCCTTTTAATTTTGCTAATTTTCGGCAGAAAAACTTCAAAAATATAAAAAGCAGGTGAAAAATAGTCGTAATGAAAAACAAAAAATATGGGGATGACCAGTGACTAAAGGACAGCCTATGGTACAATGGGGGTGCAATTATGAGACTGAAACAGAAAGCGTGTTTTGGCCAGGTTTTGACCGAAATGACAAATTTCTGGTAAACAGGGCAAATGGAGTCCAGATCAAGAAATTTTTGAACCTAAACTGCATCTCGCGGAAAGATAGGAGCACAGGTCAAATTTCATGAAAAATGGTTCGGGGACCTCCATTATAAGAAATTTCCACCCCATTTTTAGCTCATTCTCACTATTGACCTTGTGAAGAGAGCTTCTACCACCTAGAGCAGATCGACCTTCCAGCAGCTTCTACGACACACACCTCTACCCAACCAACTCCAGACATGAGAGGTAGGCTCACCACCTTGAGCTTTCCGTGCATGTTTATCATTATGTCACGAAAACTAGCGTAGAGGTCACACACAAAGCGAGCGGTAGAGACCTGCAAGTAGAGACGGCGGCCTAACGGCTAACCTGAAAGCAGCAAAACTTCATCGGCAGCTTACCCTAGTCTAGGAGACCAGTCCTGGATAGCCAAAGGCAGTGACAAACCATCGGGAAAAACCCTAATTCCCAGAAACCCGCAAGAGGCCACCAAATGGGAAATCGGCGAAATGGCGACCAAATGCTACCAAAAATTATGGGTAGGAGCATCTCGGCATGCTCAACAAGTCCATATGATCCACATGACCAAAAAGTGACCCGAAGCAGCACTAAACCTCAGAAACGGCATTAGACACACAAAGCGTCAAAATGCACTTGCGGCCAAACCACAAGTCCATTTGCCACCAAACTTCACGAGCGGCTTTCCTAGACCATCAACAACCAAGTCCTATGGTGGTAGACCACCACAAATCATCAAAGGTATGTAAACGCAACCACGGGTGCTTCTAGAGCGACAAATTGCCAAATGAAGCTCCGGTGAAGCCAGAGTCGACGAAAAGCATACGGCAAGGATCCCGAAGGGATTGGGAAGCTATGGAGACCAACATCGAGAAATTTCATCGCCAAAAAGCACTCCAAAAGTCAGAAAACGGCTCGGAGGGTCTGAAGTCCACACAGGGAGTTATACTCTATCCATTTGACTTTTTTGTTGAAATTAGGCTCAAAAGGGACTTAAGGGGGCAAAGGGCAAGCACTGGGAACACTAACACTAAAAAAATCATCAGGAGACATCCTACGCGTAGGATGTCTCAAGGACACTTTTTGGCACAAAACCCAACAATTTTTGTCATGCACATGTTCTGAATGACATTTGCAACCCTACACCAAGTTTCATCACATTTGGATCAGATTTGACCTCATATGCATGGAAAAACGCAAAGTTAGGACATAGAGGCAATAATGGGCCATTGACCTACCAAATCTTGTCCAAATCTCATGAAACTTGCACAACACATTCACATACACATCAGCAAACCATCTGTGTGGTCAGGGAGTAAAAATGATGAATTAGACATCCTACGCGTAGGATGTCTAATGGCCCTTTTTGGCATGGAAGGGAAGCTTTGTCATTCCAGATGTAATTACCTCATCAGCAAGAGCCCATATGTCAAGTTTGAAGCCATTCTAATGACTTTTGACCCCCAACACCTTCAAGATACACTTTTTGGGCCCAAAAACACATCACAGAGTCCTACAGGCATCAAATCTTATCCAAATTCAAATCCAAGAACAAGGCCATGTTACATAGGCCAAGGACAGCCCACAGAACGATTTTCATGCAATTCTGATGAAAAAGACATCCTACGCATAGGATGTCTTCAGCATAAATTTATCCTTCTGTGCAAGAAATGACATCATAGGAGCCAATACCATGATGCATTGAGCCCATATACCAATTTTCAACCCATTTGGACATCAATTGCTACCCATGATGGACAATCTACCCAAATTGTGACCTAAAGCCTAAATCAGCCCAAAAATCCACTTTTTGTCATCCAAATTAAAATCCAAGATTATAACCATGTTCCATGAGCCTCACACTACCTGCATGTCAAGTATGAACCAATTCTGAAGAAAAAGACATCCTACGCGTAGGATGTCTAGATGGATTTTTTTTTGCCAGAGTTGCACTGTGAGCACATGCACAGCTTCACAAGTTCCTTTTAAGCTATAATTTCAATTTTCAAGTCATTTGGATAAGTAAAACTCAGTTTAGCAGTTGATATGGAAAAAACACTAACTTTGGATTGTTGAGTGCAACAGGATCTATGGCAGCCTCGAAGTCACCGGCAAAGAAGAAGAGAATGACAATCAAAGATTATCTGGACGAGGTGGACCCTTTTGTCATTCCAGAAGGAACACTAAAGCCCACCAGCACCTGGATACAGGAAGATCTGTTAGATTCAAACGACCTAAAGATCTACCAGGGGGTGTTCAAAGACAATGAAGGCAATGTAATAGAGCTGCCAATGCTGCCAAGAGAGCTCAATGAATTTGTCCGAAGCAAAATGGCCGGCTACTTGGATAAAATTGACCTCCATAACTATTTCGAAGCAATACCAGCAGGGGTGGACGTCAAAAGAGTATGGGAGTTTGTAACAAGCATCAAAGAGGATGGAGTGGCCAAGGTGATAGATTTGCACGGTAGACCCGATACAGAAATCATAATTACGGAGCGGGTTGTAGCCCATGCACTAGATCTCTCCAATCAGGGAGACAGTGTGACAAAAAGAAGGGATGAAGTCAAGGTGCACAAAGAGAAAAAGGCCAATTACACCTTTGAGGACATCGCCAACCCAAAGGTGGCGATCATGAGCCAATTGTACAATCAGTACTTCCACATGTGCACGAAGAGGCCACAGAAATACAGGATGCCACCATGTGCAATTGCCACAACGTTTACTTGGGAAATGACAAAAGGCACCCCAAAGATAATCAACTATGCGGCATACATACATGACAGCTTGGTAAAAATGGGAAACAAAAAGCCAACCTACATAGTGCCAGGAGAAATGATAACCAAGGTAATTTATGCAGCACTACACGCCAAGGGAAGGTGGCCTGACCCCCCATCTCAGAATGACTGGCTAAGGGTAAAGGAAGACAAAGAAGACGAGCCACAACGAGCACCAAGGGTGGCTACAAGGTTGAAGAGACGGCTATAGCCAGTTGCAGAGGAGCAACCTGAACAGAAGAAAGGAAAAAAGGAATTTTCTCAAGTGGCAGCCAAAGAGACAAGATCACAAAAAGCGGCTAGACTCGAGAGGCTGGTGGAGAGTTTCCGAGCAGAAAGAGCCCTCAAAGGTGATTTAAACGAATTATGGAAGCCATCTCTTGAGTCTATGACCGGATCATCCAGAAGAGTGCAAAGGGACTGCTTTGAAGACTATATCAAGAATTTCGAGATCCTTGATGCTGCAGCAGAAAACATTCCCCATGTCCCTTTCACCGAGGAAGAAGTGGAGCAGATAAGGCAGACATTGCTAGATGAACAAGATAGCCAAGAAAGGGAAAGAAAAACGAAAGTGGACAGAGACTTAAAGGGCAAAACTACAGCTTTACCAGATAGCCCTAAACCCAGCCCACAGCCATCACCGCCACCATCACCACCTCCTAGCAGCCCTCCACCAGAGAATAAGAAGGCTGAGGACAAACAAGAAGAACACCAGGCTGAAAAGCAAGAGCAAAGGCAAGAACTTGCGCCCAAAGAAGAGTCCAAGCCTGCGTCTGATCAAAAAGAACTAGAGGAGTCATATTATGCATTTTTGGACCTGCTAGCTGCAGGCTATACAAGGGAAGAAGCCGCCACAATCGCATTCAACTTGGCGAGGACACAGCATAAAGAACAGATGCCAGGCATCCGGCTAGTTGAGCTAAAGGAAATTGCTACTGACACGGTAGACCTGCACCCGCCCTCTAATGATTGGGACGTGGTGATGACCATGCTAGCTGGAATAAGAGCACAATCTGTGGCATCAGACGAAGAATTGATAACTCTAAAGGCCACCGAAGAAAAGACTAAGAGGAAAAGGGATACTCTGCAGGCACAAAACCAAGGACAAAAAGAGAGAGAAGCTGACCTCCAGGCCAGCTTGGCAACGGCTCTACAAAACTACCAAGCAAAGGAAGAAGCAAATGAGGCAGTAGCAAAAAGATTACAAGCAGCTGAAGAAGAGTGTCTGCAACTCAGCAAGTCATTGCAAGATGCCAAAAAAGAACGGGATAATCTGACGCTCCAGCTAGCAGAAGAAACTAAAGAAGTAGAGGCCATGAGGAATGCCAAGGAAAAGGCGGAAATAGAACAAGAAGCAAGCCTGGATGAAGTCCTTGAGCTCAAGGACCAATTAAAAGTCAAAGATCAAACCATCCAGAGGCTGCAAACATCACCTACTAGAGTTAGAGCTATGAGCTTGACTCAAATCATTTTCGAGAGTCAAATATATGAGGAGCAGATGCAAGAACTCCAGGAGGAGATGACTCTCGAGAAGAAGCAGAGGTTGATGATGGTTGAAGGTTCTATCGCAATGCAAACCAGAATGGAGGACAGCCAAAGAGCCCTACAAGAAGAATTGGAGAGCATAAAGATAAAGCTCGAGGAAGCTGAAAAAGTAAACGTTGAACTCAATGACCTCCTCGTGACTATAAGCAGAGAAGCCGAAGCGGAAAAGAAAACACTCCTCAAGCAAATAGAGGAGTTGAAAGGCCGGCAACAAGCAGAAGCAGAAAGCTCAGGGCCAGCTGCCAATGAGGGCATCGACCTCAACAATGTGGCAGATCCTGTGGACACGCCCATGCCAGAGGTAAGCACAGCAGGATCCTCTCAAGAGCCACAGGATCTAACACAAGAAGAGGAGGAAAAATTGCGTAAAGCAATAGAGGCAGAGCTCAGAGAAAGCACAAAGGAAGCCTTGGAATGGGAATAGAGGGTTTTCAAATCTATGAAAATTCAAAAAATCGACGCCAGCAATCTCAGGCGGGAATGGCTTCAACCCTCTCTCCCATATCCATTGCTGAAATATGAGGCGGCAACAATAAACATGCGAATCAGAGAAGAGCCAACGGTCCCTCTCTACAACGCAGACACCTCGAGGCCAGAAGGAGTAAAGCTCATAGTGGATTCTTAGCCAAAGTGGAGGAAGGCTTGGCTTACCAAGTACCCGCAATACCTAATACACTTGGTAGAGGCACCTAAACACATCAGAGACAACCTCAGCTTCTGTCCTCTACCAAGGGTTAGGACGTGGAAAGCACAAGAAATCTTACAAACAAGCCAACCCACTTGGCTGAACTACCCAAAGCCGTCGGGTGTGAAGGCACGTGAGAGAATAAGTGTACAATACATGATGAAAACCCTAACAGGCGCCATAAAGTTGTTCACTGGCTCACCTGACCTTACATGCATTATGATGAGAAAGATCTGCAGAACCATCCTAACAGTGTTCGAGACCTTCAAGCCCGGCCAGGTGACTGACAGCATATTCTTCTTCCAGGATACATATAGATGTGCTTATAATATGTCAGGTCAGCCTTCCAAGGAGGTGATACATGCGTTGTATCAAAGAATTATGTTTCTACCATCGTATCACCTCCAAGATTTTGAAGAAGCATTCTACATGGGGTTCTTCACCATGCATACAGATATCTTTGGCCCAACAATGCTAAATCTACATGCACGGTACGAATCACTGCTAAAGATGCGGGAGACCATAAGATAAATCAAAGGATCAAGGCCATGTCGGGGACGACATGAACAAGGGGGGGGGGGGGGGTGTTAGAAGCTGGACACACCCCACGGCATCTAACTACTCAGCGGACTATTATTTTTGTAATTATTCATTCATTGAGGAAAACCCGATTTTTCACATTGTACATATTGGGACTTACAGAAGTTTCGAGATTGTATCCTAGTTTCGATAGTTAGATTGAGTAGATGGTTGATTGTGGAACTTTAGGGTTTGAGAAGTTGTAAGGTATATATACCACTTTTTGACCTTAATGAAAAAACCTTTGTCATTTTAAAAACAAGTTGGAAGTCTGTGAGTGAGCGTACTATGTATGTGAGAGAGAGTGTGAGCTTCGTCTTGACGCTACGTGTGCTACGGTGGTCGGAATCAAGTACGGAGAAGTGCAGTGTGTTGCCCCCGACTAGAGCTACGAGTCGATACCAACATTGCGCGCGTACGGTCCAGCTTTGGGAGCTCCTTCTACGAGCTTCATCGATTGTTTGGGTGAGCATACGTTATCTGATTTCACATTGCAGCATATCCACGCGTTCACATTGAGTAGAGCTACATATTATGCACTTCAGATTTTGGAAACAAAGACCTGCAGATTTCGGCCAGACATCCTACGTGTTTCTGCACCGGGTGTTTTGGGTCGTGATTTTGGTTTATAGACTTGAGGGAGAGCGGCCTATAGGTATTAGTAGGGTCTCCTTCAAGTTCTATGGTGTTTTGAAAGTGTTTGATGAGTGTTCGGCTCTAACAAGCGTTGTAGGAAGATTCCTCTTTTGCACTTTTGAAGACTGTGACTTAGACAATTGGTAGGGACCTCTGTAGGAATTAGTTAGGAGTCAGTCGAGTGTAGGTTGACACCTTATGCTTGCTTCCACGCGGCTGCGGGTCGAGCTTCGTCCTTAGCTGACATTAATTGTTAGGTGAGTTCTCGCTGTGTTGACGTCCGTCGCGGCGTACCCGTCCAACAAACCCTAATTCCAACAATTGGTATGAGAGCAAGTTACGTCCTCCCGAGTATAGTCGCAAGCTGCTCAAGCACACGCCTGCTCATTTTATCCAATTACAGTGAGGTTTGGCAAGCGTTCGCAGGTCAACAAATATTTTGGGAAAGCTCTAAGAGCTAAGTCTGCTCAGATTTTTTATTCGGGCTCATTTCGGCCTCCGTTTCCACTACAGGAAGGTCTGCACAGGCAATTTTGTCATCTTGTGCAGAATTTTTGTCAGTGCCGGTTTCTGCATAATAGGTACCATACAGTCTTTTACGGTTTGTGCTATATAGCATGTGTTGTTCCCGCTCCGTTTCTCCTATTTTCGAGGAGTTTTCACATCAGGTGCAGCATTTACCATGGCTGACAACAACACAGATGTCTTCAAGATGTTTGCTGCTGCGGACAGGTTGGATGGGGACAATTACCCTATGTGGGCTTATATGATGCAACACGTTCTTGTGTCAAAGGGCGTCTGGAATATTGTGCAGGGCATTGATGTACTTCCTGGTTCTGAGGATGTAGGCGATGTTGAGGAAGTTGCAGGTCTTGCTGCAAGGATTGCTGCTATTAGAGTTTTTTTGCTATGATAGAACAAGCTCGTTGGGATATAAAGGATTTACAGGCTCATGCAATTATTGCGTTTTCTGTGAAGTGCACCATTGTTCCTCACATTCGTTCAGCAAAATCTTCAAAACAGGCTTGGGATATTTTTGCTGGTCTTTATGCAAGTCGCAATGAGGCTTAAATTGCTTTGCTGCGTAAAGAGCTGGAGTCAAAGATTATGCATGAGGAAGATGATATGGACACTTTCCTTGCTCGTGTCAAGGATATCAATGAGCAACTTATTTCTGCAGGTGAAGTCATTTCAGATAGTTCCTTTGTGCAAACTGTTCTTGATGCCTTACCAGATTCCTACCAGACTTTTGCTAGTACTTGGAGACTGATAACCCAAGGAAATCCTAAAGTTGTCAAGTTTGATGCATTATGCACATTGATGTTGCAAGATTCACTTTCCAAAAAAAAAAGGACTAGGCAGCGTGCAGTTGAACAGTCTTTTAGGGTGAAAGCATGAATAGGTGGAATGATATTTAAGCTATTAGATAGCATATCACAAAAATAATATTGTGGAAAAAAGAATACAAACTAAATAAAATTTATAAGTGATTGCACTTCTACATTTTATTCTTTAAGAGCTAACCATTGACATATATCATGATAGAAATTTTATGTGAATTCATGTCTAATTGTAGGCCAAAGTTTTTGATAGTAGGTGTCCATGGACACAGCTATTTGAGCCACCATTCCATGCTTTCACCCTTTATTGCTTCTCAAAGAAAGGGTGGTAACAGCAATGCAGCCACTTCTTATGGTTCTGTTGTGAGTGGCGAAACTTCTGCTCCTAATGCCTCTGCTGGCTGCAATTCGTCTGGAAATTCTGGTGATAAGGGAAAAAAGAAGATGCGTTGCCATTATTGTAAAGCTAATAATCACTTGATCAAGCAGTGTCTTAAGTTGAAGGCCAAAGAGGCTAAGAAGAAAGAGGGTGGTTTTACTGCAAATGTTGGTTCCACTACAAATGAAGCCATTTTTGAGTCTTCTGTAAAAGGATACTGTGTTGCTGATAATGATGTAGAATGGGCTTTTTGCACTTACAATCCTATTGTCCATGATGCATGCTTGTCAGTTGTTGCTGCTGCAGATTCACATGTGTGGTATTTTGACAATGGTGCTACAAAGCACATTACCTCACATTGTGAATTGTTCACCTCTCTCGAGTTTGTCCCTCATGGGAATTCAGTCACTTGTGCCAACAATGCCTCTTATCCGGTTCAAAGAGCTGGAAAGATTGTGCTTACTGCTACAAATGGCAGTTCCTTCACACTTGTTGATGCACTTTATGTACCTGGGATCAAGAAGAATCTCTTGTCTGTATCCGCACTTGCTAGACTTGGACTTGTAGTCAAATTTGTGGATGACAGATGTACACTTCATGATCTCAATTTTGGTGATGAAATTGTTGCATTTGGCCTTTTGTGCCATGGGCTGTATAATCTCACTTTGTATGACAAGTGTGGACAAAATTTTCAAATGCTGTTGTAGATTCAAGGGCTATTTCAGATGCAAAACTTTGGCATGCACGTTTTGGGCATCTTAATTTTGCCAGTTTACTGTGTTTGCAGAAATCTAATATGGTTGCTTCTTTCCCGCCTCTTGAAGCACCTGTCAAACATGTTTGTGAAGGCTTAATTTTGGGTAAGATGCACCATTCTAATTTTCCAAAGGATGGTTCAGTTCGGGCCACATGCAAGTTGCAGCTTGTGCATAGTGATGTTTGTGGGCCCATGCAAACTCCGTCATTGGGAAATTACCTTTACTTTGTGACTTTCATTGATGATCACTTCAGGCGTGCATGGGTATTTACTCTTAAAGCGAAGTCCGAAGTTTTTATGTGCTTCAAACATTTTCTGGCTATGACTGAAAATGTCTCGAAATGTACTATGGGCACCCTCCGTTCCGATCGAGGGGGGGAGTATATGTCTCATGAATTCAATGCATTTCTGGCTAGTCGTGAGATAAAACACCAATGTACAGTGCCTTATACACCTCAGCAAAATGGTGTTGCTAAGAGGAAAAACAGGTCACTTACAGAAATGGCACAATCTATGGTCAAAAGTCAAGCTTTGCCGCATTCTTTTTGGCTTGAGGCCATCATGTGTGCCACTTATGTACTAAACAGGTGTCCTACAAAAGCTTTGCAGTCTATTACTCCATATGAAGCATGGCATGATAGAAAGCCTTCTATTGAGCACATGCATGTTTTTGGATGTTTGGCATATGCTTTGGTGCCACAAACACAGCGCAAAAAATTGGATGATAAGGCTGTCAAATGTATTTGTGTTGGTTATAGTGTTGAAAGCAAAGGTTACAGGTTGTATCATCCGCAAACAAAACGTATTCTGGTTTCACGGGATGTAGTGTTTGTGGAAGATTCTGTTCATCCCTTGTTGTCCTGTACTAGAGACAGCAATGTAAGCTCACAGGACATTTATGACACTTTGTTGCCTCTTTTCAGTGGTGGAAATACGAATGTAAATTCTAATGAGGCAAATGTACAACCTATGGGGGTTTCTGAAAATGTTACAGATCAGCCTATTACTGATGCAAATGTACATGGTGTACTTGATGAGGAAAGGGCTGAAAATGAGCAGGCTAGAGGTATGCCAAAATGGCTGGTGCACACTTTGCATGACACTAAATTGGATGCACCTTTGTCTAGTCGTACTCGTTCAGGCTCTCGCCATGCATCTTATGCATCAGATTGTTATGCTTTGGCTGTGTCTAGATTACATGATGTTGAGGAGCCTCTGTCTTTTGATGAAGCACATAATTCAAAAAATTGGATGGCTGTCATGCAATCAGAATATGATTCACTTATAGAAAATGACACATGGACTTTATGTGATTTGCCTCCTGGAAAAAAGGCCATTGGTACAAACTGGGTTTACAAGTTGAAACGCAAAGACCGATGGTGAGATCGATCGCCATAAGGCTCGGCTTGTTGCAAAGGGTTATGCACAGCAAAAGGGCATAGATTATGAAGAGACCTTTGCTCCCACTTGTCGTATGACTATTGTGAATTTTCTATGTGCATCGGCATCTCATTTTGGTTGGGATGTACATCAATCAGACATTATTACTGCTTTCTTGAATGGTGACATATTTGAGGAAGTTTATGTAACACAACCTCGCGGGTTTTTTCATAAAAGGATAAGAGGACAAAGTGTGCAGATGTAAGAAGGCTTTGTATGGGTTGAAGCAATCTCCTCGTACTTGGTATGAGAAATCTGACACTCATTTGGTCAAACAAGGCTTTCGTAACCGTCCAACAGAAAGCACATTGTATGTAAAGCATGAGGGTGATGTACTTCTCATTGTGGTTATTTATGTTGATGATTTGCTGATCATTGGACCAAATGAGAGACATATTTTTGAATTTAAGGCTAATTTGAATGCTACTTTCAAGATGAAAGATTTGGGGCTGTTGCATCATTACTTGGGTATACAGTTTAAGCAATGTGATGGTGGTATTGCCTTGTGTCAGAAAAGTTACATAGAGACATTGCTATGTAAGTTTGGACTTGAGGATTGCAAACCTATTACCATTCCCATGGAAACAGGTTTGAAGTTGAGTCTACATGATGCTGGTGATCCTGCTGATGTCACTCTGTATCAACTGTTGTTGGCTGCCTCATTTATGTATGCAGCACGAGGCTGGATATTCAGTTTGGAGTCTCACAGGTCAGCAGATTTATGCATAGCCCAGGGTCTAAGCATTGGCAGGCTATCAAGATGATTTTCCGCTACCTTAGTGGCACTTTACATCTTGGCTTGTTTTATCCCAAGGGGGGATCATTGTCGCCAGACGTACATGCTTTTTCGGACTCAGATTGGGTTGGTTGTTTTGACATGCGAGTGTCCACAAGTGGTTTTTGTTTCATGCTTGGCAGTTCATGTATATCATGGTTGAGCAAGAAGCAACCTATTGTGGCCACTTCAAGTTGTGAGTCTGAGTACAGGGTAGTCTTCACAGCTACTGTTGAGTGTGTATGGCTCAGACACCTTATGACTGATTTGGGTGTTGGACAAGACACTGCCAACACTATCTACACTGACAGTCAGAGCGCATTGGCAGTTGCAAGGAACCCAGCTTTTCATGCTCGCACAAAGCACATTGAGGTGCATTACCACTATGTCAGGGAGAGGCTCGCAGCAGGAGAGATCAGCTTGGCTTATGTGCCAACACAGGACAACCTTGCAGATCTTTTCACAAAGGCATTGTCTCATGAGAAGCTTGAAGCTTTCTGAAAATCTTTGGGCTTACTCCCCTTTGTGGACTGATCATGTCCTCAGGGAATGGCACTTCCATTTACTCATGTGCTAGCTCTCGTTCACCGCATCACTCCAGGGGGGATTTGTTACCATATACATGTGGTAGTGATGTTGTGAACACACTAGGACGATCGGGGCATTTTTTCCCTCTTTAGGAGGTTTTTTCCCCCGAGCATTGTATATATGCCCATCACTCTAGGGCTATCAATCTTTCCATTGCACACTAAGTTACACACTCTCTATTGTGTGACTTGAGCTTCCTTCGTCTTCTCCAAGCTGTGTGTGTTTCTCTACAACCCTAATTCCAACAGGTAGCGATAGTTTGTAGGCACGATCACCCACTCACTTGAGTATTTTGAAAGGCCCACAATATCATGGAGATAATTTAGGTGTTGGCCCAGTTTTCAGACTTTCTAAATGCTATGGCACACGTAAAAATACTTCTTCCCCTTCCTCAAAGGTAACTTGCCAACATTTCTCATCAGCGTACTTCTTATACCGATCCTGCGCTTGTCGGACGTTTTGACGAGTGAGTTTCAGCATATCCATGTGGTCTTGGAGAACCTCCTTAACCTGTTGGAGTTTTTCGGTTGCCAACCCCACCGTAACAGGTGACCTAGGTTGAAAACCATACATGAGCATGAAAGGACTAAATCTAGTCGTGACATGCTTAGCACTATTGTAAACAAACTCAAGAAGAGGTAAATATTCTTCCTAGTCTAACTGTTTCTTGCTAGCGTATGCGTGTAGCATATCCTCTAGCACTTGGCTAACTCGTTTAGTTTGACCATCCGTTTCTGGATGATTGGCTGTACTGAGGTTGAGTTGTGTACCCAATCGTTTAAACACAACCCTCCAAAAATGACTATTAAACTTGGGATCACGATCACTGACAATGTTACTTGGCAAACCATACAACTTGTATAGGTTGTCCACAAATAACTTGGCTAATTCTGGAGTCTTAATTGTTGATTTGGTTGTAATGAACTTACATAGTTTAGTCAACCGGTCTACAACCACCCATACTGAGTCATGACCTCGTACAGTGGTTGGTAAACCCATAATAAAATCCATAGAGATACTTTCTCATTTACCATTGGAAATCTCCAAAGGATGTAAGAGTCCTCCTGCTTTTAGGCACTCTGCTTTGTTAACCTGAAATTTTTGGCAATGCAAGACATAATCTTGAACAAAGCCATGTAAACCTGGCGAGTAAAACTGTCGTCGTACGAGAGCATAAGTCTTTCTAATACCCAGGTGCCCTGCACTTGGACTATCATGACATTCATAAAGAATTTGGTGCCGAATGTCTATGTTTGTCGGTACACAAACTCTCTCCTTATGGAGTAGGTACCCATTGTCGATGGTGAAATGCTTCCATCACTGTAGTTCATCACTCGACAGAGGAGAACTATGTGTGGAGGTTAACGCTACACTACCATCATTGGAGTGAGCAGGATCCCTCATCTGTACATGGCTCCACACTTTGGAATATGCGTCATCTTGCTCATATTTTCCCTTTAGAGAATCCAAAAATTCACTACAAAGTTCCATGAACAAAAGAGAATTGATCCCCGGCATACGACTAAGAGCATCAGCCACCACATTGTGTCGTCCTTTATCATACCGAAGCGTGGCGTCATATTCCTGAAGAATCTCAGCCCACCTGGCTTTTCGACCCTTCAAATCGGTTTGTTGTGTAAACCATTTGATGCTTTCATGGTCAAACACGATCTCAAACTGAGCACCATACAAATAATGTCTCCATATTTTCAAGGCATACACTATTTCATAGAGTTCACGTTCATAAGCAGAGTAGTTCTGTTCTGCTACATCAAGCTTCTTGCTTTCAAATGCAATTGGTCGCCCGTCTTGTAACAATACTGCTCCAATAGCATGGTCACTGGCACCCGTTTCCAAAATGAATGGTTTCAAAGAATCACAATATCTAGTATTGGAGCTGTAGCTAATGCATCCTTGAGCATATCAAAACTATGTTGTTGAGCGGGTCTCTCTACTGAAAAGCTTTGCCTTTGCCTTTCAATTGGTCTGTCATGGGAACAACAATATTAGCATAGTTTTTAACGAACCTTCAATAAAAACCTACAAATCCTTAAAAAACATGTAATTCTTCCAGATTTTTAGGAGAAGGCCACTACCAAATTGTATCCACTTTGGATTGATCCATATGTAGCGTAGTAGCTGAAATAACATGCCCAAGATAGTGAATTTCTTCCTTGAGAAAATCACACTTAGATTCATTGGCATATGATTGGTTTGTTTGTAACAATTCAAACAACTACCTCAGATGTTGTAAGTGTTCTTCTTTAGAAGCACTGTATACTAGAATGTCATCGAGAAAAACGATGACAAATTTGCCCAAGTACAGCTTCAAGACACTATCCATAAGTGTCATGAATGTTGCCGGCGCATTGCTTAACCCAAAAGGCATAACCAAAAATTCGGCGTTTCCAAACCTTGTTCGGAATGCAGTTTTGGGTATATCAGCAAGTCAAATACGTACTTGGTGACTGTAAGTCTATTTTTGTAAAAATACGAGCATGAGTGAGTTTGTTGAACAACTGATCCACTCATGGCAATGGGTACTTGTTCTTAACAGTAACCACATTTAAGCCACGGTAGTCTATGCACATGCGCATACTGCTGTCTTTTTTCTTCACTAATAGGATAGGAGAAGCCCATGGTGAAGAACTGGGTTGGATAAACCCTCTGCTAAGATAGTCAGCAAGCTGATGTTCCACCTTAGTAGCTTCAGAGTAACTCATGTGGTAGGGTGGTTTACTGATAGGTTTGCTGCTTGCAACCACATTGATGCTATGTTGCACCAATCATGTCAGCCGTAATCCTAGTGGTAAATCATTAGGAAAAACATCTTGAAATTCCTTAAATAATATTTTAAAATCACTAGCAACCTTTGCTTGTTGGGAAGTAGCCATTGGTGGAAGAGATGAGAGACAAGCATGTGGCGTTGAGGAATGTTCAACAGATTCAATGTTAGAGAGAAAATGAGATAATGAGTAACACAATTAAACTTGATCTATTTCATTATAAAAAACGAGCTGCATAAGTTGAGTTGTATATATCAGTGGTGAAGAAGGTACATCCTTCTCTCCTAACAACAACACATGTGCGCCATGGGATTCAAATATCAAGATGTTGTGCTCATAGCTACGCTTCAATGATGGTCCTAGGCTATGCAACCATTCCCTACCAAGGACCACGTCTGCCCTCTCCATGTTCATAACCTGAAAATCCAAGGATGTGGAGTAGCCTCGTACTTCCAACGATACAGCTCGAACTTGAGTATCCCAGATTTTGGCATCATATCCATTCATCATTGCTATCTTGTAGCGGTGGGTACTCGGAGTTTGAGGAAATTTGAGTTTTTTCACCAATCCATAATTGATGAAATTGTGAGTAGCACCGTCATCTACCAAGATGCGCACCTTGTGCCCTTGCACAGATCCGTGCATACGTACTAATTCATGTGGGCCGAAGGTCTATTGCCACATGGAAGCTGTGAGACAGCATTCATGCACCACCTCAGTGCTTTCTCCTTGCCATGAGCAGTAGATTTCCCCTTGGGACAATCCTTTTTGCCATGACCGCTTCCTAAACATTGAAAACATAACTTCTCGTTCTTAGCTTTATCAAATTCCTCAGGAGAGAGAGGACCTCTGGACCCCTTAGGTTTTTTAGTTGCATCATAATTTGCTATTCTAAATTTCCTTTTATTGTGTCCATACAGTGTGCGTGTATTATCATGTGTATTAGCAGGCACGTGATTATTATGTGATTTCTTTTCATCTGGATCATCATGAATGTGTGATTTCACTATGGCTTCCTCAAGTGTTTTAGGGTCTTGAGTCTTGACGTGCTTTTTAAGCTCTGGCGTCAGATCGCGAACAAACCCACGTACTTGCTGAAAGGTGTCTATCCTTCCAGCTTGAGGATAACATCCCGATAGTGAGATATATATTCAAGTAATGATGGCTATTGGCGCATGGAACACATTTCCCAAGCCATCCAATTCCGATCTGCCTCATTTGTAGGCAAAAATTCTTTGCGAAACATAGCCTCAAAGGTTGCCCAACTCTGTGGTATGATATTCTTCTCCTTGAGATACATCCACCACTTGTAGGTCTTGCCTTCTAGAGTTAATCTTGTTTGCAGTGCTCTGACTGCGTTCGGAGTACACCGTAAGGCGTGAATTCCATCCCACTTGCTGAGAAAGATATTCACTGCATCCTTATTTCAATCTTGATCTTCTCCCTTAAAAGTCGGTGGTTTGGTGTTTTTCAACAACTCATCCACCTCCTTTGCAGTGAGAGTGTGAAAAGAATCTGGAGATGGACCCTGTCCATGATCAGAAGGGCCTTGCCCCTGAGTAGCAGTTTGCTCATGCATGTGTGTGGCAATAGGGCCCTTGGCCTGCTGCTGTGTAAGTTGTATCACTAATGTGGATAATTTAGTGACGTTTTCATTTAAAGATGCAAAATTTCCTTCCATGACTAATATGCGTGTCTGAAGTGCAAGAAATTCCTGAATATCAAGCAATTCATAAGCGTCATCACCCGCCATAGCGTCACCAACACTCTCCGTGAGAGCATCCGACCGCGAGCCATCATGGGCAGTATCAGGCGTATGATGCTCAAAATCAAAATTCATATTGATATCTAAATCCATGGCAACACTGTGCAGTGTAAGAAAGATAAGGAAGAATACCTTGATACCAAAAAATAATCCCGTAGTCGTAGTTTGCACCGCAGCCGATAATTAGCCGTGCTAATTACGTTGGTCATCAAAGCTTTAAGCAACCCATAAATACGTGATGTTGGATACTTGTTTGAAAACTTACAAGTTGTCATCGACAAAGCTTGACGTCCTGTCGAAGAAATTCTTGGCCCTTCGGCGAGGTTATGTTGACCTTTGTGTTCAAAGCCGAAAACATTGTCGTATAATAATTAAGTGCAAAAATGTGTAACTTAATCACTCATGGATTGTTGAACGGTATGCCGAGAATCGAGGACCGTGCCTCTTTTTGTATGATGTCGAAATCTGTTTGGCTTGTATGCCGTAATCCGTTCGGCTTGTATGGGTGTATGCCGAGGTGGGCATGCACCCTAAGTTAATAACCAATTTGCCCAAAGTTTTGACCTTAGGGGATCATGTGAACAAGAAAGCTACAGCGCGATGGCGTCCTGCTTAGGAGTCGTTGAGAGCGAGAGAAGCTTGCTACGCCACGAGGAGCGGTAGGTTGCGCCTGCCACAAAGATGGGATGTCTCCGGCACGTGATCGTGCGCCTGTCAAGGCCAAAAACACCCCGTTTCATGTAGGTTCCACAGTTGGTCTCCCTCCTCGCAAGCGGGGTTGCCCACACGAACTCCCGTCGAGCTTTCTGTGTAGAGAAGCTTCACGGCTTCATGCCTCCATGCACATGCAAAAAACTCTCCACACCTTTTTTTGTCCTCCCAAAAAGTAGTTGGCTCTTGATACCAATATAATACCTAGGGGAGACTAGTGCTTGGAATCCACCTCCCAACCCCCCACTATATAGGCCAAGCTCCTAGCCCTTTGCCCTAGCTGGATTCCCTTTCCACATTGCCTAGTCCAACCCTTGGCCCGTCCATGACTCCCTGGCCTTGCCCTTGTCCTGACAGCAAGGGCCAATAGTACATAGTAAGGTATGTGATGCATTCCTTGCAAAACCTTGTGATGTTGTGGTAGTTTACACTATGGGATGTATTTTGAGCGTATATTGAGAATTTGTCTAAATCATCTTGTGAAAGTTTACTAGGAACTTGTAAATTCTCTTCTACTAGAAACGAGAAGGATTAAAATGAATGTCTTGATCTAGAAACTTTTGTATCATTTCTCTTGCACACTCTTTGAACATGGCTCAAACTAGAGTTTGAGGCTTCAAGCGCCACCTTCAATTCAAAGATTCTACTTGATACTTGAGTTTTAGTGTGAACATTCAAAGTAGCAAAATACAAGATCAAAGAAATCCAAATTGAAAACAAGAAGAAATTTGCAAAAGATGTTCTACATTCTTGATGTAAGAAACTCAAACTCATGAGCTCTGCTTGGACCACATGCCCCCCCCCCCCATCACCATGGTGATTCTTTGCCCCAACAACATCAAGCTAGGTATGTGGTGCCCTCTTCACAAAAGCTCATGAGATTGTTTTAGGTCATAGGCTGGGATGGATGATGAGAAATTGTATAAAAAGACTTGTGATACATAACAAGGACTTGATAATTCTTTTACGCAACCACATGCAACAATCTCTCAAAGGCACCCACGCTTGAGCTATAGTTTGAGGCACAAACAACAAGTTTTTGAAGGCAACAGGGAGCGAGCTATAGTTTGAGCAAGCATGAGGAAACATGGAGGAACTACGTAACTAACTAAGGGTGGCTTCACAAATGGGCAGTGTCATTGTCAAATGATTGCATCCTTTCAATAGAAGGGCACACCTTTGCCAAACATTCCTCAAATAGCTTCACAAACCAAGTGGATGGTCATTACCTCACTCTTGACTCGGATGAAAATTTGTGGAAATGCTTGGACGGCATATCCCCCATCACCCATCCTGTGTAGCCTATGGACATCCAAAAATCCTACAACATGCAATCTTTTTTTGCAAGTGGAAAGTGTGTTGAACGTTCATGCACTTTGTGAAGCCACCCTTATTTCGTCAAAGTTGACAACAAGGTTGGACACCTTCGTCAAATTTGAAATCACATGTTAGTTTCAAAATTTGAAACTAACCATGTAGAATTGGTGGCGTGCCAGCCATGCCTATCCCATTGCTGTGTTGTGAGCCTGCCATGAACCTTGTCATGAGCTCACCATGCCATGTCACACTACTATGTCATGAGCCCGCCACAAAGTGTGGCATGATATTCTATACCTTGAACTCTCCATGTAGAGTGAGAGAGAGAGAGAGAGAGAGAGATAGAGAGAGAGAGAGAGATAAATAACTAGATAGTGATCCAATTGCGGCTCTCACAAACTCCTCCACCCATGTTTTCAAACATGCTACACTCTAAAGCTGCATTTTTTGTACCTCACTACCGCTACCGTGTCAAGCTAAATACCTTTCATCACAAATCCTCTACCTCTGATCAATTCATGGGATGTGTATAGATCATGGCATGCACTAATCTTCTACCTCTAATCACTTCACAAGACCTGGTGAATCTCCAAGATCTATAGCATGATTTGAACATTGCCTTGAGCCTCTTTCAAGTTTCATAAACTTCAGTTCTTCTGAATATGTGGAGATGTGTGTAGATCAATGCATGGGTTGAATCTTCTACCTTCGATCATCACTTCACATGATCTGATGAATCTTCTACCTCCGGCATGAGCTTCACTTTGCCTCTTGGATGCACTTTAGAGACAAAAACCTGGTTTGTTGATGCGTGCACCAAAGTATCCTTGTTATTATATAGTTGTTGTGAACCTTGCTTTTGCATATAGCCTTGCAATGACTCTTTTGTGAGCCTCTCATACATGATGTCAGCTTTTCCCCCATGTGTTGCTCAATGAAACCCATAGTGTTAGAGGAAAGGTAAACCATATGTGGTTTTTGAACCAAGCTTATCTTGTGTATACAAAACCAACAATAATGTGTGCAGATCATGTTGCTATCGACAACTCATTATTGTGTGGTGTGCAGGAACAACCCCTCCCTTGTAGCTATTATCCAAGCTCTCCACATCCTACAAAAGCAATTCCCCTTGCACTCATTTTGCCCAAGAGGACACAATCTATTTTGGTTGCCATTTTGTTACACCTTCTCAAAGAGCCTAGAAAAGTTTAGCCAAGTTCCCTACAAGCTTTGCTACCTCTACAAAAAATAGGCTTAACAGCATAATGAACAAAGCCAGTAGTACTAACTACCAATGCACTATCACTCATGGTTCTAGAGTCTCAAGCTCATGAGGTTGGAACTTGATAGAGTCTCTAGCTCACGAGGCTCAAACTCAAGTTTGAGCCTCATGACCTAGAGACTCAATTTTCAAGCCTCCTAAGCTACAGACTTTAGCAAGATTCTCTCTAACTAGAAACCGTTTGCAAAAGTCTCTAGCTCATGAGGCTCAAGTTTAAGCTCATGAGTTTCTTGAGACAAAGACACTTGCCAAAAACTTATATACTTAGCATTCAATATATGGTTTGTGGGCTCAAACTTAAGCTGGAGCCTCTGACTTGGATGCTCAATTTTCATGCCTTATGTGAGCACTCTACTATGTCTTCTTTTAGCGGAGCATTCAATCTCTAGCTATGGAGCTCGAACTTAAGTTCAAGCCTCATGATGTGACACTCAATTTTCAAACCTCATGAGCACTCTAGTAAAGCTCTTTCTACCTAGAAACTTTTTATAATAGTTTGTATCTCACAAGGCTGGAATTGAGTCCTTACCTCATCTAGCTTGAACTTATGTTTGAGTCTCATGACCTAAAGGCTCAATTTCTAAGCATCACGAACACACTCTAGTAGGACTATTCCAAGCTAGAAGAAAATTACAAGAGTCATATTACATGAGGCTTGAACTTAAGTTTTAGCCTCATGCACCAGAGACTCTTCCAAATCTCTTGCTAGTTGATCATCTTCCTGAGTCTGTAGCTCATGAGGCTCAAACTTAAGTTTGAGCCTCATGACTTGGAGACTCTCTTTTCAAGCCTTGTATGCACTCTAATGGGACTCTTTCAAGCCATGAATCATCTTCAAGAATGATTCTCATAACCTAGAGACTCAATTTTCAAGCCTCCTAATCTACATATTTTAGCAAAATTCTTTGTAGCTAGAAACCATTTGCAAACGTCTATATCTCATGAGACTCAAGATTAAACTCACGAGCTTCTTGAGACAAAGACTCTTGCCAAAATTCTATCTAATTGAGCATTCAGTCTTTAGTTTGTGGGCTCAAACTTAAGCTAGAGCCTCATGACTTGGATGCTCAATTTTCAAGCCTCCTGTGAGCACTCTAATATGACTATTTTTAGTCGAGCATTCAATCTCTGGCTCTAGGGTTTGCACTTAAGTTCAAGCCTCCTCACTTGAACGCTCAATTTTCAAGCCTCATGAGCACTTTAGTAAAGCTCTTTCTACCTAGAAACTTTTTGAAAGAATTTGTATCTCACAAGGCTTGAATTGAGTCTTTACCTCATCTAGCCAGAACTTATGTTTGAGTTTCATGTGGCCTAAACTTATGTTTGAGTCTCATGACCTAAAGGTTCAATTTCTAAGCATCACGAACACTCTAGGCTAGGACTCTTCCAAGCCATAAGCAATATACAAGAGTCATATCTCATGAGGCTTGAACTTAAGTTTGAGCTTCACGCACAAGAGTCTCATACACAACTCTTTCTAGTTTATCATCTTCTTAAGTCTCTAGCTTATGAAGCTCGAACTTAAGTTCGAGCCTCATGACTTGGAGACTCACTTTTCAAGCCTTGTGAGCACTCTAGTGGGACTCTTTTGAGCCTTGAATCATCTTTAAGAGTGTCAAACATGCTAAGCTCAAGAGCTTCATGACTTGGAGACTTCTATAAAACTCTTTCAAGTCAAAATACATATTCAAAAGTATCTACATCATGAGGCTCTTGACCCTCATGACCTAAAGACTCTTTTATTAATCCTCATGAGAAATCTTCAAGGAATATTTCTATCTAGAAACTATCTGCAAGACTATCTATTTCACTAAGCATGAAAGCCTCATGAGATAGCTAAGACTATTAAAAAAGTCATTTGAAATTGAAATCCATTTTCTAAAGTCTCTACCTTATGAGAATCTTGAACCTCATGACCTAGAGACTTGATATTCAAGCCTCATGAGAACTCTAGTTGGACTCTTTCTAGCTAGAAACCTTTTGCCTAGTTATTCTCTAACTTTTTGGATAGCTTAAGCTTTTCTAATCTATTCGATATATTAAAGCCAACTATGGGGGATTATCCCTTTCTCATCCTTGAAAAATATTGTGAGGTATAATGTTATTATCATGAGAAGGATATGGAGATGTGAAAACACATATCTTCTATTAATATCCTCGTTTAACAATTGGACTAGAATAGGTAGAATTGGTATTTTATTTTTGTGCTATATTTTAAATAGAGAGAAGGACTTCAATAATTCTAGCCTAGTCTTGTTTTTTCTAGAAAGTGACTCCGCCAGGGCATTTTTTCCCTCTTTAGGAGGTTTTTTTCCCCCGTGCATTGTATATATGCCCATCACTCTCGGGCAATCTATCTTTCCATTGCACACTAAGTAATACACTCTCCGCTATGTGCCTTGAGCTTCCTTCGTCTTCTCCAAGTTGTGTGTGTTTCTCTGCAACCCTGATTCCAATTGTTGGTATCAGAGAAGATTGCATCCTCCCGGGCTTAGTCCCCAGTTGCTCCAACACACGCCTGCTCACTCTCTGTTTTTTGTGAGATTTGGAAAGCATTAGCACATCGATAAATATTTCCGGCTAGCTCTTAGATCTTGGTCTGCTTAGATTTCTAACTCGGGCTCATTTCGGCCTTCGTTTCCACTAAAGGCACTATTGTGCATGCTATTTTGACATTTTGTGCAAAAATTCTATCAGTGATGTGTTCTGCATAACATGTCCCTTACAGTCTTCTATGGTTTGTGCTATTTAGAACGTGCTATTCCTACTTTGTTTCTCCTTTTTTTAGATAGTTTTCACATCAGGTGCAAAATTTACCAAGGCTGACAACAACACTGATGTGTTCAAGATGTTTGTTGTTGAGGATAGATTGGATGGGGATAATCACCCTATGTGGACTTATATGATACAACATGTCCATGTGTCAAAGGGTGTCTAGAATGTGCAGGGCATTCATGTACTTCCTAGTTCTGAGGATGTAGGCAATGTTGAGGATGTTGTAGGTTTTGGTGGCAGGATTGTTGCTGACAGAGCTGTCTTGCTTGATACAGAGCTGTCTTGCTTGATACTGAGCAAGCTTGTTGGGATGCAAAAGATGCGCAATCTCATGCATTGATTGTGTTGTCTATGAAGCACACTATTACTCCTCACATTTTTTTAGAAAAATTTACAAAACAAGTTTAGGATATTCTGGCTGGTCTTTATACAAGCTGCAATGAGGCAAAGATTTATTTGTTGCGTAAAGAGTTGGAGTCAAAGATTATGCATGAGGAAGATGATATGAAAACTTTCCTTACTAATGTCAAGGATATCAATGAGCAACTTATTTCAATAGGCGAAGTCATTTCTGACAGTTCCCTTGTGTAGAGTGTTCTTGATGCTTTGCTAGATTCCTACCAGACTTTTGCTACTTGGAGACTTATGACCCAAGGAAATCCAGAAGTTGTCAAGTTTGATGCAATATGCACATTGTTGTTGCAAGAGTCGCTTTCCAAAAAAAATAGGACTCAACAGCATACAGTTGAACATGCCTTTATCACTGCTCAAAGAAAAGGTGGTAACAGTAACGTAGCCACTTCTCATGGTTCTTATGTGAGTGGAAAATCACATGTTCCTAATGCTTCTGTTGGTAGCAATTCATCTAGGAATTCTAGTGATAAGGGAAAAAAGCAGATGCATTGCCATTATTGTAAAGCTAATGATCACTTGATCAAGCAATGTCCAAAATTGAAGGCAAAAGAGGCTAAGAAGAAAGAGGTTGGTTCCACTACAAATACTGGCTCCACTACAAATGCATCTATTGTTGAGTATTCTATGAAAGAATATTGTGATACTGATGTTGATGCAGAATGGGATTTTAGTACAGACTGCACTTATGATCCTTTTGTCCATGATGCATGTTTGTCAGTTGCTGCACATGCGCATGTGTGGTACTTTGACAGTGGTACTACAAAGCACATTACCTCTCATCGTGACTTGTTTACCTCTCTCAAGGATGTTCCTCATGGAAATTCTATCATGTGTGCGAACAATGCCTCTTATCCGGTCAAGGGAGTTGAAAAGATTGTGCTAATTGTTGCCAATGGCAGTTCTTTCACACTTGTTGATGCACTTTACGTACCTAGGATCCAGAAGAACCTTTTGTCTGTATCTACACTCGCTAGACTTGGTCTTGTTTTGAAAATTGTTGATGAGAGATGGATAGTTCACGATCTCAGTTTTGGTAATGAGATTGTTGCATAAGGCATTTTATGGCGTGGGCTCTATAAGCTCATTTTGTATGGAAAGTGTGGGCAAAAGTATGCAAATGCAATTGTGGATTCTAAGGCTATTTCAAATGCTAAACTTTGGCATGCACGTTTTGGGCATCTCAATTTTGCCAATTTACTGCGTTTGCAAAAATCTGATATGGTTGCTTCTTTGCCGCCTCTTGAAGCACCTGTCAAACATGTTTGTGAAGGTTGTATTTTGGGTAAGATGCAGCGTTCAAAGTTTCCAAAGGATGATTCAATTAGGGTCACATGCAGGTTGCAGCTTGTGCATAGTGATGTTTGTGGACCCATGCAAACTCCGTCCTTGGGCAATTACCGTGACTTTCATTGATGATTATTCTAGGCATGCATGGGTGTATCCGCTTAAAGCGAAGTTCGAAGTATTTATGTGCTTCAAACAATTTCTGGCTATGGCTGAAAATGTATCGAAATGTACTATGAGCACCCTCCGTTCCGATCTAGGGGGGAAGTATATGTCTCATGAATTTAATGCATTTCTGGCTAGTCGTGGGATAAAACACCAATGTATAGTGCCTTCTACGCCTCAACAAAATGGTGTTGCTGAGAGGAAAAACAAGTCACTCACAAAAATGGCATGATGCATGGTCAGGCTTGACGCCATCATGTGTGCCACATATACACTTAATAGGTGTTTTACGAAAGATTTGCAGTCTATGACTCTATATGAAGCATGGCATGATAGAAATCCTTCTATTGAAGACATGCGTGTTTTTGGTTGTTTGGCATATGATTTGGTGCCAGAAACGCAGCGCATAAATTTGGATGATAAGGTTGTCAAATGTATTTTTGTTGGTTATAGTGCTAAAAGAAAAGGTTAAAGGTTGTATCATCCGCAAACAAAGTGTATCTTGGTCTCATGGGATATTGTGTTTGTGGAAGATTCTGTTCAGCCCTTGTTGTCATGTACTAGAGATAGTAATGTAAGCTCACAAGACATTTATGACACTTTGTTGCCTCTTTTCAGTGGTGGAAGTTTGAATGTAAATTCCAATGAGGCAAATGTACAGCCTATGGGGGTTTCCGAAAATGTTATAGATTAGCCTATTACTGATGCAGATGTACATGATGTACTTGATGAGGAAAGTGCTGAGAACGAACATGCTAGAGGTATGCCAAAATGGTTGGTGCATACTTTGCATGAGAGTAAATTGGATGCACCTTTGTCTAGTTGTACTCATTCAGGTTCTCGTCATGCATCTTATGCATTAGATTGTTATGCTTTGGCTGTGTCTAGCTTACATGATGTTGAGGAACCTCTGTCTTTTGATAAAGCACAAAATTCAAAAAATTGGATGGCTGCCATGCAATCTGAATATGATGCAGTTATAGAAAATGACACATGGACTTTATGTGATTTTCCTCTTGGCAAAAAGGACATTGGTAGTATGAAGTGGGTTTACAAATTGAAACGCAAGCCGGATGGTTTGATTAATCGCTTTAAGGCTCGACTTGTTGCAAAGGGTTATGCATAAAAAGAAGGCATAGATTATGAAGAGACTTTTCCTCCCACTTCTCGTATGACTACTCTGCATTTTCTATGTGCATTGGCATATCGTTTTGGTTTGGATGTACATCAGTCAAACATTGTTAATGCTTTCTTGAATGGTGACATATTTGAGGAAGTTTATGTAACGCAACCTTGCAGTTTTGTCAAGAAAGGACAAGAGGATAAAGTGTGCAGATGTAAGAAAGCTTTGTATGGGTTGAAGCAATCTCCTTGTGCTTGGTATGAGAAATTTGATACTCATTTGGTCAAACGAGGCTTTCGTAATAGTCCCATACAAAGCACATTGTATGTAAAGCGTGAGGGTGATGTAATTCTCATTGTCGTTCTCTATGTGGATGATTTGCTGATTATTGGACCAAATGAGAGACATATTGTTGAATTTAAGGCTAATATGAATGCTACTTTCAAGATGACAGATTTTGGGACTGTTGCATCATTACTTGGGTATACAATTTAAGCAGTGTGATGGTGGTATTTCCTTGTGTCAAAAAATTTATATAGAGACATTGCTATGTAAGTTTGGACTTGAGGATTGCAAACCTATTGCCACTCCCATGGAAACAGGTTTGAAATTGAGTCTCTATGATGTTGGTGATCCTGCTAATGTCACTCTTTACCAAACTATTGTTGGATGCCTCATTTATGTATGCAACACGAGGCCATATATTCAGTTTGCAGTCTCACAAGTCACCAGATTTATGCATAGCCCACGGTCTAAGCATCGGGAGACTGTCAAGAGCATTTTTTGCTACTTGAGTGGCACTTTACATCTTGTCTTGTTTTATCCCAAGGGGGGATCATTGCCACTAGACTTACATGCTTTCTCGGAATCAGATTGGGCTGGTTGTTTTGACACCTGAGTGTCCAACAAGTGGTTTTTGTTTCATTCTCAGCAGTTCATGTATCTCATGGTTAAGCAAGAAGCAACCTACTGTGTCCACTTCTAGTTGTGAGGCTGAGTACAGAGCAGTCTTCACAGCTACGATTGAGTGTGTATGGCTCAGATGCCTTATGGCTGATTTGGGTGTTGGACAGGACACTGCCAACACTATCTACACTGACAGTCTGAGGGCATTGATAGTTGCGAGGAACCCATTTTTTCATGCTCGCAATAAGCACATTGAGGTGCATTACCACTATGTCAGGGAGAAGTCTCTGATTAGGAGAGATCAGCTTGGCTTATGTGCCAACACAGGACAACCTTGGAGATATTTTCACAAAGGCATTGTCTCGTGAGAAGCTTGAAGCTTTTCGTAAAGCTTTGGGCTTACTCCTCTTTGTGGACTGATCATGGTCTCAGGGCATGGCACTTCCCTATACTGTATGTGCCAGCTCTCGTTCACCGCATCACTCCCAGGGGAGAATTGTTACCATATACTTGTGGTAGTGATGTGTGTGAACACACTTAGGACAGTCGGGGTATTTTTTCCCTCACTAATGGGTTTTTTTTATCATGCATTGTATATACGCCCATCACTCTAGGGCTATCTATCTTTCCATTGCACACTAAGTAATACACTCTCTGTTCTGTGCCTTGAGCTTACTTTGTCTTCTCCAAGATATGTGTGTTTTCTTGCAAACTTAATTCCAACAAACATAGATCGTGATCCATGTACCTTGTCTTAACTTTTAACAAATATTTGAGCAACAGGTAGTTGAGATGAATCGAAACACTTTTCCCAAAAGACACATCAGCAAAAAAGTTGCAAAAGTTGGCCAAAAGAGCAAAAAATCAGACACTAGTCAAAAATTGCATAGAAGACCCACAAATTCACTTTTGATTGGCAAAAAGTGATCCAAATCCAAAAAGTTTTGGGGAGCATGCTGTTGACATCATAAGTAACCAATAGGCCCAATCTTAGAATTTAGTTCTAGAAGTGATGGAGCATGGATCGCGATCCATGTACCACTTTTGAGTTTTGGGAGAGAAACTATACTAGCATGTAGCAGAGATCATAATGAGCAATACTTCCCAAAGCAACATAGCCAAATGAGTTGAAAAAGTGGGTCAAAAGGGCCAAAAACACCTTAAGGCTAAAAACCACCAAGAAATATCTAGGGTTTGACTTTTGACTGACTTAAACTAGTCCAAACCACACAAAAATCATACATCTAGGGTAGGATACCAAGGGCAAGTTGTGTTTCAAGTTTCATCACATTTTGCCACAAGATTACATTGATTGCAATCCATGTTCCTTTGTCACAAATCGAGACCGGTGGATTTGTACCATAGCTACAACTAGTCACAAGGAGCCTAATGGTCTTTTCAAAACTGAGTTTAGACTTGATTTGAGGGTCTGAAAGCAAAATTTTGATTTTGTGCCGAAAGAGTGATTCAGTGCTCTACAGTCAAAGGCTATTATGCCTATCGCACAAACACAACAGATGATAGAGTTTGAGAGTACATATCTACCCCCAATGGACCTCCCTAGCACATCATCCAGGGGACATTTGCATGACTTTGAAGAAGAAACAAAGCACACATATGCCAGAGATGAGCTAAAGAAATGGATTGAGGACATGCTAGAAGGCTCACATAAGGAATTTATGAAGCATGAGCTTAAAGTATTAGCATCAGATGAGCTTGTCAAAATTTTGGACATGAGATGATGGAAATCCCTCTCATGAAACAAGCTCTTATAAGCATTAAAACCCGTTGGTTAGCTTGTCAGGTTCAGTTTTTGAGGTTGACAACCTCAAAGAGTTTCCATGCCCCATCCAAGTCACTTCTCTGAGTATTGACATTATGTTAGTGCCATATAGCTATGCTACAACCGTTCGATTGTGGTGACCCGCTAATAGTTAAGATTCTCTTGTAAATCCCTTGTAAAAGCCACATTGTAATATCAAATTGACCAAGCCAAAATTTTGATTTTTTAATCTATGAATCCATTTCTCATTTGGTGAATAGGAAACCCATGGGAACTAGGCCTAAATCCATTTTTGAGTAGCCCTAGGTAAAATGTAAAAGTAAGAGGGGTTCTTTGGGAGAAAATAGTGCGCTCTTCTCCTTGTGTTACACTATTTGAGCTATGCAGCACAATTGTAAGTTGAGAGTCCTTGAGACACCTATTTTTCAAACATAGACTAGGAGATTCTCTTGTCACTTTACCAGCAATTGGAATGATGAGTGTCTTGGTTGAAGCGCACAACATGATTGTTTTGTAACCCTTCCAAGTTTGAGGTGGGATGGGGCTCTTGATACAAATATGAAGCTTTGCTAATGAAGTAGACAATAGGACAATAAGTTAAGGCGTGCTATGCTATTTTCCTCTCACTCATTTTATGGACGATAGATCTGAAAAAATAAAAACGTTCTGCACTATTTTTTGTTATTTTCCTACTATCACCTGTATGGTCTAATCATGGTCTACCACTTTTTATTTTAAAAAAATAATGGACGATAGGTTTGAATATAATAGCACCAAAAAGATTCCATATACGTGGTTCAACAGGCGCATATCAAGCTCATTGGCATCGATGCCTTACAACAAGTAACTAACGGAACCAACGATGCCTCCCGATGCGTGCGTCCACACGTGAAAGAGAAGGATGCAAGGATCCCGACCTCCAACTCAATATACGGTCCTAGAGAGAGAGAGAGAGAGAGAGAGAGAGAGAGAGAGAGAGAGAGAGAGAGAGAGAGACGACAATCCATGCTTCGACCTTTGATCTAGGGGCACGTCTTGCAGAGTGGACACCTTGTGTGTGTGTGTGTGTGTGTGTGTGTGTGTGAGAGAGAGAGAGAGAGAGCCTTCGTCACAAAATGATAGAGAGAGTGGGAAAGGGAGATAAGAGAGAGAGAGAGAGAGGTGTTACATTGTTTTGGGACTTCTTCTTTTTTTTTTAAAGAAAGTTTCCTTTCTTTCAATTTCTATAATCTATACTAATAGATAAAAGGGGAGGGGATTCTGCCCCCCCCCCCCCCCTCCACGTGTCGTGAGCAGCTTCAATCGGCCAGCTCCAGAGGTGTGCGCACTGCAATCGGGCCGCTGAGAGAGAGAGAGAGGGAGAGAGAGAATGGGCGCACGCCAACCGGGTTTCTGAGAGAGAGAGAGAGAGAGAGAGAGAGAATGGGCGCGTCGCTTCTCTCCGACTGTCCGCCTTTGTTGGGCTCAGTCAGAAGCAGCCATAAAGTCAGAAGCTTTTGTTGGGCTCAGTCAGGTGCAAGGTTTGCTTCAGGTGCTCACAGGCGGCCATGCATGTCGCATGAGAGAGAGAGAGAGAGAGAGAGAGAGAGAGAGAGAGATGAATCATGAAATGTTATATTAACGTTGTCAAATGCTGTGTGTGTGTGTGTGTGTGTGTGTGAGAGAGAGAGAGAGAGAGAGAGAGAGATGAAATGTTATATTAACGTCTTCAAAAGGCCCAAATGACCTATGAGATCAATTTTAAAAAAAGTGAGAGCAAGGTCAAACACCCCCCCCCCCGGGCTTCTGCCCTTTTCTCTCTCTCTCTCTCTCTCTCTCTCTCTCTCTCTCTCTCTCTCTCTCACACACACACACACACACACACACACAGCTCGTTCTTGGGATAGTTTCCTACGACGTTAAAATTCTCTTCTTCTTCTTCTTTTTCTTCTCCCTCTGTGTGTGTGTGTGTGTGTGTGTGTGTGTGTGTGTGTGTGTGTAAATAGTAGGGCGGCATTGATTGGATCAAGATAGGTCCCCCACGTCGTCAAATGTTGTGTGTGTGTGTGTGTGTGTGTGAGAGAGAGAGAGAGAGAGAGAGCGAGAGGGAGACAGAGAGAGAGAGAGAGAGAGAGAGAGAGAGAGAGAGATAAAAAGGGGGGTGTTTTCGACTGCCAGGTGGCGCTACCTCCTTCATCCGGCCAGTCCCGATGGTGTGCACTGCAGCCGCGCGATCAGCGAGAGGACTGCACGCAGAGGTATAGTATAGATAAAAGGGAAGGGGATTCCGCCCCCCCCCCCTCCACGTGTCGTGAGCAGCTTCAAACGGCCAGCTCCAGAGGTGTGCGCACTGCAACCGGGCCGCTGAGAGAGAGAGAGAGAGAGAGAGAGAGAGGGCGCACGGCAACCGGGCTGCTGAGAGAGAGAGAGAGAGAGAGAGAGAGAGAGAGAGAGAGAATGGGCGCGTCGATTCTCTCCGATTGTCCGCCTTTGTTGGGCTCAGTCAGAAGCAACCCCATAAAGTCAGAAGCCTTTGTTGGGCTCAGTCAGGCGCAAGGTTTGCTTCAGGTGCTCACAGGCGGCCATGCATGTCGCATGAGAGAGAGAGAGAGAGATGAATCATGAAATGTTATATTAACGTCGTCAAATGTTGTGTGTGTGTGTGTGTGTGTGTGTGTGTGTGAGAGAGAGAGAGAGAGAGAGAGAGAGAGATGAAATGTTATATTAACGTCTTCAAAAGGCCCAAATAACCTATGAGATCAATTTTAAAAAAAGTGAGAGCAAGGTCAAACAAAACCAACCCCCCCCCCGCCCCCGCCCTTTTCCTTCTCTCTCTCTCTCTCTCTCTCTCTCACTCAGCTCGCTCTTGGGATAGTTTCCTACGACGTTAAAACTCTCTTCTTCTTCTTCTTCTTCTTCTTCTTCTTCTATGTGTGTGTGTGTGTGTGTGTGTGTGTGTGTGTGTGTGTGTGTAAATAGTAGGGCGGCATTGATTCGATCAAGATAGGTCCCCCACGTCGTCAAATGTTGTGTGTGTGTGTGTGTGTGTGAGAGAGAGAGAGAGAGAGAGAGAGAGATAAAGGGGGGTGTTTCCGACTGCCAAGTGGCGCTACCTCCTTCATTCGGCCAGTCCCGATGGTGTGCACTACAACCGTGCGATCAGCGAGAGGACTGCACGCACAGAGAGAGAGAGAGAGAGAGAGAGAGAGAGAGAGAGAGAGAGAGAGACTTCGCGCTACGTACGGGCCCCCCTTGACCTCCACTTATGCACGGTCCCCCATTCATGCGGCCTGTGTTCCCTGCGCTTCGGCTGCATGGTGAAAGAGAGAGAGAGAGAAGCGGCCTTGACAGCAAGAGAGAGAGAGAGAGATAAAACGGCCTGGCCGCCTGTGTTCCCGGAGAGGGAGAGAGAGAAGCAAGGGAGAGGGGAAAATGAAATGATATGTTCTATTGAAAACTGCCTGGCCGCCTGTTCCCACACACACACACACACACACACACACAGAGAGAGAGAGA
Source organism: Adiantum capillus-veneris (assembly GCF_014529385.1). Classification (NCBI taxonomy): domain Eukaryota; kingdom Viridiplantae; phylum Streptophyta; class Polypodiopsida; order Polypodiales; family Pteridaceae; genus Adiantum; species Adiantum capillus-veneris. Next base: position 100,246,164 of record NC_140952.1, read on the forward strand.
GAGAGAGAGAGAGAGAGAGAGAGAGAGAAATGAAATAAAATGTTATATTAAATAAATGATTAGAGAGTAAGGTTTGGAAATGAATTGCTTCATTAGTTTTAGACAATGCCGGTTCATGGCAAGGGGAAAAGGAGAAATTCCGCCCCATAATAGAGAAAAATTCCGCCTAATATTTTGCCGTTTTCAATTTTTAAAATGCCGGTTCACGGCAAGGGGAAAAGGAGAAATTCCGCCCCATAATAGAGAAAGGGGAGGGCATTGTGTAAATAGTAGGGCGGCATTGATTGGATCAAGATAGGTCCCCCATGTCGTCAAATGTTGTGTGTGTGTGTGAGAGAGAGAGAGGGAGAGAGAGAGAGAGAGAGAGAGAGAGAGATAAAAAGGGGGGTGTTTCCGACTGCCAGGTGGCACTACCTCCTTCATCCGGCCAGTCCCGATAGTGTGCACTGCAGTCGCGCGATCAGCGAGAGGACTGCACGCAGAGGTGGAGAGAGAGAGAGAGAGAGAGAGACGGCCTTCGCGCTACGTACGGGCCCCCCTTGACGTCCACTTATGCACAGTCCCCCATTCATGCGGCATGTGTTCCCTGCGCTTCGCTGCATGGTGAAAGAGAGAGAGAGAGAGAGAAGCGGCCTTGGCAGCAAGAGAGAGAGAAAGAGAGAGAGAGAGAGAGAGAAAGAGAGAGAGAGAGAGAGAGAGAGAGAGAGAGAGAGAGAGAGAGATATAAAACGGCCTGGCCGCCTGTGTTCCCAAAGAGGGAGAGAGAGAAGCAAGGGAGAGGGAAAAATGAAATGATATGTTATATTGAAAACTGCCTGGCCGCCTGCTCCCAGAGAGAGAGAGAGAGAGAAAAATGATGTGCCTCAGCTTAATATCTTGCCGTTTTCAATTTTTAAAATGCCGGTTCACGGCAAGGGGAAAAGGAGAAATTCCGCCCCATAATAGAGAAAAATTCCGCCTAATATTTTGTCATTGTCAATGTTTAAAATGCCGGTTCACGGCAAGGGGAAAAGGAGAAATTCCGCCCCATAATAGAGAAAAATTCCGCTCCATAATTTCTAAAATTTCCTCTTGGCAAATTCAAGGAAAGGAATTTTGTATGTTTGGAAAAATGATTTTTCCCGAACACTGGTCGGGACTAGGGAGAAGATGGACCATGGCGGCCGGCTGTTGACAGCTGAGCTTAATATCTTGCCGTTTTCAATTTCCAAAATGCCGGTTCACGGCAAGGGGAAAAGGAGAAATCCCGCCCCATAATAGAGAGAGAGAGAGAGAGAGAGAGAGAGAGAGAGAGAGAGAGAGAGTAGACTCATTGTGGTCTGCACCTGCGCGCTCGGAAAGAGAGAGACACTGCCTGCACCTGCGCGCTCGGAAAGAGAGAGAGAAAGAAAGAGAGAGAGGCGGCCGGCTATTGACAACTGAGCTTCCGGGCAGTGCTCAACTGAGCGCGGAGAGAGAGAGAGAGAGAGAGAGAGAGAGAGAGAGAGAGAGAGGTCGGATTCCGGCGAAGTGCTCTGTACAGCAAGAAAGAAAGCGAGAGAGAGAAAGAGAGAGGGAGATAGCGAGGACTCGCAGGTGCTCGAAAGAAACCTAGGTTTAGTGTAGTTCCACCTACAAATTTTGAAATTTACCTCTAAATATTTTATTTGAAGGTAAGAAAACCTTCAAATTTTGACAAGTTACCTCTGTTGTTTCACATATGTAGGTTTGCCAAGTTTTTGGCAAGGAGGTCCCGGGGGGGGGGGCGTTCCTGGAGATGGATGGACCATGGCGGCCGGCTATTGACAGTTGAGCTTAATAGCTTGCCGTTTTCAATTTCCAAAATGCCGGTTCACGACAAGGGGAAAAGGAGAAATTCCACCCCATGAGAGAGAGAGAGAGAGAGAGAGAGAGAGAGAGAGAGCAGACTCAGTGTGGCCTGCACCTACGCGCTCGGAAAGAGAGAGACATTGCCTGCACCTGCATGCTCGAAAAGAGAGAGCGGCCAGCTGTTGAGAGCTGAGCTTCCGGACAGTGCTCAGCTCTCTCTCTCTCTCTCAGCTGAGCGCGGAGAGAGAGAGAGAGAGAGAGAGAGAGCAGATTCAGAGGTCGGATTTCGACGATGTGCTCTACATAGCAAGAAAGAAAGCGAGAGAGAGAAAGAGAGAGAGAGAGATAGCAAGGACTCGCAGGTGCTTGAAAAAAACCTAGGTTTAGTGTAGTCCCACCTACAAATTTTGAAATTTACCTCTAAATTTTTTATTTGAAGGTAAGAAAACATTCAAAATTTGACAATTTACCTCTGTTGTTTCACATATGTAGGTTTGCCAAGTTTTTGGCAAGGAGGTCCCGGGGAGGGCGTTGCTGGAGATGGATGGGAAAAGGAGAAATTCCGCCCCATAAGAGAGAGAGAGAGAGAGAGAGAGAGAGAGAGAGAGAGAGAGAGAGAGAGAGAGAGAGAGAGAGAGAGCAGACTCAGTGTGGCCTGCACCTGCGCGCTCGGAAAGAGAGAGACACTGCCTGCACCTGCATGCTCGGAAAGAGAGAGAGAGGCGGCCGGCTGTTGACAGCTGAGCTTTCGGATAGTGCTCAGTTGAGCGCGGAGAGAGAGAGATAGAGAGAGGGGGGGGGGGAGGGGGAGGGAGAGCAAACTGAGAGGCGGGCTGAGCACGGAGAGAGAGAGAGAGAGAGAGAGAGAGAGAGAGAGAGAGAGAGAGAGAGAGAGAGAGAGAGAGAGAGAGAGAGAGAGAGAAGAAGAAGAAGAAGAAGAAGAAGAGAGTTTTAACGTCGTAGGAAACTATCCCAAGAGACCTTAAAGATCTAGCCGACGAGGAGTTGAACTCAAGACCTGTTATTCAAGAGGGAAATGGCATAACCAATCTACCATACTTGGGTAGAGAGAGAGAGAGAGAGAGAGAGAGAGAGAGAGAGAGAGAGAGAGAGAGAGAGAAGATTCAGAGGTCGGATTTCGGCGATGTGCTCTGCACAACAAGAAAGAAAGCGAGAGAGAGAGAGAGCGAGGACTCGCAGTGCTCTAAAAAAACCTAGGTTTAGTATAGTCCCACCTACAAATTTTGAAATTTACCTCTAATTCTTTTATTTGAAGGTAAGAAAACCTTCAAATTTTGACACTTTACCTCTGTTGTTTCACATATGTAGGTTTGCCAAGTTTTTGGCAAGGAGGTCCCAAGGGGGAGCCCGTTGAGATGGCCTTCTGCCTTTATGTCGCAGAACAACCAAGGTGCACGGCGCCCAGTGCACAAAATCGCGAATGCAAGTGTAGCCTGTCTCGAACGACTTGGAGAGAGAGAGAGAGAGAGAGAGAGAGAGAGGACTGCCAAGGAGGTCCCGGGGGATTGCCGTTGTTGGAGATAGCCTTCTGCCTTTATGTCGTACGACAACCAAGGTGCATGGCGGTCAGTGCACAAAATCGTTCTCTGTGTGGGGAGATTAATTATAGGGGAAGGGTTTCTGGGAGCTGTAAATCCTTACAGAGTAGCAAAATCCAATTTGGAAGGCTTTTAGAAGTAAGTTGGTGGTGAGTGCGATGGGGGTAAAGAGAGGCCATGCCGCCGCCGAAGGCGACGTCGTTTTACTAGTAGATAATAATGGAGCTTAAAATTTATGAGGAAGGAGAAGTCATCCATGTGTCTCTAGGTGCTTCACTTTAAAGAACCTTACAAAATGTCTCATTCTTATGAAGCTTGGAATCTTTGAACCTTTTTAGCTTTCATCTTTTAAATTTTAAAAAGTTTTGACTCTCCTTTTCTAGACTTTACTTTCCTTGTGAAAGCCAATTGAAAGGAGGCTCAATTTTTCTTTCAAAAAACCAATGGCCATAAAAGTTCAGAATCTAAGAAATTGTTTGTACGTACACGAGCAAAATTTTGCCAATTTACTTCAAGGCAAACTTGGAATCTAGCTAGGATTTTGCAACTAATACACTAAACCTCAATTTTAATCAAAGATCCATCTTGAATATCATCAAAATGGAAGGGTGTATGTGTGTGTCTGTGAGAGAGAGAGAGAGAGAGAGAGAGATGTCTCAAAAAGAGTGCCAAATGTTTTTTTCTTGCACGAAATAATTTTGAAGTAAATCTATCTATTCTGTTTCTTTATGGAAATCTCAAGCTCTTAACCATATGCATCGAAGAATAGAGTACCTCTCGAACGTGTGTGTATGCACATAGTCGATTTGTGTGTGTGTGTGTGTGAGAGAGAGAGAGAGAGAGAGAGAGAGAGAGAGAGAGACACACAGATGGCATTAAGCTAGATTGTAAAGAGCAATAGATCGGATAGGAACCATTCAGACACTAGGTGTTTTTCCTTGTGAGCATGGCCAGTTCTCACATGGGCGATCCATCCCACGTGAGTCGAGTATGAAATTCTAAGGATGTGCAATGGATGTTCGTTGGTGTTGAGAGTGGCAAGGCTGGTCATCATATTGTGGGGCTACCCTATTTACTTGCTTGGGAGCATGCAATAGGCTAAGTGGCATGTCATCATGTCGGCTCCCTTTGTTTACCCATGAGATTTAGCTCTTCACTCAGCTAGCTTGAATATGTAGCCAAAGTGCATCACCGATTGAGTAGAGAGAGAGAGAGAGAGAGAGAGAGAGAGAGAGAGAGAGAGAGTTTTATTGATGTGTATGTGGGTGTGAAGGTGTGTGTGTGTGTGTGTGTGTGTGTGTGATGAGAGAGGGAGAGGATAGAGAGAATTTCATTAAAGTGTGTGTGGGTGTGAGGGGTCCTGTGTGTATGTGTCATGAGAGAGGGAGAGAGGAAGCTAGGTGCGTCCATGATTTGCTCATTTCCAAAGATGGAGATGTGTGACCTATTCTACAAGAAGGGTTAATTGTTTGTGCATTGTCTACCTTTTTTTTCTCAAGAAAACCTTGGCTAGACTTTGAGCTTGCAGTCAAGAAAACCAAAAAAAAATTACAAGGATTAGTGTGAACATTAGCAAATGCTTCAAATTTTGGACCAAAAAACTGAAAGAGTTTCAAGCATGTCCTTATTTCAAAAATGATTTTGACAACCATTGTGAGTACTCGGATGTAGCAACAACATCAAGAAAAAGCAGGTAGTCAACAATGATAATTACAGAAGAGGTACACCTCTAATCTATTGGATTAAGTCTTCAAGGAAGTCAATCGCTAGCATCACCACAAGTCTGCACCACACTCATCTTCAATGCCCTGAGAGGCCCTTGATAGATTGTACCTTTAGCTACCAATCAATTTGATTTATTATTTCTATATTCATACCGATTCCAACTATTTTGTAATGGTTTTTCTTGATTTTTTGAAGGTACTTACATACTTCACACCTCTCCTCTCTCCCATCACACTTGGGCAACGTCTCCTTTGGCAAGGCTAGAGTGAGAGGGATTGGAGCGGCATAATAACACCATGGACAAAATTTACTCACAAAAGTTAGATATTTGATCAAATACCAAAATTGAAGCAAAGAAGAAAGAGAATTGGAGAGGCTAAATATAAGTCCATGGACACCACTAGAGAGAGATTAGAGAGATAGAGAAGGTTGAAGCTTTGTTCACCAAAAGCTTTGGGAGGCGTATGTGGAACCAATGTATTAAGGGTTGTGAAGGGTTGGAAACACCATTCGCAAACCTTTGTGCTACACCTCCTTCTGTATTGAACTCTTCACACCTCCCATGGAACCTACTAAATTTTACTATACCTATAACAACAATACCTTGCATTTTCCAATACTATTATAGATAAAAAATTCCCTATTCATACCTCAACTTCAACTTGATGTTCTACTACATAATCTGCTATCTAGAGTAGATCATTGTAGAGATGATTATCTCTTAGGATCTAAAAATTAAAGCCACCCAAAAAAAAGGCTTAGGATGATGACACTCCATTGTTCAAGAATCTTAGGCCTTTTGCCTCCTCTTTCTTTTTAATCACAGTTCAACATCCTAAATTAAGTAGACACATGGTTCTATTGCATGGCCAAGCCACAAAAATACGGATAGACAAGGAGAGAAGAGAATTCTTCTCTTTCTTAAAAACAATCCAAGAGACCCTATAGGTTTATCAACAACAAGTCCTCAAGTCAAGTCAAGAAGTGTAACTCAAAAGAAATTTAAAAGAACCAATCTATTGCACTTAGTTGAGAGAGAGAGAGAGAGAGAGAGAGATCATATTGTCTCTTCAAATATCAAGTATGACCTATGGAGACAAAGGAAACATATCACATACAATTTTGATCTGATTAGAGACTCTCAAACTTGCAAGGGCATATTGTGCATAAACTAAGGGCTTAGCGCACTATTGCACTATCTCGCACCAAAGAGTGTGGGAGATGGTCACATGAATTTTTTTGTCTGTTTTAAAATAAAATTATATTATCCATTAAAAATATATTATCACAAATGGTTTATACATTAAAAAAGGTCCCACTTAAATAATAAGGTGAAAGATGCACATTGCACATTATCATTTGAAAACAAAATAAATTTAAAAATAAAAATAACTAGAGTGCTTCGTTAGCTATGTTCCATCAAATTGAGATCGAACAAAAATATTGGAAACTGAGAGACTGAGAGAGAGAGAGAGAGAGAGAGAGAGAGAGAAGAGAGAGAGATTTCATGGAAGAGTGTTAGATTTTTTAACCTGAGAGTGTTTGGCATACCGATCGTCGTGGTTTAGTTGTGTACCTCCGCATAAATTGGTTACCGATCGTAGTGCTTCAGAGGGGTACCTCGCCAAAAATCACAAGGAGTGTTAAGAGTTTTGTCAAGCTCAATGTTCATGGTCATACAAGATGTCAATGTTATTAATTGTTTGTTGTTCCGTTTTTATGTTTTTAAAAAAAGCAAACATGCAGGTCTCCTTGCATGGGGGAGTTTGCACAGTCCTCCCCAATTTTTATAATACGAGGGAACGTGCCATTCCCACGGCAGCGTGCAATTTTCAGTGTGTTCATTAACTGCATTCTCAGTGTCAAAAAAATCAGAAAATGATAATGCTTACTCACCGCGCGATTGAATGTCTATTGCCAATGGACTTCCTTGCATCAACGATGTTGGGCATCTCCTGCACTTAACCCGCTGCAAGAGACGACATCCCTGGGAGGATACCCTTCAAGAAGATTTTGTGCTATTGTGAGAACACCACATTTTGTATACATATCAATCAAACCACCACCAAGCATGAAATTGTACTCCCAACAAATGTTGACTAGCGATCATATCGTGAATTCTAATATCTATGGTTGTGTACGTGATTGCATATGCTGACCCGCATGCCTTTCAGATTCCTGTGTAAGCGTAGTTGATTGCATCTGGATAGAGACCCTTTCTGCGATCTTGTGGCGGCTTTCCGCACAAGAAGCTCCTCGGGTGCTTTTCGTGCGTTATGAAGAGCACCATATGTGACGTACACATAGTCCCAGGAAAAGCCAAGCACAACTTCTTTCCTGTATCGCTCATTGGCCTTGCTCTTGTTGTGCATATCCCACAGTGAGTGCATTCAAGGAGTCCACACTACAGATAGAAAGATGAAAATGGCCTAGATCTTTCTGCGCTTGCTTCTCCGATGCGTATCCCACTACCAATGCATTGAAAGAGACGCCATTCCCATCATTTAATGCATTCGACAAGCAACATTTCGGGCAAAATGGTCATGAAGAATATGTCCATGTCATATTGCATCTTTGAACTTAATTTCAGAGCTTCCTCACCTGTCCTTGCTTGACATAACTGGATATAAAAGCACTCCAAGAGACTTCGGTTGGTGAGAAACAATATAATTGTGAATTTTTGTGCCAATACAAGCTTGTGTAGAGCTACATGGCTTCATGCATGCATACATGATTGCATCTGGAGAGAGGCCCTTACTTCGCATCTACTAAAAACAAAATAGAGCTTTCTGGCCCTGGCCTTGTGGAGCAAATCATGCAATCAACGCATTCCAAGAGTCCACACTCACGACATGAAGCTCCTCAAGCACTTGCATAGAGCCACATGACTTGAAGATGAAAGTATAGGTGACTGAATTTGGAGAGATATACTTGCTTTGCATCTTTCTTGCCCTGCTCTTGTTGCGCACATCCCGTAATCAGTGCATTCCAAGGGGAAATATTCTTGACAGAAAACTTCTCTAGCACTTTTTGTGCTCTCTCAAGCACACCACATTTGGCATACATATCGACAAAGACAGTCCCAAGCATGGCATTTTCTTTCAACAGCCATGTTCTTGTTGTGTACATCCCGTAATCAATGCATTTCAAGAGGCAACATTCCGGACATGCCTTTATGCATGCATACATGATTGCATCTGGAGAGAGGCTCTTGCTTCACGTCTACTAAAAACAGAATAGAGCTTGTTGGCCCTACCCTTGTGGAGCAAATCATTCGATCAACGCATTCCAAGAGTCCACACTCAGAACATGAAGCTCCTCGAACACTTGCGTAGAGCCACATGCCTTGACTAAATTTGGAGAGATATACTTGCCTTGCATCCGCTAAAAACAACGTAGAGCTTTCTTGCCCTGCTCTTGTTGCACACATCCCGCAATCAGTGCATTCCAAGGGGCGACAGCCCGGAAAGAAAACTGATCTAGCACTTTTTGTGCTCTCTCAAGCACACCACATTTGGCATACATATCGACCAAGACAGTCCCAAGCATGGCTTCTTCTTTCAATAGCCATGTTCCTATTTTGCACAACCTGTAATCAATCCATTTGAAGAGGCGACATTCCGGAAACGAAACTCCTCAAGCACTTTTTCTGCCCATGTTAGCTTCTTGCGTGGAGCTACGTGCCTTGATGCATGTGTACGTGATTGCATATGGAGAGAGGCTGTCCCTTTGCATATGTTGAAAACAAAATAGAGCTTGCTAGCCCTGCCCTCGTGGAGCAAATCATGCAATCAGCACATTCTAAGAGTCAACACTCAAGACAAGAAGCTCCTCGAGCACTTGCGCAAAGCCACATGCCTTGAATGAATTTGGAGAGATATACTTTCTTTGCATCCGCTAAAAATAACCTACAGCTTTCTTGCCCTGCTCTTGTTGCGCACATCCCACAATCAGTGCATTCCAAGGGGCAAACATTCTGGACAAAAATAGAGCACTTTTTGTGCTCTCTCAAGCATACCACATTTGGCATACATATTGATTCAAGACAGTCCCATGCATGGCATCTCCTTTCAACAGCCATGTTCTTGTTGTGCACATTCCGCGATCAATGCAGTTCAAGAGGCAACATTCCGGACAGGAAGCTACTCAAGAACTTTTTGTGCCCATAATAGCTTCTTCAGTAGAGCTACATGCCTTCATGCATGCGTGCATGATTGCATCTGGAGAGAGGCCCTCACTTCGCATCTGCTGAAAATAGAATAGAGCTTGCTGGCCCTGCCCTTGTGGAGCAAATCATCCAATTAGTGCATTGTAAGAGTCCACACTCAGGACACGAAGCTCCTCGAGCACTTGCGTAGAGCCACATGCCTTGATTGAATTAGGAGAGATATACTTTTTTTGCATCTACTAAAAACAACATAGAGCTTTCAGCCCCTGCTCTTGTTGCACACATCCCGCAATCAGTGCATTCCAAGAGGCAACATTCCGGACAGAAAGATCCTTAAGCACTTTTCGTGCTCTCTCAAGCACACCACATTTTATTCACCAAGACAGTCGCAAGCATGACTTTTCTTGCGTAGAGCCACATGCCTTCAAGATGCATGCCTAGGTGATTGCATCTGGAGAGAGGCCAGATGCGAAGCATTCCAAGAGTCCACACTCCAAAAAGGAAGCTCCTTGAGCTCTTGCATAGAGCCACATGCCTTCAAGATGTAAGCATAGCGTTCAAGACGCAAGTATAGGATGCTGAATTTGGAGAGATACACTTGCTTTGCATCGTTGAAAGCAGCCTAGAGCATGATACGCTTCCTTAAGAGCATCGGACCAGGTATGGGCTCATTAATTCTCTCACCCATGTCAACGGCATTGAAAAAGGTCAATGGCCGTCAAGGTGCAAGCATATGCATTCAACAGCCTCTGACTAACAATATAATTGTGAATTTTTGTGCCCATACAAGCTTCTTGTGTAGAGATACATGGCTTCATGCATGTGTACTTGATTGCATCTAGAGAGAAGCCCTTGCTTTGCATCTGCTAAAAACAAAATAGACCTTTCTCGCCCTGTCCTTGTGGAGCAAACCATGCAATCAATGCATTCCAAGAGTCCACACTCACGGCATGAAGCTCCTCGAGCACTTGCGTAGAGGCACATGCCTTGAATGAATTTGGAGAGATATACTTGCTTTGCATCCGCTAAAACCAACCTAGAGCTTTCTTTGCTCTTGTTGCGCACATCCCTCAATCAGTGCATTCCAAGGGGAGACATTCCCGATAGAAAACTGCTCTAGCACTTTTTGTGCTCTCTCAAGCACACCACATTTGGCATACATATCGACCAAGACAATCCCAAGCATGACATCTTCTTTCAATAGCCATGTTCTTGTTGTGCACATCCCGTAAGCAATGCAGTTCAAGAGGCGACATTCTGGAAAGGAAGCTCCCATATCAGCTTCTTGCATAGAGCTACATGCCTTCATGCATGCGTACGTGATTGCATCTGGAGAGAGGCCCTCGCTTCGCATCTGCTGAAAACAAAATAGAGCTCGCTGGCCCTGCCCTTGTGGAGCAAATCATGCAATCAGCACATTCCAAGAGTCCACACTCAGGACATGAAGCTCCTCAAGAGCCGAAAGATTCCACATGAGACTGTCAATAGCCACCTCATTTCCGTTTAATAACATAGTATTTTGCGAACATGCATCAGTGACCTCAACAACAGATTGTTCGCCATCAGTGGGGCAGGTTTTCCTTTGACTTGTTTATCATGGGTGACGGTTCTCTTGTGAAGTTTTACGAGCGCGTAACCTTTGACACTGTCTACGGTGCATTCTTCCATAAAATATGTGCACCCATCATGATGCTTAGCGATGTCAATTTGCTTCCCTTTTCGTTTTTTGTACGTGAAATACTTTAAGGTATAGTCACTGTTCTTTTTCACCACCGGTGGCCCTTGTTGCTTCCAATGATAGTCATCCTTGGTAAGCATCACTCTTTTCCCTTTACTCGTGTACTTGCAACATACTACCAACAAGTATGTGTGATCATTTGCTACATCATATGATGAGAGAAAGACGAACTCACATTTACTGAAGCTAGAAAACTTCCAAATCCACTTTAAAAAAAAAAGAAAATGTGCTTTTCTCTACCTATACATACATCCCATGGATACTTGAGAAAGAAGTCCTCATTCACTTGAATGTTTCTCAGTGACATTGTTTTGAATGCATAATCCCATAGAGTAGGCACAAGTGATTCCAAGGAGGGCACATGACCACATTTTCTTTGCATTTTCGTACCTTGAAACATTAGAGAACTACATGATAATACTAGAGTGATCTTCATGTGTCGACGGACTACGGTTTTGGACCACACATCCATATGATTGGTACTTGGTGATGACCTATACATCCAGATTGCAATGCTTCACTAGAATATACCTTAGCAAAAGACGGTGGGGATGGCGGACTATCCTACTGAGGTGGTTGCTGGCGTTGGCGCTCCAGAGAAACAAGCATGACATGCTCCTGGCAGTGGCGTCATCCACAGTATTGCGAAGGCCTGGAGTTTTTTTAAGAGATTTTTAGCGCTGGGCTTTTGACGGCATAGTTTTTTTTAGAGCTTTTAAGCATGGAGCCACGTGGGCTAATGACAGGCCACGGATTGCGAAATGCCCACTACGCTAACGAAGTAAAAATATATATTGTATTATTCATTATACATACATTATACTAACTATGCAAGAGTCGATGACAAAAACCTCAGACTCTTTCTTTCACCTCTCTCTTCTTTCACAAGGGACGGAGGTAGTTCTATAAAACTTATTCTGTACGATTTTGACATCCAATGAGCTGTAGTGTAGTGGTAGTGTCGTTCAGTAACATAGCTGTTGGATTCAATTCGATCACACCGATCCGCATTTCGTGCTAAAAAGTGGACGGTAGAACTGCTCTTCCGAGGGGGGAAGGGTTGCTAATTTTTTTGTGGCTCCAAAGAAGTGTAATTTCTTTTTGTGGCAATGGACAACCGTTCCTTTTTTAATGTCTTTCATCGGCTCTTGTGAACCCAAGCATAATCTCGAATGGTTTATATCAGAAAAGGCTCCACTTAAATACTAAGGTGAAAGGTGCAGATTACACATTATTCTTTGAAAACAAAATAAAATGAAAAAGAAATAAAACAGAAGCAGTAAAATAAAAAACACACTAAAAACTAAAACAAAAGAATATACTAATGCTTTCATTAACAAGGTGAGGACTCACGATGGCCTGTTGAAGGTAAGGGAGAAGGAAAGATTTATCGAAAGTAGGTCTTAATCAGTGTTGTAGTTGTATTGTTTTAATATAAAATTGTATTGTCCATATACAGGTGAAATAAAAGATCCATTTAATATTATAAAATTTAAATAGCATTAAAGGTAAGTCTCAATCAGGCCAGTTTTTTATTTTCTTCTTGTCGGTACTCGCTACTCACAAATGGCTTGTATATTATGAAGGGGCCCCAATAATAAGATAAATGGTGCACATTGCACATCAGTATTTTGAAACAAAATAAAACAAAAAGGAAGTAATATAAAAATACACATTACAAATCAAAACAAGAGAATATTTTAATGCTTTCAAAGAAGCACAAAAAATAATTAAACAATTTAGTGAAGTGATTTTTTTTTTTGAATCCTCAAATGAGAGAATCGTTTATCAATACCTAAGTGTTTGAGAAAGGTGTGTCTGATCTTAGGCTTAAGCGAATTGAAAATCGAGATTAGCCGATTGCAAAAGATGGCAAAGGAGAAAAAACCCGATAAAATATACTAGAAAATAGTTCTAATATTTTACAAATTTAAAAATATCTAATAGTAGTTTCATTTTGTATTTGTATAAGGAGGAAACTTGTCGCTTAAACAAAAAGACTTTTTCGAAGACTGCATCATAAGATCAAACTCCTATGGATATTTTGTTTAATGTTTTGATGTTTAAAGTCATTTTGAAGCATGAACAAAGTAAATGCTGCCTTGGAGAATAGCTTTCTATTCCAAAGTTTAAGCTTTCTATTCACAAGACTTTTGAATCCTTAGGGACACTTGTCTCTCAAAGAAGATGATCTAAGGAAACAAAAGGAACAACAAAATTATTTTACAAAGACCCTTGCCATGTGGCGCTCATCCAGGCAAAGAATCCAACGGCCTCAATGTTGCAACAACCTTGCACAATGAACCCTATGGCCTTTCACAAGCCAAAAAAAAAGATAGATTTAATAAGTTTAGAGAATAATAAATTAATCTAATAATTGAATAAAATGAATCTTTGTAGAGTCTTTAAATAAAAGGACTCTTTACAAGTGAAAGTATATATAAAAATTCATTGAAACAGTACTTCACATTATGGATCAAACTCTTATGAATACTCTTCAATTCTTTGTTCTAAAAAACACTAGAGTAAAACCCCCAACTTAAAAACCTTTAAGCTAATGTCGGGTGCGTTTTTTGATTGTTGCAGAGTTTTGACTTCTCTCTAGTGTGGAACGTAGATGGCGTTAAGATCGAGCTGTAGCAAAACTTTGAGGATTTATTGCATCTCTGGCAATGCGTGCGACAGTGAAACAAGTTTCCCTTTGTTTGAAAAAGGGCTTCCAACAACAAGATTGATAAGGGTGATATCACAGACAAGAATGCCGCATGAGATCCAGCCCATGCACTAGCCAATGAGAAAGTGGAATGCAATCATATGACCATCCCACCACACCCACTTGCTTGTACAAGAATTGATGCTCTCTAAATTCATTATTTAGCTCACGTCCGTCTCTCTTCATGGAGTCACCCCATTACTGGCTCCATATCCTATGGATACTCTTTAATCCTTTGTTCTTTAAAGTCTTTTTAAGCATGCAAGAAAAAAAAAATCAACATTGGGAAATAGCATTTGAAATTGAAAGGAAATGCTTTCTTTCTTTTCAATTCTTTTTTTTTTTAATAGCAAAATTCACAATTGTGAGTGAATTATATTAATCAACCCAAATAATTACAAGGTCTTGTCATGCTCATGTTGAGCCATGACATCATCCAGGGACCAAAATTACATCGGCTATCAGAGCAGCTATCCCAACCAACTCGCCCTCTTATCCTTGATACATAAGGTCCATTATCATGTTCTTCTAAGATCTTTTAATTACCGAAAGCCAAGATTTTCCCCCGTCCTAGGCATACCCTCTGTTGACCACAAGGCACAAGTAGTCCTAAAACAATCCTCCGAGTGTTGCTTGCGCTCGAGCGTCCATATTTGCTTTTTTGTATAATTTCTGCGAAGCTTGCCACCTCAAGACCTCCTTCAAACACACGGCGGTTCCTTGTCTGCCATACATTATGTAAGAAGAAGTACCTCATGAGGATGGCAGGACCACCTGAATTCTTAAAAGGGACATATGTTGCTTGCGTTGGGAAACAACATTTTCAATTCTTAAAGGGACACATGCTGCTTGCGTTAGAAAACAACATTTGAAAGGAAATGCTTTCTTTCTCTCAATTATAAAGAGACACATGTCAAGCAAACAAACTTGAAAGACCTTCACCCATATGGATACTAAGGCCTTTAGAAGGTCAAAAAAGAAGAATTTGAAATTTTTTGGCTTTCTAAAAGAAGCCTTAGTGTTGAGTTGGGTTAGGCATACTTTCATTGTTTTCAGTGCTATGATGGAGACTTACCTTAAATGTTATTTTCATTTTAAAACATTAAATTAATCGTTCTATTTCACCTTTCATTTCACATCCTTACACGGCTTGACTTCACTTGCATTCTATTCTTTTAGAATGCTAAAGTGAAACTTCACCTTGCATAATCTATACTATATATTAAGCACATAGACATTCACGGGGCCACGTGGCACAGTTTACCTCATCCGGTAGTGTGGCTCTGCAGTTGATCCGGTAATGCTGAGGACAGTGCACGCTATAGAGAGAGAGGCGGCCGAAGGCTGCCGGCCACACTAGTTCTAGTAAATTCTATACATATACATACATACACACATACATACATTTATTTATTTTACACACACACACATTATATATATATATATATATATATATATATATTGTATATATACACACTAAATGAGCAAACCATGGTAAAGGGAAGAAAAAATGGTAAAATATGTGAAAACTTAGTTAAAAAAATCTTGCAAATTCAAAAATTTGACTTAACTCAATCCCTTAATAAAAGAGATATTCATGAACAATGCTTTACCTTATATAATTTTAGTTAAACTCAACCTAATGATTTTATAATTTTCTTATTGTTTTAGAAAGCCACGGTAACCCTTTCACTTGTTTAATGTCAAAAGGGCAATCTAAAGAGACCTAAAAGCTTGAGGAGATAAGACGCGAACTCAAAACGATGATGGTAGGTTTACTCTTAGCCACTATAGCAATGCGCGGGTCACATACTAATGACAAATTGAAAAGAAAGACACGTGCCAAGCATTTTCTTTGAGTCTTTCAAAGAAATTAACGCATGATGTGGCTGCCCTGCTCTCCTCATTCATTTTCTTGAAATTTTGGTGCATGTCAAGTTTCTCAGGACTCGCTTTGACGGTCAAGACGTCCCGTCCTATAGAGAAGAAGAAGAAAGAGAGTTTTAACGCTCGTAGGAAAGAGACCTAGCCGACGAGGAGAGAGAGAGAGAGAGAGAGAGAGAGAGAGAGAGAGAATGCATCATGCCAGCATACAAGAAGCTCAGAGTGCGCAAGATGTTCACCCTCAGGAAGCCATTGCCTACCTTCGGGATTTCTTTGAACAAGAGGATCAAGATGCCTCCTTGTTAAGTTCTGGCGAGCTGTTTTCCTTTCATACCAAGGCCTCTGAATTTGCTGCCATCTTGAAGGAAGACTCTCCTGCTTTAAACTTGACTTGGAGCTCCCTCACCGTCGACTCTAAACAGCAGACATCGCTCACACAAGCGCAAGAAGAGGTGAACATCCTTGAAGGCTTGACCAAATGCCCGTCGACAGATGTGGGTAAAGGCGTGGGCAATCATATTCTTCTTTTGAATAGCTTAAAGAGCTCTCACAGTCGCAATTGCATACCAAGCAAGGTCCTTGATGTGGGGGTCTTTAGACGTCTACTTAGTCGACCGTCAATATTACATGAGAGAGAAAGAGACGAGGTTTCTGATGTTGACAAGGATGTGCCTGGTAGTGATGAGGCCCAAAGGATAGGAAGTCCTTCGAAATGGCTGAAGGATTTGAGCGTCTGCAAGCGAAGATTTGATATGTATGCAGACACGAGATACTATCATGAGTATGTTGACACAAAGATTAGCAAAGCAGGACTTCCTATGTATATTGACTTTCATGACATGCTTTTACAATGTGCGTATGCAGTCGGCTTGAATGACACAAACGCAGCCAAGGCCGTAGCATGCAAATTGAAGCAGCAAACATCACCTTATGGGAGTGCAGCAGAGCGTCTTGCACATAACTTTGTAAAGGCTTTGTATGCACGGTTTGCAGGGACAGGTTGGTCTTTGTACACAGGTCAGTTGAATCAACAAGGCCCCTCATTAACACAGATCCTGGAAGCCAGAATGAAGTACATGTTGAGCTGCCCATTTACCCAAGCATCTCATCTTTTCTCAAATGAAACAATACTGAGGGCTGCAACGGGAGCGTCAAAACTGGTCATCCTCGAGCATCAAATATCTGGCATTCAGTATCCATCTCTCTTCAAAAATCTGGCTGCTCTGCCAGGAGGGCCGCCAAAGGTATGGAGAGTGAGCTTCCTTTGAACCATATGGCACTATCTTCATTGCGCATACATATGTTTATTACATGGCATTACTTTTTGTCTATATCAAGGTTGTGATTCTCTTGCTTGTGTATAATCATTCTAACCATGTAGAGAGGGGTCTATTCTTAACATGCCCTCCTTTGTCTGCAGGTTTCTCTAATCGGACATATGGTCCAACATTACTCAATGCTACCTTTCCCAAATGACGTTATTTTTGCGGCACTGGAGGAAAGCGGTCAAAGATTAGCGAAGTGTGCAGCATTGTTCAAGGTTCCTTTCCAATTTATACCATGGGTTGGGACGGAGTGGAACACACACCTACAGAATTTAGTGAGCCCAAAGAGGCCTCCAGGGGAAGTATTTGTGGCTATATCATCATGCTTTCTGCGGTTCGTAATGGACGACATATCAAATCCATTTCCCACCAGGCTAAAGAACTTCAAGAAGTTATGTGACGCTCTGCCAGATGTGTTGATACACGGTGTAGTGTCTGGTGCCTATAATAGTCCTTTCTACTCAGCTCGCTTCAAGGAAGCTCTCTTTCACTTTGCCTGCATTTTCGACGTGCTGGACACTTTCATTGGGAGGAACAGTCGAGATAGGTTGGTTTTTGAGAGTGAAATTTTAGGCAAGGCCATCTTGAATGTAGTGGCATGCGAAGGTTTGCAAGTGTCCGGGCGTGTTAAAAAGTACAAGCAGTGGCAGGCAAGTCTGGTAGAAGCTGGCATGCAGCAGCTATCTTTGAATGCAGAAACCATGCATCAAGTTGAAGGGTTGCTTAAGAACTGGCATAAGGACTACATGATCGTAGAGGACTGTCAGTGCCTCTTACTTGGGTGGAGAGGCCGCACCTTGTATGCCTTGTCTGCATGGAAATCACCAGGCTCATCATCAGTGTTCAGGGAAGGTTTACCTCAGTTTAGCCTTGAGCCGGTTGAAAATCAAGATTAGTTGGCTATAAACCATGGTAAAGAGAAGAAAAAGAGGTACATTATACAAGAAAATGGTTAAAAAATTCAGTAAATTTGGATAATTCTACGAGTGTTTCTGGTTTGCATCTTGACAAAGAGGAAACTTGGCTGTTTTGGATAGAAGACTTTCTCAGACTTTGTGCGGCATCATGTTGTGCAATGCCAAGGTAGCTCATTATTGCTAGGTGCAACCCCTCAAACCTTCCACATTATCCCCAAGCCAATTTGATGTGACATATTAATTTGCACATATAATGCTTATTGGGCCTTGTTGTATTCTTAGTCGGATAAAATTACAAAATGTCTGCGAGTTTTCGAGGTTGCAATTCAGATGTACATATTTTAGTGTTAATGCCGACGAATGCTTCAAATTTTAGCCTAAATCTTGCGAGAGTCACTTTTTTTTTTTTCCTTTGATTAGCTAAAAAAATAATTTTGGCGAATTCTGGCTAGATTAATGTACTAAAGTCTAATACATGGAGGAGCACACAAGCAATTCATGCCATCCAAACTTTGTGGTGATTGCACCCTTTACTTTTGCATGGCTTGATTAAGTCATGTATGTCGGGATGATGACTTTTCTTTCTTCCATGTCCAATACACAAACTTTCATAAATAGTACTACTAAACTCCACAAGTGAACACTTCAATAAAATTCCTATGTAGAGATTGATTAGAGGAAGAGCATAGAAGCCCAAGCCTTCATGCAATGCATGCTTGAATGTGCATGATCTTCTCCTCATCGTCCGCCTTCCCCTCTACTATTTCAACATTTCATTATACTACCCCCCAATGTCTCCAAAACGATATCTTGCTCAACCGGGTGAGAATGGGCCTCTTGTCTATAAGGATAAATTTAGAAAGATAGAGAAATATGTTGCTAATATAGAAGCATCACCTTTCTGAGGAAGATAGGGATAGTGAACACTTCATCACCATTGGACGTGTTGAGGTAGATAACTACAAGACAAGTGTTAATAGACCTCTGCCATGGTCCTTAACCCCCTAATGAAGCTCTAAACTTGTTGCTTAGTAATCATTGGGAAACCATAAATGTTTTTGTCAATTATGTGCTTCAACTTGCTAGCAATTATTAGCTTTTTGTTTTTGAAGCTACAAATAATACTCTATAGGTCATCAGTTAGGGTCAATGGCTTAATAGAAATAGTATCATCTCCTTGTTAAAATGGTTTACGGACTTTGATTCCAAGGGGAAGAAGCCAAATAGGGTTCCTACTTGTACTAACCTACTTGACTTCCCTGTGGAATTCTACCCCTAGGTCAAGGCTGAAGGTGCTCAATTGGGAGGGGTTCTAGGGAAAAAGACAACCAATGGTATTAACCCAAAGTGGGACCCTCATATGCTCATAGATGCTTACCCACAAAAATCACTTACAATTGTGGTGTTGATTGAAGACCAAAGTGGGAGTAATCTACATGTTCAAAAAGTACTCTATAGAAATCTTCCTAATGTATGCTTCTATTGCTTTTAACAATTTCAAATTATTAAGGAACGTCTCGCTCTCGTAGCAAAAAAAGGGGTTGCCAAGAAGAAAAAGGAGGATCTGGCTAGAAAGGGCAAGCCACACAACAACCACGGAGCTCAAAAAAGCATTCAACTTCCAATGAAAATCATACGTCTTCAAGAAGTTAAAATCGGTGGGAACTTTCTTCACTTTAACATAATAAGAATTAAAGCTGACTACACCTAGTTTTATAGCGAGCATTGTACAAGTAAAGTAGAATTACCTCTAGAAGCACATAAGGTGTATGTAGACCAAAAAAGTCAATAGGTCACCCTTACCGAGTTACCATTGCTTCACTTTATGCAAATAATTTGTCATTACAAAGATGTCAGTGCTAGCATTTTCTAGTGTGACCGCAATCTCCCATTTTTATTCTTTAAAATTCTAACATGGTGGAAGTGTCTTGATGGACTGCAATGGGAAAGTCAATTTTTGGCTTAAAGAAAAGCAATGGACTAAAATTCAAGATCTCCATTCCTTGGTGGACATCTCAAAGAGTACAGTTTTCACATGGGCCAATAATAAATGTGCTAGCTACTATAGAGCTGCGAGGCTAGACACAATTTGCTTGTCTTCATCAATTCTTCAAAGGTTTGAGGGTTGGTTAGATTCCTCTCAAGGTCTCTAATCATTGTTCTATCTTGATTGAATTGAATGTTCATGGGTACAAAGATAAAGCTAGGTGTCCCTATTTCTATCATCTTCTTCTAAAGCTTACTCTATAGAAAAGAGCAGTAGACATATTTTTGATGATGATGACGAAATCCTTTTAAGGCTTGAAAGACTTCCATTAAGAAACTCAAGATGCTCTTACTAAATATAGGATAAAGGATGTCCGTGGTTGTGTTGGAGATGGAAGCAACCTCCCTTATCAACATGGCTTTGACACAACAGAGATGAGCAAGAGATAAGATGAGCGTGCACACAAAAAGAGAGAGACTCTTTTCATTTAATGGTTTGGCCTTTTAAAGGCATTAGAAAGAGTTCACATATGATGGTTGCCCAAGTTGCCAACAACTATTCCCTTTAGCCAAACTTGGCATTTTTACAACTATTATCATCATTCACTCCCTTGAACTAAACTCGCCACACTCATGAGACATGAAGTTTTTTGTGTTCTCTAAACCATGAGTTTTAGGTTTTATTGCAAACAAGGGTTTTATGTATACCCATAACCTGGCGCGTTGCCACAAAAAAATCCCCTTAAAAATGTATCATGCCAAGTTTAAAAAAAATCCCCTTAACATGTTTGCACATCTCCATCACCCTAGGTCATGATACCAGATGTTGGGATGGAAACAGCCTCCCTTATGGACATGGCTTTGACACAACAAAGATGAGAAAGAGATAAGGTGAGCCTGCAGAGAGAGAGAGAGAGAGAGAGAGAGAGAGAGAGAGAGAGAGAGAGAGAGAGAGAGAGAGAGAGAGAGAGAGAGAGAGAGGTTTTCATTTAGGGTTTGGACCTTTTAAAGGAATTACAAAAAGCACATATGATGACTGCCCAAGTTGAATTTATTCCCAACAAGTTGGACTAGAGAAATTTGGGCTAGGAAAGTGGAGAGGCGTACTAGGGAATTTTGATGTTTGAATAAAAAGAATACAAGAGACTATGTCCCTCTCTTTTTTGAAGCCAAGAATAAAATGATTGCTTTTGATGAGCTCAAAATTTAATTTTTTTCAAAAACATTTTTGTATTATTTCCTTTGCCTCATATGGATTAATACATTATCAAGGAGAAACAAGTGATAAAATCATGAGGCTTGCCATTTGGGGAAATAAAAAGAAACCTTTCACTTTAAATCATCCAACTTCTAGGTATGATTATGAATACAATCTATGAGAACTCTAAGGTCTAACACTACTCTCCTATGGTGAAAATGTCAAAAAACAACCATTCGGGCATTCAAATATGCAGATATAGCTTACAGACATATAGTCATGAACCAAAGCAAAATTGAAAGTGATTATGCTTAAATAAAAGAGCATGAGACAAGAAAAACAATGCACTAAGAAAAATAAAATATTCTGATTAGCAGATCATGAGAAAATTTGATTACAAGCTGCTCACAATTGCACGTACAAAAGCTCTTCAAAAACTTGAGATAATATTACAAAGTGTTCAAACTAAGGGTTTTTTTTAGCTTTATAACTAGGGATTTGATATGCCAATGGACGACTCACATGGCTTGGGCTCATGATAAAGAATTGGCTTAGAGTATACATAATTCGGTTCAAAATCATATGGGCTCATTTACAAGGCTTTTCCAAAAAAAGAAAAAGATTTCAAAAAATGTTTGGGGCTTGTACAAGGTGCGGTTGGCTAGGAGGGCACCTTTCAACTACAAACACTCGCTCTTTCGAGCCGTTGCATGCTCATGCAAGTCTTTGCTGGCCTTTAGCAGTCAAACCATTGTTTTTTAGGGTCTTTGTAATCCTGCTGTATTTGGCAGCTCTCTTAATGATGGTGGCATGGACTAAAAAATCTTTGAATGGATTGTTCATCAAGGTCATTTGGTATGTGATGTTCCTCGTGTGCAGATTCTTTGTAAGTGGGTTGAAGATGGTTGAATCCATCTCGAAGAACCCTATCATGAAAGCTTCCTCAAGGTACTTTGGTATGCAATGTGCCTGGCATGCATATCCTTTGTAAGAGGTTGAAGATGGTTGAATCCATATCAAAGAACCCTGTCTGCATGTAATGACATGGGAGAAACATCATCATGGCATACATCTCCATGGTTAGATTCCTTGACGGGGCCTCGATTTCTAGGTTCCAGCTGATGCCCTCGATGTCTTCAAGGAAAACCTACTATAGGTGTTCCACCATGTCGATATCTTCAAATGATTTGATGTATGTAATGATCATCTTTGCAATCTTACAAAACATCTGGCAATTGAGATCTGGTACATCTCCCATCATAGAGATCACTGCCTTTAGAGAATGGACCATATAAGCTTTGGTTGGTCTATTGTTATTGGTAAGCTTGGAGATGACAGGGTAGTTTTGAACTGAAGGCCTTTTGCTTCTCCATGTGTAGTATGATTATGAGGATTTCCATCTTGGGATTGGGCAATAGGTTGGGTCAATCCTGAGGTGTTGTAGAGAATTCCAATAAGTCATCTGTCATAAAATCTAATATCTAATATCTAACCAACCCAAATGATTTTCTCATATTAAATTGATCACTTAATGTGGGAGAATAGATGGGAACAAGTGTTAAGATATAGACATGTGCTTATAGATCTATCTCAACACGGGGCCAATGGTAAAGGGGCCCAAATGAGAGATGGTCTATCAAAGAGCAAGGCTAACAAATGGAGCATAAGACCTTAGGGTTGGCTTCATTGAAGACCTCCAATAATGTGTGTAAAAGGCCTTTGACCTTAGGTAAGCTAGGACTGAGCTTGAGGCGCGGGAACCCGACCCAGCTCGAGGTGCTTGTCCTGCTTGTCATGCTTGATGATTGAGGTGCTTGAGATGCTTGAGGTGCTTAATTATTGAGATGATTAAGGTGCTTGACATGCTTGAGATGCTAGGGTTGCACTTGAGGTAAGAACCCAGCCCAAGCTTAAAGTGCTTATGAGCCAAGCTTGTGGTGGAAACTGGGCCTATGCATGAGGGGCTTGAGGTGTCAAAAAGTCAAAGATTCAATCCCTACAAGGAGGGGGCGAGCCCTACATGAGGGGGGATGAGAGAGAACACCCATACACTCTCACAAGGCATGCATGGTACAAAGAAAGCAAAAGGGACACTTGTCAAGTTCCTCCTCATGTTGACCTCATGGTGTGCCTGAAGCCTATTGGTTGGCCACCCAAGGGGTCCAATAATAATTTAGGAGATTTATTTAATTGATTTAGCATTTATCTATCCCTCTCTCTCAAAGGGGAAAGGGGGACACTTGTCTCAAGGCTACCCTTGCTGCTTGTAATGCCTCCTGCTTGTGATTGGCTAGGCGTGGAGGGGTCCAATGAGCTTCAAGCATGAGCTACAAGGGGGGGTCGACCCAAGCAAGCTAGGGGGTTGCTTAGGGGGTATACTCACCCACACACACTCACAAACACTCTCATTGTGTGCTATGCAAAGTGCAAGATCTCCCTCTCCTTCTCCAAGAAAGTAGAGGTTGAGAGCCTACACCAACACTCTTGGATATGGAGTGCAAATCCAACCAAGAGCCATGATTCAATGCTTAAGCTTGCCATCTCATTCTTCTTCATTACTATGCTATTATGTATGCTAGCAACAAGAGTTATGATAAGTGAGGAACTAATTCTTTCTCCTACGAAATGTTTCTTATTCCTCTTCCCTACCCTCATTCCCTGCTAGCTCTCTCCACTTTCGAAGGTGTTTGAGGTCTTGGGATAGTTAAAGATTTATTCAAGTTTATGTTATGTTTGTGATGCATGAAGCTTTCCATCTTCATTGCATCACCTAGGTCACAAGGAACACAAAGATTGTATTGTAACAAGTCTCTCTTAATGGGAGAAATCATAATACAAATGCCTATTGGAGGGGGGACCGGCTCCACATAAATCCGGTCCTCAACTATTGTCATGTTCTCTAAATTCTCTCTCTTGCAACAATATTGTTCATGCCAAGTTAACTAATTGCTATGATTATGTTGCTATCTTCAATTATGTTCACCCGCTATGCTCACAAAGTCATTTCTCAAAAGTACTCTCATTAATTTCCGCTACTCTCAAATTAAATAAGCCAATTTCATTACATTGGTATCAGAGCATTTGGTTTCTATTTTCTTGCTTAAGAAGAGAGGTCCTTAAGTAGCCTATAAATGGTTGATGTTGTTAATTATATTAGGGTAAGTGGAACTAGGATCTATTATCGGTTTTGTTGAGCCCACTATGTGGGGGATGGTGCACACCTCGGGAGCTTTGGACTTAATAATGGAGTCCTTTTAGACTTGCCTACGGCTTTACCATTATTGAGCCATAAGAAGTCCAAAAGGAGCTAGCCCTTGGCAACTCTGCTATGTTAGAACTACTCCTCTACTCTCTATAATTAACCACTTTGAGCCGTGGGTGTAGATACTTAAGAGCCGATTTTCAAAGGCTAAGAGGAGTGGAAAACTAAAGTTTTGAATTGCCAAAGCATACACTAAGTACATACATAAATTTTGTTAACATGGCTCACAATAATCAAGAGAGTAGAATGAACATTGATAGCTTTGATTTTGCACATGAAGGTGCTAATGATGATGCTCCCATGTTTGTGAATTATCTCGTCACTAGGTTGCATCAAGCTATGGGCAACCCTGCTTTGCAAGCCGAAGTTACTTAACAACTTCGTGCTTATGGAATTTCCCTTCCTCTCCAAGAGGAGAGAGAGCCTAGGAGGCCTCTTGAAGAGAACCCCAAAAGAAGACTCTCTCCCATTCGAGAGGAGGATCCAAAGAGCAAGAAAGCAATGAAAGTTTAAGTTCCTCTGAAGATGTACGAAGACGGCGGTCTAGACGATCGCCCACTCCTCCCAAGAGGAAAAGATCAACACATAGTCCTTCTCCTCATCACTCTGAAAGGCAAGAGAGGAAACAAAGGAAGAAAAGGGCTAGGAAGAGGTCACCCTCTTCTCCTTCTTCTTCACCTTCCTCCTCTTCGGACGAAAGTTATGGTTATTCTCCTAGAGAATACAAGAGGGGAGGACATCGCAAATCATTTCCTGCATGGCGAAAGCACAAAAGCTAAAGAAGTTCAAGGAGGGAGGAAAGAGTATCTCTTTTCTCACCTATGATGGAACCTTCGGTGCTACCAACAAAGTGTTGGCCTTCATCCAGCAATTTGATGTGGCCTTTGGAGATGAGGGCTTCACAGAGTCCTCTAAGCTACGCCATGTAGCTATGCACTTCCAAAAATCAGCTCGTCAATGGTGGGCTAGCCTTCGTGGAAATGGTGAAGCCCCAAAGACATGGAAAACTCTACGAGTTTCCATCATGAAGCAATTCCTTGCAAGCGATGCAAAGGACAAAGTGCTTACTGAATGGCACAGCTTGAAGCTCCTCTCCCATGAGTCTATCCACAAATATGTAGACAAGTTTTGGGATTTACATCTCAAGGCTACTGTCTTTCAAAAGATAGACTTTGCTGAGCAAAGGCAGCAGTTATGTGCAGGATTACCAGAAGAGATGGCCGAATACATCAACTCTCAACGGCCTGGTACTATTAGCGAAGTAATCCATCACACTATGGTTGCTTCACGCATCAATTTCCATCAAGGGGCTAGACGTAATGTCAAGCCCATGGAAAACAAAGACAAAAATGATGCAAAGGGGAAAACCAATGTTCAAAATACTTCCCAAGTCAATTCCAACAACAATAACAATCATTCCAAGGAGAAGGGAGTTTACAAAGGTAAAAACAAACTCTCTCCTGAAGAGCTTGAAGCTTTTCGCAAGGACCATAAGTGTTTCAAGTGTGGGGAGCAAGGACATGGCTATCGTTCTTGCCCCAAGAAGAATACTCGCAATGAGACTCCTAGGGCTTCCACCATCGAAGCTCCAAAAGAGGATGCTCATTGCAAAGGATCATCACTTTCCTATGCTTGGGTAAAGGTAAGAGAGCATGATGCCTTCATCTTGTTTGACCCTGGCTCTACTCTTAACTTCATATCAATGGAGTTGGCCACCAAGTTGGGAATTCAAGCTTTTGAGATGGGAGATATAGTAGTGGCTGATGCAGCTTTCAAGGGACAACAAGCCTCCGTTACTCCCTTGATTGGGAAGTTGAGGCTTCATGTCCAAAGCTATGTCGACAAAGAAGAATTCTTCATCTCTCCTCTCCAACATGAGGATGTTATCCTAGGGGCACCATGGTTTGATCGCATGGCTGCCAACATGAAGTTCCCTGAAAGGAGAATCTACTTTACCTACAGGGGAAAGAACATGTATATAGATGCTAGTGAGCGTGGTCACACTATTCCACTTGTAAATCCTCTTGCTTTGGATAAGTCAATGAAGAGCTAAGTTTCTGCGTACATGATTTTTGTCAAAGAGTCTCTAAAAGATACTAACGTTTCATCAAATGTAAATGGTAGGAATCAAGAAGAGTTAGACTTGTCTAATTTTCTAAAAGGATTCCAAGATGTGTTCATTGATGATATCCCTATGGACTTACCTCCAAAACGAGGGGATGATGACCATCGCATTGAGCTCCTTCCTGGAAGCTCACCACCTAACAAGCCTCCTTATCGAGTCTCACAAGCTCAACAAGAGGAGATCATGAGGCAAGTACAAAAGCTGGTAGACAAAGGGATGTTGAGGCCTAGTTCCTCTCCCTTTTGTTCTCCAGTGCAAGTTAGTGCAAAAGAAAGATGGTACATACCGTATGTGTGTGGACTATCGAGCACTAAACCATATCACTATCAAAAACAGATTTCTCGTACCTCGGGTAGAAGATCTGTTTGATAAGCTAAAAGGCTCTACCTACTTCAGTAGGATTGACCTTAAGAGTGGCTATCATCAAATAAGGATAGTGGATGAAGATATCTTAAAGACTGCATTTTGCACAACATTTGGTCTTTATGAATATCTATTCATGACTTTTGGCTTGACTAATGCACCAGCTACGTTCAATCGTTTGATGGAGAAACTTTTTAGACGATACTGCAAATTCACTGGAGTGTTCTTTGATGATATCATCATCTACTCCAAGTCTTTGGAGGAACATAAGAAACATCTCCAAGTGATTTTTCAAGCATTGAGGAAGAACAAGCTTTTTCTCAACCAAAAGAAAAGCGAATTCTTCCTTCAAGAGATTCAATACCTAGGTCATATTATCTCTAAAGATGGCATCCAAATGGATCCATCAAAGTTAGAGGTAATAAAAGCATGGCCTAACCTAAGAAATCTACATGAGCTAAGAATCTTTGTTGGTATGTGCGCATACTATAGACGCTTCATAGCAAAATTCTCTCAAGTAGCAGGACCACTACACGACTTAACTAAGAAGAACGTTAAGTTTGTATGGACTGCTAAGGAGCAAAATGCTTTTGAAAAGTTCAAAGAGAAGCTTACTTCCCAACCAGTCCTCGTGCTTCCGGATCTCTCAAAGCCATTTGAGGTCCAATGTGATGCTTGTGGTGATTGCCTTGGAGCAGTTTTGCTTCAAGAAGGGCATGCCATAGCATATGAGAGCTGAAGGCTCAATATTGATGAACGAGTCTTGGGCATTTATGAGAAAGAGCTTTTAGCTGTTCTACATGCCCTAGACACATGGAAGCACTACCTACAGGGGACTCCATTTATCCTACGAACCGACCACCAAAGTCTCAAGTATTTCATGACGCAAACCAAGCTTTCCGACAAACAAATGAGGTGGGAAAATTTTCTTTCGCAATTTAATTTTCATATTGCTCACATAGCTAGTAAGCACAATCAAGTGGCCGATGCACTTTCACGACGACCCAAAGTTAACGCGGTGTCTATAGCTACTCACAATGATCTATCCTCTATGATAAATGAGTATGCTACTAATCCTGACTTTAGAGACATAATGTCAGCCCTTGCTTTGGGGAAGAAAGAGGAACCATTCACCTTGCAGGATGGTTATCTTCTCCAAGGCAATAGGCTATGTGTTACCCATTCCCTTTGTGAGAAAGTTATGTATGAATCCCATGCTCCTCCGTATGCGGGGCATAGAGGTATTCAACCTACTCTCCGAGGAGTGGGCAAAAATCCTACTGGCCATCAAAAGTATTATTCTAAACTAGCAAAAAGATACTATGGTCCTTTCCAAATCTTGAAGCCCATCAATGAGACGGCTTATCAACTCAAGTTGCCCAACCATTGGCTCATACACAATGCCTGTCATGTAAGCCTACTTAAGCCCTACAAAGGAGAGCCACCAACCATTAGGAAAAATACCCTCTAGGGGCCCTTTGGGATTAAGGTTAATTAGAGGCCAGCCAATGAGAAGAGGGTGGTGGACAGACTCTATGCCCTAAAAAATGTAGGGAGACAAAGTAGTCTTACACTTCTTAAATGGACTCTTACCTAGTGAGAAGGTGGGGTGGGGTGGGGTGGGGGGGGGGGGGGGGGGGGGGGTGGGTGGGCCATATGGAACCTCCAACTTCCCTCCTTTTTGATCCGGTTTTGAAAAAATCCCAAAAATTTGAAATTTTTCAAAATTTTCAAAACTCAAATTTCATCTTCTTAAAACCTCCCTAAAACTATTTTATGGTCAAAAAAGCATTTTTTGACCTCAAAAAGTCAAAACGTGCACCCAAAAAGCCTAAAATTCAAAAAATTTAAAAAACTTTTGAAAAATATTTTTTTGTTATCCAGAGCTCCCCCAAAAGTAGTTTTTAGGCAAAAAGTGATTTTCTCTCTCTAGAACCCCCCTTTTTCAACCCCTCCTTGGTTGCAACCATCACACTCATCCTCTACTCCAACACACTCTCTCTCTACACCATCTCCATTGTTGCAGCAAGGAAGCTCCTCTCTCCTCCCCTACCACCTTCCATTGCCACACCAAGCAAAGGTTATCCACCTTCTTCTCCCATTGCCACACCAAGCAAGGGTTATCCACCTTCTCCTCCCATTGCCACAAGGGTTATCCACCTTCTCATACCACTTTATGCTCTGTACATTGTAGCAACAAGCAAGGTCCTTCTCCTCCTCCTAGTTTTCTTTGCTTAACCATGGCCAACTCTACTTCGCAAAGGCGGCCAAAGGATGAGGTCACAACACTTGCATTCCACAACACTAGAGGTGTAGATGATGAGTGGGTGCCACAAGAGTTCACCAAAGGTGCTTGGGTATACATGCAACCATCTGCTATTGGCTCTCATCGTGTGCACAATCGTGCAAACTTGGATCTTCATTGGAAAGGAAAGCTCCTTGGCTTCAAGAACCGCAAAGACAAGGGGACCGTAGCCATAGTGCAACATGTTTTCTCAATGTCAACCATGCATTTGCAACAACCACCTCGATTTCCAACACATTGTAAGTACATGTTTTGAGAATATAAAGCTAGGTGTGAAATCACAGTGTAATGTTATTATGGATTCATACTTAAGATTTGTCATGCATTTATAGTCATATTTCCATCCACGTTGGTGGAGGAGCAGCCACTACATAGTCTCTCCGGCACATTCAATGCTATACATGCGGATATTGGAGCAATAATGTTCTCACATCTTTGCCCAACCAAAGTGGTTCAAAGAAGGATTTTCTTCTATTCTCACTCCTATATTGTCCCTACTTCTACATAAGCGTTTGGAACGCTTGAACCTATCAAAGTAACTTCCTTATTAAGTATGGAGTGGCCGGTGCCAGATTTGTGGTCGGTAGCATATTTCAAGCAAAAGATGATAATGGATGTCTAAAACTCTTTGAAATACTCTAAAGCTTCTAGGTCTGTGGGCTTGAGTTGGTGTTTGCCTATTCATTGTTTTGTGCGCATATTTAAAGAGTTTGGATTTGTGGAGACTACCACAATGCTTGTATGTAAAGATGCACATTACGAGGAATTAGGAAGGCTTTTAGAAGAGGACTGGGGTTTTGTGGAGGGCATGCACAACGGGGACCGGTACCATTGTAAGGTTGGAGCTTCAGGTATTGGAATGCGCTATTTGAAATCCCGCACCTCCTTGTACATACGATTTCACTATGATCGTTGGATGTGCAAGCTTGGAGTGTGGACTCCCTTACAGAGTGTAGACGGCGCTATTGCAAGCTTTGACATTGCAGTGAAGATGCCCAACGATGCTTTGGAGGCAGTCCAAGTGAACAAGCATTGGACTCTCAGTAATGTTCGAGAACATTTGGTTATTATGGGTTTTGAGGCCCTTCAACAAGCACAATTTCGTTTACAAGGTCACAAGGTAAAAATCCTTCCACCACATTTTCAATACATCATGGTTTGTCGATCATTGGATGCTTATTGCAATGAATGTCCGCAGATTGGGAAGAGAATGGAAGACAAACTGAAGGTCGAGGACGACTGGGGGATGGATGGAACTATGCTATCGATCTTATAACTTTGTAACTCTTGCAATTTTCAAACTGATCCCCGTTGTAATCAACATGATTTGCTTCGGCAAATCATGCCTTTGAATATAATTTTTTGCATTGGGATGAGAAATCATTTTTTGGTGAAAGTGCCTTTTTTTTTAATGTCTTAAAAAAAGGGTCCATTATAAAAGGGGGGCCACCTAACTCATTCACTATTTTCACTTTTGCAACTCTTGAGCTCCTCCACTCTCTGTCTACACCCCAAGCTAGACATGGATGCTTCCATAGCCTCTGCATCTGCAGCCACATCCACCCCTTTGTCACACTTCATCCTCTTCCTCGAGGACACCAAATACAAAGGGAAGTTGGACCTCCACACCTTTTTTACTCATCTCCCTGACCTTGATGCCACAGTTGCCCTTCATATGGATGCATTTGCCGAGATTTTTGCGTTCATGGAGGAGCACATCATAAAATATTATGTATCTATCCCCCCACATGTAGGGATCTGGGTGCCTTGCGATCTTTTGAGCTATATACACAAAGGTGATCGCCCATTCTCCAAGCGGTTGCAACGATTCCAAGAAATTGCAACCGATGCAGGCCATTACTTGGACGAGCAAGCCCCAGGGGTGTCAGTGCTCAAGAAGCGCAAGTTGGGGGTGGAGTACCTTTCTCGGCTCGCAACATTTATCTTCTTGGTGAGGGAGGAACCTGATTTGGAGGAGCTTCGCTTACCACACCTTCAGGTTGGGTCCTTTATCAAGGACACCAAGGAGCAGCAGGTTATCCCCATGAACCCTGCAGCGGAAGGAAAGGCACACCGGCTCGAGTACCCTAGGGGTCTTGAGGAACTGGTTGAGAAATCCATAGTTGCGGCTGGCCCTAGTGACACTCCAGTGCCACTACCACTGACGGATGTGGCTATCCCAGAGGTAGAAATCAGCCACTTCTCCTCAGTGTTAGTGGATGGGGAGGAGTATGTGTTTTTGCATGATTTGGAGAAAGCATTTGGCCTGTGCATGAATGAATGCTTGAGCGTGCTATGCAACAACACCAAATGTCCCTTAGACAATATGCCAAATGCCCTAGAAAGAAAGCTCTTGCCAGATGGGGACTCTGTTGCTGACACTATTGCAGTTGTATGTGCGGAGGTCCTCGCAGCAGAGCAGTTGCATGTGGCTGATGAAGGATTCCAAGCCACGCAAGCCAAGGTTGAGGCTGCTAGGATTCCTATGCCATTATGCAACCTCCCATCTGATGATCCAAAGGTCGTATCTATGGTGCATGGGAGCATTGACTTGGATGCAAAGGGCAACAAAGAGGAGGATAACAAAGAGCAGGAGGTAAACTGTATCCTAAATTTCATGTTTCTATTTTATCCTTCATTGTCTTTTTTCTCAACCTTCATCGGTTTATGACAAGATGTCGTGGAGGTTGATGATTTTGCTGCAAGGACGGGTGGCAAGCGGACGGGCTTTGGACCTCAAGCTTCCCTTGCGCATTACCTAGGACAACTCCACCCTAGCGATGTGGCCATTATCCATAATGAATTTACTCCCCAAGCCCATTTTATGACTTGGTCATTAAAAGCTTTGAGCAAGTTTTTGTGTTTGAGCACCATTGCTCAAACTGCGCATCAAGTGTTCCTAGTGCGTAGATCCCTTGTATGCACAGCGTTTGGCACTGGCTTTCGTGGTAAAGTGCTTGCCCAGATAGGGATACATGCTTCCATTGGCTCAACTGACCCAAAGGCCATAGCGCACTCCCTCTTGACTGGGGAGTTGCCTTACGCGCAAAATAGGCGCCAGGAAATGGTCAAAAAAATTATGAACTCCTCAGATACATGATGTAAAATCACCGTTTTGGAAGTAATAAAAAATATTTGAAATTGTCTCTCTATCTTGCAAATTCTTTTGAATGTGATTTGTCAATCTTGAAAATTGTTTCAATTGGTGATATGAAAATTGTTTTGATAAGTGACTTTGTAATTTCAAGTTCTGTATGTAGTTTCAGTCAATTTCAGTAAATTTAGGTATTTTATGTTCCCTACGGGGTAGATAAGCCTACCAAGGGCCAAAAAAAGCCTGGCCACAAGGGCGCGCAAATGGCCCATCCATCAGTTTTGGATGGGCCATTTGCGCGCCCTTGAGGCCAGGCTTTATTTTGCCCCTTTTAGGCTTATCTACCCCCTAGGATACTTACAAAGCACAAATTTATTGAAATGAATTGGTTTTGCATCATTAATTTAGATGCACCCTTTCTATGGCAATTCCAACATATATTCACACTCAAGGACACTAGAAAAGGTGAAATCAATTATGAAATGAAGTTTCCAGCACACTATCACCTGCTTTAGCTCTACCTAGTACACCCCTGCACCAAAAAGTCCAATTACATTGGACATTTGAAAAATCCAAATTAATGTTGCATAGACACTTGGTTTCACAATATGTTATTTTTTTTGATATCCTATAGGGAATTCAAAGCTTGAAATGACCAAAAAAGGGTGTCCACAAGGATCCATGTAAAATAATGTTGCAAAACCAATAGGTTTTAGTAAAGTTGTGCTTTTTAAGTACCCTTGGGGGTAGATAAGCCTACAAGGGGCAAAAAAAAGCATGGCCACAAGGGTGCGCAAATGGCCCATCCAAAACTGATGGATGGGCCATTTGCGCGCCCTTGTGGCCAGGCTTTTTATTGCCCCTTATAGGCTTATCTACCCCCAAGGGTGCTTAAAAAGCACAAATTTACTAAAATTGACTAAAATTACATACAAAACTTGAAATTACAAAGTCATTTCATTACAAAGATAGTAGAAACAGTAGACACAACTGTTGATCATATTGTCATTGGAAAGTTCAATCATTACAAAGATAAGGGTGTGCAATACGAAACGAGGGGTAACTTCGGCTAATGCTCGAAGTCTTGTCGCAGTCGACGTGCAAGCTGCATATCTTTTGGCTGTATTGTCACTCGCTTTACATGCATGGTGCATAGGTTGGTATCTTCCAACACCGAAATGATGTGGGCCTCTGCATCTTCTTGAATAGCCTCTAGCGCTATTGCTTGCATTCTATACTGATTTCCATAGCTTTGAAGCACCTCCTTCACAGTGTGAGCAAAGGGGGCGCATCGAATCAAAAGCTCCGTCGTCTTCTGGTAGTGGTGGATTTCTGCAAATGCCCTTGCTATTTTTCGGCGCCACTGTGGTTGTCTTGGGGGGACTTGCACATTTCCTGGCGGGCGGCATTTAGGCTTCTTGAAAAACTTAGACTTGTGCCTGTTTACATGCTTAGGGGCTGGTTCTGCAGCCTCTTCCGATTCTTCCTCTTCCCTTGGCTGCCGATCTTGTTGTGTGGGGAGAGCTCCCTGGCCTCCAGGCAATGTCTTCCCCCCAATGGCCACCCGGTGTGTGCGCGGTATTTTTTCTCGCAACCATGGTGGCTCACTCTTTGATTCAGTGTCTGTATGGACCACCCGAGTCCTGGATGGTTCTTCTTGTGATTGGTGGCGCGACGACTGCTCCCTATCGGACTCTGTTGTTTGATGGCCCTCTTCCTCTCTCCAGCGCTAGGCACGTTGCTTCATTCTCCTTCTAGGTGTTATATCTTGAGGGGTTGGAGATTCAACAGTCCTCGATGACTCTCGTGCCCTACCACCATGCCCACTACCAGATGCGTTCGTGGAACGGCCAGGCGTTCGTGGCCGTTTTCTTGTGC
The DNA here is from genome assembly GCF_014529385.1 of Adiantum capillus-veneris. NCBI lineage: Eukaryota > Viridiplantae > Streptophyta > Polypodiopsida > Polypodiales > Pteridaceae > Adiantum > Adiantum capillus-veneris. The sequence goes on from NC_140952.1 coordinate 100,280,213, forward strand.
CTTTAAGCCATGACAGCTTCTCACATCCTTGGAGGGTGTTTTTGTTGGCAGGCGGATGCTCTTTCATGGTTTGTTTGGTGCGCGCCATTTCGTTGGTAAGAGCTCACCTGTTCTTAAGAAATGAGTGGTTTATGAGAGCATGCAATATTTATAAGGGCCCATTTAAAAAGGGCCCCGTTCACACTAATTTTTTTTTTAAAAGTATTATTTTTTAAATAAACATGTCGCTAAGAGTTGGACCCTGCATTCACGTTTAGTGACTCGCAGAGTATCCACTTTGATCCTTGTCGCACTTTGCATCGTCGCCATGCAGCATGCTTGGTGGGACCTTGCGACATTTGCCACTTGTTGCTATGCTCTTGACGACTCCATTTTCGCACTTCAATAGCAATCTTGGATTGTCACGCACGCTCCATTGTGAGCTTACGAGCAAATGTTGTGCGAAAAAACCAATTGAACATCTCCTCTAAATAATTGGATTGCACCATTCCACCACCATGTCGAGTATTTTTGAAGTACACTCCCCTTGCTCGATAATGGGACTTCTCCATGCTTTGAGTGCTAAAAATTTCAAGTGATCCATACTTGTGCATAAAAAATGCACCATGCGCAAACAATATATGTTGTTCACATGAGTAAACGATCCACATTATTAAATAAAAACAATCCCTTGTAATGAATACACCATGTAAAATGAATTACCATGTAATGTGTGATGTTATTTTCACCCCAAGAAAGGGTGAAGACCTTGGTAAAATCCGCCAAGGCTTCTTGAAATGATTGGCGTTGTTCTTCTGTTGTGCTGTTAAGGCCCATAAGCTTGACCATTTTATCAAAATGTGCCCAAACTTGCTTGCGCTTGTTTGCAAGCTCGCCATTTGAATCATTGTCGGTAGTAGCTTTGCATAACTCCTTCCAAAGATCCCAAAGGTTACCTGCCTGCTGGTTGGAGCTGTTTTGAGCATCATATCGACTTGGCTTTCCTTGGGAAACTTTCTTCAAAAAGTGTCTAGCTTTTTGTCCACTCATTGACACTTGTTGAGCAATTTCATGGGCCTCCCTTATGTTCTTTGCAGCAACGATAGACACATTTCCACGGTGACAGCCAATGGAATTCAAGAGTACCTCCACTCTTTCGATCGCTTCCTGGGACTTTTCCAACGGTTTCATCGTGAAAGCATAGTCAATGTGGAGCTTCAATAGCCTATCAAAAATGCGCATGAATGCGTGTAATGTACAAAAATGTACATTTGATAGAGGAAATCGAAAGATTGGATTCCAAGCGTGGTCCTTTTGATCACGGTCTGGGGCATTGAGCATGGGACATCTCAGAATAGACGATTCCCATTCTCTACCTTCATCTCTGACATCACGACAATCTAACCCTTGTTCTCCATGCCCTTGCCATGGAAGCATGGATCCGGCCTTTGCGGTGCTCTTATGTGATTTTTTTCCATTAGGTTTGTACCCTCGAGTGCAAAATGGACAAGGCATGAGAGAAGAAGCTCCTTGTTTGCAGCCAAGCAAACACTTTATGGTCTTCAAATCCCCACCTAAGTGCCACTCCACATCATAACTACCAAAACCCTCAATCTCCAACTTCTGACCTACAATTTGGGAGTGTATTACTTCTGTGATCCATGGAGTTCTCTCAAAAATCCATGAAAGTACTCCATTGGTCTCCTTGGGCACCTCAATAGCACCCAACCACCAAATGTCTTTCTCTGATTGCACGCTAAAAGATGTAGTGGGAGATGGCTCGACTGAATCCCTTCGCTTGGTTTGCAAAAGGGCCTCGTTCATTAGAGTGACACTTAGCCTCTCTAACCTTCGGCCTTTCACTATTTGACACTCATCGAGTTTCAACACAAAAGCGAATTTTGTGCCAAGCACTACAAAATAAATAGTGCTAAGACGTTAAACTTCAGAGTCTATGATAAGAATAATACCAAAGAAAAAAGTAAAGTGTGTCACCTTCTTCAGGTAACTCATAAAATCTAAGCATGGCTTCTTGAAGCCTTCTAAGATCCACGAAAATATTGTTCCACATTGTGTAAGGAAAGCCCTTCTCCGAAGGTCTTATGGATTGTTTCTTACCTTTTCCCCTTGTCTTTGTTGCGCACGAAGCATAAAGGGAAGTTGGCATTGTGTCCTCAATGTGTAGGTATGTCCCAATGAGGGAGAACACATCTTCGTTTGTGGCCTTCTTTGCGAGCTTGACCTTGTGAGGAACGGGAAATAGGTTTTCCACAATGCCATGTTCTTTGAGGGCATCCTTTAGGAGTTGGAAAATAGCCTGATATGCTTTGGTACTGATTCCAGCCTCATCACAAGCTTGTTGAACGTCATCATCACTAACCACATTTCTTAATTTATGCATAAGGTCCTTGGTGACTGCATCCTTAATGTGCTTACCTCCAGGTGACTGTAAGATAGAAATCACGTCCTGGGTATTGAGACAACTAGTGAGAAGGTTGACTCGATCATCTTGGCTTGTTCCACCGCATGCCTCCTAGATGAAGTTTCTAGCAACAAATAAACATAAATGTTAGAAAATAGTGTGAAGTAAGAATGCATCATGCAAGTAAAGAACAAATAACCTTGTGGCTGTAACTCGTCGTTTGTGTGCTCCTCCCGAATGTGCAAGAGTTTCAATGGATGAATACGTGCGTTTGCGTTCCCTTGCACCAAGGGGTGTTTCTTTCAAGTATGTGATGGTGTTGGTAAGCTTCTGGATGTGGGACTCCTTTTCTTGCATTTGTTGTTCAAGAGTTTTAACTACCCTCTCCGAAGAGACAACACTCTCTTGTAATGCCGTCGTCTTGAGGTGAAGAGCTTGACATTCGTGCATCCACATATGCAAAGAAGCACCTGTACCCATACACAACCGCTTGCAATAGCCTAACAAACCTGCTTCTCCCCTGCCAAGAAATTGAAGAAATGTGGAAAGGCTATTAAACGGTGGATGGAAGAGGCTTATAGGATTGTAAGGGTACAAATGGCCATCCACCCAAATGTCAACATTGGTCTCACAAGCGGTGCGACGTTCCTGTGATGACCTTTGATCACCTTCACTAGTGGTCTTCGGTGCAAATGCCGTGGGTAAGCGAATATGTATGCTTTTGGTGTGCGGAGTACGTGGTGGTGGAAGCAAACCATTTGTGATGTCCGTGAGCACCATGGAAGCTGTTGCGTGAGGAAGCAAATGATGAAAAGATAGAGGGGGAAGGGTAAAGAGGTTGAAGAAGATGGGAGGAGAGAAGGAGGGAGGGGGGGGGGGGGGGGGGGGAGGGAGAGATTGGGGAGGAGGAGGAAGGTAGGGGCAGGGAGGGAGAGGAGAGGGAGAGGGAGAGAGAGAGAGGACGGAGGAGGGAGGAGGGAGGAGGAGGAGGAGGAGAGAACAAAATGTTTATTACTTTTTGGGGGAAAAGAGTTTTGAAAAAATGGACTTTCTAAGCTTGTGGGTTAAAAAGTGGATCAAAAAATGATTTTTGGATATGTATATATGTTGGGAGGGAGATTTGAGTTAGAAACAAGTAAAAATGATTTTTTTTTAAAAAAGTCAAATTTTGTCTCTTTGTGACCCACGTTTTTGCTGATGTGGACACACCCCTATGCTTCCTTCACTTTAAAAAAAGCTAGAGAGAGAAAGTAACCCTTTAGGTCCACATCCTACATTTGTCAAAAAAAAAGTTTAGAAAAGCCTACTCAAAACTACCTTCTTCAATGCCCTTGCCCCCTAAACCCCACACAACATTAGCCTTAATCCCTAAAAATTAGGATTCCTTATAAGGCCCATGCAAGGTTCATATTTCTCCTAATGCTAAACCAATTATTGAAGACCCTCCTGAAGTTGAAGACCAAGAAGAGGTGCTAAAACCCGAAGCTGTTCTTCGGCATGAAGACAAGGTACTACAACATGGTAAGATTATCTGACGGTATCTTATTAAGTTCAAAAATTATCCTTTTGAAGATGCTAGATGGATGCAAGGAATACAGCTTAAGGATAGTATGAACCTTGTCAATGCTTAGAATGCTACATTAGAGTAAGCAAATGTACAAATTTCTTTTAAATGACTCATGTTTTTCTCTTATAAGACTAGTCCTCTTTTTAATTGTGCACAAATTTAACTAATATGCATGCTTAGAATCATGTTTGTGATGAGGACGTCTCTCAAACACCAAGTAGAATTTGTCACTCTACTTTGGGAGAATGAAATGGACTAAAGAGCAGACATGCTTGCGGCAACTATGTCTCCCAAGCACCAAATGGATTAGTCATCCATCTTGGAAAGATGTTGTAGGGTAAAAAGGGATCCTCTACCCGCTAAGTAAAACTGACTAATGACTAAGGCTTTATCTCTTCTACCTCATAGTCTAGGATAACTATGATTTCAAGAGAGAGGTAATGTCATAAAATCTAATATCTAATATCTAACCAACCCAAATGATTTTCTCATATTAAATTGATCACTTAATGTGGGAGAATAGATGGGAACAAGTGTTAAGATATAGACATGTGCTTATAGATCTATCTCAACACGGGCCGAATGGTAAAGGGGCTCAAATGAGAGATGGTCTATCAAAGAGCAAGGCTAATAAATGGAGCATAAGACCTTAGGGTTAGCTTCATTGAAGACCTCCAATAATGTGTGTAAAAGACCTTTGACCTTAGTAAGCTAGGGCTGAGCTTGAGGCGCGGGAACCCGACCCAGCTCCAAGTGCTTGTCCTGCTTGTCATGCTTGATGATTGAGGTGCTTGAGATGCTTGAGGTGCTTAATTATTGAGATGCTTAAGGTGCTTGACATGCTTGAGATACTAGAGTTGCACTTGAGGTGAGAACCCAGCCCAAGCTTAAATTGCTTTTGAGCCAAGCTTGTGGTGGGATTGAGCCTATGCATGAGGGGCTTGAGGTGTCAAAAAGTCAAAGATTCAATCCCTAAAAGGAGGGGGTGATCCCTACATGAGGGGGGATGAGAGAGAACACCCATACACTCTCACAAGGCATGCATGGTACAAAGAAAGCAAAAGGGACACTTGTCAAGTTCCTCCTCATGTTGCCCTCATGGTGTGCCTGAAGCCTATTGGTTGGCCACCCAAGGGGTCCAATAATAATTTAGGAGATTTATTAATTGATTTAGCATTTATCTAGCCCTCTCTCTCAAAGGGGAAAGGGGGACACTTGTCTCAAGGCTACCCTTGCTGCTTGTAATGCCTCCTACTTGTGATTGGCTAGGCCTGGAGGGGTCCAATGAGCTTCAAGCATGAGCTACAAGGGGGGGTCGACCCAAGCAAGCTAGGGGGTTGCTTAGGGGGTATACTCACCCACACACACTCAAACACTCTCATTGTGTGCTATGCAAAGTGCAAGAGCTCCCTCTCCTTCTCCAAGCAAGTAGAGGTTGAGAGCCTACACCAACACTCTTGGATATGGAGTGCAAATCCAACCAAGAGCCATGCTTCAATGCTTAAGCTTGCCATCTCCTTCTTCTTCAATACTATGCTATTATGTATGCTAGCAACAAGAGTTATGATAAGTGAGGAACTAATTCTTTCTCCTACGAAATGTTTCTTCTTCCTCTTCCCTACCCTCATTCCCTGCTAGCTCTCTCCACCTTCGAAGGTGTTTGAGGTCTTGGGATAGTTAAAGATTTCTTCAAGTTTATGTTATGTTTGTGATGCATGAAGCTTTCCATCTTCATTGCATCACCTAGGTCACAAGGAACACAGAGATTGTATTATAACAAGTCTCTCTTAATGGGAGAAATCATAATACAAATGCCTATTGGAGGGGGGACCGGCTCCACATAAATCCGGTCCTCAACTGTTGTCATGTTCTCTAAATTCTCTCTCTTGCAAAAGTAATGTTCATGACAAGTTAACTAATTGCTATGATTATGTTGCTATCTTCAATTATGTTCACCCGCTATGCTCACAAAGTCATTTCTCAAAAGTACTCTCATTAATTTCCGCTACTCTCAAATTAAATAGGCCAATTTCATTACATCATCTTAGCCTGGGGCTGGTTCGCAAAGGTTGGCTCTTGAAGATGAGGAGGACTTGATTAGCAATGTCCGGTACATCTTCATAATTTCCCTTGGCATTCAGATCTAGTGCTACTAAGAGCTTTCTTTTTTAGAGTAGTACTTCTACTTTATTGGAGTGAGGGCCACCATTTCATGGCCAAAGTTCTTGACAAGCTCATCTAGCTTGATCATCAGAAGGGCCACTGACTTGAGCACCTTGAGTTCATATTTCATGTATTCCTTATGTGGTCCTTCTAGCATGTCTTTCTTCTATCTCACCTCGAGTATTTGTATGCTCCTTCTCTTCTTCAAAGTCTGAAATATCTCCCTTGGATGAAGTACTTAAAAGGTCCACATGGGGTAAGTCTATGCTCTCAGACTCTATCATTTTCTATGTCTGAGGGATGGGTACAATAGCTTTTGCTTGTAGATCATTGAGTTTCAAAGCTTTGGCTTGCAATTCCCTTGTGTGCATTTTTTGTTTGGCTAGTGAACTTATTAGCTTGTGCTTTGGTCAGTTGTTATTTGAGTTCTTTGATCCTGTGTTCCCTTTGGGAATTGGTTGCCATCATTCCAGCCATGAGTAGTTGTTGTTGCAACTTCTCTTATTGTGGCTCAACTTTTAAGGCCTTGATCTCCTCAGCTGTTGTGATAGGTGATTGAGAGGTAGATACATGTGTTTTAATTTCTAGGAGGGTAGAGAGGGTGTGCTTCACCACATCATAGGACCTACACACTTTGCAGTACTTCTTTGTCTCCCCCTCCAGAGCCTCCTCTAGGGCTTATTACTACATCTATACTTTGTGTTAGCCTCTATCTAACTCTCCAGATTTAAATAGATGCTGGTAGCATTTGATTTTTCTCTCTTTAGATCTTCTTGAAGTTTCTCTTTGTCCTCTGGTAGACTGCTTACTTGTTGCTTCAGTCTTTCTATCTCTTGGTTGGTCTTGAATGGTTTTGCTTTGGCATCCTTAGCATCTTGAATGCGTAGTTTTGAGATCACCTTCTGACACTTGAATCAAAATTCAATCATCTCTAAATGTGCTTTTAGATCAAACTTGTGAAGGATTTGATCCACTGCCTCTGCATCTTCTTCTGTAAGAGGTGGTACATCTCCTCTTGTTGGTGTTTCTCTTTGTTGGGATGTTTTAACAACGTGCTCCTTCTTTGACAGATCCTCTTTTATTTGCTCCATGGGTTGTCTTTGGTCTTCCTTGCAGTTTTGATCTTACTTTCCTATTTTAAAATATTTCTTGTCCACTTTAGACTCTCTCTTTCCCACTTTGTCTTTAGTATTTTCTTGATTCTGATTTGCAGGAGGAGGGGATGGTGGTTTGAGAGAGATGTGCAACTCTCTCTCTTTTTCCTTCTCCTCATGCCTTGTTGTTGTACCCATATCTTTGGTAGATTTTTTTCCATAGACTGTTGGTTGCAAGGTAAATCCTTGAGAGATTCCAAATTGTTCTTTTGCCTTTTGTACTTATCTTTCTCCCTTCGGTTAGCTTTGTGTTTCAAAACATCATGGATATTTTGACAGAAAGATCACGTCAGTCTAGCTACTGATGTCACTTTCTAGTCTCTTTCTTCCCTACGTTCATGTACATTCTATTGTGGTCACTCCCCTTCAGGTTTGCTTCCACCAAGTTCTCTAGAATGTAGTTTCCGAAATCAAAATTTATGGCTCTTGTCTTTGCTAAGACAATGGCCATACCTATTGCCACATGGAGGATGGGATCTTTGTACCTTGCTGGCTTTTGAACCTTCAAATGCTAGGAGATCAACTCAAGAGACAACTTTGTTTCTGAATAGATGAGGTCCTTGTACCTGAGCTTGTGCCCTTGTTGCTTCACAAATGTTTTGTTATTGTCAATAGGTTTTGTCTTGTGAAGAAGATTGTGGATTCCAATAGGCAGGTGGAGAGCTTGGTTGATGAGCTCACCCATGATCTTTTCTCTAACCGTTGGCTCATCTTTATTGGTAAGTGTGTCTTCTCCATTATATTGGATGGAGTTCATTAACTCGTGGGCTCTTTGGAAATGTGTGCCCCACCATGGTAGCCTGAAGAAACTGTCTAGATAGAGGCAGCATCACCATCCAAGACATTGGGCTTCTGATGCAAGGTCCAAAGCTCATTCGAAAAAAATGTTGCTTTCACTTTTGTGCTGTCTGCTGCTTGGAATTTCCCAATAAAGATATTTGGTGGGATTTGGGCCAACTCTTTATCTATCGCATGAGCTTTTTTGTTTGAGGAGATGTCTATGACCTCGTAGGGTGAAATCTCCCACTCCTTTTGAACCTTTTTGTACAAAATTTTGCTACCAAAAAGTCATCTATTTAGGGTCCAAATACTGATTCATAAGTTGTTGAAAAGTCAAAATAACACAAACTTGACCATAAAATGAAAAATGAGCATAACTTGACTAAAAAAATTCCAAATCTAACCAACCTTCACGAGTGTGACTATGAAAACTACATGCACTAGATCAAAGCGTTGTAGGTCAATTATGGGTCAAAGGTACATGAATCGCAATCCTTGTTGGAGCACATTTTGAGGAGCTATTTTCACCATTTGATTTAGCATGCTGATGAGATGCTTTAGGAATCTTTCGTGATTTGGATCACTAGTCTGAGATCTAAGCCAAAATTTTAAAATTTTGTGCAAACTTGAGGAATTTGGAACTTTTACTAGGGTTTTGATCTCCAATTTACTTGAAACTTTAGGGCTAGGCTTTATTAGGTATTTGGGATCTAATAGCTTGATTTTGATCTAGAAATTTGAAAAAGGTTCATGGATCGCGATTAATGTTTGGTCACATATTGAGGTGAAACTTTGGTAACAAGTTCTTATAGCCTATCCTAGCACACTTGTGGAATCTTTTTAAATTTGGATCTATTTTTCCTAAGTTTACCCAAATTCTTAGTCTATGGCCCAATTTTTCCAACTTTTCCATATTGGTTTTTTGGAGCCCAATTTGATTGATCCCTATGGCTAGTGGAAATTGATTCTTGCTAATCTAATGCTTTGAGATTGGTATTTACCCCCATGTCTATCTGTCTGTCAGTTTTCACTAATATTGGAATTTAATTGACCATCTCGACTGAGCTGATAATATCTGACCATTTGGTTAGCATTTCTTGGCTTTCTTTTGAACACTTAAGTATACCATAAGCCCACTTTTCAGTTTAAGACCTTGTTTCTAAAAAAACTTATCTTGCAATTTAAAGTCTCTGTAATTGCCCCTTTCTTGAAAATCTGACCAACATTGCACAATTCCCTCATTACTTGGTCACCTTTATACATGTGCACATTGTGAACAATAAATTTACCAAATCTACCCCCTTAAGGTACATGGATCATGATCCATGTTTTTGACCCAATTTGCACCACATTTGAGGGGAAGGTTCCACACAAGTCAACTAATCTATTGGCCATACCCTTTTGTTGTTGGGATCAGTTTTTCATTGCATGGGTCAAAATGACCATTTGCAGACTGAGATCTTGAGCTTTTGGGGTTTTTGGATCTAGAGGATTCCATTTTGACCAAAATTTGTAGTGTCACTCCCCATGTTGTGGTCTAATTGCTTGTAAAATTTTCTATAAATCTTGCATAGTTGCGTACATGGATCATGATCCGTGTTTGACAAAATATTTGATCTTTAATCACAAGAGTGAGTAGGCCTTGTGGAGGGGAGTAAATTGGTGAAAACTTCTTAATTTCTGAGATGGAGGAACATGGATAATGATCCATGTTCCACTCATAATCCCGACTTCGATGGGATGGTTGGATTTGTTATGCTTGGGGAGCCCAATGATGATTTTTTAAAAATATTTATACCCCATTTAACCCCCTTATTGGTTTCTGACAGTTTGTAGATTTCACGACTTTGAATTGATCTTTAAAAACATTCTGGTGTTTTTTCTGTAGTGTGGGCAAGATACATTTGTTAAGTGTTGGTAGATGAACATACCTATCAAATCTGGTGGGTTGTGATGGTCCAAAATGCTCATGGAAATCAAGAAGGTAGCAAGTCCACTCTTGGTCACAAAAGCTCTCTCTGTGTGTGTGTGTGTGTGTGTGTGTGTGTGTGTGTGTGTGTGTGTGTGGCTCTATGTGTCTGATTTATTTGGGGTCCCAAGTGACTACTTACATTTGTCACCTTGATTTTCCATGGTATACTACCTACGGCTCAGACAATTCATCATTTGGATACTCAGTCACTGATTGCCCTTGATTTTACCAATTTGATCCGTCGTAAGTTGGCCTGAAATTTGACTTGTACCAAATCCTTCTGAATTTTACATGCTTGAAGCTCTTGCTTTGTTCATTTGGTGTTTTCTTTTAAAACTTGATTTGTCTAGTTTTATTAATCTTTTATCCTTATTAGCTAAAAATCAAAGAAAATTATTATTATTTGATAAAAAATTAGCCTTTTTTTTAACGCACTCATATATATATATATATATGAGAAGCTGGACACACCCTACGGAAAATGACTGCTTGACGGATTATTATTTTTGTAATTATTCATTTATTGAGAAAACCCGACATTTCACCTTTGTAAATATTGGGGCTTACAGAAGTTTCCAGATTGTATCTCAGTTTTGACATTTAGATTGAGTAGATGGTAAAATTGGAACATTAGGGTTTGAGATTGTAAGGTATTTATACCACTTTTTGACCTTAATGAAAAACCTTTTGTCAATTTAAAAAGTTGGAAGTCTGTGAGTGAGCGTACTATGTACGAGAGAGAGTGAGAGCTTCATCTTGATGCTACGCGTGCAATGTTGGTTGGAATCGAGTGCGGAGAAGTGTAACGTGTTGTCCCCGACGAGAGCTACGCACCAATATCTACATTGCACGCGTACGGTCCAGTTTTGCGAGCTCGACCTACGAGCTTCATCTAGTGATTCGGTGAGCATACGTTATCCGTTTTCGCATTTCAGCATATCCACGCGTTCGTATTGAGTAGAGCTACACATTAGGCCTTTAGATTTTGGAAACGATGACCTGCAAATTTTGGCCAGACATCCTACGTGATTTTGCACCAGATGTTTTGGATTGGGATTTTGGTTCATAGACATTAAGGAGAGCACGACTATTGGTGTTAGTAGGGTCTCCTTCAAGTTCTGTGGTGTTTCGAGATTGTTTGATGGGTATTCGGCTCTAAAAAGCGTTGTAGGAAGTTTCCTCTTATGCACTCCTGAAGACTGTAGCTTAGACATTGGGTAGAGACCTCTGTACGAATTAGTTAGGAGTTGGTCGAGTATAGGTTGACACCTTATGCTTGCTTCCACGCGCCTGCAGGTTGAGCTTCGTCCTTAGCTGATAAATCTTGTTAGGTGAGTTCTTGCTGTGCTGACGTCCGTCGCGGCGTATCCATCCAACATTGGTGCCGCTGCCTGGGACGAAAAACCTAGGTAGGTGACCGAAACTAGTCCTTGAGGATAGGGATTCTTTGGCTTGCCAAGAGTCTCGTTTTACATTTAGATAGGATCAGAGGGTGGAGGACTCTCTAGGTCTTAGAGGGAGTCTAGGGAACGTGTGTCTGGCCTAGATCCTTTGACTTAGGTAGACTTAGGTAGTTTTAGTTGAGTTGTGGTGTAGAGAGTAGGAGTGGTAGAAGCGGTGAGAGGAGAGCTTGAGAGTCCGGAGAGGCCAGGAAGCAACCAAAACACCATTATCACCATTTCACATGAGGAGTAGGAGTAGAGTAAGTAGGACATTCAGGGTCTAGAGCACTTCATGCATGTATACTTGCTTGTTGGATTCATCACAAGGTTGTAAAAGACGCAAAAGTGTGTTTGAAAGCTGAAGTGAAGTCCAAAAGTTACTGTGAGTGTTTCTGATAGAGTTGCAGAGCATTAGGAGCATTTCTGTCAGGAAAAAAATTATTTTTAAGCCAGGAGACATCCTACGCGTAAGATTTCTACAGGCTAATCTGGTGGAAATTTTGGAATTTTGAGTTGACAGTGTGTCCAGAAGGTAGGTTTTACCCTATTTTCACCCGGAAAGTGGAAATTTGACCATATCTTGACAGGATAAGGCTAGAGAGACAGAAATTGCCAGACATCCTACCCAAATTGTGTCAAGGCATTATTTTAAGACCAAAACCATAGGATGGCTGCATGAGCACGATCTGCATGATATATTGAGTGACTGAGAGATGTTTCATCTCATTTGGGTGAGAAAATTGGGTTCTAAGCAGACTTTAGCACTTTTGACTGAAAAAGGCTAGAACAGCTAAAATTGGGGACTTTTGAAATCCAAACCAAAATCTAAGCATACCACTGGGTTGCTGACATCAAGGGGAAGCTGTGGGTCAAGTCTAGTGTCAAATAGACCAAAAAGACATCCTACGCGTAGGATGTCATCTGTGTGATTTTACACTCCAAACCTAGTTTTGAGCATACCAAAGTGATCAGCACCCCAAGAGGAGTCTGTGCTTGCAATTGAAGCCATTTTGAGCAAAAAGACATCCTACGCGTAGAATGTCTAATGCATGAAATTGAAGCCAAAAACTAACTGTAGGCATAGCAGGGTGTTGTATAGCCTGAGGCAAGCCTCCTAGTCAATTTTGGTCCAAGTTGATTAGACTGATCAAGACCAACATCAGGCTGTCGGAACAAATTTCTGATCCATTAACCAGCTTATAGGTTTCCAAATCAAAAAGTAAAAACAACTGTGGACTCAGCACATCAAGGGAAATACATAGTGCATGAATCCAGGCAAAATAGAGCAGGAGACATGCTATGTGTAGGATGTCTACTGGGGCTTAGGGAAGAGAAAATTTGACTGAGCTTATACAGTGAGGTTCCATGTGACTTAAGGGTTCCAGAACTTCTTTCAGAAGTGAATTTGGACCTTGTTTGACCTTTTGGCAGAACAAAGACAGAATTAAGACTTTTTCAGGTAAATTGGCCAACATGCGAGGAAAGTACAGTTCCAAATTAGTAGACCTGATCCAGAACATCATCAATGTATAAAATACAGTAGTGGTTGAGGTTAACTCTCTAGTTATACCAATCATTACTAAAATCACCTCTAGCGGTTAGATGCTTTGATTCGATTGCCAAAATTAAACGCGTGTGTACATGTATATTCAGCAGCAAAGCAAGAAGTTGTGCGGAGACTGATCCTTTGCCAGGTGAGTGGTTGGATTTGTATAAATTGCATTGCTAAGTTTGATGAATTTAAGATCAAGAAGACACATTTTTAGAGACCAAAAGGTGGCAGGTGACCAAGGTAGCTTAGTGTCCACCGAGGAGAGTGTAACTCAGGCAAAGCTAGATCCACTAGCACCAATTATTGAGGAGGGTAGTGATACTGACACTTCATCCGACAAATCCTTCTTCATGATGGGTAGTCAACAGCTAGGAGGTTTCACCTATGATGGACCAATTCCAAGAGGAAGCACCTCCCTAAATAATTTGAATGATTCCAAGTTCACTGTGATCTTATTAGAAGGAACAAACTCAAGGGGAGCGCTAGTTTATTCTGACTATCGAGGACACAAGTGTATTTGTATTGAAGAGAGGCCTGCTCAGATACTGGAGATAATTCGAGTCTATGATGATGGGGATAGATTCTTGTAGAGTACGCAGGTGATGGAGAAGGTAGAAACAAAGACTACGCACACACACCAACACACACACACAATCGTTACCCTGCAACAGCCATTAAACGAGCTGCTCTTCTGTTCTTCTCTTTGAACTATTATCCAAAGTATATTTACAACATAGTATAGTCAGTGTCCAGCCGCCCATAGCACAATGGACATATTCTTTAACATCATGTTCTTTAACACTCCCCCTCAAGCTCAAAGTGAGCTTGCATATGATAGATTCCCAATGCTTCACGAAAGTAGCAAAACTTCTCCTTTCCAAGAGCTTTTGTGAATATATTCGCAACTTGATCATTTGTCTTCACATACACCAAATCAATCTCATTTGCCAAAACTTTTTCTCTAATGAAGTGATGATGTACCTCAATGTGTTTAGTGCGAGCATGGTAGAATGGATTCTTTGCCAACATGATGCTGCTAATATTGTCACAACATATAATGACACTGTCAAGATAGTCAAAACCAAAGTCTACCATAAGTACTCTCAACCATAACTCTTCACATGCTGCCAAAGCTGCTCCACGATATTCAGCTTCTGTACTTGATAATGCTACAGTTGATTGCTTCTTGCTACTCCAACTTATCATACCATTGCCAATGGAAAATGCATAACCACTTGTAGATCTTATATCCATAAAATCTCCTGCCCAATCTGCATCTGTGTAACCATAAAGACAAAGCTTCCCATTCTTTTCATAAAACATTCTATAACTGATAGTGGCTTTCACATATCTCATAATCCGTCTCACTGCATCAAGATGACTTTTACATGGCTTTTGCATGAATTGACTCACAACACCCACTGCATAACTCAAATCTTGCCTTGTTATTGTAAAGTAAATAAGTCTTCCAACCATCTTGCGGTACATAGTGATATCCTCAATGTAATGTCCATCATCAAACAACTTCACATTTTGATCAAGAGGTGTATCAACCGGTTTGCATGCTGTCATTCCATACTTCTCAAGCATATCCAACGCGTATTGTCTTTGTATCATCCAAATTCCTGATAAAGTGTTGACAATTTCAACTCCCAAGAAATATCTCAACTCACCAAGGTCCTTCATGTTGAATTCTCTCAACAAACTCTTCTTGACATGCAAAATTTTCTCATCATGACTTCCAATGAGAATCAAGTCATCAACATAGATAACAATAACGACGATCTCTCCATCAACATGCTTCAAAAACAATGAGTGATCAGTAGTAGACTATTTAAATCCAATCTTCTTCAAGAATCTGGTTATCTTTTCACACCAAGCTCTAGATGCTTGCTTCAAACCATACAATGCTTTCTTCAACTTACACACATAATATGGAAACTCTGGATGTTGGTAACCCTCTAGCTGTATCATATAAACTTCTTCTTCCAAGTCACCATTCAAGAATGCATTATCCACATCCGTTTTCCGTAACTTCCAACCAAACATACTTGCCATTGCTATCACCAATCTGACTGTTGTCATCTTTGCAACTGGACTAAATGTCTCATCATAATCAAGACCTTTTGTTTGTGCATAACCTTTAGCAACAAGCCTCGCTTTGTATCTTTACACACTACCATCTGACTTGCACTTGACTTTGTATACCCATTTTGAACCAATTGCTTTCTTTCCACTTGGCAAGCAAACCAAATCCCAAGTGTCATTCTTCACAAGAGCATCCATCTCATCATCCATAGCTGACTCCCATTCTGGTTTTTTAATTTCCTCTTGAAAACATGTAGGCTCTTTATGTTGCACACGTGAAACCATGTATGCATAATGTGTACGCATGTAACCGTTGTATGTCAATCTATCAACTAGATAACGCACCCTCTCTGATCTTCTCAACTGTGGTGCACTCTTCTCTTCAACTCTTGCATATGGGGGTACATATTTCTCAATATGCTTACTGCCAAGTGTCCTCAAATGTGGTAAACCATGCTCTTCATTGAAGCTTTCATCTCCAGAACTCTCTTCAACCACTTTCTTCTTGCCTTTCTCGTTTTGCTTCTTATCTCGCAAACGACCACTCCATGGGTTGACACTTCCTGTACTCTCCTCTGCCATATGTGGTCCTGAAATAGTTCTTGTTGATGGTCCTAGCTTATCAACAACATGACGCACATTCTCTTGCTCTTCATACTCATCTTCTATCATCACTAGCTTTGGTTTATACCATGGTTCATGCTCACAAAATCTGACATCTCTACTGACATAAACTTGTCTTGTCATAGGATCATAGCACTTGTAACCTTTCTTTTCAACTGGGTAGTCCAAGAATACACACTTCAATGCCTTTGGCTCCATCTTCTTTCTTGCTTCATTTGGCACATGAACATAGCAAACACATCCAAAAACTTTCATGTAGGAAACTGTTGGCTTGATCCCATAAAGTCTCTCATAAGGTGAAATTTCATGAATGGCAGCTATTGGTGTTCGATTCATAATGTGTACTGCTGTATGAACTGCTTCAGCCCAATATGTTAATGGTATATTCATCTCATTCATCATGGCTCTTACAATCTCTGCTATGACTCTATTCTTTCTCTCAGCAACTCCATTTTGCTGTGGTGTGTATTTGCAAGTAATCTGTCTTCTTATACCTTGTTCACGTAAGTAATCATCAAAACTATGTGACATGTACTCTCCCCCTCCATCTGTACGTAGGCATTTAATTTGACAACCATTCTCTTTCTCAACCATAACTTTGAACTCCAAGAATACCTCAAATGCCTCTGACTTTGCCTTTAGAAAGTAAACCCATGTCATTCAGCTGTAATCATCCGTGAATGTGATAAAATATCGACAACCATTTGGTGTAGCATGATCACAAGGTCCCCAAATATCTGAATGAACAATTTCCAAAGGACTCTGGCTAATTCTCCCCCTCTTTGGAAATGGTAAACGAGATTGCTTTCCAAATTGACAAGCTTCACAAACATGATCAAAATTCAATCTGCCAAACTTTGGTAATCCACGTACAATTTGATTTGATTGCATATGCTTTAGTCTTCTAAAATTGACATGACCAATCCTCTTATGCCATAACTCTGCCCAATTATCTTGAGTGGCTGATTTGTTTGCATACATACCACTGTGTAAACATGGATCTCTAGCTTCCAATGAGAACAAGCGACCTTTCTTTCTTCCACGTGCCAATATCTTGCCTGGTATGCCTTTGTGAAACTCCTCTATGAAGCAGCCATAACGATTAAAACGGACTTGCAACCCTTGATCTGTCATTTGTCCAACTGATGCTAAATTCTTTGTGATCGAAGGTACATATAGAACATCTCCCAATGTGTTGTATGTCCCGTCTTTTTCTAGCAATGGAACTGAACCAACATGTGTAATCCGATGCATAGTATCATCACCTGTAGCAACAAACTCATCCTCTTCTAACTTCTCTTTTCTGTGAAACCATTCACCATGATATGTCATATGATTTGTGGCACCACTATCTAAACACGAATCATTTGTATGATGTGGCTCCACCATGCTTCCAACAACATGCTCCATAGGAAACAAATGTACACTCAATCTATTGTCATATATATTTTGATAATGAGGATTGTATCTAGCAAAGTTTCCTCCATGTCTGCCATAACCTCGACCTCTTCCACCACGATCACGATTTTGATTTAGCCTTGTGTAACATTCTCTTTCAAAGTGACCATAAATGCCACATTTGTTACAATATCCATCTCTTTGAGGATGTACAAATCGTCCACCTCCACGTCCACGAGTTCGGGCTCTCCCCCTGCCTCTTTGGCTATAATCATTGTAACTTTGACTTTGTTGATTTTGCCATTGACCACTTCCAGCATTGTTTCCACGACCTCTAGAGTAAAAAACCTGATCTCTGGAATTGTTATTTGATGTAGAAGGACCTGACTTGCCTAACTTCACCTCTTCTTGCAAACAAAGGTTTACTAACTCTTCAAAATCAGGCATGTGTCCTCGAACAGATATAGATGTATCCAATGACTTGTATTCCGGTCCCAAACCATTCAATGTCACTGAAACTAAGTCATCATCTGGAACTTCAACATTAATGCTCGCAAGATCTTCCTGAATTTGCTTTATCTCTGTCACATAATCTGATATGGATCTATTTCCTCGCCATACACAATGTAACCTTTGGTTCAAGTGAACTTTTCGTGGTTTTGTATTGGAGCTGTTCATTCTTGCTAGTATCTCCCATGCTTCCTTTGAAGATTGAGCCTTCTTCCCATGTGGTATAAAGAAGTCACTAATGCATAGTGAAATCCAATGCATCACTTTCCTTGAATTCTCGATCCACTTCTTGTAAGCTTCTACTCCTGCTTGCCATGTTTTATGTGCTTCAACATTCTCTCTATTTGGTTCCAAGCCAACCTCGGGACACTCTTGTTCACCTGTAATATAATCCCATAAACCTTTGCCCATGATAAATTTCTCCATCTTGTAGGACCATATGCTGTAGTTCTCTCTGGTCAGCTTCTCTCCAACAATCTGTGTGACTTGAGTTGAACTTTCTGCCATCTTCACTCTCTCAATTTCTTCCAAAGGATTTTGACGAAATTTCGGCAGAGTTTCGTTTGTATTTGGACAATATCTCAAGTGACAATCTCAACCAAAGTGCTCATAAACACTAACAAAAAATCTCTCACTGCCAAGGGAAAATCCACTCACTCACTTTGCCATAGACTGACTCAGTACTATGCATAAATACTCTAAAAAAATGTCCACATGGACATGTATGCAAATGCAATCCATACGCTATCCTGTACCACATATCCATACATCCACCTTCTTCCCATAGTTGTAAACGACATATGAGGTCTTTTGTGGGGCCAGTCGGGGGTTCGCTCCAGTACCTAATCCACCTTGCCAGGGTACCGAAGCTCCCAAGGCAAGGCTTCAAAAAACCTCACTTGACCCTCACAAAGGCTGCAGTTTTCCAAAATACATTAACCGCATATCCATACATAACCACAAAGTACTCAATCTGACAATATAACCGCCTCAACTTCTTCCCACAACCTTTCTTATATAGGCGGCTGTCCATAACGGACCCACAAAAACCAAACATAATCTTCGATAACACAATACCATGATGCAAAAGCTCTATGTCGCTCTCCAAAACCTGTGTAAATGCTGAATTCTTCACCTGTAACCTGTAAATCTACTGCCGAGTGCAAAACTAGAAATCTCCTATGCTTGTGTGAGCTGGCTATTTATTGCAAAAAATTGTAAATTTTGGCAAATCTGAGTATGCCAATGCGTTCGAAATGCCCAAAAACATAAAGATAGACTCCTGGATCACTGTATTCAGAGTTCGGGTGAGGGAGTTATGACCAAAAAACCTCTCTTTTTTGTTGTTTTCCAGAGTTGCGGAAACCTGTGTATTGACTGTAGCTCCTTAAACTGAGCTCTGATACCACTTTGTAGAGTGTGCAGGTGATGGAGAAGGTATAAAAGAAAACTACGCACACACACCAACACACATCGAGACACACACACACAATCGTTACCCTGCAGCAGCCATTCAACGAGCTGCTCTTCTCTTCTTCTCTTTGAACTATTATCCAAAGTATATTTACAACATAGTATAGTCAGTGTCCAGCCTCCCATAGCACAATGGACATATTCTTTAACATCATGTTCTTTAACAATTCCGAGACGAAAAGGGGAACCACTATTTGATAGTTAGTAACCCCGAGGATTACAATAGATATGGAGATAACGTGGCGAAGGGAAAAATGGTTTGAGAAACTCAAGAACCGCCTCCAAACATTGATCGACCTGGAGCGATTTTTTATGTATGATAAGAAAACAACCAAAGTTTCAACTTATAATGAGAATGTGGGAATTTACAAACATGAGAGTGTGAAAATAGTCTCTTACTTTCGGTGCAAAGAACCCTACCCAAAGGAGTTAAGCAAAGACAAGGTTCTTTACTTATTCTCTTATGAAATTGCTATGGGGAAGGATATCGTTTTTGTTGATAGGTACGGGTGAGAATACCAACGTATTCTCCCAAAGGAGGTAGAAAAGGCAACAGTTCCAGGAGCATCAACATATGCCCCCAATGAAGTGCCAAGAGCCAACACCCCTAGCAAGTTGACAAATACCTTTTCAGAAGAGTATGACGCGACCTCACATTCTACCCGACCACAGACATTCAACAACCAAAACCAACCAGCAACTCAGCCATCATTACAGGCATGGCTTCGACAGAGCAACATTGGAGAAAGACCAAAATCGAGATGGTATCAAGCCGCACGAGGGCTGAGGGATTTACAAGAACCACCACTCTACTCAAGGTATCAAGGAGAGAGTAAGCCAAAGACTCAAGGGTCAACAGTGCCTGGAAGACCACCCATAAAACGAGTTTGAAGAGATGAACCATCTCTTGCAAGAACTGTTAGAAATTATGTCTTAGGAGCACCATTGGGAGAGGAACCAGCCTACTATAGAAGACCAGAGGAGGTATATCGATTAGGACGTGGAGATCCAATGATGAGATTTGTAGACCATCATAGAATTAGACCTTCTCAAGAGCAAAAATGGGTAAACAAGAAATAGAGATCCAAGAGATCACGTAGCAGCCTTTGTGCATGTAATTAGAGTGGAAGAGGTGTTAGACTTCCCTACCCAATTTGTAGGGTTTGGACTAACCTTAGAGGATGATGCTGCTACTTGGTTTGACTCTGTGGAGCGTAGAGACTTTGAGTCTATGGAGGAAGTGTTTGACGAGTTTATTGAGGAATTCTCAACAAAAGGGGATAGCTCATAATACGGTCTCAAAAATCCATAAATTCAAACAGAAAGACGGGAAATCTGTGCGAAAGGCAGCCCTAAGACTAAAAACGTATATTAAGTTCTACCCTGTGGAAGAACTGCCAACTCAGTCCACACTTATGCTTATATTTATCCAAGGACTAAGGAATGCAGATCTCCAGAAGGACTTACATATGAAGAGGAGCACGACGTTAAATGAGTAAACTAAGGGGGCTCTTTACCTTGTAGACAATTGTGCGGTTTACAAAGAGGGTGAGTTCAAGGATCTTGACGACGATTCATCCTCACAACAAAGTGGAAGCAAGTCTTCTAAGACAACACCGAAAGGAGAAGTAGCTGTAAGCCAAGAGCAGCTTGTAGAGGAAGTGCTAAAAACTTGTACGCCAAACCCCAGGCTAAACATCCCAAGTGGTGTGCTATTGAACAAAAATGGACAAACCATGGGATGGAAGAATGTTATTATAACAAGGGATATGTGAGAGAGAGACCTTACGCTCCCCAAGCTCAGGTATCATCTCCTCAAATTCCACCGATGCCTAGGTATCAAGCAGGCAACCTACCAGGACCTGTAGGTGTAGAAAGACCACAACTAGTGTAACCACCCATACCAGGATTATGACCAATCGGCATAAGGTACACACCAACCGTAACTGAATCAGAAGAGAAGGTTTGGTGCCTATGCATGCATATTATGAAGATGCCAATGGATATGTTGCAAATCCTGTCTATTATCCACCGAAAGAACCCTCAACACCAGAACCATGGAGCATGATAGGAGGTGCAGGACCACCAACAACTGCGCAAGCAGCAGGAGAAGGAAGATATAGCTTGGATGAACGAACATTGTTGTTCATAGCCAACGGAGGCATGGGCGGACAGAGACATGCATACCAACAAAGAGGAGCTCAAGGAGTACCTTAACAGCCTAAAGGACCCTGCTACAAGTGTGGCGGAGACCATTGGCTAAGAGACTGTCCTCATGATGAAATCATTAGAGTCAACACATATTGCACCGAGTGTGGAGTTACTCATTTGATTCCTGATTTCCCTAAGAACTCGAGCAAAGCATCAAAAACTACCTTGAACATGCTGGAAGCAGTGCCTTCCAGTGGAGGGCCAAAAAACGAGACAATCATACCTATTTAGGGAGTGATGCGAGCCCAAGCTCAAAGAATGACGAACGAACCCATAATTGAAGAGCCAACAACCGATGCCCCAAGTTCAGAAACGAAAAATCAGAGAAGCACTTGGAAAGCTAGAAAGGCGCGTATGAAAGCCAGGAGAGAACGAGAGCAAACAACTCTATCCGAGGAGTTAAAACACACAAAGGATAGATTAGAGCGGTTAGAGGATCTAGCTAGCCTAAGCTCACACATTGCGGAAACCATAGCACCCAAGGAAATAGCAGAACCCAAAAGTGCAGGATCAGGAGGATCAGTACTGGCAGACAAGGTAAATGAGCAGTTAGATGCAATTTTAAAAGCTTACGAAGCCAAACTCAAAAAGAACCAAACCCAAGAGCAAAGATGGATGACTTATCCATATGCTGAAATAGAAAAACAGAGGTTGGAAATGTGTAGAAAGATGATTGAAACAGCTCAAACTTTGATAGAAAACCCGTTTGGTAGACCTCCAAACTGGCATGAAGTACCAGCTCCCACCCCTATCAAACCAACTTTAGAGGAACAAGTAGAAACAAAGGAAGGACTCGCGAATGCTTATGAGTCTAGGGGAGAGCCTATCATAGTGCCAAATACAACAGATGAGGCATGTGTCGGGTTTCAACCTAAAACATTGGTAGAAATGGGTAAGGATTGTAATGGTCTAGATGATCCGTGGAAGCAAATCCGTGAGGCCAACGAAGCTAACAGGGTGAGTTACCACATGAAAAGCACGAGAAAAGAGAAAAATGAGATCTTACCTTCCATTGAAGAGTTTGAGGCAAGATCACAAATGAACTTTGATATACATTCACAAGGGGGAGACCTGGGATCAATTAGTTCGGGGCACAGCCAACCAGACTCTCTGAAAACTCTACCCTCTTACCTAGGAGAGTATGAAGCCAAGTCTAAGGTGAGAGCAATCCCATCTCAAAGACTTTCTTCTAACATAGTTATGGATTCACAAGGGTTGATTGAGTTATTGTCCACACCGGTGGCATGCACAATCACATTAGCCGAACTCCTAAGGTTATGACCAAACATGTGGACCACAGTAGGCAAATGCATAGAAAAATTTGGAGTGAAAGAAGATGGAAACACCACGCTACCAGTAGAATTCAAAGGAATAGTTTCCAAATCTATTCTTGACAGTGGAGCAGGAGTTGCTATCGCCACCAAGGAAATTTGGAAAAAATGGGGAAAACTAGCTTTGAGAGCTACTAGAATGAAATTGCAATTAGCAGATGGGTTCATGGAGAAGCCTTTAGGACTCTTAGAAAATGTAATTGTCACTTCGTGCGGAATCGAGTATGAGCATACATTTGCAATAGTCGATTTCGACAAAAAAAACAATTACGAGATCATCTTGGGAAGACCATTCATGAGACAATTAAAGATGGTCCAGGATTGGGGTTACGACCACATATACCTCAGACATGGCGAGACATCAACCAAAATACACCTGAAAGACCATAGTTACAAAGATGTGAACCCGACACTACTGGAAGAGTTTGATTCAGCTACATTAGCAGGGTCGGAACTCCCATCATGGTTAGGGCAACAAAAAGAGCTATGGATGTGCGGAGCTTCACATTGTGGGAGATTAAAAAGAGAGGAATGCTTCTTAGAAAGAGCGATTGGGGACAAGGATTATATTTCGGAACCTTTTCCTAAAGATGCCTTGGAATCTCTGGAATGGGAACACACACTAGCAACATTGGATGTCTGTACCATTACAGATAGTCCAACAACAAAATTTTGCGATAAGGATGGCTATGCTGTGCTACCCTATTACATGGTAAGCCTTATACGAGGAGGAGATGAGATGGTAGAACAACCAGAACAAGAAGAGTTTTATAACTTCTCTGAGCATCTGGAGGTAAATAACGATGCGGATAATGAGTGTTCAGACAACTCAAGCGAGCCTGGGGAGAAAATAGAGAATATCAAGTTTTATGATTTTGCCAATTAGCACCCTAGACGCCAGTAACTCTATAGGAGAAAACGAGCAGAAAACAAAGCGAGAGAGAACCTGATGCCCAGGATAAAAGATAAAACTCACTATCTAATGCTTGTCAAAGCAAAGGATTATGTAAAAGATCAAATATCAAGAAGATTCTCAAAAGTTCGAAGGGAAAGAACGCGAGAGGAAATAAGACAAGTACGGAAAGCTAAAACAGAAACAAAATCACAAAATCCTCAAAAATAAAAAAAAGAAACAACAAAAGATCCAGAGTGGACCAAACTGGAGTGTAAACAGAAATACCAAGAACTTAAATGGTCTTTACGAGAGGTATGGACTACTGAGGGAGAAAGTGATGGTAAGGAGGAGTCAGAAAAAGGAAACATGAATGTACCATCACACTATCGAAAATTCACCATCCAGGACATAAAAATCATAATGACACCACCAGTCCGAGAAAGAACAAACCAGGAATCTTACGATGGGCCGAAAAATGCAAAAAGGATAGACCTCGATGAACCAGGCGAAGAGCCTCAACCGCGGTCTATATTGCAACCGATTTAGAGCCTGAAGAAGAAGAACTGCTAACACAACTTCTCAAGAAGTATAAATATGTGTTTGCATGGTCCTACAAAGACCTCAAAGGAGTTGATCCATCGATATGCCAACATACAATTCCTTTGAAATCAGATGCCAAACCTAGCAAACAATGTCCTTATACATATAATGACACATTTGCTAAACGAATGAAAGAGGAGACTGACAAACTAGATGCTGAATTCATCTATGAAATCGAACATACAGATTGGGTGTCACCCATTGTGGTTATCCCCAAAATGAACCAAAAACTACGAGTGTGTATAAACCTCAAGAAGATAAATACAACCATCATAAGGGACAATTATCCCTTGTCGATCACAGAACATGTACTTGAGAGGGTGTCCGGGAAACGGGCTTATTCCTTTCTACATGGGTTTTCAAGATACAACCAACAGGCAATTGCAATAGAGGATCAACACAAAATAGCGTTTGCCACAGAATGGGGAATATATGCGTATCGAGTTATGCCTTTTGGCTTAACTAATGCCCCAGCTACCTTTCAAAGGTTAATGACGCATGCATTCAAAGAATACCTGAGAATATTCTTAGAAATATACATGGATAATCTTTGTGTACACTCTCTTCTACAAGAGGAACATATTGACCATTTGCAAAAGGTATTTGAAAAATGCAGAACATATCGAATTTGTCTTAACCAGGAAAAGTATATTTTTATGGTTAGGCAAGTCCGCATCTTAGGACACATTGTCTCAAGAAATGGCATAACCACAGACCTAGACAAAATCAAAGTCATAGTAGACTTGCCCAAGCCTACTAATGCGAAACAAGTGCAATATTTCATGGGACACTACGAATATTATCAAAGATTCATATATATGTATGCAGTCATCGCACAACCTCTGTATCGTTTGTTAGTCAGTTTTGACTGGACTGAGGAGTGTGAAACTTAATTCCAAAAGCTGAAGGAAAACCTTGTATCAACACCTGTACTTAAAGCAACCGATTGGGAAAAGATATTCCATGTTCACATTGATGCATCTGCATATGCAATCGGGAGCATTCTGGCTCAACCTGGAGATGGAACAATGGATTTTCCAGTTTGTTATGCAAGCTGATAGTTAAACAGTGTAGAAAAGAACTACACAACCATCGAAAGAGAGGGGTTAGGAATGATTTATGCTGTTCTTCACAGATCATCAAGCTCTTTTGTATCTGGTAAATAAACCATGCAATACCGGGAGAATTGTACGCTAGTTTATTATATTGCTAGAGTTTGATTTCACAGTGGTAGTCAAAAAGGGTAAAACTCATGGATCATCTTTCAAGGCTACACAACGGGGAAGCTCCTGACGGAGTAGATGATGACATACCAGATGCTTATCTTTTCAATATTGAAATGATACCCAAATGGTCTCAGGAAATTGTTAGCATTCTTTCCTTTGGAGGCAGGTTTGATAACACGGAAGATAGATCCAAACAACAAACAATTCAACAAACAAAAAACTTCCAGTTGATTGCAGGACGGCTGTATAATCTAGGATCGGACCAAATTCTACGATTATGTATAAACCCAGAGGAATTCGAGTGTTATCTTGAAGAAGCACATGTCCAGGACTGTGCATTTCATTGTTCAACAATGAAAACACATCAGAGACTGAAACAGTTAGGGGTTTATTGGCCAACTATGTAAGCGAACACACATGCTTATGTTAACAATTGTACTATATGTAGTGCCAAACGACCAGTGGATCACGCGACATTGTTTCAGGTAAACATTGCACCTGCATGGAGTCAATATATCATTGATTTCTTAACCACAAGGACATTCCTTGAAAACATAACAAGAGCACGGAAAAGGGCTATAGAGCTGGAGGCTCGTGACTTTCAGTTAATTGGGAACCAACTCTATAAGTGAGGAAAGGACAATCAACTTAGAATCTGTGCAAGTGAAAGTGAATACCTGTTGATTCTAGAACACGCACATGGAGGCATAAGTGGAGGCCTTTTCTCAGGAGATAAGACGGTAAAAATTGTCTTAACCGCAGGAATATGGTGGCCTACATTACATATGGATGCTGAAGAGTTTGTAAAGCGTTGTGATGCTTGTCAACGCACCAAGGTTCCGATAAAGAGAGATGAAATGCCACTACGGCCAATGATAGGTGCAAGGGAATTTGAAAAATGGGGCATTGATTTTGTGGGACCTATTTCACCCCCTGCATATCGCACCCATACCCAATATATCATTGTGGCTACGGACTATCTCACGAAATGGGTGGAAGCCAAGGCAACACAAAAAGCAGATGCACGAACCACTGCACAATTTTTTTGTATGAGAATGTTTTTGTACGATATGATTTACCAATAGAAATTGTCAGTGATCGAGGAACACATTTTCTTACTAAAGTCATTGAATATCTGCTAGAGGAATTCATGGTCATACATAGAAAATCTACTCCATATCATCCACAGGCAAATGGACAAGCTGAGGCCACAAATAAAACACTATGCATGGTTCTCGCTAAAATTGTATCAGGATCAAGGACAGACTGGGATCAGCAGCTACACTCAACACTATGGGCATACAGGGTAGCTTACAAAACATCGATAGGAATGACACCGTACAACATGGTGTTTGCCCTAAATGCTATATTACCCATATAGTTTATAATTCCAACTCTACGAGTAGCGAAACACTTAGAATGGAAAGGGCATGAGCTCTCTTCAAGAATAGATGATCTTGAAAAGCTAGATGAACTTCGCTTGAGAGCTGTAGCTTCAATCTATGCTAAAAAGAGAAGACAAAAGGAGTTTTTTTGACAAGCATGTGCGCACGAAAGAGTTCAAAACAGGTGATTATGTACTTGTTTATACCTTGAAGCAACATGCCAAGAAACTTAAAAAGTGAGGGATGGGACCCTTTGTGATTAGTGACCTATCACAAAGCGGAGCTGTCAAGCTTGCTACATTAGCAGGAGAAGAAATGCCAAATTGGATTAGTGGGTGTCAATTAGAGAAATATCATATACCACTAACATAGGATATGCTTCAACAAATCCATCAAGAAAAACAACGAATGAAGGAGAAACAGAGGGTATGAGAAGAAGCCCAAGCAGAGCAAAAGAACGCATTGCAAAAAGAAGGCTTCTACGACAACAACAACAACAACAACAACAACAATGTGGATCACCATTGTGATTAAATGCTATTCGACTAACGAATTTTGATGAAGACACAGGGGAGCCAATAATTCCAGTCAAAGTGGGTAACAATCAAGTTGAATCGACGGCATTGCTTGATTTTGGAGCTCAAGCAAATTTGATCTCTTACAGATTATACAAACAGCTCAAGCCCAAAGGTCAACTACATCCTACTCCACAAGTGCTGGAAAGTAGTACATCACATTCACTAAAAACATTCGGATGGACTATATTGCATGTACAAGTACATCAATATGTTTACCTACACAAATTTTATATGGTCGAGGATGAAAGCACACAAAACCCCATGTTGTTGGGACAACCTTGGCAAAAAGAGTACAATGTGCAGATAGATTGAAATGTGAATGCAGTCAAGATTCAGCATGCACAACAACAACAGGTGGTAGCTTTTGCTCAGCAACCCCGGAAGAATCAGCTGCCTGCCAGCAATGCAATCACTGGATAAAGAGCCAAAAGGAAGGGTGCTACTAAAGAACAACATGATACCCGTGGTAAACAAATAGGTAACTTCCAACATTTTTCACTACAAGTATAAAAAGTCACCGATCACAGTGAAGAGATCAGAGTTAGCAACACGAGAAAAACACGTATGGGTGCGGAAGGATAGAAGTGACATGGCAGACAAACCACAATACAACAGAAATAGATAGTTCAACCAAAAACCAAGGGAATAAAATAGATATGGATCCCAAAGAAAATGCTCAACAACAAGTCAAATACGACTTGCTTATGGATCCTAAAACCGAAGCAAAAGGAACTCCCTTCAGTACAAGCAACATCAAAAGGGAGACAACTGCATATGAAACCGGCAAATAGATTTATGTGGGTGCCAATCAGCAACAAAACAATGACAAACGAGGCACTAGCAATAAACCTACAAAAACCAACAAGGCAAAGCTACACATGGAAAGCAAAAGAGACAAGGTCTACAGCCAATTCCGCCATGAAAATTCTCTCCAAGGAGACAACTACGGCCATATCAACAGTAGCGGCAAACCACGCGACTTTTGCAAGAAAGACAATCAAACAAAGAGCAGTAGAGTTACAGCTTTTACTTGCAAAGAAAACAGAAAACCTCGATGGCGAATGTCAATAAGAATCTTGCTTATACACTTCTCTTGCACATCATTAATTTTTCCATGCATTGACCGAGTATGCATAATATAGGGCCACATTACACGGCCAAGCATTAGCACAATTTTTTTCAACCCGTGTACGGCACATACACGGAGGCGATACCTTGTCATCCGGGAGGACTCCGGCTAGGAGGGGGGGAGGCATTCTCGAATGCGGACCCAATGGCAGAAAGAGCAAAAAAGGGCATGTTTTTTGACTATTTTTAAGGGTTGTTGTTTGATTGTGAAATTTTCTAAACTAACCCAAGTACATATGCCCTTATACAGCATGAATCTACAGGTATATGGGACCAAACGCTAAATCAAGCCCCTATGTGTGTGTATATAAGTAAAAATAGCCATTTTCGGGCAAAATATTGGTAAAACGAAGAAATCCGGTCATAAAAATTGCATGTGAGTGTATATAATGTTTTGCGGTGATGTTTTTGATTTATTATGATTTTTGGGGATTTTTTGGGTTTGATTTTCTATTTTCCTTTTAATTTTGCTAATTTTCGGCAAAAAAACTTCAAAAAATACAAAAGGCAGGTGAAAAACGATCGTAATGAAAAACCAAAAATATCGGGATGATCAGTGACTATAGGACAACCTATGGTACAATGGGGGTGCAATTATGAGATTGGAGCGGAAAGCGTGTTTTGGCCAGATTTTGACCGAAACATCAAATTTCTTGTAAACTGGGCAAATGGAGTCCAAATCAAGGAATTTTTGAGCCTAAACCGCATCTCGCAAGAAGTTGGGAGCAAATGTCAAATTTCATGAAAAGTGGTTCGGGGACCCCATTATAAGAATTTTTCACTTCATTTTAAGCTCATTTCCACTATTGACCTTTGAGAGAGAGCTCCTGCCACCTAGAGCGAGCGGAACTTCCAGTAGCTTCTACATGCGCATGACTACCCGACGCGCATGTTTGTCGTTTTGTCGTGAAAACTAGCGTAGAGTTCACACAGAAAGCGGGCAATAGAGACCTACAAGTAGAAGTGGCCACTTAACGGCTAACCCAGAAGCACTGAGACTTCATCGGCAGCTTACCCTAGCATATGAGACCAGTCTTGGATGCCCAAAGGCAGTAGAAAACCATCGAGAAAAACCCTAATTTCTAGAGCCCTGCAAGAGGCCACCAAATGGGAAATCGGCGGAGAGGCGCCCAAATGCTATCAAAATTCATGGGTAGGAGCATCTCAACATGCTCGACAAGTCTATGTAACCCACATGACCAAAAGGTGACCCGACGCGGCACTAAACTTCAGAAACGGCATCAGACACACAAAGCGTCAAATAGCTGTCACGGCCAAACGCATGTCCGTTTGCCACCAAACTTCATGAGCGGCTTTCCTAGACCATCAACAACCAAGTCCTATGGTGGTAGACCACCACAAGTCATCGAAGACATGTAAATGCATCCACAGGTGCTTCTAGAGCGACAAATTGCCAAACGGAGCTCCGGTAAAGCCAAAGTCGACAAAAACCATACGGCAAGGATCCCCAAGGGATCGGGAAGCTATGGAGACCAGCATCAAGAAATTTCATCGCTGAAAAGCACACCAAAAGGGACTCAGGGGGACTAAGGGCAGGCACTAGTAGCACCTTCAGTAAAATTTCATCAAGAGACATCCTACGTGTAGGATGTCTCAAGGCCATTTCTGGGCACCAACCCCAACATCTCTCATCACACAAAGTTTCTGAATAGCCTTTACATGCTAGCCACCAAGTTTCATCACATTTGGACAAAAATTGACCTCATATGCACCAAAAAACGCAAAGTTAGGGCATAGAGGCAATAATGGACCATAGACCTACCAAAACTTGTCCAAATCACATGAAACTTGCAAAATACATTCATGGGCACATTGACAACCAATCTATGTGGTCACATGCAAAAAATGTTGAAATAGACATCCTACGCGTAGGATGTCTAAATGCATTTTTGTCCTACAGAGGGTGTTTTTCAATTCTAGATCTATTCATATCACCTTCAAGAGCACATATATCAAGTTTCAAGACATTCTAATCATTTTTGACCCCCAACACCTCCAAGATACACCTTTTGAGCCCAAAAACACTACACATGGTCTTACCAACACCAATTCTTGTCCAAATCAAAATCCAAGAGCCAAGAGCTACCCACATAACAAATCTCAAGCTATTTTGATGAAATAGACATCCTACGCGTAGGATGTCTCCAGCATGAGTTTGACCTTCTGTGCAAGAAATGACATCATGGAAGCCATTACCATGGTGCAAGGAGCCCATATATCAAATTTCAACCCATTTGAATATCATTTGCCACCTATTATGGACATCCTACCCAATTTGTGAGCCTAAAGCCTGAATCTGCCCAAAAATGCACTTTTTGATGCCCAAACCCAATTCCAATCACATAGCCATGTTCAACAGGTCAAGGACCACCAGCATGCCAAGTTTCACCAAAAACTGATGAAAAAGACATCCTACGCGTAGGATGTCTAAATGATAAATTTTGGCTAGAATTATACTATGAGCACATGCAGGGTTTCCCAAGTTCCTTTTAAGTTTTATTTTCAATTTTCAAGTCATTTGGATAGTCAAAACTCAAGTTCTCAGCTAATATGGAAAAAATGCTAACTTCAGACTATTGAGTGCAATAGGATCTATGGCAGCCGCAAAATCACCGGCAAAAAAGAAGAGGATGACCATAAAAGATTACTTGGAAGAAGTAGAGCCGTTTGTCATCCCAGAAGGAACTCTGAAGCCAACTAGCATGTGGATTTAGGAGGATTGCTAGAGTCGAATGATCTGAAGATCTATCAAGGCATGTTCAAAGATACCAAAGGAAATGTAATAGAGCTACCCATGCTACCTCGGGAGCTCAATGAGTTTGTTAGAAGCAAGATGGCAGAGTATCTGGAGAAAATAGATCTCCATAACTATTTTGAAGCTGTGCCGGCAGGAATTGACATAAAAAGAGTATGGGAGTTTGTGACTACAATCAAAGAAGATGGAGTGGCCAGAGTTACGGATTTGCAGGGCAAGCTAGAAACTGTGATTGTAATCACAGAGAAAGTAGTGGCAGCTGCACTAGACCTCTCCAACAAAGGGGATAGTGTAATCAAAAGAAGAGATGAAGTCAAGGTGTACACAGAAAAGAAGAGCAACTACACCTTTGAAGACATTGCAAACCCTAAAGTGGCAATCATGAGCCATCTTTACAACCAATATTTCCACATGTGTACAAAGCGGCCACAGAAGTACAGAATGCCGCCCGGAGCAATTGCCACAACCTTCACCTGGGCAATGCAGAAGAGCAAGCCAAAGGTGATCAACTATGCTGCCTATATCCATGATAATCTGGTGAATATGGGCAACAAGAACCCCACCTACATTGTGCCAAGTGAGTTGATCAGGAAAGTGGTTTATGGGGCATTGCACGCCAAGGGAAGATGGCCTGACCCTCCATCAAGGCTCAAGGAAGATAAAGAGGATGAACCGCCCAAAGCACCCACGGTAGCAACACGTTTGATGCGCCGATTAGAGACCATGCAAGAGGAGCAGCCAGAGTTGAAGAAGGGAAAGAAGGAATCTGCACAAGTGTCGGTCAAAGAGAAAAAATCACAGAAAGCGGCACGGATAGAGAGGCTAATGGAAAGCTTCAGAGCCAAAAGAGCCCTCAAGGGAGATTTGAGCGAGCTATGGAAGCCATTACCGGAAGCCATGTCGGGATCATCCAGAAGGGTGCACAGAGATAGATTTGAAGATTACATTAAGAATTTGGAGATCCTAGATGCTACGACAGAAAACATCCCTAACATCCCATTTACAGAAGAAGAAGTGGATGAAGTACGACGACAACTGCTAGAAGAGCAAGAAGGCCAGGAAAGAGAGCAGAAGACCAAGGCGGACTGGGACTTCAAGAAGAAGCCACCAACTCCACCGTCAAGCTCGAAGTCCAGCCCACTGCCATCACCACCTCCTCGTAGCCCTCCAAAAACCCAACACAAGGAGGAGCTAGACAAATCTAAAGATCAAGAAGATTCAAGGCAAGAATAGAGCCAAGAGCAAGAGCAAAAAGAAGAAGCTAAGCCCAAAGATGAGCAGCCAGAGCCAGATGAAGCGAGGTTTAACACGTTTCTTGATCTACTAGCTGCGGGATATTCAAAAGAAGAGGCAGCCACAGTCGCATTTGACTTGGCAAGCACAGGGCCCAAAGAACAGATGCAGAGCCTGTGGTTAGTAAAACTAAAAGAGATGGCCATTGATACAATGGACCTGCAGCCACCCACCAATGATTCGGATGTGGTGATGACTAAGCTAACCGGGCTTAGGGCACAATCAATGGCCATAGAAAGTGAGATGGCTAATCTCAAAGCCAATGAAGTTTTTATCAAATCCGAAGTAGACACACTACAAAGACAGAACCAAGGGCATATAGAGAAAGAAGCAGAGCTGCAAGCCAGTCTGGCCAAGGCATTGCAAAGATGCTAGGATATGGAAAGAGAAAATCAAGTAATAGCTCAAAGACTACAAGGAGCTGAAGACAAATGCAGAAAACTCAGCAAGTCATTGACGGATGCAGAGAGGGAAAGGGACAACCTAACCCTACAACTTGCTGAAGAATCCAAGGAAGTGGAAGCCATGCAAAATGCCAAAGAGAAAGCAGAGATAGAGTAGGAGGCTATCCAGGATGAGGTCATCCCTACAACTTGCTGAAGAATCCAAGGAAGTGGAAGCCATGCGGAATGCCAAAGAGAAAGCAGAGATAGAGTAGGAGGCTAGCCAGGATGAGGTCATCAAGCTCAAAGACCAAAGACCAGATTAAAGTTAAGATCAAACCATCCAACGGCTATGGGCATCTCTTGCCAGAGTAAGAGTGACTAGCTCGACTCACACCGCTTCAGAGAGTCAGCCTTAGAGAAAAAGCAGAGGCTAATGATGGCCGAAGGGTCAATGGTCATGCAGACCCACATGGAAGAAGAGCACAAAGCAATGCAGAATAAGCTAGAAACCATCAAGATAAATCTTGAAGATAAGGAAAAAATAAATGCCGATCTAAATGACCTACTTGTGAATATGGGAGAACAAGATGAAGCAGAAAAGAAGACCTTTCAGAAGCAAATAGAAGAGCTGAGAGGCCAGCAGAAAACAGAAGAACAGTGTAGCACAGGGCCAACAACCATGGAAGGAATAGACTTAGAGAATGTGGTAGATCCTGTGGACACACCCATGCAAGAGGAAATCCTTGTAGGACCCTCTCAAGAGCCACAAGATCTAACACAAAAAGAAGAAGAGAAGCTGCGAAAGGCCATAGAAGCGAAAATCAGAGACATGGCCAAAGGAGCCTTGGAATGGGAGCAGAGGGTCTTTAAATCAATGACTATTCAGAAGATAGATGCCAGCAACCTTCGGCGTGAATGGCTACAGTCCTCTCTCCCATATCCTCTGCTAAAGTACGAAGCTGCCATAATCAACAAAAGAATCAGAGAGGATCCAACAGTGCCACTGTACAAAGCAGGCATCTCCAAGCCTGAAGGGGTAAAGTTGATAGTCGATTCTCAACCTAGGTGGAGAAAGGCATGGCTGACAAGGTATCCACAATATCTAATCCATCTGGTAGAGGCACCAAAAGTCATCAGAGATAACCTAAGTTTGTGCCCTCTACCAAGGATGTGGACGTGGAAGGCCCATGAGCTATTGCAAAGAAGCCAACCTCCTTGGCTAAATTACCCAAAGTTGCCAGGCTTGAAGGTAGGCGAGAGAATAAGTGTTCAATACATGGTAAAAACCCTAACGGGCACCATCAAATTGTTCACTGGCTCACCTTACCTATCTTGCATTATGATGAGAAATATTTGCAAAACACTTTTGGCAGTCTTCGAGACGTTCAAACCAGGCCAGGTGACATACAATATCTTATTCTTTCAAGATACATATAGATGTGCATACGATCTGTCTCGTCAGCCTTCCAAGGAGGTGATTCATGCATTGTATCAAAGGATCATGTTTTTGCCATCCTATCACCTCCAGGCCTTTGAAGAAGTTTTCTACACTGGCTTCTTCACAATCAGCACTGACATATTCGGCCCGACACTACTGGCTCAACATGCAAGATATGAGTCATTGCTCAAGATGAGAGAAAGCCTAAGATGAAGAAGCATCTCAATAGCCATGTCGGGGACGACATGAGCAAGGAGGAGGGGAGTGTTAGAAGATGGACACACCCTACAGAAAATGACTGCTTGGCATATTATTATTTTTGTAATTATTCATTTATTGAGAAAACCCGACATTTCACATTTGTAAATATTGGGGCTTACAGAAGTTTCCAGATTGTATCCTAGTTTTGACATTTAGATTGAGTAGATGGTAAAATTGGAACATTAGGGTTTGAGATTGTAAGGTATTTATACCACTTTTTGACCTTAATGAAAAACCTTTTGTCATTTTAAAAAGTTGGAAGTCTGTGAGTGAGCGTACTGTGTATGAGAGAGAGTGAGAGCTTCATCTTGATGCTACGCGCGCACTGGTGGTCGAAATTGAGTGCGGAGAAGTACGTGTGTTGCCCCCGACCAGAGCTACGCACCAATACGTACATTCTATGCGTACGGTCAGGTTTTGCGAGCTCGACCTACAAGCTTCATCTAGTGATTCGGTGAGCATACGTTATCCGTTTTTGCATTTCAGCATATCCACACGTTCGTATTGAGTAGAGCTACACATTAGGCACTTTAGATTTTGGAAACCACGACCTCCAAATTTTGGCCAGACATCCTACGTGATTTTACACCAGATGTTTTGGATTGGGATTTTGGTTCATAGACCTTAAGGAGAGTGACCTATTGGTGTTATTAAGGTCTCCTTCAAGTTCTGTGGTGTTTCGAGATTGTTTGATGGGTATTCGGCTCTAGAAAGCGTTGTAGGAAGTTTCCTCTTATGCACTCCTGAAGACTGTAGCTTAAACATTGGGTAGAGAACTCTGTAGGAATTAGTTAGGAGTTGGTCGAGTGTAGGTTGAAACCCTATGCTTGATTCCACACGCCTACGGGTCGAGCTTCGCCCTTAGCTGACAAATCTTGTTAGGTGAGTTCTCGCTGTGCCGACGTCCATCGCGGCGTATCCGTCCTCTCACTCTAGGCATCATGTTTGTTGAAAATTTATCAATACAACTCATTATTATGCCCAATAAGAGATAAAAGATAATAAAAAGAAACTAAAAAGAAAAAAACTCTAGCAAAAAAAAAACTTTATACACTATAGTATATACACATGAATCCTTAGCATCTTCAAGCTCAAGATCTTGCAATAGTAGGTACACCTATTGCCACTCCCCCCTTCTCAACGTGTCTATGCAAGGTCATGTAATGTTGCCGTATTCTACCAATGTAGGAGATGCATGGAGTAACAATATGCAATGCAAGATGCAGATACAAACCGAATTGTTCAGTGGCTTTTGCTTGTGAGGCTCCACCTAGACTATGTGGCCCAAACAAAACCAATTGTAGATTTCATGCTCTTTCCTTGATTTAAGGTGTTGAGTACCGATGGATGTGTTTTCATGGTGTGTTTCTTCTTTGGTACCCAAGTATACTTTGGCTGTGGAGACGGTCTGGTTTTCCAACCGGTTGCTTTGGTCTTCATTGCCATGTTGTCTTGTCATGTTGGGGTTGGGGATTTGGTTTGCACACGGAATCCATTTATACCTGGGTTGACTTGTTTTAGGTTTTATCAGTTGTTTGAAATTACTTTTCAAAGTATAGTGCATCAAGGTTGACGAGATTTTGCAAATGGTTGTTGCTTATTTTTTGGTTGACCATTGGTGGGGTGGTTGGCTTTGGTAACCAGATCTACTTCGGTTTGTTTTCCATAATGGATTTCTTCACCCACCATACCTCCCTCATAACTTGACCCGTGGTTTGTCGTACAAGTCTAGGCTGTATTAATAAAATAGATGTGTTGTATTAATGGGATGTACCTCCAAAATATGATCAGTTTGTGTTAAAGGAGCGACATAAGCGGTTTAGTTAAGTTGAAACTTTAAGGCGTCCTTTTGCCAATCCGGAACTACTGAGGCGGTCCGGGGCGAGCAACAAGAGAGGCGACCTCTAAACACCCCCTCAAGGCTCCCGTGCTGCTCAATTGGGGTTGGGGCAACCACAAGCTCAACACAACAACAAACCCATAGCCAAACCCAAACAAGATAGAGGCACGACCTAGTTATAGTATGCGAACTAGGATGCAAGAGAGATTTTGTCACAACCAAGAAGATGCACCACAAAACACACACAAGCAACCTCACACCAAGACACACACAAAATGGACCAGAGAGAGCTAGAAAAAAGGGAAGAGAGAGAGGAATGGATCTTGTGTAATATTTTATTTGTGACTTACAAATGGAGATGGCTCGTTATGATGCTATCATAGATCTTGTACATAACTAACTCAATGCTTAGTGAATGTTAAACATTGCCAACACACTCACGCTGTCTTAGGGTGTGGGAGACCTCTCACCACAATACCCTCTTACAATGGACACAAAATTGGCAATGAAAAACACACTAAAATGTTGGAGCTATATATGGCTCACTCTACTGAACTTGGTCTCACCTATATATTTGTATCTTGTCCTCAATATGAATCAGTCTTTGGGAGCGTATATGGTGTGTCTCTTGTCTCGTCTCTCTCTCTTTCTCTTTACATCTCAACATGGTATCAGAGCGGTAACGATCACGCGCCAATTCAATTTATGGTGACACAACAGTATGTGTATGCGATTCGCATGTAAGATTCAAAATTGCTACAAATTTTATTTTTGAGCGTTGATTCTTGTTAACTGTGGTTGTTTTGTGTTAAGAAGAATTTGATTAGTGTTTTATGTGGCGTTTATTTCTAATCAATCTAATCGTTGATTACGTTTTCTTGTTGATGACACCCTGAACTTCATCTCAATTTTTCTTGCTGTTCTGCTCAAAATTTGGAGAAACGGGAAAAGAACAATGGCACTTTTCATCCAAAACTTATTCGTCTCTTCGAGCTCTTCAATTTGAGTTCTAGGTTTGCGTCAATCGGAGTTCGCAGTAGAAAGTTATGCTGTTTTTACTGCAATTGAGCTTGATGCAGCTTTCTTCGTCCTACTTCTTCGTGAAGCGTCCGCGATCGTTTTTCTTATTTTGACGTTAACTTTTTTGAGAAGATTTAGCTGTTTGCTATTCGTATTGTGGCCGTCAATCTTGCGTCTCACACCACTCTATTTTGAGGACTCGTTTATTATTAACGTCTCCTTTACCTTGCCTTTTTTGGGTGACGTCTCTCACATATTTGGACGTTCCTTGAGCATCCTTCTTACGTTTATCGTTGACAGAACGTAGTACTCATATCTCTCT
The DNA here is from genome assembly GCF_014529385.1 of Adiantum capillus-veneris. Classification (NCBI taxonomy): domain Eukaryota; kingdom Viridiplantae; phylum Streptophyta; class Polypodiopsida; order Polypodiales; family Pteridaceae; genus Adiantum; species Adiantum capillus-veneris. Next base: position 100,318,027 of record NC_140952.1, read on the forward strand.
CATTCTCAATTGCGGCCTTCACCATATATGGTGTGCAGATTCTGCGATCTTCTTATACATCTTCTCGCAACAAGATATGGCTATAAATATTCTCGTCAACGGCTTTCCTTCTGGCCAATGTTCTGTTCCTCCTTTCCAAGGTCAAGGATTTCCAGGCTGGAAAGCAAAGATGTTGTTAATTCTTGAAGGCGATGAACTCTCCGATGTTGTTCTTGGAAATCGTGTTTGTTCGCCTCAGCCTGTTGATACGGATAATGATAACGTGCTTATCATTGAAGGACCTATATTTGAAGATTGGAATGTTGCCTATACGGATTGGCAACGACGTGATAAAGCAGCTCGTCGGTATATTCTTTCTGCTCTTACTGATTCTCTTTTGCTTGATATGTATGATCTGCCTACTTCCCACGACGTATGGAAGTACCTTATTGCAAACTTTCAGAAGAAATCTGTTACAGAAATACTTTATTTGAGAGGGTTGCTTAACAAGTTACAATATGAAGTTGGTACTGCCATGACGGGACATATTGAATCTTTCAAATCTATTATTAATAAACTTGCTGCTGCGGGTGATCCTGTTCCACAAAAGCAACTGATTACACTTCTCCTTGATACGGTGAAGGACTCTTCTTAGGATAACATTGTTACTATTCTATCTAATAAAGATGGTCTTGATTTCGACCAAGCTTGCATGTCTTTAATTGAATACTCTCAACGTCAAGAATGCCGGAATGCTGGTCACGATACAGCTATGATTTCACAAGAGGAGACCGAGTCACAACAGATGGAACGTGCTTTTTAGGCTTGAAGGCGTCCATTTCAACGAGGATACCGCAGAGGTGGCCGTCGCGGTAATATTTTCTCTCGTCTCAAATTTCCTAATAAGCAATGTTCTTACTGCAACAGAAATGGCCATACTGAAGATGATTGTGGGCATGTCAATATGATGAAGAACACGATATTACCACAAAACAACCACGTTTATCTAGAGACTCTTCTTCTTCTTCTTGTGAATATTGTGGACGATCTGATCATCTCACTCATATGTGCTATAAGCGTCGATTCGACACAGATCGGAATAGAGCATATGCTACTGAACATCGAAACAACATTGTACCAGAAACAAGTTGTGTCCTACGATCAGTTGCTCCAGACAGAATACTTCATGTCCGTGATGGATCACTTTTTATTGTCGATTCTGGTGCTACAGGAAATATGACATATCAGTCTAAGTGGCTCCATAACTATCATCCATTGCCAGTTCAACGTGTTGTTTATCTTGCTGATGATACTACTTGTCAAGTAAAGGGTATTGGAGACTTATATCTTGGTACCTTATCTTTTTCCACTCGAATTTTGCGAGGAGTATTACATGTACCAGATCTTCAACGTAATCTTCTTTCAGATGCTAGACTTGTTGATCTTGGTCTGTTTGTTGGATTTGATCATACCAAATGCCGAATTGAGAAAGATGGACAGAATATAGCCACTACTCCTCGAAATGGTAATTTGTTTGAACTCTCTCTCAACGATGCTGTAGCAAATATTGTCACTGCTCCAGGTGATCATGATTACAAAGTATGGCATCACCGTTTTGTTCATGCTGATTTCTCAAAACTCCTTGATCTTCAACGTCGTGATCTTGTTCATGGCATGGATCTTAAAGCCTATCCCCATATGGGAATTTGTGAATTTAGTGCTCTTGGGAAACACAATCGTAAACTCTTTCCTCTTTCAAATACAACTCATTCTCATGACATATTGGATCTTGTTCATACTGATATATGTGGACCTCTACCTTCTTCGATATCACAATATCGCTACTTCATTACTTTCATTGATGATTTCTCAAGGTATACGACTGTATTTCTAATTAGACAAAAATCTGAAGCCTTATCCGTTTTCAAACAATTCCACAAGGCTGCGGAACTTCAAACTGGTCGTCGCCTTAAGAAGCTTCGTAGTGACAATGGAGGCCAATATGTTTCTCGAGAGTTTGTGAGTTACTGTGCTGACAGTGGAATTCATCATGAACACACTATTCCATATTCGCCTCAACAGAACGGTGCTGCTGAACGAAAGAATCGCACTATTCTCAATGCTGTAAGATGTATGATGATTCATTCTGGCTTATCTCGTGTTTTCTGGACTGAAGCTACTTTGACAGCAGCATTTATTCAGAATCATCTTCCTACTATTGCACCCTCTGGTAAGATACCCATCACAGCATGGACAGGTGACATTCCTTCTGTATCTCATTTTTGAACCTTTGGATGTATTGCTTATATTCATGTTCCCAAAGAAACAAGAACAAAGCTTGATGCTCCTGGTCTTAAAGTTATTTTTATTGGATATTTTGACACTTCCAAAGGCTACAAATTCTATGACCCTTCCTCCACGAAAGTAATTGTGAATCGTGATGCTACTTTTAACGAACAGCTTATGGGAGGCTCATGGTCCATGGATGATACTAAATCATTGCTTCATGCTTTTCCATTTATTTCAGAAGATGAAAATCTTCCTATAGAGCAACTTTCCTCTTCACAACCATCCATTCCAAATGTTGCCAATGATGATATTGATATTTTTGTTGATCTGCCTATTGATTTTGAACATGGCTCATGTCATGTTTATGATGAAGATATTGCTGATAATGATTTTTCTACTTCTGAAGATCCCGTTACTTATGATGAAGCTATCTCTTCACTAAAAAAGGATCAATGGCAAGAGGCTATGGAAGCAGAGTACGATTCTCTTATCTCTAAAGGTACATGGATACTAACTAAATTACCTCCTGATCGTTCAGCTATTAAATGTAAGTGGGTGTATAAGACAAAAGTAAAAGCAGATGGATCTTTTGACAAGTTCAAGGTGCATTTAGTTGCAAAAGGTTACTCCCAAGTAGCTGGTGTTGATTATCAAGATACTTTTTCACCAATTGTTCTCATTACAAGTGTTCGAGTTTTATTGGCATTTGTTGTTCAATTTGATTTAGAAGCTCATCAAATGGATGTGAGAATTGCTTTTCTTAATGGTGACTTGGAAGAGGAAATTTATATGGAACAACCAGAAGGGTTTGTTATTCCAGGTAAAGAAGACCTTGTTGCTGAACTCCATAAGGCACTATATGGTCTCAAACAAGCTTCGCAAGCCTCATATACAAAATTTGATCTTTTTCTCACCTCTAAAGGATTCATCTCTTGCTCGTCAGACCCAACTTATACATAAAACGCCAAGGTAGCAGTTTTGTGATTCTTGCTCTTTATGTTTATGATACCATCCTTGTTTCCAATTATTTGGGATTTCTTTAGCAAGTGAAAAAGTTATTATCTTTTGCATTCGATATGGTGGATCTTGGAGAGATTCACTCTTGTCTTGGCATTCAAATCCAATGGAACCGTACAAAAGGTATTTTATTCCTTTGACAATCAAATTTTATTGCAGATACTATTCAAAAATTTGGTATGGAATCTGCACATTCAGCCAATACACCTTGTCTTGCGAGCTCTATGAAGAATACTTCTGACAATGGCGGTCAACTTTTCACAAATCAACCTTATGCTAACTTGATTGGATGTCTTCAGTTTGTTGGCATGAACACTCGTCCTAATATTCTGTTTGCTGCTAATTATCTTGGACAACATTTTGCATGTCCTTCTCTTAAGCTTTGGTCTGCTGCAAAGCGTGTATTGAAATACTTGAAAGGCACTACAGATTTTGGTTTAGTCTATCGACGAAAACTCACATCGGATTCTATGCAATCTCTTTCTCTTTTGGGTTACACAGATGCAGACTGGGCAAGCTCACATTTATCTATGCGATCTACTAGTGGAAATTGCTTCTTTATAAATGGTTGTCTTGTTTCTTGGACCAACAAGAAACAACGTTGTGTTGTAGTTTCTACGACTGAGTCAGAATATGTTGCGGCATCACTTGTAGCTCGTGAGTTGATTTGGCTTCGACAAATGCTGGTTGATATTGGTCACCCTCCTCTTTCTAGCACACCCTTACGGTGTGACAACCAAAGTGCTATTAGTCTTGCAAAAGACTATGTTCAACATAATAAGTCAAAGCACATTGCTGTCCATTATCATTATGTCAGGTATGAAGTACGCAAAGGAACCATTATGGTTGAACACTGTCCAAGTGACTAGATGATTGCAGACATTTTGACCAAAGGCCTCAATGAGTCATGTTTCATCCTCTTGCGCTCGGAGCTTGGAGTTGCTTCGGCCTCCCTCTTTCTAGATTAGCTTATTTGCTATTGTAATAGCTTTGTACATATGACATTGTAATCTTTTAGGTACCATGCACTTTGCACACTCCACATTTGCACTTTGTGATATCTAAGTCACTTGAATATTTGTACATAGATGCAGAATTCACTTTCACATCATCACCGCTGGTTCATATTTCACATTGTATAGGGGCTTGGGTTTTTCCCTTGAACTCCCCAAGGGTTTTTTTCATCCAAAGCTAGAGACCTTTGTTTGAGTGAGGGTGTTGGAGCTATATATGGCTCACTCTACTGAACTTGGTCTCACCTATATATTTGTATCTTGTCCTGAATATGAATCAGTCTTTGGGAGCGTATATGGTGTGTCTCTTGTCTCGTCTCTCTCTCTTTCTCTCTACATCACAACATAAAACACTTTCTAAAACAAGATCAAATGATAGAAACTAAAAATACACAAGTCACCTTGAATTCACTAAACCGTACCGCACAAGTGAAAGGACAAAGATTTGAATGCCGAATCACGCCTTTGATGCACCAAACCTCAATTAAGTGATGATGGAGAAACATATACAATAGTGGTTTTGAGATTTTGAACTCACTCTCTCTCACTTGCAATGTGTAGCTTGAAAGCTTCTCCCACACCAAGAGTGAAGTTAACAAAGTGGTTGCTACGCCTAAGTCTCTCCTCACGCACAGAATGTTGAGGTGTTGTGTGAGATATTGCATGTTGTTTTACAAGAAGGAGAGGGGCCTATTTATAGGTTGGAGACCCCTCATTAAGATTATTGGAAATCCTAATTTACAAGTGAACAAATCAAGATTATGATTTTTTATGAATATCAAAACATTGCAGGCCTTCTTTGTCTGCTTGAGTCATGGATGTGGGCTCAAAAGACAGAATTATTGATGGTAGATAAAGTGAAAGTAGAGTTTTAAGGAAGGAGAGAGAGAGAGATACTACGTACATGTCTTGAGGTGAGGTGTCTTTTATGGTTAGGTCAATGGCTATTTTGTGTTAGTATGTTAGTGGTTAGCATTAGTAATCACTAGAAAGTTAATGATATATTTACAATGGGTAGAATGAGGTGGATGGTTGAAGTAGTATGGTTGAATGAAGTGAGGAAATCCTTGTGATGGTGAAGTTTGAAGAAGTTTTGGACTTACTTGTGTAGGTTCCCAAAATGACTATCGATCCTCTTCTTCGTCTTCTCTTCTTTATGCCACCGCCGTCAAGGTTGATTACCGCGATGAAAATGGCAATTCGGTTGACGATACTTCTTAATTTGCAGAGGTTAAGCATGGTTTACATGCTGCATTTTATGTATATAGAGAAGGGGTAAGATGGAATTGTACTTTGGAAGTAATGGAGAGAGGCATAGAGATGGTGTATGTACATGTAGAGCTCATATGAGAACTATGGAAGTAAGAGGGGAGGTTAATGGTGAAGAAGGTGAGAGAAACTATGGAAGGTGCAGGTTTGAGTGAGATATTGAGAGGAATGAGTGTGTGTGTGTGTAGAAGTGTGGAAAGAGGTGAGAGAAGACCATGGGCTACTTGTGAGAAATTAAGTGGGCAGACTGGGGTCCACTCAAAAAATCCTAGCTCACAGGGGGTTGCTCCAAAAATCACCAAAATGTTTGAGGTGATTATTCAGCTTTTGGTCCATGTTTTCTTTTTTGACCATCACTTCAAATTCGGAGTGGAGATGGATATAAAAATCCCACCAAAATACCTGTTTTTTTTCACAAAAAAGTCTTCAGTGGCCCCCCTTTTGTTGAATTTGCATATGGCTCCAAAGGTGAGCCCCTCCTTGCATGAAAGCATGACCTAATTGATTCTTAGGGGTTTGAAAATATACAAGGTTGTGGATTATGCAAGATATAATACATGGATAAGATGAAAAAAACACGTTAGTATATATAAACCATTTATGGAATCTAGAATAGTGTCAACTATATATAAATATAAAATGAAAAAAAGAGATATATGAAAATATAAGGAATCAAATGAGGGGACCCTCATTTATTTTTAATGAAGTATGTTTAATTACAAGAGATAAGAAAAAAACACCTCTAAGAAATAGGAATTTAGTGAAAGGCAATGACTGATGGTGAAAGGTATTTTTGAAGTTTTCCCTTGGAGTGGATTCTCACCCAAAAATAAGAGAAGCTTGCATGAAATGATTTTTTATAGAATACGTAGGTAAGAAAAATTATGGTAATGGTGAGTCAATGTACATAGCATACATAGGAAAATAACGCACACCTAAGTAGAAATATTTAAATAATTACCAAAATAGTTATAAAAATTCTCTATATTTAGGCCCTATGTACAATGAAATATTTACACACAAATGGGTTATAATATATTTTATTTTTTTGATTTTTTTTCTTTTTTGGCTCAACTAGCCCACTGACTAGTTAGTTGAGGGTTTTAAGAAGATATGGGGAAAGTCCCCGAACTGACACACACCTATGTACAGTGGAAAGGTAAGAATAGCCATAGTGTTTAGGTGATTTTGGTAGGGTGAGGTAACTCACTATGGCAACTAGGGAGAGCCGAAAAACGGCTATCATTAGCCCTCCCTCAGGATGATGGTATATTCATGTACCATCATAAAGCATCTTTTGCAAAGAGAGTGCTTTTGAGTCCTCTATGATATCTAGTCCCTTGACAGGATTTTCATTGTGTGGATTCTTGTCACACTCATGTTTCATGCAACAAAAATTACATGAGATAGTCGCTCTTTAACATTTCTTTGGTAGATCCTTTGGTAGAAGGCGACTCAAATAAGGCTTGAAGCGATACCCGTTTACCTTCCTGGAGTGCTCTTTACCATTTAAATCCATAAGTTGATAGTAACTTGAATTGAAAGCCTTCTTGACTATGTATGGTCCTTACCATCTAGTTTCAAATTTGGCATCAAAATGATTATCAAGTCGATTGTATACCTTAGCACAAGATCTCCTTCCTTGATGCCTTTGTCCTTGAGTTTCTTATCAAGCTTCTCCTTTGCTTGTGTAGCTTTCCTCTTGTAGCACTCATAGTCTGCTTCTCTTTTCCACTCAAGCTCCACTAGTGTAAGAAGTCGATCCATCCATACCTCTTGATCATCTTGTGCACCTCTTTCATGAAGCCGTATCGTTGGGATGTTGAGCTTGATAGGCTGCAAAGCCTCTTGAACATAGACCAAGTGAAATGGTGTGAACTCCTTGGCTTCCCTATATGTGGTTCGAAATGCCGACAAGGCACCATCCAAGAAGTCATCCCATAACTTTGTTTTGTTTTGCAGTATCTTTCTAATGATGCCTGCAATGACACCATTAGCCTTCTCCACCAAACCATTTGACTGTGGGTAGTATGGTGTGCTATGACGATGTAGAATGTGAAGCTCTTCACAAACTTCTGTGAGTAAACCCTTCTTGAACCCTGGACCATTATCAGAAACAATCTCCAGAGGTGTGTCAAATCTACAACAAATATTAGTGTAGATAAACCTGCTCACTGTTTTTCCATTTACCTTGGCCACACTTTGAGCCTCTACCCACCTAGTCATGTAGTCTACAACCGCTAGAATGTAGAGTTTACCATTCTTTGTTCTAAGCAGAGGACCCATAGCATCAATGCCCCACTTTTTAAAGGGTCCATTTGCAAGCTCTATTTGCCTTGTACCATGCACCAGCCTTTTATTTCCATTTACCTAACAGTTGTGACAGCTTTTACACCAATGTTGTACATCCACATGCAAGCTTGGCCAAACATACCCCGCAAGCAAAATATTATTCACAACAGTTAATTATTGGGCAAAATGACCACCACATGCCTCTTCATGCAAATATTTTAAAATGGTTGGAATTTCCTCAATAGTTGGTACTCTTCTGCACACTTGATCCTTCCCTCTTTGATAGAGGGAGCCTTCTAGGAAGAGATAGAAACTTGCCTTCTTCATGAGTCTCCTCTTTTGAGCTTTAGTGAACTCTTGTGGAAACTCGCCCTCCAAAATGTAGGCAATAATTGGAGCCAATGACTCCAACCCCTGGTATCTCGATTGCTTGACAATTGTTGACACCATGATGACCTGCACATCTTTCTCAACACATGTAACTGCTTGTTGTGCAAGTAAATTGGCATCTTCATTTTGTTTCCTAGGAATATGATATAGTTTCACTTCTTCAAACTAATTAAACAACCTACGAATGGCATGAACCTTTGTCGTGAGACTTTCATTCTTGCATCCCCAAATGCCTAAGATTTTCTTTACAATAAGAAGTGCATCCCCCTTTACCATGAGACGTATACCTTGACTAATGCACAGCTTCAAACCATGAATTAGTGTGTCGTATTCTGCTTCATTGTTGCTAGTTGAACCTGGTAGATTAACCTTCTCTTTCATGACCACCTCTCCACTTGGGTTGAACAACACTAGCCCTCCCCCAGCTTTTCCTATGACTCGTCGAAAAGCTCCATCAAAGAACAAGGTAAAAGCATTAGGAATACTTTTAGGTGGTGGCAATGGTAGGGTTTTTACTTCAAGCACCTTAATTTCCTTCTCATGTACCCTATAAGTGAGAATCCCTGCCAATTGTGCACGCACACTATCTTCTACCTTGAAAGAGTATTGAAAGTGTTACAACTCCATAATCCACTTGGAGATCCTAGTACTAAGATTCATTTGAGATGACACCCAAGGGAACAAATTTTCTGCACAGTGAGAATTACAAAAGGTTTTGGTAGCAAGTAGGATCTAAACTTTCTCACTGCAAATATGAGAGAAAGCATCATGAGTTCTGCCTCCGTGTAGCCTCTCTCCAAAGAATTCATGACCCTACTAGAAAAGCAGATGGGTCGCATCCTGGTACTATGGGGATCTTGCTGTAGCAAAATAGCACCAATTGTTTCTTTCCCAACACTAGATCTAACGAAGAATGTGTACTCCCAACAAGGAGGCATGAGTGTTGGTAGCTCTGACAGAATGACTTTGATGTTACAAAAATATTCTTCAAGCTCATTAGACCAAACAAACGCGACTTGTTGTGTCAACTTTTGCAAAGGGTGAAGTAACTCTGAGGCTAAGTAAATGAAGCGTGACATATACTTCACCTTTTGAATGAATGATATGACCTCTTTGAGATTCTTGGGTGATGGGAGCTTAATAAGAGCCTTTGCCTTTGAAGGATCCACCTCAATGCCTTTATAGGAAAGCTTGTGACTGAGCAAGATCACTTCATCCTCACCTATGTGGCACTTGTCCTGGTTGAGTTGACCTCCCATCTCCTAAAGTTTTTTTAAACCTTCTTCTACCTTTTGTAGATGCAATGATTTTGAGCTATAAATGCAGAAATCATCAATGAACACCCTAATTGACTTTCCAAAGAATGCTTGAAACACCATGTTCATGAAATGTTGGAAAGTTGCAGGAGCATTTGTCAGGCCAAATGGCATGACTCTAAAAGCATAACAACCCCAAGGAGTGATGAAGGTTGTTTTTAATTGGTCCTCCAATGCAATCCCTATTTAAAAGTAACCTGAGTAACCATCACACATAGTGTACTTCTCATGACCAGCTTCATCATTTAGTATCTCATCCTAAAATGTAGATGCAATGATTTTGAGCTATAAATGCAGAAATCATCAATGAACACCCTAATTGACTTTCCAAAGAATGCTTGAAACACCATGTTCATGAAATGTTGGAAAGTTGCAGGAGCATTTGTTAGGCCAAATGGAATGACTCTAAAAGCATAACAACCCCAAGGAGTGATGAAGGTTGTTTCTAATTGGTCCTCCAATGCAATCCCTATTTGAAAGTAACCTGAGTAACCATCACACATAGTGTACTTCTCATGACCAGCTTCCTCATTTAGTATCTCATCCTAAAATGGGAGGGGAAAGTGATCTCTTTCTGTTGCCTCATTGAGCGGATGGTTATCCACACACACCCTCCACTTGCCGTTTTTCATGGGAGTGACAACAACGAGAGAGACCCACTCTGAATTCTCCACTGGATAAATGTAACCTGCTACGAGAAGCTTTCTTGCCTCCTTGATTAGATCCTGCTCCTTGATGGCTCCTAGCCTTCATAGCTTTTGAGCTTTAGGTTTGGCCTCTGGCTTTAGCTTGATCTTGTGTTGAACATCATCTACTCCACACACGTCGGTGTAGTCTTTAGCAAAAAGCTTAGGAAATTTCCTTAACACACCATTGAACTCCTCTCTTTCATCCTTTGTAAGTGTTGTAGACAACATACCTTTTAACATTCCTTCATCTTCCACATTTTGGTTCTCTTGGGAACCTACCTCCTCCAAACCTTGACAAGAGGTCTCTTGGTTGGTTGGATTAAACCTTACCCCTATGACTTCGATGGAAGACTCCTCTTCAGTAACGCTGCCGCTACTTTCTTCTTATGAAGTGTTATCGGTCCAATCTTCTTCCGTCTCACTTTGAGATGATTCTTCATGGAGCTCCTCTTGGCGTTGCTCCTTCATGTCAAAGACAACCTTCTTATGATTGCCATTCCTGAAAATTAATTTTCCACTCTCCCAATCCTGCAAAGCTCGCATTTTCATTAGCCATGGTCTTCCTAGGATAAATGGATAACCACTTCCCTTGGTCGACATAACATAAAAATCCACCGCCTTCTTTGCCTTCTTTTCTTGTCCATGGTCTTTGTGACGTAACTCCTTCTTTCTCCTTACCTTTTCCTTGGCCACACTTAATGACATTTGCTTCTAGGTCAACCTCATTGGAATTTGTCACCTCTACCACATGCACATTTGGGTCTGTTGGCAAAGGCGAAACTCCTTCCACTCCTCGATGGATGTGGTCTTGCTCCATTTGGCCTTTGTAGAAGTCGTGGTTGTTGACTAGTTCCTTCACCTGAATTTATCACTGGGTAGTTCAAGTTAGGTCTCCCTGGCTCTCCACGAGGCCAAAGACAATTATATATCCCATGTCTAGACTCTCCGCAATTCCAACATTGCAAGACTCTCCTAGGTTGTGGTGGTTCTTGCTCTTCTGACTTCTTTGCTTGTCCCTTGGGACCTACAGTTTATGCAAGGTGAATTGAAAAGTTACTTTAGGGTTCATTTAACTTTTCAATTACCTCCATTGTTACCTCAGGAATCTCTCTAGATGTTGATGCTTGCAATTTTCCCTTAGGTCTAGGACCCTCTATTGGAACCTCTCCCCTTAGGCACTTGAGTTTTCTATACTTCTCAACAACCCTAGTTTCAGCTGCATCAAAGGTAGCAGGTGCACCCGCTTCAACTTTTATCTTGAGTGTGGGAAAGAGACTAGCTATGAATATCTCCTTCTTTAGGAACTCTGCACCATCACCACCAGGGTTAGCAAAATTTCTCACCCATACAACCCAAAGACATAGAAACTCTTGTTTATACATGTAGTAGTCATCTAAGTCTTTTTGTTTGTGAGAAACAATGTCTTGCCATAGATTTTGAGTGTTTTGGGAATCAAAGAAGTATCTCTTGAAATGATTCATAACTTTTGTGTAATTCCCTTTAACTTCCTCATGCAAAGAGTCAAACCAAGTGCTAGCATCTTTCCTAAGGACCACCTCAAACATTTCTACACGTTCTTGATCAGTTACTATCCTCTTAATACGGCAAGACATCTTGAAATTTGCTACAAATAATTCTGTATCCTCTCCAGGCTCTGGATATTCGGACATTAGGCGTTGCCCCCCTCCATTGAATCAGTGTCATAGTGACAACACGTTTTTTGTTTTTCTTTCTTAAAGATTTATACAATAATATTTTATAAATTGCAATCTATTCTACAAAAAACTAAAAATATTCACATCAAATGACCTATGATAATCAATAAGAGGCAGGATGACAGGGTTTGGTGACGTGAGAATTTCTCCTACTCTTTGGGCACCAAACATGAACACCATACATTGTTGAAAATGGATTTTTCTACTAATTGCAATGTTTATTCTAATGTGTGGAGTGAAATGGGAGGGAAAAACCTCTATTCTTGGGCCATTATCCATTGTCTATGCATGACCTAATGCTTAAAACAAAACAAAAATATAGACATCCAAACTAAGGTCGTACCTAACGAGAGGTAAAATAAAAGGATTTACTGAAGCATTTATCTCGGCCAACCTAAGAAGACCTAAAACTCTACAAATTACACGTTGAAATTGCAACTTAGTACTAACAATTATGTGTACATTTTGCCTTGCAATGGGAATGAAAGGATCATACAAATTTTTGTGATTCATACAAACTACTTGACTATGCTAAAGGTTGATCCTACACAAAAATACACACACCTTCCTCCATGGGGGCACCAAAATTGAGGTAGTCCAAGGCGGGTAATAAGAGAGGCGATCTCTAAACACCCCTCAAGGCTCCCGTGCTACTCAATTGGGGCTGGGGTAACCACAAGCTCAACACAACAACAAACCCACAGCCAAACCCAAACAAGATAGAGGCACCACCTAGTTATAGTATGCGAACTAGGACGCAAGAGAGATTTTGTCACAACCAAGAAGATGCACCACAAAACACACACAAGCAACCTCACACCAAGATACACACAAAATGGACCAGAGAGAGCTAGAAAAAAGGGAAGAGAGAGAGGAATGGATCTTGCGTAATACCTTATTTGTGACTGACAAATGGAGATGGTTCGTTATGATGCTATCATAGATCTTGTACAAAACTAACTCAATTCTTAGTGAATGTGAAACATTGCCAACACACTCACACTGTCTTAGGGTGTGGGAGAACTCTCACAACAATACCCTCTTATAATGGACACAAAATTGGTAACGAAAAACACACTAAAACACTTTCTAAAACAAGATCAAATGATAGAAACGCAAAATACACAAGTCACCATGAATTCACTAAACCATACCGCACAAGTGGAAGGACGAAGATTTGAATGTTGAATCACGCCTTTGATGCACCAAACCTCAATTTATTGATGATGGAGAAACATATACAATAGTGGTTTTGAGATTTTGAACTCACTCTCTCTCACTTGCAATGTGTAGCTTGAAAGCTTCTCCCACACCAAGAGTGAAGTTAACAAAGTGGTTGCTACGTCTAAGTCTCTCCTCACGCACAGAATGTTGAGGTGTTGTGTGAGATATTGCATGTTGTTTTACAAGAAGGAGAGGGGCCTATTTATAGGTTGGAGACCCCTCATTAAGATTATTGGAAATCCTAATTTACAAGCGAACAAATCAAGATTATGATTTTTTATGAATATCAAAACATTGCAGGCCTTCTTTGTCTGCTTGAGTCATGGATGTGGGCTCAAAAGACAGAATTATTGATGGTAGATAAAGTGAAAGTAGAGTTTTAAGGAAGGAGAGAGAGAGAGAGATACTACGTACATGTCTTGAGGTGAGGTGTCTTTTATGGTTAGGTCAATGGCTATTTTGTGTTAGTATGTTAGTGGTTAGCATTAGTAATCACTAGAAAGTTAATGATATATTTACAATGGGTAGAATGAGGTGGATGGTTGAAGTAGTATGGTTGAATGAAGTGAGGAAATCCTTGTGATGGTGAAGTTTGAAGAAGTTTTGGACTTACTTGTGTAGGTTCCCAAAATGACTATCGATCCTCTTCTTCGTCTTCTCTTCTTTATGCCACCGCCGTCAAGGTTGATTACCGTGATGAAAATGGCAATTTGGTTGACGATACTTCTCAATTTGCAGAGGTTAAGCATGGTTTACATGGTGCATTTTATGTATATAGAGAAGGGGTAAGATGGAATTGTACTTTGGAAGTAATAGAGAGGGGCATAGAGATGGTGTATGTACATGTAGAGCTCATATGAGAACTATGGAAGTAAGAGGGGAGGTTAATGGTGAAGAAGGTGAGAGAAACTATGGAAGGTGCAGGTTTGAGTGAGATATTGAGAGGAATGAGTGTGTGTGTGTGTAGAAGTGTGGAAAGAGGTGAGAGAAGACCATGGGCTACTTGTGAGAAATTAAGTGGGCAGACTGGGGTCCACTCAAAAAATCCTAGCTCACAGGGGGTTGCTCCAAAAATCACCAAAATGTTTGAGGTGATTATTCAGCTTTTGGTCCATGTTTTCTTTTTTGACCATCACTTCAAATTTGGAGTGGAGATGGATATAAAAATCCCACCAAAATACCTGTTTTTCTTCACAAAAAAGTCTTCAGTGGCCCCCCTTTTGTTGAATTTGCATATGGCTCCAAAGGTGAGCCCCTCCTTGCATGAAAGCATGACCTAATTGATTCTTAGGGGTTTGAAAATATACATGGTTGTGGATTATGCAAGATATAATACATGGATAAGATGAAAAAAAACACGCTAGTATATATAAACCATTTATGGAATCTAGAATAGTGTCAACTATATATAAATATAAAATGAAAAAAAGAGATATATGAAAATATAAGGAATCAAATGAGGGGACCCTCATTTATTTTTAATGAAGTATGCTTAATTACAAGAGATAAGAAAAAAAACACCTCTAAGAAATAGGAATTTAGTGAAAGGCAATGACTGATGGTGAAAGGTATTTTTGAAGTTTTCCCTTGGAGTGGATTCTCACCCAAAAATAAGAGAAGCTTGCATGAAATGATTTTTTATAGAATACGTAGGTAAGAAAAATTATGGTAATGGTGAGTCAATGTACATAGCATACATAGGAAAATAACGCACACCTAAGTAGAAATATTTAAATAAATACCAAAATAATTATAAAAATTCTCTATATTTAGGCCCTATGTACAATGAAATATTTACATACAAATGGACCATAATATATATATTTTTTAATTTTTAATTTTTGGCTCAACTAACCCAATGACTAGCTAGCTAAGGGTTTTAAGAAGATATGGGGAAAGTCCCTTAACTCACACACGCCTATGTACAGTGGAAAGGTAAGAATAGCCATAGTGTTTATGTGATTTTGGTAGGGTGAGGTAACTCACATGGCAATTACGGAGAGCCGAAAAACGGCTATCACTACTTTATAAGTGCGCATCCATGGTACACCCACGATGACTGCTTCATTAAGATTGATATCATCTATTACATGAAAGTGATGCGGGCATTGATGGCCATCAATGATAATCGATATATTTGCTTGGCCTAAATTGATCATCGTCCCCCAATTTGCATCTTCAAGCTCGATCTGATTGGTCATCAATTGGACATTTGGTATCTGCATAAATGTGGAGTATTTCATGGCATTGTCTTGTGCTCTAGTGTCTAAAGTGGAGTACTTCATGGAATTAACTCGAGCTCCAATTTCCACAAGTAAAGTAATTCATGGAATTGGCTCGTGCTCCAGTGTCCACAAGTGATCACTCTGTGAATCCATTGGTTAGCTGTATACAAAATTGTACATTCATATCACCAAGCCAATTTGACTCTACTAGAATTGCTTCAATAAGGGGAGCTGCTATTTCTGCTTGTCTAAATTGGGTGTTGTTTTATTGTCCTCTATATTTTAAAATCCACAACTTTGCTTGCCTCTGAGCTTGTGCTTAATAAGACTTGGATTTTTTCTTTATGTCTATTACTTTGTGGATCTTCTCTAGCATTTTCATGGTTATGGTAGATGATATCTTTTCAACTTGCAACCACTAATCCAGTTGGACATCTCTTTGTCCTCTAATGTTGCAACCACTAATCCAGTTGGACATCTCTTTGCCCTCTAATGTTGCAAGTTTTATGGCTCCATTGGATGATATGTCGCTAATCACAGATGGGCCATTACCTCACTTCTTTAACATTTAGGAGTGATATTGTAAGGTGTAGACTAATACAAGTCACCCTCTTTAAACTACTTTTTGATCACATGTTGATCATGGAACTCCTTCATGAGTCGTTTTTGTGCATAGATACCTGTGACAACTCATTAGCACATTTTGTCTACTTTTCTAGCTCGTTTACTCTTTTTGATAGTTCGTGGCCTGTCCACTCTAGGTTTTTGGCCACTCATAGTGTGGGAATCAAGAATTGCATGGGAAATTGGCATTAAGTCAGGATATCATATTGAAAGGTGTCGTTTCAATAGCTATTTTGTAAGCAACTTGTTATGCCCAAAGAGCCGAATGTAACTTTTTGTCCTAGTCTTCTCTTAACTCACTCACTATCTTTGCACTATAGAAAAAAACTTGTTTGTGCTCTCTACCTGTCTATTAGTTGGAGGGTGATATGGTGCTGATTTGCAATGAATTACCACATTGAATTCAACTAGCAAGATTTTGATCACTTTGTTTAGAAAGTAAGTCCCTCTGTCGCTCACTATGTCGATTGGTAGCCCATATCTTATAGATAAATTTTCATGTAGCAAGAACTACGCTATCATTCTTGTGTCCTTTCTTTGTATTGCTTTAACTTCAATCCATTTGGCTAGATTTTCTGTGGCCACAATTATATATTGAACATGTGTATGCAGAAATGTGGGAGGTATAATTGGTTCGACAAAGTCTATGCCCCACTTGGAAAATGAATTTGCTCCCATCATAGGTCATAAAGGCACTTTGTCTCACCACATAGGTGATTTTTTGCATTGATATTCGTCACAACTCTTAACATATGCTTCTACATGCCACTGAATTCTTGGAACAAGGATTGCTTTCTCTTTTTTTCTGCAAAAAAATGTCCACCTACCTGTCCGGCATGAGCTTGCTCAAGAATTAAAATATATTCATATTTCATGGTGCACATTCAAAAGTGATTGTCCTTTCCTCTCTTGTACATGTGATACTCAATCAACACGTAGCTCTCTACTTTGGCTTGAATGTATTTCATTCTTGATTTACTCAACCCCTCTGGTAGAATTTCTTTGCTCAAGTAATCCACAATATGCAAGCTCCACTTAGGTGCAACTACTACTTTGAAAAAAAAATTATGTTCTATCGGTGCCTGAGTCACACAAATGTCACATGAACTAACATATTCATGAACACTTCTTTGCATTCTCGGAAAATATACACCAAGTCTCATAAATTTTTGAAATGTTTGCACTTCGCCATTGTGAACTCCCATGGTTTGCACATGAGCTTGGATCAAGTACACGTTTCTCTCACTTGACTCTTCATATCCTTAATATTTTGTCATTTTATTGCTTGTATGGACTTCTAGATATTAGCACTAATGTTCATGCATGCTCAATGATGGACGACTTCCTTTCAATATAGAGTGAGCCAATCGTGAGCAATGGTATGAAATGTTTTCTCCACATCGATACCATTTTAACATTGAAAAGATAAGAGACTGGCAGGCCATCGTAAACTCCTTTGGGTCCTCTACCATGAGTCAATCTAGACAAATAGTCACCCTTCCTCTGATGTGTCATTCTTTTTTTGACTACTATGGTGAAATAAAACTCAAGCAATATGATATACCATCAAACAATATGTCCGATATTGTAGGGTTTGTTCACCAAATATAATAGTGCTCGATGATCCACAACGAATACAAACTTGTTCATGAAAAGATATGTCTGAAATTTTTCACATGATAGACCATACCTAACCCTTCTCTCTTCATGGTCATGTAATTCTTTTATACACTATTAAGGTGTCTGCTTTAGTAACAAATGGAAACTTCCATGTTTTTCTCTCCAGGTTGTGCAAGGATACATTCGATACCTTATGATGACGCATGAACATGGACATGGAATATCTTCGTCTAGTTAGGAGATTCTAGAATTGAAGCAAAAATCAATCTCCGCTTCAATTTCTAGAATGCTTCTTCATATTCATTAGTCCACTCAAATTCCGTAATGAAAGCATAGAGAGGTTTGGCAATGATTACGTACATAGAGATGAAACTTCTATAGTAATTACAATGGACTGTTAACCCTCACAGCTCACGGATACCCTATCACCTACGACGGATGTTGTAACCTACGGCGGACATTGTATTATTTATTTGGTAGAGTCAGGTACCGGGCATGTCGGTCCAATAGGAAAAGAGTAAGACTGATCGCCGATGAGAGGCGCACTGTAACTGGAACAGTCAAGGGATTAGTTGGCTAAGCATGGGCGCCCAAGTGTGAATGGGGTGAGCTCATATAAAAGTCAACTAAACCTAAAATTCACTCATTCTCTCATTTGTGCAATTGAAGAGTGCTCTTGCTCCATTTCCTTCTTCTTCTTCTTCATCTCTTTGTGTGTGTGTGAGAGAGATAGAGTGAGAGAGGGAGTGTGTGGGCGATCGATCATTACGAAGGCACAACGGCGGTGAAGTGGTTGAGCACGGCGTAGTGGCGTCTCCCTCTTCTTCGCGACGAGGAATCCTCCACGAAGCAAGCGTAGAGCGGTGAGTGACACACCATCGTCATCTTTGAGCTTACTAGTTTAGGCTTGTTGTGTGCTTGGAGCCATTTGTGGCTTGCACACGGTGTATCGACAAGTTCCTTGCATTGACACGTGCGACATATGCGCACATTTTTGGCGCCGCTACCAGGGAATGCCATACACTAAGCTTGAATGGCACTCTGTGCTTATTTTGTGGTGCAATTTTTATTGTAGGAAAGGTAAGGAAGGAGGGTGTGTGTGTTGAGAAGAGGGATTTGGTGTTATACTGTGTGTTTTTTTTGTTAATGGAGTTTTCAAAGGTACTGTGTTTATTCTCTGCGTATTAAGGTTGTTAGTTTTCTTTGTTAATGGAGTTTTCAAAGGTACTGTGTTTATTCTCTGTGTACTAAGGTTGTTAGTTTTCTGTGTACAACAAGTAGGAAGTAGATCTGTGAGAGTTAATAGAGTGTGTTAGTGTGTAACAGTAGGTGTATTAGTTAGAAGTAGGTAGATAGAGTGTGTGTGTGCTCTCGCGCAGGCCGCGGTGACCTTATCCTTTATTTTATTTTTTAATCTTTTAATTTTTTCTATTAATAAAGGTAGGACCGGGATCAGGAATATCTCCCAAACCCAAGTCCAAGCTCATGCTCAGGCCTAGGCTTCAATCGCCTTTTAAAATTACGAATTTTAGATTCACTCGTAGCTTAAAATCGATTTTTTGAGGACCAACGGAATTTCAGATGCCCGAAAATTGTGTTGTAAAGCACACAGCGACCCTCTAAGTGATATGCTCGTTTCGAGCTATCACAACACTTTATCAAAAAAATCAAACATTAAAAACGTTAAAAACACGAGTAAAAACATACGCTTAAAAAAGTAAGTGGTTAACCTTCGAGGTTAATCGCCGACGCTTGAAGGGTGCCAAAGGCACATGCATCTGCGCTCTGGTCCTGTGCTAGAGATGGAGCAACTAGAGAGAATTTTGACTTACGCGAGCTCTCAATATCCACCTACTTTAGGTTCCGAGCCCTCGGCGGGGACCCAAGGTAGTACAAACCAAGACCCGAACATAGCGGATAGTGACTCTTCCTCTGACTACGACGTTATAGAGGGTTTCCCAATGTCTAATCCCGATAGCTCAAGCCAAGACATGCATTCCATGGGCCCACGGTCCGGGCCGAGCGTTCTTAGCCGCCTAAAGGAAACCTTCAGTAGAGCCACTCGCTCCGAACATGGACATAATGATGTAAATGAGGGGGGTGGGGAAGTAAATTCTCCATCCATGACCAACGTAGACCCTATACCCTTAGAGAATGTGCACCTGAATACTTCATTCGCTGCACCTCCTCACTCTTCAGAGTTATTTCCCTCCGAGGTCATATTACCCGATGGTAGAAGCCTTGCCGAAGTGCAAGAGGTTGAGCGATATATCCTTGCAGCGAGGGAAAAGGAAGTCGAGAGCTTACGCAAGGCGGAGCAACGAAGAGAGTTAAAAGCAAAATCCCCTATGTCAATATCCTTGCTAAGAGAGCAATCGAGTGCTCCCGACTTATCAACGGCTAAAGGGCAACCTCTAGAAATCAACATTGCATCTAGCTCAAAGGACACCCCTAGCACCTCAATCCTAGATGGAGTGTTCTTAAATGAGAACTGGGAGTACGAACTACAAACCGAAACTCTGAGCGATCTATACACAGGTCACACCTATGCGTGAGTTGGTTAGATGTCCTACAATCCACAATGGGTGCTATTAGTGTGGAGGATCAACAACAAAGAGTTTGTGAGGTCATCCATAGGGTTATCGAGTTAGAGAGACAGAACAAGGGGATCAACATGCCTTCAACGGGTCTCATGAGATTCTTGGATACAGGGAAGGCTAAACAACTGACCTTATCGCAAATGGAGACTCCCTCGGTAAGTCCGATAGATCCTCCATATGTTGTTTCGCGAGGGTTCTCAGTGCAATCTAAGCCCACAAGTGATAGCTTCACCTTTCCAAGTCTAGCTCATCTTTCCCTTGATGACACCACGGATACCATGCCTACCCCAATGATGGGCATGCCAAGAAACACGCCATGGACCTCATTTGTTAGTAAAGCACCGCTACATGGTAGCTCAATGGCTGCAACAGTACCTACAAGTGTGTACCAATCGTATACACCCATGGGTCCTCGTACTCATGTAGTCCCTACCCCTCCCATTGTATCAACTACCTATGCTCCACAACCACAACACCCAAGATCTTATTTCCATGGGACTATACCGGCTAGCATTAGCATGTCACATCCGACGTCTGCTATGCCTAGGGCCACACATATGAACTTTGGACCACCACATGGCACAACATTGTACCCAACATGGAACCCAAGGGCTTCCTATGAGCCAAGCCCAATGCCAATACCTACTCCACATGTAGTCTTTGGAGCGCCTTCACCCACGGTGCCTTCTCACTTAGGTGACTTGGCAACATTTGCTCAAGCTATTGGTCAATCTATTGTTGCTGAGAATATGCGTAACACGCCTGATAGAGAGCCTAGAAGTAAGGTAGTACAAATAGCCAAGCTCACACAAAAATTTAGTGGAGACGGGGATGTGAGAAAGCATATCGAAGTGTTTGAACAAATATGCGATTCTATAGGAGAACACAATGACCTACATAAGAGCAATGCTTTAAGCCTAACCTTAAGTGGAAAGGTGGGGATTGGTATAGAACCCTAAGGGTGGAAGAAAAACGATTTACCCTACTCTTAGGAGACTGTTCTTAAAAGAATACATACGAGAGGGAGTACTTTGGGGTGTAGCCTCTCAGCTCCAAAAAGCCCAACGAGAGGAAGGAGAGTCGGTGAGAGACTTTATTAGTTGCTTAAAGCATTTGAATTCTCGATGTAATCCAAATGAGCGCTTCAACAATAACCAATTGCTCGATAGATTTAGTCGGAGATTACGACATGAGGATATCTACAATGGCCTAGTCATTAGAGGTATCACCACTTGGGAAGCAGTCACTACCAATGCGATCCAATTGGAGGATAATTTAATGATTCAAGGAGAAAGAGTGTCTGTTGAGTCTAAATCTATTAGCTGACAAGCATCGGGGCATCAGCCAATGACCCTAAAGCCTATTGCTAAGGAGCCAAAGATATCTGAGATGACTTTAGCAGATCTCACCAAGGCTATTCAAGAGAGTCTTAGAGACAATCGTTCTCTGCAAAACAATCATATGTATCCAAGAAGGGAGAAACAATGGTGCTCAGTATGCTATGGACCGCATAGTACCAGTGAATGCCCTACTTTTAGAGTAAAATTCAATGGGAACTGCAATTCCTGTGGGAGGTATGGTCATCAAGATAAGGATTGCATAGTATTTAATCAGGCGATGGCCAATAGACCAAGCTTAGCATGGACAGACACACCTCGAGTGCGTGCATTGATGCCAGCCCCACCTCTTGAACAAACATCACAACACATGGTCCCTAGGGCCCAAAATGTTGTCCAAACAACACCCTGACCACCTCCAGTGCTAGGACCGCAACCACCACACCCGAGAATCACTTCTGTGAATCAAGTGGGTTGTGAGTCATCTATTGCTTGTTTGGAAGGCTGTGAGGAATATATAGATCCTAATATTTCCTATGGGATGGATGTGCTTGAAGAAAGTCAACAATACTACATGGAGGACTATTGGGGACAAGTCAAACCTGTATATCAAGTGGCTGCTCTTGCGGCAAGAGGCCAAAATATCAATTACACTGCTAAGAGACCACCTCTTCAATGCTATGAGTGTGGAGGTCCACATCGTGTAGCCGAGTGTTCTATTAGGCTACAAAATAATGCCACACTAATGAAAACCAATCAAGCGATCACGTCTACAATGACAATACTCATGTGTAATCGATGTGGCATAGATCATTTGATTTCCCAATGTCCAAATAATCCAAATGCACCGAAGATCACGCCATTACACTTGATTGAAGTTATCGAGGAGCCATCACCAAGTACACCCGTGGTACCAGTAAACGTACTCACACGATCGATGCTCCAAAAACTAAATTATATTCTTGAGGAAAGAGACACGGCATCAATTGCCCAATCTCATAAAAAGAAGAAAACACAAAGAAAGAGATCGCAAAAAGCAGGGAAGTCAGACCCCAGTTCAAAGACCAACATAGGGACTGGTGACGACCCCGTATATATGAACGACGCTGAAGAAGATTCTAATTCAGGTGAAACCATGGAGACCAAAACGACCACTAACATAGAAACCAACAAGGAAGATCTTCATGAGCCACAATGGCCAGGATCCAAAAAGAAGATAGGAACTTACCCAAACCCTATAGAGGAGATTGAGGGAGTCAAGAAATTAAGGAGTTTGGTAGAAGATACCCAAAGGGATCTAGAACCGGCACCTAGGAAGATCCAGATTACAGACACTGTGTTCCCTATGCAACAACAACCTCACCAAGTCCATAGACCCTTGGACATACCTAGTGTCATCCAAGAAGAAAGTGACTTAAGGTCATGGAAAAGTGGGCGTACTCACTTCTTGATGGAAAGAATGTTTATAGAGGGACTACCTAATTCTATCAAAGAAATGGAGATCCCATCTTCCCCAAGTCAAGGGACTCAAGGCCAAAAGGTGTCATTAAACATTGCCAAATTGATGGATTTCATGTCTTCAGAAGTTAGAACCACCATCGTGTCAAAATTATATAAAGACCTTGAGCTAGTCTCAGCTCTTCGAGCCTTCCTCAATGGAGAACTGAAGTTTGGGCTACCACAATTTGCACAGATGGATGGAGCTGGGGAGATGACAATAGAGGAGGAATACATAGATCCACAACCCAACCTAGATGAGAACCTTGTTATAGAAATACCTGTTAACAAGTTGGGACAATACTTTGAGCGTGATGAATCCAATGCGACTATACCAATCACTACTAAGGAATTAACTGTGAAGGGAATCCTTGATGGTGGCGTTGGGGTTAGCATTGTGACTAAAAATTGCTAGGAAACTATGGGAAGACCTCACCTTGCGACCACAACCATAGTAGTGAAGATGGCCAATGGGTCTATTGTTAAACCTATTGGGATGCTAGAAGATCTGAAGATCAAGGTCTTTGGACATAAGATAAGGATTACCTTTATTGTTATGGATTTCTCCAAACACACTATGGCATCGGAGATGATCTTAGGACTTCCTTTCATGAGGGAAGCAAAAATGGTGCATGACTGGTTTAAAAACCATGTCTACTTGCAGTTCCAAGATTCTTTCATTGGAGTGGATCTTGTGATGGGTTGAGCACATCCTCTAGGAAACAGGTTTATAATCGATCATAGATCTGACACAACAGTTCAGTATTGTTGCACGTGTAAAGAGGACACTGATGTTGGGGAAGATTCTCCTATATGGACGTACTACCTGGGATGACTGAGGTAGACAATGTGGATTGGGTCCACCTAGCAGCAACCATAGACACTTGGGGAAATAGGGGGACAACCTGGGTAACACCTGAGGGAGATGAAATGCCCGTACCCTTAAATATGCTACAAGAAATGCATATAGCTTCTACCAAGACTCATCCTAATATAACAAAGAAAACATACAAGTGGGTCCCTAAAGCTTCTTTAGCGACCATGGCTAGTACTAAAAAACAAAAGCCTTGTAAGAAACGTCCCACTCGCTCCAAGAAATTTAAGGAAACGGGGCGTTGGATTCCTAAACGACTATTGAAAGCCCAAGGCTACTATAAAGGAAATGGTCAAATCTGGGTGCCAAAACGTAGATTGTGTTCTTACTTGTCGCCTGACCCATGTGAGCCCAATCCCGTAGCTCCAAAATGAATCGATGATCGCGGAAAGAAAAAAATCACAGAATGCTACACATCCGCTCCAGAGCTAGTTTGGGTACCAAAGAAAGAACGATTTGTTCCACCTAGCTCAACAAGGGGGGAGTCCCATGAAGCTTCTAGCTCCTCATGTAATGCATCCATAGAGGTAAAAGCTTCTCCACAGCCTTCACCTATAATAGTGGACCTCCATAAAGCTACAAAGGAATCCACACCTCCCAGTGTTCAAGAATCACCTGATGAACCACTTCAAGTTAGATCTTGGGAGAGTACCTTACCACTCTTGCAACTCGATGAGGCACCTAAGGCAAGAGAAAAGTACTGGCAAAAATCCCCACCTATTACCAACTGGAACAATTGGTTTCAAAGGGTGACAAGCACATTTCAAATGGTATGTTCTACCTAAGGAAGGGGGGAGTGTTTGCTGACATTCATCATTCACTTGCTTCCCTCTCAACCTTCCTCCCTGACCTCTCAATATCCCAATCTTAGGGAAGTATATATAAAGCCTTGTACTCATAAAAAACAAAAATAATAAAGAGCAAGAGCAATTAGCAAACGAGTGTGCACAATAAAAGTCAAAACATTGACCCAGACCTACACATTCACATCCGGTACATTGAAACAAAAACCTATGTCATAAAACACCTTTGATCCTCATCACACGAGTGATGGAGGGTAGGTAGAATTAGTACGATATGAGTGTTTCTGTTTTAGAGTTGAGTGATTAGCAAAGTTCTTTTTTCCCACTAATGTGCCTCCTAGAGGTATTCTTTGTGTTTCTTAGTGTGTATAGGAACGTATTATTGTGGTTAGGATTTGGACCTTCATGGAATTTTTCTTTCATCCATTTCTCAAATCAAGCGCGATTATCAACGCAAACAGGTGTTTCTTGTCCATTAGCATTGCCCCTTATCTTTTTGCATCCATGTTTGTCTGCTTTAATTGTGATTGGTAGCATAATACTCAGTGCATTTTCTTAGTACCAAACATTAAATTCAATGTAATTTTTTGTCATAATCACTTGTCTAGGTTTAAAAATCAAGCAGTCCGACTAAGCTAGTTTGACCAAGTTAGGTGTTAAAGATCTTCTATTAATACCATGGGTAATGCCTTCCTAATAATCAATGGTTACTTAGGTTCTTAATCCGATTTAGGCAGCATTGTGTGAAATGTACTAGGGCTTTCTAGTGGGCTTGACCCTATTGACCTTTAGCTTAAGTATTATAAAAGGAGTTTACTTGTGTGATGAGACTGGGGAGGTGTATCAGTGTTATATGACCCACCAAAGTTACAAAATTAAAATGCTAAAAAAGAACAAACAAAAAATCAAAGTGCCACATTGTAAAATCTTAAGCTGGAAGAGAAATCTCAGCTTGATTGGGTACTTCACTCACATGTATCGCCTATGGTACTAGAGCCCTAGAGGTTCCTAGTGTGGGCGCTTTTCCTTGAAAAGAAAAAAACCCAAGGCATACAAAATAAGCACACACATCAAAATTGAATCACTGTGAAAAGACTTTGGGGGGTCAAAGAAAAGGTAATCAGTCAGGCAATGCTTTCTGAGAAATTCCTTTTATCATAGCTTAACTACAAGGTCTTCTAGGTATAGCCTCTAGTCAGCCCTCGAACATGAAATACTTTTCTCTCGCGATTAAACAAATTAATTGACCAGAGAAAATTAAGAAGCTTACTCATGGTATTAATAGTTGATCTCTAGTGCATTTCGACCGTTAAATTAGCGACCCCAGACTTGTTTAATTTTTTACCTTTACATCTGTTTATGCATTTGATTATATTGCAATTTAATGTTTATTGCTGACAAATTGTTTAAAATTCTATTACCAATCAATTTGTTTGCCTAAAACTGCATATGATTTTTAATCGCTTATGAGAATGCAATTACTGTGCCAATGTTGTTTGATTTTGTAGTGACTGAAGAAGGCTAAGGACATTCATCTCAAATGCTCTTCCACCTCGACGAATGAGCCTCAACTCAATAGCTTCCGAGGATGGAATCTACATCAGGAAGGGGGGCATGTTAACCCTCACGGCTCACGGACACCCTATCACCTACAACGGACGTTGTAACCTACGACGGACATTGTATTATTTATTTGGTAGAGTCAGGTACCGGGCATGTCGGTCCAATAGGAAAAGAGTAAGAGTGATCGCCGATGAGAGGCGCACTCTAACTGGAACATTCAAGGGATTAGTTGGCTAAGCATGGGCTCCCAAGTGTGAATGGGGCGAGCTCATATAAAAGTCAACTAAACCTAAAATTCACTCATTCTCTCATTTGTGCAATTGAAGAGTGCTCTTGCTCCATCTCCTTCTTCTTCTTCTTCATCTCTTTGTGTGTGTGTGTGTGTGTGTGAGAGAGAGAGAGAGAGAGAGAGAGAGAGAGAGAGAGAGAGTGAGAGAGGGAGAGAGAGAGGGAGTGTGTGGACGATCGAGCATTACAAAGGTACGACGGCAGTGAAGCAGTTGAGCGCGGCGTAGCGGCATCTCCCTCTTCTTTGCGGCGAGGAATCCTCCACGAAGCAAGCGTAGAGCGATGAGTGATACACCATCGTCATCTTTGAGCTTACTAGTTTAGGTTTGTTGTGTGCTTGGAGCCATTTGTGGCTTGTACACGGTGTATTGGCAAGTTCGTTGCATTGACACGTGCGACATACATGCACATGGACCATGAAGTCTTATCACTTGAATTTTTCCAAGATTAGTGGAAATGCCATCTTGAACACAATGTGCCCTAGAATGTTTCCTTGTCTTACCATGAAGATACATTTATTTGGGTTTAATCAAATGCGATAGGTTTTTCATTTTTCAAAGATCTTCTACAGGTGCTCTATGTGCTTGTTTCTCAAGACAGATGGCATGCATAAGTTGTCCATGTAGATTTCTAAGAATTGCCTTAGATATTTTTAAATGCATCACTCATCAGCCTTTGAAATGTCGCAAGTGTATTGGACAGGCCAAATGACATCATTCGATAAGCAAATATATCCCTTTTTGTCACAAATACTCTAGTTTTATAGAAAGTTGATTGTAGCCTAAAAATCTATTAAAAAATCTACAAGCTTCTTTCCTTGAGACTCTCTCAATCACATGATCATAATCTGGAGGAGACAGTTGTCTCAAACGGAAGCAAAATTTACCTATTTGAGATTTACACAAACTCACAATTTTCCATTTTTCTTGGGCACTACCATGATGAGTGACACCCATCTTGTGTGCTCAATCACGTAGATAAACTTCACTTGGTAAAGCTTATCTATCTCCTCTTTGATCTTTTTGACAAACATTTCATTGTATGTATACAGGCGTTATCTATGAGGCTTCGCATCACTCTTAAGGGTTATGGTCTATTGGCAAATTCTCAGATCCACTCCCTTAAGATACTTTTATGGCCATGCAAACATATCTCTATATTTTTTGAGTGTAGCTACTAATAGATGCTCTTTCTTCTGAGTGAGGTCCGAGGCAATATATGCCAACTTTGGTTCCTCTCCAGGATGAGCTAAGTCAATGCACTTGGGTGTTTTTAGGTCCATTATAAGATGTTCCAGGTTCCTTAATTTCTCTCATTGGCTGGTGTTGAACTATGATCTTTCAATGCTATATCATGTATTTTTTGTAGTGAGTCAAATTTTTCCATGTTCGATCCCACTTCACATTCCATTTTGTCATCCAAACCTCTTTCAGGGTTTGCTTTATCTTTTGATATTCTTCTTTACGCTCAATTTTTGTCACCCTTGATGACGTTTTGTCTATGTCTTTGGTTTTTTCCTTGCTTCGTTTCTTGGGGTTGGTGTGTGGTGTTAAAGTTGGTTTTGCATATCCTCATGTAATTTTGTCCCTCACATAGTCATTTGCTCCTACGAGCATCAATATTGTGTTTTTCTCTTCAAAAGAGGCATAGGTTTTTCTTGCATGTACTTTTGTTTTGCCACTTGTTTCACATGATACATGTCTTTTCCTTTCGACTTTTGATTAGGGAAATCATAAAATATCACCTCTTTCTTGTTTGGTTTTGTCTAGTTTTTAGAGCTACTTGATAGCTCTTTCTCAGTATCTACCTTTAGAATATCGTCTCGTGATTTTTAGAATTCTTTTTTGCTTTCATCGCTTAGATCTCCGATAGAAACCTTTTCAATTATGTGTTTGCAGTCGAGTGTTTCTTGAGTCTGTACATCCTTGGTCTTTGACCTTGATTCCAAGATAACACTCACCATTTGGAATGGTGTTATGCCAAAACCCTCTTTGTCATAGAATTTTGTTGGCTTTGTTTTGTTCATGCATACATCTAGAGTGGACAGTATCTAGTCCCATCTAAAAGGTTGAAACAAATCTTTTGGGAATGCCTCTTGAAAGTAGTCTTTATCTTCAACTGAGCTCTCTGGAATGCAATCTTCCTTAATCATGCTCTCACATCTTGGGGGGTGCACCTTTAAAACATGCCTTCAAAGGGTATTTAAAAAACCCCTTTACTTATATGCTTAACACTAGAATGGTAACCTAACAGGACATAAAAGTGTCCTTTCAGGGTTTTGGGAAAAAAATCCAAAACCATAGTAGATCCACTCATTTTGAAAAATCCTTTCATGAGCTTATAGTTCAATAACTACTACATATGGAAAAAATGAGAAAATTGTAATTTTTCTCATCCCTTGGTCACTACAAGCCTCCAAAGTTGATGGACCAATGCATTTTGCCCAAAACAACAATTTCTTACGGTTGATTGCATATAAATAAGAGTGGAGATTTTTGTAGGACATGAGATAAAATGCCCCGTTAACTTCAATGGGTTGGTGACCAAAACATATGGTTGCTTTTACCTCAATATGTTTTTTTTGGGCAAAAAAAATAGGTACAAAAAAGTTGCATTTTTGCCATTCTGCGGACCTATCATCAAAGTTTCTATAGTCACGCTCAATACAGATACTATATACATGTTTTCTTAGTTCCCTTTGGGCCTCTCGATTCAAAAGGAGCCATGGAGCATGTCAAAAGGATAATGGATCTCTTACAATTGGAACCTTGGGGGCAATGATAAAGTGCTAAATACAGCAAACATGAAAAAACTGGGTTTAGCATTATGACCTCTAGAAACCCATAGAAACTACTGAATATCTAGCCAAGTTTGTAGTCTATGATTAGATATGGTCACTACCTACAAAATACACACAATTGGCCTAAGAAACTAGCAATATTGAGAAAGTTATACTTGCTACTCTAAAATGTATCGTATTCTTCAGCAATCAAAAAACTCAACCATCATTATGTACTATGCTATATAGCATATTAGGTCCCCCAAAAGTCAAGGAAGATTAGCTTTATGTTATACATTACACTTACACTATCAAAATTGAATTTGGATATCAAGAAAGCCACCAAAAAAATCATAAAAAAACTAATTTTGGCCAAAAAACAGAATTATGCAATTCTTGTAAATTGGTCATAACTTTCAATTTTAACACTTAGCTCTCCCTACAAGCATAAAAACATGTTGAGAACTATGAAGGACTAACCTCTAGCCATCTAAACCTCACAAACATGAAGTTTAGAGTGGTATAGTCGCCAAAATTTGAAAAAATGCCAAAAACAGGACCCGTTTTTTCACACAATTTATGTTCAAAAATGTTGTGCAAGAGTAAGGTTAATGGTGAGATCGATACTCAAAAAAAATTCTAAGTTTTTTTCAGCTCATAAGGCAACTTTGTGTTCATACTCTTCAAATAATTCAAGCAAAATGGTCACTTAACAGGACACAAAAGTGTCATGTTACCATTCTAGTGTTAAGGTAATAAAATGATCCCTTTTTCTCAAGAATTTATGAGTTTTTCTCTAAAATCAATTTAAAAAATCCATTTGTTAATAGATTCCTATTGAAATTTTAAAATTTTGGCAATTAATAAACCCATTCGTTTGAACTCACATGGTAACTTACATGTCTAAGAGGTGAACCCCCCTAAGTCTCACATTCATACGCTCCACACATCCAAATATATGCTTTTGTTTTAATGGAAATGGCCTATGAACTTCGAGAATAGCGGAATTAATAGAATTAAAGTGAGCATTTTTATGAGATCACTTTGAGAACATAGAGGGTGAACTTAATTGATGGTAGCAACATGAACATAGTACTTAATTAACTTGGCATGAACAATACTTTTTCAAGAGAGAGAGTATTAGAGAACATGACAATAGTGGAGGATCGGATTTACTTGGAGCCGGTCCCCCCTCCAAAAGGCGTTTGCATTATTATAGATTCTTCCATCAAGAGAGACTTGGTACAATACAATTTTTGTGTTCCTTGTGAACTTGGTGATGTTATGAAGATGGAAAGCTTCATGCATCATGAGCATAACATAAACTTTGCAAAAATCATTAACTATCGGTTAAATTTTCATTCCATAGCCAAGCATGTTGGTGTGGGCTCTCCACTTCTCTACAAGATTTGAGAAGGATATGGAGTTCTTGCATTTTGCACTCCACACAAGGAGATAATGTGTGTGTGTGGGAGAGCATACCCCCCCTCTCATGCTTGGTCCACACCTCTCTCTCTCTCTCTCTCTCCCCCTCTCTCCCTCTCTATCTTGTAATATTTAATTATATCATTTGGGACATGTGTCCTCTTTTTACTCTTTGAGAGAAAGAACTTAATTATTTATTCTTATGCATCTAAATTCTCATTGGATCCCTTTAAAGCCTATCCAATAGGATTCAAGCACATCATGAGGACCACATGTGGAGAGCTTTTTGAACCTGTGTCTTTTATGCTTCTTAAGTCATTTGGTTTGATTTGAATACTTTAAGCACTTAGTCAATCCAGCATGCGTATTTTATGATTCTTAAGTCATTTGGTTTGAATTGAATACTTCCAAGCCTTAGTCAATCAAGCATGGAAACTTGCATGCCTCTTGAGAATTTATCTTTAAATTTAACATTTCAAAAACCTTAGTCATTTAAGCATAAAAGTCACCTCAAGTTTTGGGCAAGGTTCCCACAACCACTTTAAGCATCTTAGCACCTCATGCTTGGGTAGGATTTCCACCTCAAGGTTAGCCCTAGCTTGCGTATGGTCAAATGAATTTTTAACACTAACTTTTGGAGGTCTTTAATGAAGCTAACCCTAAGGTCCTTCAAGATACATTAGATGCACGTTTCTCTTTGATAAACTATCTCCTTTTGGACCTCTATTGAGATGTAACCATCTGTCCTCTTGGTCCCTTATTGAGGTAAATCTAAAAGCACTTATTGCACATTGCTCTTTGATAGACTGTCTCCTTTTGGACCCCTATTGAGATGCAACCATCTCTCCTTTTGGTCCCTTATTGAGATAGGTCTAGAAGCACATATATATGTCCTAACTCTTGCTCCCCTTTTATCGTCCCATATTAAGTGATCAATTTAATATGAGAAAATCATTTGGTAAAGTTAGATATTATATTTTATGACATTGCCTCTCTCTTGAAATCATAGTCGTCCTTGACTATGAGGTAGAGAAGATAATGCCTAGGCCTTAGTTTATGTTTCTTAGCGGGTAGAGGATCCCTCTTTACCCTACTACATCATTCCAAAATGGACGACAAATCCATTTGGTGCTTGGGAGACTTAGCTGCCACAAGCATGTCTGCTCTTCAATCCATATCATACTTCCAAAGTAGAGTGACAAGTTCTACTTGGTGTTTGCGAGACATCATCACCACAAACATGATCCTAAGCATGCATACTTCTTAAATTTAATGCACAATAAAATAAAGAGAATGAGTCTTATAAGACAAAAACATTGTTCATTTAAAGTACATTTTCATTTGCCTACTCTAGTGTAGCATTGTAAGCATTAACAAGGTTCATATTATCCTTAAGCTAGGTTCCTTGCATCCATCTAGCATCTTTGAAAGGATAATTTTTAAACTTAACAAGATATCATTGGATAATCTTACCATTTCTTAGTACCTTGTTTTCATGTCAAAGAATCAATTCGGGCTACAACACCTCTTCTTGATCTTCGATCTCTGGCGGGTCCTCAGTTATTGGTTCTTTTTGTGACTCTCCTTTGTAAAGCTTGAGTAGGCTCACATGGTTAACATTGTGAATGAGACAATGGTTGGGAAACTTTAATTGATAAGTCATCTCATTGATTGGCTTAAGAATTTAAAAAGGAAGGACCATAGTATATTTTTGCTAGTTTAGCATAATACTCTTGGTGGCTCGTAGCATTCTTGCCCGTAGTATGCCTTAGACTAGCCTTGAGAAACTTTAGCAAGACCCAATCATTTTCCTTAAAGTATAAGGCTCTTCTGTGCTTATTTGCAACAACCATTTTTTCCTTTGCTATGAGATGGTTATAACCTTTTTAATCTTTGAAAAAGATTCTTGTAAGTCTCGGCTATATTCATCAGTAGAGCAGCAACAAAGATCTTCCCATATACTTTAAGTAGTAAGAGACTTTTGGATCTTCCCTCTTTAACCTCGAAAGGTTCTTTCCCCATAGAAGTATGTACAATGTCATTGTACGCATACTCTATAAGAGGTAGGTACTTCTGTATTGAGAATGTTGATCTACTTCCATGACATATGCTTTTAGTAGATTCAAGAATTGTTAGATTAGTTATTTCACTTTGGTCATCCGTTTGTGGATGATAGGCCGAAAGAGAAATTTAATCTACTTCTCATTCTAGGATCTTTGTCTAACACTATGGATGTTGGCAATCCATAATACTTGAAAATTTGAGATCTAAAGAGGGTTGCTGTTTGATGTGCCTTAATAGTCTTTTTGAGAGGCATGGAGTGTGTTTTCTTGCTAAGCCTGTCGATACTGAAACAATACAAGTTTCTTCCCTCGATTAAATTTCAAATTTTGGTACCACGCATTTTGAAACATACTCTTGTATGTTTACTTTTCATGGTAGAACAACAGAAATACATTCCTACTCCTCGAAGAGTAGTTTATGGAACCCTTCTTTGCCCCACATAAGGAGAAGCATGGGATTCATACATGACTTTCTTATTGTATTGGTGATTAACACATAGGTGTGAGGAGGTGGTGAGGGTGGTGGGCTGGGTTTAGGGCTAGCCGGTAGAGATGTAGGCTTTCCCTTTAAATCTCTGTCTGCTTTAGTTTTTGTTTCTCTCTCTTGGCTCTCTTGCTCATCTATCAGTTTCTGCCGTATTTGCTCCACTTCCTCCTCTGTGAAAGGTACATGCGGTATATTCTCTGTTGCGGCATCAAGAATCTCAAAATTCTTGATATAATCCTCGAATTTGTCCCTTTGCACTCTTCGGGATGATCCCGACATAGCTTCTAGTGAAGGCTTCCAGAGTTCACTTAAATCACCTTTAAGGGCTCTCTCTGATCTAAAGCTCTCCATCGGCCTCTCTAATCTTTCCGCTTTTTGTGACTTTGTTTCTTTCAGCGGCACTTAAACAAACTCTTTCTTCCCCTTCTTCTGCTCGGGCTGCTCTTCTAGGACCGGCTCTAGCCGTCTTTTCAGTCTTGTCACAACCCTTGGTTCTCTTTGTGGCTCGTCCTCTTTGTCTTCTTTTAGCCTCAACCAGTCATTCTGAGACAGGGGGTTAGGCCATCTTCCTTTTGTGTGCAGTGCCCCTTAAATCACCTTAGTGATTAGTTCTCCTGGCACAATATATGTTGGCTTCTTGTTACCCATCTTTACTAAGTTGTCATGTATATACCCTGCATAATTGATTATCTTTGGGGTGCCCTTCGTCATTGCCCAAGTGAATGTCGTGGCAATTGCACCTGGCGGCATTCTGTACTTCTGTGGCCTCTTCGTGCACATATGGAAGTATTGGTTGCACAACTGACTCATAATTTCCACTCTTGGGTTTGCAATATCTTCAAAGGTGTAGTTTCCTTTCTTCTCATTGTACACCTTGACCTCATCTCTTCTCTTAGTTACTATCCCCCTTGTTGGAGAGGTCTAGTGCATCTGCTACAACTTGCTCAGTGATGATTATTTCTGTTTCTGGCCTGCCTTGTAGATCTGTTACTTTGGCCACTCCGTCTTCTTGGATGGTTGTTACAAACTCCGAGGCTCTCTTTATGTCCACCCTTGCAGGTACTGCTTCAAAGTAGTTGTGGAGATCAATCTTCTCCAAGTACCCAGCCATCTTGCTTCTTACGAACTCATTGAGTTCTCGCGGCAGCATTGGTAGCTGATCACATTGCCTTCAGTGTCTTTAAATACTCCTTGGTAGATCTTTAGGTCGTTGGACTCTAACAGATCTTCTTGGATCCATATGCTGGTGGGCTTTAGTGTTCCTTCTGGTATGATGAAGGGCTCCACTTCTTCTAGGTAATCCTTAATGGTCCTTCTTTTCTTCTTTGCCGGTGACTTCGCGGCTGCCTGAGTTTTAACTATCCAAATGACTTGAAAATTGAAAATAAAGCTTAAAAGGAACTTGTGAAGCTGTGCATGTGCTCACAGTGCAAATCTGGCCAAAATTTTCCATTTAGACATCCTACACGTAGGATGTCTTTTTCATCAGAATTGGTTCATACTTGGCATGCTGGTAGTGCATGGCTCATGGAACATGGCTATGTGCTTGGATATGGATTTGGATATCAAAAAGTGGATTTTTGGGCTGCTTCAGGCTTTAGGTCACAAATTGGGTAGAAAGTCCATAACAGGTAGCAAGTGATGTCCAAATGGGTTGAAAATTGGTATATGGGCTCTTTGCACCATGATATTGGCTCCCATGATGTCAGTCTTTGCAGAGAAGGCCTAAATTATGCTGGAGACATCCTACACATAGGATGTCTTTTTCATCAAAATGACATGAGATTTATTATGTGGGTAGTCCTTGGCCTATGGAACATGGCTATGCTCTTGGATTTGGATTTGGACAAGGATTGATGCTTGTAAGGGCCTGTGTGGTGGTTTTGGGCTCCAAAAGTGTATCTTGAAGGTGTTGGGGGTCAAAAATGATTAGAATGGCTTCAAAATTGACATATGAGCTCTTGATGATGAGGTGATTGGATTTGGAATGAGCAAACATCCTCTACAGGCCAAAAAATTCAAATAGACATCCTACGCGTAGGATGTCTACTTCACCAATTTTTGCTTTTGACCACACAGATTGGTTGGTGATGTGTTGGTGAATGTGTTGTGCAAGTTTCATGTGATTTGGACAAGATTTGGTAGGTCTATGGCCCATTATTGCCTCTATGTCCTAACTTTGTGTTTTCTCATGCATATGAGGTCAATTTTGGTCCAATTGTGATGAGACTTGGTGGATAGCATGTAAAGGTCATTCAAAAAATGTGTATGATGAAAAATGTTGGAGTCTGTGCCCAGAAATGCCCTTGAGACATCCTACGCGTAGGATGTCTCCTGATGATTTTTTCATGGTTTGTGCTCCTAGTGCCTGCCCTTTGTCCCCCTGAGTCCCTTTTAAGCCTAATTTCAACAAAAAAGTCAAATGGATAGAGCATAACTCCCTGTGTGGACTTCAGAGCCTCCGAGTCGTTTTCTGACTTTTGGAGTGCTTTTTGGCGATGAAATTTCTTGATGTTGGTCTCCATAGCTTCCCAATCCCTTGGGGATCCTTGCCGTATGGTTTTTGTCGACTTTGGCTTCACAGGAGCTTCATTTGGCAATTTGTCGCTCTAGAAGCACCCGTGGTTGCGTTCACATACCTTCGATGATTTGTGGTGGTCTACTACCATATGACTTGGTTGTTGATGGTCTAGGAAAGCCGCTCGTGAAGTTTGGTGGCAAATGCACATCCGGTTTGGCCGCAAGAGCAATTTGACGCTTTGTTTGTCTGATGCCGTTTTTGAATTTTAGTGCCGCTTCGGGTCACTTTTTGGTTATGTGGGTCACATAGACTTGTCGAGCATGTCGAGATGCTCCTACCCACAAATTTTGGTAGCATTCAGTCGCCTTTTCGCCGATTTCCCATTTGGTAGCCTCTTGCGGGTTTCTAGGAATTAGGGTTTTTCCTGGTGGTTTTCTACTGCCTTTGGACATCCAGGACTGGTCTCCTATGCTAGGGTAAGCTGCCGATGAAGTCTTGTTGCTTTTGGGTTAGCCGTTAGGTCGCCGTCTCTACTTGTAGGTCTCTACCGCTCGCTTTGTGTGTGAACCCTACGCTAGTTTTCGCGACAGTATAACAAACATGCGCGAAAAGCTCAAGGTGGTGAGCCTACCTCTCATGTATGAAGCTCATCGGGTAGTCGTGCGCGTCGTAGAAGCTGCTGGAAGGTCCGTCCGCTCTAGGTGGCAGAAGCTCTCTCCACAAGGTCAATAGTGAAAATGAGCTAAAAATGAGGTGAAAATTTCTTATAATGGAGGTCCTTGAACCACTTTTCATGAAATTTGACATGTGATCCTATTTTCTTGCGAGATGCGGTTTAGGCTCAAAAAATTCTTGATTTGGACTCAATTTGCTATGTTTACCAGAAATTTGGCATTTCAGTCAAAACCTGGCCAAAACACGCTTTTCGCTCCAGTCTCATAATTGCACCCCCACTGTACCATAGGTTGTCCTATAGTCACTAATCATCCCCATATTTTTTTTTCATTACGACCGTTTTTCACCTGCTTTTTGTATTTTTGAAGTTTTTCTGTCGAAATTTAGCAAAATTAAAAGGTAAATAGAAAATCAAACCTAGAAAATCCCCAAAAATCATAATAAATCACAAATATCACCGCCAAACATTATATACACTCACATGCAATTTTTATGGCTGGATTTTTTCGTTTTACAAATATTTTGCCCGAAAAATGGCTATTTCTACTTATATACACACACCTAGGGGCTTGATTTGGCGTTTGGCCCCGTATACCTATAGATACATGTTGTATAAGGGCATATGTACTTGGGTTAGTCCAAAAAAAAATCGCAATCAAACAACAACCCTTCAAATAGTCAAAAATCATGCCCTTTTTTTGCTCTTTCTGCTATTGGTTCCGCATTTGAGAATTCCTCCCCCCCTCCTAGCCGGAGACGACAATGTATCACCTCGGAGTATGTGCCGTGCATAGGTTGAAAAATTTGTGCTAATGCTTGGCCGATTAATGTGGCCCTATGTTATGCATACTCGGTCAATGCATGGAAAAATTAATGTTGTGCAAGAGAAGGGAATAAGCAAGATGCTTATTGGCATTCGCCGTCGAGGTTTCCTATTTTCTTTGCAAGTAACAGCTGTAACTCTAGTGCTCTCTGTTTAATTGTCTTGTTTGCAAAAGGCAATCGCTTTGTCGCTTCTGTTGATATAGCCGTAGCTGTTTCTATGGAGATGATTGGCTTGGCTGGAATGGCCGTGGGCCGTATTGCCTTTGCTTTCCATTGGTATTTTGCTTTTGCCAGTTTTTGTAGATGTTTGGCTACTTCCTTTGTTGCCACTGTTTTGTTGTTGATTGGCATCCACATAAGTCGGCTGTCCTTTTTCAAATGCAGTTGTCTGCCTTTCGTTGTTGCTTGTACTGAAGGGAGTTCCTTTTGCTTTTGTTTTGGTATCCAAATGCGAGTGAAATTTGGGTTATGGATGAGCATTTTCTTTGGGATCCATATCTGTTTTATGCCCTTGGTTTTTGGTTGAACTATCTCCTTCGGTTGAATTCTTTCGTTGCATTGTTGTTTGTCTGTCATGTTATTTCTATCTCCGCATCCATACTTGTTTCCCTTGTTTTGGTAACCTAGATCTTTGCATTGCGGCCAGCGACTTCGTATGTTTGTAATTAGCATGGTTGGCTTTTACCTATCTGTTGGCCTTTGGTATCATGTTGTTCTTTGGTGGTATTCTTGCTTTTGGCTCTTTTTCCAATGATTGCATTGCTTGCAGCTGATGATTCCGGTATTGCTAAGCAAATGCTATCACATGTTCTTCATGTGCATGCTGAATTATGACTGCCTTCGCATTCCAATCTATCTGCACATTGTACTCTTTTTGCCAAGGTTGTCCCAACATCATTGGGTGTTGTGTGCTTTCATCCTCCACCACATAGAATTTGTGTGGGTAAATATATTGATGTATTTGTACATGCAATATAGTCTATCCCAATGTTTTCAACGGGTGTGATGTACTACTTTCCAACACTTGAGGAGTAGGATGAAGTTGACATGTGGATTTGAGCTGTTGGTATAATCCGTAAGAGATCAAATTTGTTGGAGCTCCAGAATCAAGCAATGACGTCGATTCAACTTGATTGCTGCCCACTTTGACTGCAATTATTGGCTCCACTGTATCTTCATCCAACTGCGTCCGTCGAATGGCATTGATTCGCAATGGTGTTCCACTTTGTTGTTGTTGTCGCAGAAGTCTTCTTTTTGCAATGCGTTCTTGTGCTTCTGCTTGAGCTTCTTCTCGTACTCTCTGTTTTTCCTTCATTCGTTGTTTTCCTTGATGAATTCGTTGGAGCATATCCTGTGTTAGTGGTAAATGATATTTCTTCAGTCGACATCCACTAATCCAGTTCGGCATTTCTTCACCTTCTAATGTAGCAAGCTTGACATCTCCAATTTGTGATAGATCACTAATCACAAATGGTCCCATCTCTCACTTTTTAAGTTTCTTGGCATGTTGCTTCAAAGTATTAACAAGTACATAATCACCTGTTTTGAACTCTTTAGTGCGCACATTTTTGT
Organism: Adiantum capillus-veneris; assembly: GCF_014529385.1. NCBI lineage: Eukaryota > Viridiplantae > Streptophyta > Polypodiopsida > Polypodiales > Pteridaceae > Adiantum > Adiantum capillus-veneris. Next base: position 100,356,998 of record NC_140952.1, read on the forward strand.
CAAAAAATTCTTTTTGTCTTCTCTTTTTAGAATAGATTGAAGCTACAGCTCTCAAGAGGGGTTTATCTAGCTTTTCAAGATCATCTATTCTTGAAGAGAGCTCATGCCCTGTCCATTCTAAACGTTTTTCTACTCGTAGAGTTGGAGTTAAAAACTGTATGGGTAGTATAGCATTTAGGCCAAACACCATGTTTTACGGTGTTGTTCCTATCGATGTTTTGTAAGCTACCCTGTATGCCCATAGTGTTGAGTGTAGCTGTTGATCCCAATCTGTTCTTGACTCTGACACTATTTTAGTAAGAACCGTGCATAGTGTTTTATTTGTGGCCTCAGCTTGTCCATTTGCCTGTGGATGGTATGGAGCAGATTTCCTATGTATGACCATGAATTCCTCTAGAAGATGTTCAATGAATTCATTAAGAAAATGGGTCCCACGGTCTCACTGACAATTTCTATAGGTAACCCGTAGCGTACAAAAACATTCTTATACAAAAATTGTGCAGTGGTCCGCGCATCTGCTTTTTGCATTGCCTTGGCTTCCACCCATTTAGTGAGATAGTCCGTAGCCACAATGATATATTGGGTATGGGTGCGATATGTAGGGGGTGAGATAGGTCTCACAAAATCAATGCCCCATTTTGCAAATGCTCTTGCTCCCATCATTGGCCGTAGTGGCATCTCATCTCTCTTTATCGGCACCTTGGTGCGCTAACATGCGTCACAACCCTTTACAAACTCTTTAGCATCCATGTGCAATGTAGGCCACCATATTCCTGCGGGGTTAAGACAATTTTTGCCGTCTTATCGCCCAAAAAAATGGCCTCCACTAATTCCGCTATGTGCATGCTCTAGAATCAGCAGGTATTCGCTTTCACTTGCACAGATTCTAAGTTTATTGTCCTTTCCCCGCTTATAGAGTTGGTTCCCAATCAACTGAAAGTCACGAGCTTCCAGCTCTATAGCTTTTTTCCGTGCTCTTGTGATGTTCTTAGGGAACGTCCTGGTGGTTAAAAAATCAATGATATATTGACTCCATGCAGGTGCAATGTTTACTTGAAACAATGTCGCGTGATCCACTGGTCGTTTGGCACCACATATAGTACAATTGGTAGCATAAGAATGTGTGTCTGCATACATAGTTGGCCAATAAACCCCTAACTGTTTCAGTCTCTGGTATGTTTTCACTGTTGAACAATGAAATGCACAATCCTGGACATGTGCTTCTTTAAGGTAGCACTCGAATTCTTCCGGATTTATACATAATCATAGGATTTGGTCCGATCCTAGATGATACAGTCGTCCTGCTATCAACTAGAAGTTTTTTGTTTGTCGAATTGTTTGTAGTTTGGATCTTTATTCAATATTATTAAACTCACTTCCAAAGGAAATAATGCTAAAAATTTCCTGAGACCATTTGGGTACCATTTCAACATTGAAAAGATAAGCATCTGGTATGTCATCATCTACTCCTTCAGGAGCTTCCTCCTTGTGTATCCTTGAAAGATGATCCGCTCGTAGATGGGTTTTACCCTTTTTGACCACCACAGTGAATTCAAACTCTAGCAGTATAATAAACCAGCGTACAATTCTCTCTGTATTGCATGGTTTATTGACCAGATACAAAAGAGGTTGATGATCTGTAAAGAACACAAATTTGTTTGGGAGCAAATAATGCCGAAACTTCTTTACAGAATAAATCATTCCTAACCCTTCCCATTCGGTGGTTGTGTAGTTCTTTTCCGCACTTTTTAATTGTCGGCTTGCATAACATACTGGAAAATCCATTGTTCCTTCTCTAGGTTGAGCCACAATACTCCCAATTGCATATGCAGAAGCATCAATGTGAACATGGAATATCTTTTCTCAATCTGGTGCCTTCAGTATAGGTGTTGATAAAAGGTTTTCCTTCAACTTTTGGTATGAAGTTTCACATTCCTCGGTCCAATTGAAATTGACTAGCAAACGATACAGAGGTTGTGCGATAACCGCATACATGTATATGAATCTTTGATAATATCCGCAGTGTCCCATGAAGGATTGCACTTGTTTAGCATTAGTAGGCCTAGGTAGGTCCAGTATGACTTTGACTTTGTCTAGGTCAGTGTTATGCCATTTTTTGAGACAATGTGTCCTAAGATGCGGCCTTGCTTAACCATGAATATACACTTTTCCGAGTTAAGACAGATTCGATATGTCCTGCATTTTTCAAAGACAAATGGTCAATATGTTCCTCTCGTAGAAGAGAGTGTACACAAAGATCATCCATGTAAATTTCTAAGAATATTCTTAGATATTCTTTGAACGTGTGCGTCATTAACCTTTGGAAGGTAGCTGGGGCATTAGTTAAGCCAAACGACATAACTAGATACACATAAATTCCCCATTCTGTGGCAAATGCTGTTTTGTGTTGATCCTCCTTTTCTATTGCCAGTTGGTTGTATCCTGAAAACCCATCCAGAAAGGAATAAGCCCGTTTTCCGGCCACCTGCTCAAGTACATGTTCTATGATTGGCAAGGGATAATTATCCCTTGTGGTGGTTGCATTTACCTTTTTGAGGTTTACATACATTCGCACTTTTCCATTCTTTTTGGGAACAACCACAATGGGTGACACCCAATTTGTATGTTCGATTTCATAGATGAATTCAGCTTCCATCAGTTTATCAATCTCTTCTTTGATTCGTTTAGAAAATGTGTCATTATATGTTTAAGGACGTTGTTTGCTAGGTTTTGCATCCGATTTCAAAGGAATTGTATGTTGGCATATCGATGGATCAACTCCTTTGAGGTCTTTATAGGACCATGCAAACACATCTTTATACTTCTTGAGAAGTTGTGTTATCCGTTCTTCTTCTTCAGGCTCTAAATCGTTTGCTATATAGACCACCTCTGGCTTTTCACCTGGTTCTGCAAGGTCTATCCTTTTTGCATTTTCTGGCCCATCGTAAGATTCTTGGTTGGTTCTTTCCCTGACTGGTGGTGTCATGATGATTTTTCTGTCATGGATGGTGAATTTCCGAGAGTGTGATGGTACATTCATGTTTCCCTTTTCGGACTCTCCTTTACCATCATTATCTTCTTCCGTAGTCCATATCTCACGTAAAGACCGTTTCAGTTCTTGGTATTTCTGTTTACGTTCCAATTTGGTTCACTCTTGGTCTTTTGTTGTTTCTTTTTTTTATTTTTAAGATTTTTGTGATTTTGTTTGTGTTTTAGCTTTTCGTCCCTGTTTTATTTCCTCTCGCATTCTTTCCCTTCGATCTTTTGAGAATCTTCCTGATATTTGATCTTTTACACAATCCTCTGCTTTTACAAGCATCAAATAGTGAGTTTTACTTTTTATCCTAGGCATCAGGTTCTCTCTCACTTTGTTTCCTGCTCATTTCCTCCTATAGCGTTCCTGGCGTCTAGGGTGTTGATTAGCAAAATCATAAAACTTGATATTCTTGGCTTCCCTTCCACACTCACTTGAGGTGTCTGAACGCTCATTATCCGCATCATCATTTACTTCCAGATGTTCAGAGGAGTTAAAAAACTCGTCTTGTTCCGGTGGTTCTATCGTCTCATCTTCTCCTGGTATAATGTTTACAATGTAGTAGGGTAGCACATCATAGCCATCCTTATCGCAAAATTTTGTTGTTGGACTATCTGTAATGGTACAGACATCCAATGTTGCTAGCATGTGTTCCCATTCTAGAGGTTCCAAGGCATCTTGAGGGAAAGGTTCCAGAATATACTCCTTGTCCTCAATTGCTCTTTCTAAGACGCATTCCTCTCTTCTTAAGCTTCCACAATGTAAAGCTCCGCACATCCATAGATGTTTTTGTTGCCCTAACCATGCCGGGAGTTTTGATCCTGCTACTGTAGCTGAATCAAACTCTTCCACAGGTATTTGGTTCACATCTTTGTAACTATGGTCTTTCAGGTGTATTTAAGTTGTTGTCTCGCCATGTCTGAGGTATATGTGGTCATAACCCCAATCTTGGACCATCTTCAATTATCTCATGAATGGTCTTCCCAAGATGATTTTATAATTTTTCTTTTTATCAAAATCAACTATTGCAAATGTATGCTCATACTCGATTCCGCACGAAGTGACAATTACTTTTTCAAAGAGTCCTAGAGGCTTCTCCATGAACCCATCTACCAATTGCAATTTCATTCTGGTAGCTCTCAAAGCTGGTTTTCTCCATTTTTTCCAGATTTCCTTGGTGGCAATAGCAACTCCAGCTCCACTGTCAAGAATAGCTTTGGAAACTACTCCTTGGAATTCTATTGGTAGCGTGGTGTTTCCATCTTCTCCCTCGCAATACTCTCCAACCTTGTTTAATGGTACTGGCCTAGTGTTTAATTGAGGTCTATCCAACTCTCTGATCCCTTCCTGTAGCCTCAAGGTGGGGTCTTTCACTCCAAATTTTTCTAGGCATTTACCAACTGTGGTCCACATGTTTGGTCGTAACCTTAGGAGTTCTGCTAATGTGATTGTGCATGCCACCGGGGTGGACAATAACTCAATCGATCCTTGTGAATCCATCACTTTGTTAGAAGAAAGTCTTTGTGATGGGATTGCTCTCACTTCTGACTTGGCTTCATACTCTCCTAGGTAAGAGGGTAGAGTTCTCAGCGAGTTTGGTTGGCTCTGCCCCGAACTAATTGATCCTTGGTCTCCCCCTTGTGAATGTATCTCAAAGCTCATTTGTGACCTTGCCTCAAATTCTTCAATAGGAGGTAAGGTTACATTCTTTTCTTTTCTCGTGCTATTCATGTGGTTACTCATCCTACTAGCCTTGTTGGCTTCATGGATTTGCTTCCACAGATTGTCTAGACCGTTACAGTCCTTACCCATTTCTGTCAATATTTTAGGTGGGAACCCATCACTTTCCTCATCTGTGGTATTTGTCACTATGATAGGCTCTCCTCTAGACTCATAGGCATTAGTGATTCTTTCCTTTGTTTCTACATGTTTCTCTAAAGTTGGTTGGATAGGGGTTGGATCCGGTGCCTCATGCCAATTTGCAGATTTACTCAGCGGGTCTTCCATCAATGATTGGGCTATTTTGATCATCCTTTTACACATTTCCAACCTCTGTTTTTCTATTTCTACATATGGATAAGTGATCCACCTTTGCTCTTGGATTTGGTTCTTTTTAAGTTTAGCTTCATAAGCTTTTAGCTTCCTCCTGATCCTGCACTTTTGGGCTCTGCTATTTCCTTGGGTGCTATGGTTTCCGTGGTTTATGAGCTTAAGCTAGCTAGATCCTCTAACCGCTCTAATCTATCCTTTGTATGTTTCAACTCCTCGGATAGAGCTGTTTGCTCTCGTTCTTTCCTGGCTTTCATACGCGCCTTTCTAGCTTTCCAAGTGCTTCTCTGATCTTTCGTTTATGAACTTTGGGCATCGGTTTTTGGCTCTTCAACTATGGGTTGGTTCGTCATTCTTTGAACTTGGGCTCGTGTTACTGCCTGAATAGGTATGATTCTTTCATTTTCCAACCCTCCACTGGAAGGTACTGTTTCTAGCATGTTCAAGGTGGTTTTGGCTCCTTTGCTCGGGTTTTTAGGGCAATCGGGAATCAAATGAGTAACTCCACACTCAGTGCAATACGCGTTGACTCTAATGTTTTCATCATGAGGACAGTCTCTTAGCCAATGGTCTCCACCACACTTGTAGTAGGGTCCCTTTGGTTGTTGAGGTGCCCCTTGAGCTCCTCTTTGTTGGTATGCATGTCTCTGTCCACCCATGCCTCCGTTGGCTATGAACAACAATGTTTGTTCATCTAAGATATATCTCCCTTCTCCTGCTGCCTCTGCAGCTGTTGGTGGTCCCGTACTTCCTATCATGCTCCAGGGTTCTGGAATCGAGGGTTCTTTCAGTGGATAATAGATAGAGTTTGCCGCATATCCATTGGGATCTTCATAATATGCATGCACAGGCACCAAAGCCTTATCCTCTGATTCGGTTTACGGTTGGTGTGCACCTTATACCGACTGGTCGTAATCCTGGTAGGGGTGGTTGTTTCCCCAACACTGGTTGTGGTCTTTCTACACCTACAGGTCCTGGTAGGTTGCCTGCTTGATACCTAGGCATCGGTGGAACTTGAGGAGAAGCTACCGGAGCTTGGGGAGCGTAAGGTCTCTCTCTCACATATCCCTTGTTATAATAACATTCCTCAGTCCCATGGTTTGTACATTTTTGTTCAATACCACAACACTTGGGCTGTTTAACCTGGGGTTTGGCATACAAGTTAATCTTTTTTAGCACTTTATCTACAAGCTACTCTTGGTTTACAACTACTTCTCCTTTCGTTGTTGTCTTAGAAGACTTTCTTCCACTTTGTTGTGAAGATGAATCGTCGTCAAGGTCCTTGAACTCCCCCTCTTTGTAGACCGCACAATTGTCCACAAGGTAAAGAGCCTCCTTGGTTAACTCATTCAACGTCGTGCTTCTCTTCATATGTAAGTCTTTTTGGAGATCCGCATTCCTTAGTCCTTGGATAAATATCAGCATGAGTCTGAACTGAGTTGGCAGTTCTTCCACAAGACAGAACTTAACATATCTTTTTAGTCTTAGGGCTGCCTTTCATACAGATTTCCCATCTTTATGTTTGAATTTATGGATTTGTGAGACGGTATTATGAGCTATCCCCCTTTGTGATAATTCCTCAATAAATTCGTCAAACACTTCCTCCATAGACTCAAAGTCTCTACGCTCTACAGAGTCAAATCAAGTGGCAGCATCATCTTCTAGGGTCGGTCCAAACCCTGCAAATTGGGTAGGGAAGTCTAACACCTCTTCTGCTCTAATTACACGCAAAAAGGCTGCTACATGATCTCTTGGGTCTCTGCTTCCTGTGTATTTCTTGTTTATCGATTTTTGCACTTGAGAAGGTCTGATTCTCCGATGGTCTACAAACCTCATCGTTGGATATCCACGTCCTAATCAATATACCTCCTCAGGTCTTCGGTAGTAGGCTGGTTCCTCTCCCAGTAGTGCTCCTAAGCCATAATTTCTAACAGTTATCGCCAAATATGGTTCATCTCTCCGAACCCGTTCTATGGGTGGCCCTCCAGGCTCTGTTGACCCTTGAGTCTTTGGATTACTCTCTCCTTGATACCTTGAATAGAGTGGTGGTTCTTGCAAATCCCTTAGCCCTCGTGCGGTTTGATAACCTTCTTGGTTTCGGTCTTGTTCCAATGTTGCACTTTGTCGAAGCCATGCCTACAATGATGGCTGCTTTGCTGGTTGGTTTTGGTTGTTGAATGCTTGCGGTCGGGTGGAATGTGAGGTAGCGTCATACTCATCTGAAAAGGGATTTGTCGACTTACTTGGGGTGTAGGTGGCTCTTGGTACTTCTTCAGGGGCATATGCTGATGCTCCTGGACCTGCTGCCCTTTCTACCTCCTCTGGGAGAATACGTTGGTATTCTCGCCCGTATCTATCAACAAAAACTATACCCTTCCCCATAGAAGTTTCATAAGAAAATAAGTAAAGAACCTTGTCTTTGCTTAATTCGTTTACGTAAGGTTCTTTGCTGCAAAAGTAAGCGACTATACCCTCACTCTCATGCTTGTAGATTCCCACGTTCTCATTATAAGTTGGAACCCTATTTGTTTTCTTATCATACATAAAAATAGCTCCGGGGCGATCAATGTTTGGTTGTGGTTCTTGAGCTTCTGAAACCATTTTCCGTTTCGCCACATTATCTTCATATCTGTTATAATCTTTAGGGTTACTAACTATCAGATAGTGGTTCCCCTTTTCGTCTCGGAATCTATCTCCATCATCATAGACTCAGATCATCTCCAATCTCTGAGTCGGCCTCTCTTCGATACAAATGCACTTGTGTCCTCGATAGTCAGAATAGACTAGGGCTCCCCTCGAGTTTGTTCCCTCTAAGAAGATCACAATGAGCTTGGAATCATTCAAAGGATTTTGGGAGGTGCTTCCTCCTGGCATTGGTCCATCATAGGTGAAACCTCCTGGCTGTTGACTACCCATCATGAAGAAATATTTGTCTGATTAAGTGTTAGTATCACTACCTTCCTCAATAATCGGTGCTAGCGAATCTAGCCTTGCCTGAGTTACACTCTCCTCGGTGGACACTAAGCTACCTTGGTCACCTGCCACCTTCTGGTCTCTAACAATGTATCTTCCTGATCTTAAATTCATCAAACTTATCAATGCAATATATCACAAATCCAACCACTCACCTGGAAAAGGATCAGTCTCTGCACAACTTCTTGCTTCGTTTTTGCTGAATATAAATTTCGGCAATCGAATCAAATAATTTATCTTCTAGAGGTTATCTTAGTAATGATTGGTATAACTGGAGAGTTAATCTCAACCACTACTGTATTTTATACAATGCTGATGTTCTGGATCAGGTCTGCCAATCTGGAACTGTACTTCCCTCGAATGTTGGTCAATTTACGTGAAAAAGTCTGAATTCAGTCTTTGCTCCATCAAATGGACAAACAAGGTCCAAATTCACTTCTGAAAGAAGTTCTGGAATCCTTAAGCCAAATTGAATCTCACTGTCTAAGCTCAGTAAAATTTTCTCTTCAGTAAGCCCCAATAGACATTCTACGCGTAGGATGTCTCCTGCTCTATTTTGCTTGGATTTTTGCACTATGGTTTCCCTTGATGTGCTTAGTCTAGAGCTGTTTTAACTTTTTGATTTGGACACCTATAAGCTGATCAATGAGTCAGAAATCTGTTTCGACAGCCTGTTGTTGATCTTGATCAGTCTAATCAACTCCAATTTGGACCAAAATTGACTAGGAGGCTTGCCTTAGGCTACACAACACCTAGCTATGCCCACTGTCAATGTCTGGCTTCAATTTCTTGCTTTAGACATCCTACGCGTAGGATGTCTTTTTCATCACAATGGCTTCAAACTCAAAGCACAGGCCCCCCTTGAGTTGCTGATCACTTTGGTATACTCAAAATTTGGTTTGGAGTTCAAAATCACACAGAAGACATCCTACGCGTAGGATGTCTTTTTGGCCTGTTTGACCCCAGACTTGACCCACAGCTTCCCCTTGATGTCAGTAACCCAGTGTTATGCTTAGATTTTGGTTTGGATTTCAAAAGTCCCCAATTTTAGCTGTTATTGCCTTTTTCAGTCAAAAGTACTAAAGTCCGCTTTGAACCCAATTTACTCACCCAAATGAGGTGAAACCCCTCTCAGTCACTCAATATATCATGCAAGACATGCTCATGCAGCCATCTTATGGTTTTGGTCTCAAAATAATGTTTTGGCACAATTTGGGTAGGATGTCTGGCAATTTCAGTCTATCTGGCCTTATCCTGTCAAGATATGGTCAAATTTTCACTTTCCAGCTTGAAATTAGGGTAAACCCCACCTTCTGAACACACTGGTCAACTCAAAATCCCAAAATTCCCACCAGATTAGCATGTAGACATCCTACGCGTAGGATGTCTCCTGGCTTGAAATTAATTTTTTTTCTGACAAAAATGCTCCTGATGCTCTGTAGCTCTATCAGAAACACTCACAATAAATTTTGTACTTCACTTAGGCTTTCAAACACACTTTTGCGTCTTTTACAAACTTGTGATGACTTTACCAAGAAAGTATACATGCATGAAATGCTCTAGATCCTGAATCATGATGTCCTACTTACTCTACTCCTACTCATCATGTGAAATGGTGTTTTGGTTGCTTTCTGGCCTCTCCAGACTCTCAAGCTTTCCTCTCACCACTTCTACCACTCCTACTCCTACTCAAGAACTCAACTACTACCTATAAATATCTTGGTCTACCTAAATCTACCTAAGTCGAAGGATCTAGGCCAGACACACGCTTCCTAGACTCCCTCTAAGACCTAGAGAGTCCTCCACCCTATGATCCTATATAAATGTAAAACGAGACTCTTGGCAAGCCAAAAATCCCAATCCTCAAGGATTAGTCTCGGTCACCTACCTAAGGTTTTCATCCCCGGCAGCGGCGCCAATGTTGGGGACGGATACGCCGCGACAGACGTCAGCACAACTAGAACTCACCTAACATATAATGTCAACTAAGGACGAATCTCGACCCGCACGCACGTGGAAGCAAGCATAAGGTGTCAACCTACACTCGACTGACTCCTAACTAATTCCTACAGAGGTCTCTGGGTGAAAGCATGTATAGGTGGACCGCTTTTGACACTATATAGTATATGGTTTTTAGGGTTGAGAAAATGGGTGGTTTAGGCGTTTGAAACAGTGGGATTAAATTCAAAATTTATGGAAAAAAGGGTTAAAATTTGACGTGTACTAAGTGAAAGCGCTTACTCATTAATGATCACCTCAAGGTACGTTCAAGCACTTAATGCAAATATTCTCTCGATTCTCGTCCCTCCCACTCTGTCTCCCTCGTTCCTCCCCCCTCTCTCTGTCTCGCCAGCGCCATTCAGGTTTTTGATTCCCTCTTTCCTCCCTCCTTTGTGTTTCTCTGCTAGCCGAAGCAACAAGCAACAACATCACAACAACAGCAAGCAAATTCAAGAGGAGTACAGGTTTTTGATTCCCTCTTTCCTCCCTCCTTTGTGTTTCTCTGCTAGCGGAAGCAACAAGCAGCAACATCACAACAACAGCAAGCAAATTCAGGAGGAGTACTTTTTGATGGGCTAGTCATCAACTTCAGTAAAAATCCCCTGCAGCAGCAGCAACAGGTATGTGTCATCATGTAGCTTGAAGCATTCTATCTCGAATGTTGGTTGAATTTGAATGTGGCCAGTTTTCCTAGGTAGCATTTTTAGGTAGCATTGATCCATGTTTTAACATGCTTCATGCAGATGTAGAAGCGTTGTATGCTTATCTTTGAATGTGTGGAAAGATAACCAAAGGGGGCTTGGCCTAGTGGTTAAAGTGAATGGGTGGGTGCGTAATGACCCAGGTTCAACCCCTGGCGATATGGTCTACCCTCTATTGGGTGGCAAGATAATCATGGATTGTAACTATTAATGATGCATGTGTAAGTTTAGAATTTATTTCTGGAATGTATATGCATTGTGCACATCTAATTGATCACCCTTGTGAATGCTTTATAAAAATGCATCATGCAGCTTGAAGCATGAATGCAGATTTTATCAACTATGTGTGCATGCTTATACGAATGCATCATGCAGGTTCAAGCATGAATGCATTTAACTAGTGATCTTGTATCTATGTGGCATTTGTGATTTTTTTAGGATGAAGAACCAGGCTACAAAAGGACCTTTAGACTCTGACAAGGATACACCTAGGAAGGGAAAGAGATCTACGTAGGAGTCGCCTATCAAAACAGATTAGATGCATCATGCATGCATTTCTAAAATTGGTTTTATGTCTTGTAAAATTTTTGCATTTTTTGCACATGAAAGAACTTCTGAGTCCCCCAAGGGTACACCTAAGAAGCAAAATGTTCAGTAGGTTAGATGCAGGTATTTCCCCCATGGATTCAATTAAAGTGTTGCTTTATTAGGAAAAAGTAGTGTGCACACCACTAGTAAATATCAAGTGGGTGAACCCCACTTTTTATGGGTAAAGCACCATTGATAGGCTGTGTTGAAGTGGTGCACCTGCAACACCCTTTAAATTTGGGCAGAAACCATGGTTATGCTGATATGGTGCACTATCTCTTAAAAGTGATATTGGACCACTTTAACACTAGAATGGTAACAGGACACTTTTATGTCCTTAGACACTTTTGTGTCCTGTTAAGTGACCATTTTGCTTGAATTATTTGAAGAGTATGAAAATGAATTTCTAGGTGCTATATATCCACAAAGTTGCCTTATGAGCTGAAAAAAACTTAGAATTTTTTTTTGAGTATCGATATCACCATTAACCTTACTCTTGCACAACATTTTGGAACCTAAACTGTGTGAAAAAACGGGTCCTGTTTTTGGCTTTTTTTCAATTTTTGGCAACTATACCGCCCTAAACTTCATGTTTGTGAGGTTTAGATGGCTAGAGGTTAGGCCTTCATAGTTCTCAACATGTTTTGATGCTTGTAGGGAGAGCTAAGTGTTAAAATTGAAAGTTATGACCAATTTACAAGAATTGTATAATTCTATTTTTTTGGCCAAAATTAGCACTTTTATGATTTTTTGGTGGCTTTCTTGATATCCAAATTCAATTTTGATTGTGTAAGTGTAATGTATAACATAAAGCTAATCTTCCTTGAGTTTTGGGGGACCTAATATGCTATATAGCATAGTATATGATGATGGTTGAGTTTTTTGATTGCTGAAGAATACGATACATTTTCGAGTAGCAAGTATAACTTTCTCAATATTGCTAGTTTCTTAGGCCAATTGTGTTTATTTTGTAGGTAGTGACCATATCTAATCATAGACTACAAACTTGGCTAGATATTGAGTAGTTTTTATGGGTTTCTAGAGGTCATAATGCTAAACCCAATTTTTTCATGTTTGCTGTATTTAGCACTTTATCATTGCCCCCAAGGTTCCAATTGTAAGAGATCCATTATCCTTTTGACATGCCCCATGGCTCCTTTTGAATCCAGAGGCCCAAAGGGAACTAAGAAAACATGTATATAGTGTCTGTATTGAGCGTGACTATAGAAACTTTGATGATAGGTCCGCAGAATGGAAAAAATGCAACTTTTTTGTACCTATCTTTTTTGTTAAAAAAAAAATTAGTGAGATAAAAGCAACCATATGTTTTGGTCACCAACCCATTGAAGTTAATGGGGCATTTTATCTCATGTCCTACAAAAATCTCCACTCTTATTTATATGGAATCAACCGTAAGAAATTGCTGTTTTGGGCAAAATGCACTAGTCCATCAACTTTGGAGGCTTGTAGTGACCAAGGGATGAGAACAATTACAAGTTTCTCATTTTTTCCATATGTAGTAGTTATTGAACTATAAGCTCATGAAAGGATTTTTCAAAATGAGTGGATCTACTATGGTTTTGGAATTTTTTTCCCAAAACCCTGAAAGGACACTTTTATGTCCTGTTAGGTTACCATTCTAGTGTTAAAGTGCTGGGCAGCACTAAAAAGAGGTAAGGTTCTAGTAAAAACTGGCGATACAATGGGTGCATCACTTTCCAGTGGAAAACCCTAACTATTTTGTGGTGAAGCATCACGATGGTGCACCACTTTTCAGTGGTTTTACACACTTGAAAGTGGTGCTTCTTAACTAGAACGTTATTCGGTACCTTAAAAGTGTGTAAAACCACTGAAAAGTGGTGCTTTTTAACCTGAACGTTATTTGGTTTAAAGTGGTGGGCAGCACTAAAAAGAGGTAAGGTTCTAGTAAAAACTGGCGATACAATGGGTGCATCACTTTCCAGTGGAAAACCCTAACTATTTTGTGGTGAAGCATCACTTTTAAGCGAAGCATCACGATGGTGCACCACTTTTCAGTGGTTTTACACACTTGAAAGTGGTGATTCTTAACTAGAACGTTATTCGGTACCTTAAAAGTGTGTAAAACCACTGAAAAGTGGTGCTTTTTAACCTGAACGTTGTTTGGTTTAAAGTGGTAAACACCAATAAAGTGGTGCTCACCACTTTTTGTGGTTCAAATCACATTTAAGTGGTGTTTATAGTGGTGAAGACCACTATAAAGTGGTGAACATCACTATAAATTGGTGAACATCACTATAAAGTGGTGCTTCTTAACTAGAACGTTATTCGGTACCTTAAAAGTGTGTAGGACCACTGAAAAGTGGCGCTTTCTTAACCTGAACGTTATTTGGTATAAAGTGGTAAACACCAATAAAGTGGTGGTCACCACTTTTTGTGGTTCAAATCACTTTTAAGTGGTGGTACGTGATGGTCAACCACTTTCAGTGCTGTAGAACCACTTTTTCGTGATGCTTTACAAAAGTGCAATAATCGTTAGTTTTGCATCTTTGCTAAAAGTGGTGGTTAAGTGCTTTTAAGTGATGAAGCTTTACAAGGAGATACCACATTCTATTGGTGTAGCACCAGTTTTTAGGAGTGTAGCACCAGTTTTAAGTTGTGTACAACAATTCACATCGGTGTAGCACAACTGAACAGTGGTTCAACCCACTTTTATGTGCTGGAGCACCACTTTAAAGTGGTGAAGAAACACCAAAAGAGGATGTATCACTAGAAAATAGTGGTGTAGTAGGACTTTTTAGTGTTACCTAACCAGTTTTAAGTGGTTGAGAACCATTTAGTGGTACACCACCACTTAAAAATTTTGCAGTACCACTGAGAATGGTGCAGAAATCATTTCAACCACTTCTTATTGTTGATAAAACAAGTTTAATTATGGCTCATTACATACTAACATGCATTCTTATATGTTTTTACAGGGAGGTGGACAGTACCACGAGTGGCCTTACCCACTCAAACAAAATTTTGCTTCACCACGGAAGATTTTCATACCGAATATGGGCTATGCTTGGTTGGCCAGGATCCGAAGCTCCTATGTGATGATGATTTCTCAGATGAGGAGTGGCTTAGTGTATGGCTTTACAAGCGCCACCAAAAGGAGAAGATGCATTTAAAGGGGCTGAGGCCTGAAATGTATGAAGAATGTCTCCTGCTATACCACAAAGTATATCAGGGAGTTCCCCCAAACAACGAGGTAGGCGTGCATTTTGCACATGGATTTACTTGGCAGAAGTGCAAGGCCGCTGAAGATTCTGAAGGTTTAGTTGCATGGGCTGTGTATGCTGAAGGTGTTATCAAAATGTTATGCCAACAGAAAACTTTAAATAGGAAATTGGAGAAATGGAGGTCCACAAACGGTCCATGTCTTGGAAGCGAGTGGAAATTTAATGCAGAAAATATGCCTAATTACACTGACAATACTGGCACAGGCTTTGACTGGCAGACATACTCAAGTGGACATCAATTTTCAGGGCAGGCTAAGGAGGAATTTCTAAAGAAGCGGGCCTTTGGCTTGATGGAACATTTGGAATGTCAAATGTTTCCTCGACTACATTTTCTGCGTCAACGGCTGATGTAGCAGCTATTTCTAACATGAAGGCTAATGCTGCTAAAAAGTTAAAAGAGAAGAAGCAATGTCTCGAAGCAATAAAAATTGCTTTAGATCAATCAAAGACAAAGAGAGATGAGCAGGTTGGTTTGATGCGAGGCGCCGCCAAGATCGTAGAGAGATTGAACAAGGATATGGAGGAACTCAAGTTGCATAAGGCTGGGCTTGTACCAAACGAGGAAGCAATGGCAAAGCTTGAGACCTTGATTCAAATCAGAAAGGAGGCTCTCAAAGACATGGGACTTGATATTGAAGTGCACAATCTCGATAACCTAGGTGAAGAGGCAGCACAGTTACAGGTATGTAAGCTTGATTGATTCACCTAGTAGTAGTTGATATTACTTAAAAGTGGTTAAACTCTAATTAGGAAAAAATGGTTAGAGACCATTTTATATGGTAAAAGACCACTTAAATGTGTTTATATAACACTCTTAAGTGGTACCACATAAAGTGATGAAGACTCTTGAAAGTAATGCACAAACACTTCTACTATTTTATAAAGTACGCAGTGCTATTTTTTTACAGGGTCAGCATGACACTTTGTTATGGGAAGTAGAAGTGGTGACAGGGCATCTTCAATTTGTGGAAACAATTATTAATTTGTTCAAGTCAAGAATGCCAATCCTTCCTGTCAGGCCGCCTGTTCATTTGGGATCGGACAATAGCTGTGTGCAGTTAGGTGATTGTGTTGCTTATGGGATGTCTATCATGCGGACTGTTGTTACCGATGCCTACATGCTCCGGTGTCAACATCCGTATCACCCACTTTGTTTTGTAACTGCCTGTAAGTCTGTCGGCCAGTGTCTATTTCATGGATGTGAGGAACCTTTAAAAGATTCTTCGAAGCTGCTGGCACCTGGAGTGGCAAACATGGATGAGCATGTTGGTACAGGTAATCGATGTTTTGATACCTTATGATATGAAGCAGATTGTAGATTCATTTCTTGACAATTTTGTTTCTTTTCTCCATGTAATTGCAGAGAAAGATCCAATGGAAGGCATCTTTGGATCTCCTGTTGATGGAATTGGTAATATTTTGTGGAACATTCTTCTCTTTGAATGTTCACATAACTTAATAT
Source organism: Adiantum capillus-veneris (assembly GCF_014529385.1). Taxonomy (NCBI): domain Eukaryota; kingdom Viridiplantae; phylum Streptophyta; class Polypodiopsida; order Polypodiales; family Pteridaceae; genus Adiantum; species Adiantum capillus-veneris. The sequence continues at coordinate 100,373,069 of NC_140952.1, forward strand.
TGAGTATTATTACATTGTCTTTTATGTAGCACACTCCCAAGCTGGGTCATCACGCAAGCTCAATATTGATAGCATGTGTGGTGGGTGCGGGATAAGAATGCATCCCAGAAACAAGCAGGTGAAGACACTCCAGACCAACAAAAGGCAGAAAAAAGGGCTGAAAAAAGAGCAGATGTAGTGGGAACTCAAGGTGACGCATCCAAGGAGTCGGCCGAGGTGCCTCTGAAGCTAGAACCTGCAATGAACAAGGACGTAGAGGACGCTAAAAAAACATCTGAGAAGCCAATTGAGAAGGATACAACAGTAAACTTGTCTGATGAGGACTCGGATCTTCTTATTTCAGATGTTTGTGCACAGATTTTGGGGCATAGGAAAAAGAGGAGCAACACTGAAGAGTGCGCCACACCAAAGAAAAAAGCTAAGGTTGCATCCGAGCCTCCAGAGCCTACTCCAGGAGGTAAAAAATCCAAGGAGCCTTCATCTCCTCGGAAAAAGACTAACCTCCAAGCACCCAACCTTAAACCTTCCAAACCAAAGTCCCGCAAGAAACTTCTGTAGCCTCTATTAACCTTTTGTGCTTTGTAGCCTCTTTGTAATTTTGTCTTTGTACCCTCATTTTGATGATAATGAAACGACGGCTTTATTTTTCATTCACTAGTTGTTTATTGCTCATTGATTGTCTATTTATTGTACTCATATTATTCATTGAATGTCTATTTATTGTACTCGTATTGTTCTTTCCGACATCATCATGAGCATCTTCAAGTAGAGCTTATTTTTTCTCCAGTATCTCCTGCCAAGTGGAGTATTTCCATAGAAGTTCAGGAAATTAATGAAATGGAAATCAATAGCCTGGAAGGTATACTTTTCAAGTGTATTTTGAAAAGGTTAATATGTCAGTTTGATTGAGGTTTTTAAGGCATGGTACTTGTCTTAAAAACCAGATAAAGTAGAGCAAGACCAGGAACCAACAGTTTTCCCCGAAATTGAGGAGATTTTGCCAAACTGCCTTGGATGGGGATATCTTGTTTCGAATTTCTGCAAGATCAAAAAGCTCATCTTCCTTGATCTCGATGGACTATTCGTGAAACGAGATGTAACCAAACGTGATCCAAAGACTGGACAACTTAAACACCCTCCACGTCCAGCTTCCGACAGAGTTAAACTTAAAAGAGTGGACGAGAAGTTGTGGATCTACTACCATAGAGATGTTCAGCAATTTGTTTGGGATTTGAGGCAAATAGCAGATGCAATGATTTGGAGCACTTGTACTGCTGCTAACATTGAGCATATCCTCAGTACATGTTGGCCAGACATATGCGAACATAGGACTTATTACTTTAGGGATCTCTTCTCAAACTGGCAATGTGAAAAGTGGTCGTATTTTGAAGAGATTGTTGGAGCTCCAAGAGACCTTGCAGGTGAACCTGTGTCTTTCAAGCCCCTTTACCATGTTTGGAACAAGTTTCCAGAATACGAATCCTCTCAGACATTGCTGGTAGATGACTCCAGATATAAAAATCTGCGCAATGTCTGGGACAACTGTATAAGTCCACCCACCTTTGATCCTCTTGATGAAGAACAAGACCCTGATTACCTCACGCGCACACTGTTGCCATGGCTGTGCAGATGGGCACTAACCCCCAATACCCTGGAGTATACAAAGGAAAACCCCATCAGCAATCCCAAAGATGAACTTTCGAGTCTAGTCTTTGAGCACTTTGTTATAAATGGAGATGAATGAGATTGTACATCCGGAAGTGCCAGAAACGTTATATATTGTACATTCTTGGTGGATATGTAGACGTTTCTGGATAATTGATGTAATATACTTTTTGTAATATACAGAAGTTCTAGCACTTTACTGTCTCTGCACTATACATGTCTCTACACTTCTGAATGTCTCAGAAACACTTTTTAGTGGTGCTAAACCCCTAAAACATGGTTAAATTTTTATTATGTTATTGCAACAGTTTTTCTGGAACTGCAACACCACTTAATGGTGATGTTTGGGGGGAGTGGTGAAGCATTCTTAACCACTTTTTAGTGGGGCTAAACCACTTTAGTACCACTAAAAAGTGGTAATTTTTATTGAGTTTTTTTGAAATTGCAACACTTTTTAGTGGTGATGTTTGGGGGGGGAGGGGGGAGTGGTGAAGCATTCTCAAAAACCAACATGTCAATTCCATCATACGTTTACACCAATTCCATCTTGTCCAATCTTTCACTAGATGATATAAAATCAAATTTGATTTACAATTCAAAGGGCATGCTATTGTATATTGCCTCATGGTTTTCATTGGAAAGTTCAAACACTTCCCCTATGCCATCGAGCACTACACGCTCCATAGGGAACTTTATTTCCCTTATCAAGTGGGAATATATGAAAACTACCGGCTTGTTATCCCACAGCTCATACAAGTTTTCTTGTAGGGATTTATACCAATGGCCCATGACCATATAAGTATGCTTCTCTATCTTGTTGCCCCATGCATCAATTTGCTCGTTAGTTGTTAGGCCCTTAGCTACTACACACTTCAAAATGTAGAAATCAACAGCCTCCTCATTATTCTCTTCAGAAGTGACAGCAAAATTGTCTCCAGGTGTGAGAGCATCGCTTAAGGAGTCATAATGACCTGCATAAGTGGCGCCATGGAACTCCTCATCGTCCGAGTCTCCATATGACTGGGAATCATTAGCAAGTGGCTACAAAGTGTGATATTGCCACGTCTCCAGATGTGATCTGTTCATACACTTTCTCCAATGGCCAAGCCTGCAAGGAAAACAAAAGCATGACAACCGTTTTGATCGCAATGCACAAGTGTTGTTCTCAGAATACCCATTCACACAGTGCATTGCTCTTGAGCCCTTCAATGGTTTGTAGTCCCATTGATGGTATCGTTGAACATCGCCTAGCTTGACCTCCAAGAACACCCTACTGACCTCCCTCTTTTTCTTGTCATACATAGTAGTTTCTCCAGTACTGAGATGCATTCTCAAAAAAGAGACAACTTCAACTCCACAAGTCAACCGCACGCTATTTTGCTTCAATTGCTCATGAGTTAGAGCCCTTTTAATGACAGCCCCAGCCCCATCATGTTCCCCCTTTCCATGTCCTGAGAGAAAAAAAATCCAATTCATTTACATGCTAGTAAGGCTCCAATATCTAGCAACAAAGTAAAACGGTTGCTTTGCTTTAAATTGTGAAGCTGCTCCATCTGACCAAACCCAATGTTTTTTACAGCTTAGCCCTTGATCTCTCAACCATTGAGCATGTAAGAGAAAAGCATGCTGCACAAATAAGGTGTCATGTTGTTTATCATCTAAGACAAAAAAGTGCATGGTCTTCTTTATTGCACCTGATGCGATGCAGAAATAAGTAATCAGGACAAAGATAGTGACCTGCTTAGTGTACCAATGCATTGACTGGATCTCATTTTTCTCCTTGAAGGAGTAGTTCTCTGCAAAGTCAACGACGGAGACAACCACATCATCTGGAAACAAAGAAATGCAGTCCTTGAACTGTTGTGCTTGCCACCTAAATATAAAATTGTGAGTGACATACTTCTTCAAGTGGTCTTGGTACACTCGCAAAAGTTCTCTAGACAACATTTTCTTGTGGACAATGTCTTTCACAGTGCTCTTTCTAGCTTCATTGTTTAATCCAGTAGCACCCACTATATTTTCAAAAAACTTCACAGATACTTGCTTACTCTGCTCAACTTCTTCTCTGGGACAGATTTGAATATTACCTACACCGCATGCATTGCATGTTCCCATTAAGCATTGGTAGCTATGGAAACTATGTTCTGCAAGTATAGGGCAGAGTATAGACTCCAACAGTGAAGTGGTACTCATACTTGCATTTTTGTATGCAAGACATCCATGGTTGACAACTTCATCATGATGAAGGCATATAGGGAAGCTGCACATGCATCAAGAACCATGAAGATCAAAACTTCGAGTCCGCATGTGATTTACTGCCTCTTTAAGGAAAATCATTTGTACATGCACAATACAACAGTAGGTGTAGCGATCCCTCAATTTTCGGACAAAGAACGGTTTCATAGACTCGAAGAAATGTTGCGAAATCCGAATATCTGCAAACTTTGTCTTGAACCTTAAATAAAGCTCCACCTGCAATATACATGTATACAAATGTTAAAAATAAACTTAGCATTCAAAACTGGTTAAATTGTTTCAAAACATTAAAAAGTGATTCTATATCACTAAAAATTGGTGTGCACCACTAAAAACTAGTAATGATACATTCAGTAGTATTGTTTTACCTGTGAAAATAATGCACCACAAATACAAATTAGTGTAGAAACTAGTAACCATACAAAAAGGTAGAATATTAAGAGGTTGTGTGAGGACAACTTAATAGTTGTGAGAAACCGCATTCAGCGTAACTAAAAAGTGGTTTGGCATGACTTAAAAGTGAATTCAAACCACTTGACGGTGATGAACCGCCAATAAAAAATGGTGTGCATTGCTTGAATATGGTGGGCAACGATTAAAAAGTGGTGAGTAAGGACATGAAAGTTCTGGGGAAGTTCAGAACTAGCACTTAAAAAGTAGTTGGGGGGGACAAAATACTAGGCGACAGACCAACATTAGCACTAGATAGTAGTCCAACACAACTTGAAAGTGGAGGAGCTCTTGTGAAAAGTGTTTGATGACCACTTCAGAGTGGTGAGCGACTAGTTCAAAGTGGCCAGTCACCAATTAAAATCTAGCACTTAAAAAGTAGCTGGGAGGGACAAAATACTAGGCGACAGACCAGCATCAGAACTAGGTAGTGGTCCAACACAACTTGGAAGTGGAGGAGCTCTTATGAAAAGTGCTTCATGACCACTTGAGAGTGGTGAGCAACTACTTCAAAGTGGGCAGTCACCACTTGAACGCGGATTCTGGTCACTTGAATGCGGTTTTTGGCCACTTGAAAGCGGGAACTTGCCGCTTGATTGCAGTGACAAGGTTTTAGCTACCACTTGAAAGTGGTGTCTTGCCACTTGGGAGTGGTGCCTCATCACTTGCATGGAGTGATGACTGACGTAGTGACTTAGCACATGAAAGTGGTGTCTCAACACTTGATGACCACTTGAAATTAGTGAGAAACTACTTCAAAGTGGAAAGTCACCACTTGAACGCTGATTCTGGTCACTTGAATAAGGTGTCTGGCCACTTTGAAAGCGGGAGCTTGCCGCTTGATTGCAGTGACCAGGTTTAAGCTATCACTTGAAAGTGGTATCTCACCACTTGATGACCACTTGAGAATGGTGAGAAACTAGTTCAAAGTGGGTAGTCACCACTTGAACGCGGATTCAAGTCATTGGAATGCGGTGTTCGGCCACTTGAAAGTGGTGTCTCACCACTTGATGACCACTTGAGAGTGGTGAGAAACTAGTTCAAAGTGGGCAATCACCACTTTAACGCGTTTTCTTGTCACTTGAATGCGGTGTCTGGCCACTTGAAAGCGGGAACTTTCCGCTTGATTGCAGTGATAAGGTTTTAGTTACTACTTGAAAGTGGTGTCACACCACTTGGGAGTGGTGCCTCACCACTTGCATGGAGTGATGGACTGACGTAGTGACTTAGCACATGAAAGTGGCTTCTCACCACTTGAATGCGGTCAGACACCACGTGAAAGTGGTTTTTATACGTGTAAGTGTTGTGTGCACCGCTTCATTGTGGTGTGACAGCACTTGTAAGTGTTTATTGACAAAATGTGTTCAAACTCCACTAATATGGTTTTGGTTACCATCATAAGGTGGTGGGCACCATTCATGCAGCAGCAGTAAAAAGTCTATGGCACTACTATAATTGTTGCACCATGACTAAAAGCTGCTACATCAATTGGAAAAAGTGAGCCGCACCACCAAAAAAGTTTGCACCTGTAACAACCCTACGAGTTTGTAAAACACGTTTGTTAGCATTGGGTAAACAAGACTTTTTAGTGGGTGAACACCACTTTGTAGGGTTTATGGTGAAGCGTTGGTGCATTTCTAGTAAAAACTGTTTCTTAAACATTAAAACCTGCTGCAAAACATTAAAAACTGGTTCAAACACACTAAAAAGTGGTGTGGAAACACAAGTAAAAGTGCTTCAAAAACATTTAGAACTATTGATCAAATTTTAGAAGTGGTTCAGATACAATTAGAGACCAGTATAGTAATGTCTCACCACTTTTTAATGTTGCAGTAGCACTAGAAAGTGGTGCAAAACACCAAAACAAGCTATAGCACTAATAAAAAGAAGTATAGAAACATAATGTTGTGGCAGTAATGAGTTGTAGCACCAATAAAAAGTGGTATAGAAACATAATGTTGTGCAGGAATATGAGTTGTAGCACCAATAAAAAGTGCTAAAAAAATATATCAATTTCCTGAGGCTCCTCAAGAAGGTGGATTGGATGCTTTACATATGAACATCTAGCTAGTCTCTTACTGCAAACATCTTTCTTGTTGGGGGACACCCTCGTCTCATCCGTCCAAAATTGAAAGACTATGTCTTTAACAGTTTGAGTGATGTGAGTTCTTCGTGCATCATCTCTATGACACGCAGATGCAAGGAACGAACCATCGGATTCACTTGACACTATTAAGTGATGTTTGGCTGAATATAAGTTTCTTTTGTGGATCCCCATAAGCTTGGCAGCTTGCGGTATGCTCATGTCAGTGTTTTGCTCCTTGCTTCCATTCACCAACATCATCATTGTTGATTTCTTCACAAAAAACTCGTCTGAAGATCTTGGGACCTTCACATGATTCAAAGTGTTGCGGATGTTTCTTAGCATAATTGCTTCCAACTCTTTGGATTTACTCTGCATAGTAAGGAAGCAAGGATGTTGAAGAAGTTCATCAAAGATTTCCTTCCTACCACTTGCATCCATTCCCACGGTTAATGTATCAAAGTGTTGTACCATAGATTGACATATCCTTTGTTTCTTTCTTTCATCCATCTCCCCTGTATTGCTTTCCGTCACAAAGTTGACGGTTGCCTTACGTTGCTTTCATTTCTGAGCAGCCCAATATTCCCTCATTAATTTTCTGCACTGAAGTTGAGCTTCTCTACTCAATGACGATGAGCTGATAGACAGTTCTTCACTGTGCTCCATTGTTGCAGTACTTTCAAAGGATTTCTCTGCAAGAAATACAATACAAATCATAACTATACGCTATACTTTTAATTAATACATGGCACTTCTTGCACTAATTAGCAAGATACTAACAAAGCATAATAAGTGTTTACATACCTCAAGAATCATCAAGTAGAAGAGGAACCTATAGAGATAGAGTTCGTGAGAGAGAGAGAGAAAGAGTGCTAAGAGAGAGAGAGAGATGAGCACGAGCTTAGACACAAGAGGAGCCATGCTTAGAGAGAGAAAGAGAGAGAGAGGGGGGGGGGGGGGGGGGGGGGGGGGGCTGAGCGATACAGAAATCTCAACAAGAGCTCTGTGAGAGAGAGATAGAGAGGAGCTAGATAGAGCTCCAAGAGAGATCTCAGAGACAAAGAAAGCTCAGACAGGTTGTAGCGGGAAAGAAGCGGCGGACAATAACCCAGCGTTCAGCAGTAAATTGCATTTAGTCTCATTAATTGTGGTACGTTAGGATACTTAATTGACGTACCTTAGGAGAGTGATATTCTTTTTGAGATTTGAAGCACTTTTAAAACACCCACTTTTAAGCGCAAAAAAGCGATGTCCTTGACATTACTTTCCAGGCCACCTATACATGCTTTCACCCCTCTACCAATTATCTAAGTCACAGCCCTCAAGAGTGCATAAGAGGAAACTTCCTACAACGCTTGCTAGAGCCGAACACCCATCAAACAATCTCGAAACACCATAGAACTTGAAGGAGAGTCCTACTAACACCAATAGGTCGCTCTCCCTAAGGTCTATGAACCAAAATCCCAACCCAAAACACCCGGTGCAAAATCACATAGGATGTCTGGCCGAAATCTGCAGGTCTCCGTTTTCAAAATCTAAAGTGCCTAATGTGTAGCTATACTCAATGTGAACACGTGGATATGTTGTAATGCAAAATCGGACAACGTATGCTCACTCAATCACCCGATGAAGCTCGTAAAAGGAGCTCGCAAAACCGGACCGTACGCGCGCAATGTAGGTATCGGCACGTAGCTCTCGTCGGGGGCAACACGCTGCACTTCTCCGCACTCGATTCTGACCACCGGTGCACACATAGCATCAAGATGAAGCTCACACTCTCTCTCGTTCACAGTATGCTCACTCACAGACTTCAAAACTTGTTTTAAAAATGACAAAAGGTTTTCCATTAAGGTCAAAAAGTGGTATATATACCTTACAATTCTCAAACCCTAAACTTCCAAAATCAACCAACTACTCCATCTATGTATCAAAACTGGGATACAATGTGGAAACTTCTGTAAGTCCCAATATTTACAAGGTGAAAAATCAGGTTTCCTCAATAAATGAATAATTACAAAAAATGATAATCCTCCGAGTAGTTAGTCTCCGTGGGGTGTGTCCAGCTTCTAACAATATGGATGAGTCAACTTCAAAGAATCCTGTCATGAATGCCTCCTCGAAGGTTTGCATGTATTGTGAGGGCAAAAACATGACTCATGCATATAATCCCATCTAATGTTTTTGATGGAAACTTCAGTTTCCAAATTACAACATAATTCTCTGGTTTCTTCCAAAAATACCTGCCAGGGATGCTCCACTGCTTCAATATCATTGAAACTCTTTAGGCATGTGATTAATATTTTTGCAATCTTTACAAGCATTTGGCATGCAAGATCTGGCACTTCCTTCATCATGTTGATGACTCCTTTGAGTGTGTGAATCTTATACTTCTCTGAGGGGAGAAGGTTTTTTGTTTGGTGGATATAGTAGACTGTCACCTAAAAGCCCGGATACACGCCAAACTTTGTTGTATTCAAGGATTCAATCCTTGTTTTTCAAACTGCCACTCTCAGAAGCTCCACACATCCAAATGTGCACTTTGTTTTGTAGCCAAGCGAGTATTTCTCCTTTCTGCTCAGTTGTGGAGTTTAACTCTTCTCCCTGGGTTCGTTCTACATCTCTATAACTATGATATTTGACACTAATCTTTGTAATGACATCCTTGTGTCTTAAGTAGATATAGTCATAGCCCTAGTCTTGTACCATTTTGAGCTGACGCAAGAATGGTCTGCCAAATATGATATCAAAATTGCTTCTCTCATCAAAATTCATAATATCAAAGGTGTGTTCATATGCAATTCCACAAGAGGATACTACGATTGGCTCCAAAATATCAATAGGTCTCTCCAAGTATCCATCTACTAATTGTAGTTTCATTCGGGTTTTCCTTAAAGCATGCTTTCCCCATTTTCCCCACATTGCCTTGGTTGTTATGGCAATTACGGCTCCACTAGCTAATATAGCAACCTCTTTTACTCCTTTGTATTCCACAGGGAAGGTAGTGTTCCCTTATTCTCCTTCGCACTAGTCTCCGGCCTTATTCACTGGTACTTGCTTGCGTTTAGTTTGTTTTGAGGTTTGCTTTTTTGGTGTTTTGGAGAAACAATTGGTTGTGGAATTATCAGTCCTATTTTCTCCAAAAAAAATTCCACCTCTTCCCAAAGATGAGGTCTTACATGCAATTACTCAGATAGAGTTAGCGTACAATGGATAGGAGATGACATCAGCTCATGAAGAGTTTTGGTGTCCATCATCTTAGGACCAGATTTCCATTGATATGATACTTTTCTAATTTTTTATCTTGTTTCATGGTTGCCAATAAATGAGGGTAAAGTTTTCAAAGATTGAGGTTTGTTGTCTTCCAACATTTCTGTACGTGTATCACCATATACTGATCGGATATCACCTAGATAGAACTCATGTTCTAAATGGATCTTAGTGATAGGGGCTGATTGAAGCGTCGTGCTTCCATCCTTTTTGTTTTTTATATTCCTCCATAGGTCGTGTGTCCATGGTTCTTCTACTTCTGGAATTGGCATAACTACCTATGAATACACCCCATCTGTGGTATTGGCTGCCATCCTTGAATCCAAAGGTGTTTCAACTATCGATTCTTTTTGGTCTCTATTTTTGATACCTCGATTCTTCAACTCTTGGATTTTTTCATGGATTAGTATTTCAGTCCTTGTAGCAATAGGAATAGGTGGTTCTATAAGAGCTTGGGCCGCCTGGATGAGTTCCTTGCACATCTGTAACCTCTCTTTTTCATACCCTGGGTGAGGATATATTAACCATCTATTCTCCAAGGTTTGGTTGGGCTTTAGCCTAGCTGCATAAGCTTTCAAAATCGTATCTAATGGCTCAAAGACCTTGTCCACCAAGACCAATCCTCTTGAAGGTATTACTGATGGTTTGATACATCAATCTTTTCCTTATGGTCCCTTTCCACTCTAAATTGTTCTTCTATTTGCTGTAATTTGGTTTCTAAAGCTAATTTTTCTTTTAATCTTTTGGCTTTCATCTTGTCCCTTTTTGCCTCCCAAGATTTCCTAGGGGTTCTAACTGACAGATTCTCTATCTTGGTTTGGTTGGGTGGGATGTTCCTGGCAGCCTCTTGTGCTTGTGCTCTTGTTACAACATTCATTAGAGTTTTTGGTTTTGTTTTTGATCCACTTGAGCTTGATACAATTCTAATTTTGTTCATGGTAGCCTTCCCTTTGTTACCAGGGTTTTGGACAGTGTGGAATTAGATGGTCATTTGTACATCCCTCACAGTACCCAAAGATTTTTATACGCTCTCCTTTGTGTGGACAACTTCTTGCCCAATGATCACTGCCACATTCATAACAAGGTCCTATTGGTGGTGGAGAAGCTTGTGGAGCCCCCATCGGTTGTCTGATTCTAGGGAGGCATCCACTAGTTTTGTAGTTCTAATTTCCCATGAACATGAGCAGATTTTCATCGACCAGGTAATAGTTTTTTTTTGTTGTGCATGTATGATGATTTTGACATCCTTTCAAAAGCTATCCATGTAATTTGTCCTTTGGAAGCATAGGCACTACTACCTAACCCTCTCTCATAGGAGCTATCTGAATCTTCTCGGTATGAAACTACCTATATCATACTCTGATATGTAGGTGCCTCTATGGGTTGTGAAATTCTTACCATGGCTCTATTTTCCTGAGGTAAAGGAGGTTGATGTCCCAACATAGTTTGACATTTTTCTTGCCCTTGGATTGTGTTATTTTTTCCTACTTGGTATCTTGGAGGTGGTGCCAGCTGTTGCCCTATAGGTAACCCATATGGTCTTTCTCTAACATAGTTTTTAATGTAGAAACATTCATGGGTCTCATGGTTTTTCCATTTTTACTCTAAAGCACACCACTTCAATACACGTTGTACATTTGCTCCTGGCCCCGGCTACATGTTGCACCACTGAGTTGGATGATCTCCTTCACAAATGTCACATTTTTGTGTGGTCTATTGTCGTGTGTTTGGGTTCGTCTTGTTTCCTTGGTTCATCCTTCTGATCACTTCCTTGATCATTTGATCAACGTCTGGCACAATTGGGTTGTGTCCACCCAGTTTCATTGTGGATTCGCTAGTAATTGAAGAGGTGCTACTCAACCCTTGGTCAGTGTCCTCAGTCACCTCCCAATATTCCTTACAATTGTCTACCAAATACAACACCTCTTTCCTGACTTGCTCAAAAGTAACACATGACTTTAAGTACAAATCTTTTTTGAGAGTATCATGTTGCAATCGCTCTATGAAAAGGACTGACAGCCTCTCATCCTGAGGTAGCTCTCTAGCAGGAAATCTTTCTATGTATTGCTTAAATTGAAGCAAGGCTTCCTTCACCTTTTCTTTCTTGGGGTCAATCCAAATCCTTTGTATTGAGTATGAAAATTTTTTAGTTGTTCTGCCCTCAATACTTGTTTGAAGATTGAAACATGAGCATACAGATCCCTCTATCCACTATACTTTTTGGGTACACACTTGGCCACTTGATATGGTCGCATGCGTTTAGTCTCTGCAAACATCCTTGGTCCTCTTAACATGGTCTCTCTAGTTCCATCCTAACCATCCTTGGTCCTCTTGACATTCTCTCTCTAGTTCCATATTCTCCCCTTGGCACTACAATCGGTGTCGTCTCCACCATACATTCATCCGGCCATTTTGTTCAATCTCGTGTAACAGTCGGAGGGATTCTAGTTGCATAAGTCAAATCAAGTGCTACACTACCCATATGTGTGCTCAAAGAAACCCTAGACCCCATTGATCCCATGGGCCCTGCATTCGAGGATTGATGCCCAAATGGATCTTCCACTCTTGTTCTTACTAGAATCACGTACCCAGTTTTTGGTCTCGTTTGAGTCGTCATGGGTTTAACTTACTCGGTATTTACATAATATTGGTGGAGTGGTCCACCAAAGTGTGTATATCACTCTAGATCCTTACGGTTTATAGGAGAGCATTTTGGCCATACTTATCCATCATGACCACTTGGATACTTCTCCCCTCTGTGTATGTAAAAACATATAGTCTCTTGCGGTCAGTCCACTCCTTGATGCAGGGCTCATCACATCTATAATAGAGTGTTTGCTCTCCATTATTGAATTTACATAGCCCCATGTAAGTGTTGTCTGTGTATTAAGTTGCTGTGTTTTGTTAGTACACCTGAGCACAACATTTTGCTTGTCCATCTTGGGGGGTTCATCTACTAATTCTTCATCTACCTTGTCCTTGGTGCCAGTCAATCCCCATTTGTTTACAATAAAGGGGTTGTGAACAACTAGGTACATCATGCCCTCCCGGTCAAAGTATCTATCTCTATTATAGTCCACATCTACAAGGACCTTGAACTCGCTTGGCTTGTTTTCCAAATTAACATAGTAGCGGTCCATTCCATCCTTATAGATTTTGGCTTTAAGCTCATTCTCAAATTAAAGTTTTAAGTACAACAGTTTGATGTCAGATGCAGGTCAAGAAGCACCGCCCCCATGGAAGCTCCTTCCTTAAAGTTCACCTTGTTGAATTTCTCAGTCATTATGGTGTATGATCTTTCTGATGAGATATCAAAGAAACTTTCCTCTAAAATGGCTTCTAGCAGACGTCATGAATTTTGATTCACACTACCTTCAGTTGAGTGGTTGCTTACTTGGGCTCTGACGCTCGAATTCCTATTGTGATATAATCTTCTTGAATGCAAATACATGCAAAACTGATCTTACAAAATCCAAACCTTGTTACCTCATGGCTAACTTGTATTCCCCAATTTGGTCTTACTTGTTGGGTCGTACTCTCTAGCACTTGCCACCTGTCAAAAACTACTTGATGGCTATGAGTTTATAGCCACTCTTGCTAGTTCAAGCTTACAATCAACAAAATTTTATCTGATACTTTCAATAACTTCACAATTTTGCTCATAACATCCACAATTCAATTCCAATTTGAATTTTGAAAAGACCACCAAGGTCCAGGAGACTATCTCTATCTATGGTGAGATTTTGCTCTTATTATGACTCAAAGGAACATGGATCATGATCCATGTTAGGAGGCCAAACTTACTTTTCTTGGTACCAACAAAATCAGCATGATTAGTAGGTCATTTGGCACTAAAATTTTTGAGAATGGATTTTTGAAATGGAATGTAGGTTAATGTTGTCACTTGCCTTGAATGCTTGGCTATACTGGGCTTTTGATTTGGTTTTTTATATTCTAATTCAGTTTTGAAATGATCACTAGAGTCCATGTGATGTGCTCTAGCTATGGTGGAGGTTTGGTATCAATCTGTGTCAGAGGAACATGGATCGCGATTGTTGGACGGATATGCCACGGCGGACGTCAGCACAGCGAGAACTCACTTAACAAGATTTATCAGCTAAGGACGAAGCTCGACCCGCAGGCACGTGGAAGCAAGCATAGGGTGTCAACCTACACTCGACCGACTCCTAACTAATTCCTACAGAGTTCTCTACCCAATGTCTAAGTCACAGCCTTTAGGAGTACATAAGAGGAAACTTCCTACAATGCTTTCTAGAGCCAAACACCCATCAAGCAATCTCGAAACCCCACAGAACTTGAAGGAGACCCTACTAACACCAATAGGTCGCTCTCCCTAAGGTCTATGAACCAAAACCTGACCCAAAACACCCGGTGCAAAATCACGTAGAATGTCTAGCCGAAATTTGCAGGTCTTCGTTTCCAAAATCTAAAGTGCCTAATGTGTAGCTCTACTCAATGTGAATGTGTGGATATGATGCAATGCAAAATCGGACAACGTATGCTCACCGAATCACCAGATAAAGCTCATAGATGGAGCTCGCAAAACCGGACCGTACATGCACAATGTAGGTATCGGCACGTAGCTCTCATCGGGGGCAACACGCTTCACTTCTCCGCACTCGATTCCGACCACCGGTGCACACGTAGCATCAAAATGAATCTCACACTCTCTCTCGTACACAGTACGCTCACTCACTGACTTCAAACTTTTTAAATTGACAAAAGGTTTTTCATTAAGGTCAAAAAGTGGTATAAATACCTTACAATTCTCAAACCCTAAAGTTCCAATTTAACCATCTACTCAATCTAAATGTCAAAACTGGGATACAATTTGGAAACTTCTGTAAGCCCCAATATTTACAAGGTGAAATGTCGGGTTTTCTCAATAAATGAATAATTACAAAAAATAATAACCTGCCAAGCCGTCATTTTCCGTAGGGTGTGTCCAGCTTCTACACTCCCCCCCTCCTTGCTCATGTCATCCCCGACATGGTTGGCGAGTTGTTCTTCATCTTATGGTTTCTCGCATCTTGAGCACCGACTCGTATCTTGCATGTTGAGCCAGTAGTCTTGGGCCGAATATATCAGTGCTAATTGTGAAGAAGCCAATGTAGAAATTGGCGTTTATCTTCTCCTCCTCCTCGAGCTTTCTCTTGATATTTTCTAGCTCATCTTGCATTGCCTTCTGCTCTTCTTCCATGCGGGTTTGCAGGACTACTGATCCTTCTACCATCATCAGCCTTTGCTTCTTCTCTAAAGTCAACTCTTTCTGGAGCTCTTTCATTTGTTCTTCATAAATCTTTCTCTCTGAAGTGGTGTGAGTCGGGCTAGTAACTCTGACTCTGGCAAGAGATGCCCGTAGCCGCTGGATGGTTTAGTCTTTAACTTTAAGCTGGTCCTTGAGCTCAAGAACCTCATCCTAGCTAGCCTCCTGCTCTATTTCTGCCTTCTCCTTGGCATTCCGCATTGCTTCAACTTCCTTGGACTCCTCAGCAAGTTGTAGGGTTAGGTTATCCCTTTCCCTCTCTGCATCTGTCAATGACTTGCTGAGTTGTTTATATTCCTCTTCGGCTCCTTACAGTCTTTGAGCTGCTTCCTGATTTTCTCTTTCCATTTCTTGGCATCTTTGCAATGCCTTTGCCAGACTGGCTTGCAGCTCTGCTTCTCTCTCTATCTGCCTTTGGCTTTGTTTTTGTAAAGTGTCGACTTCAAGCTTGATTTGCACTTCAGTGGCTTTGAGAGTTGCCATTTCACTTTCTGAGGCCATTAATTGTGCTCTTAGACCGGTTAGCTTGGTCATCACCACATCCCAATCATTGGTGGGTGGCTAGGTAGGTGCAGGTCCACTGTAGTTTGTCTTGCTCCTCTTTCTGTTGAGTTTGTGGAGGGCTATGAGGAGGTGGTGAGGGCAGTGGGCTGGACTCAGGGCTCGACGGTGGAGTTGTCGGCTTTTTCTTGAAATCCTTGTCCTCCTTTGTCTTCCTCTCTCTCTCTCTTGTCCTTCTTGCTCCTCTAGCAATTTCCATCGGACTTGCTCCATTTCTGCTTCTGTAAATGGTACATGTGGGATATTTTCCGCCGTGGCATCTAGAATCTCAAAATTCTTAATATAGTCGTCAAATCTGTCTCTGTGCACCCTTCGGGATGATCCCGACATTGCTTCTAGAGAAGGCTTCCATAGCTCATTCAAATCTCCTTTGAGGGCTCTTTCGGCCCTGAAAATTTCCATCAGCCGCTCTAGCCGTGCCGCCTTCTGTGATTTTGTCTCTTTGACGGGCACTTGGACAAATTCCTTCTTTCCCTTCTTCAGCTCTGGCTGCTCTTCTTGCACGGTTTCTAGCCGGCGTTTCAAACGTGCTGCCACCCTTGGTGCTTTGGGCTGTTCCTCTTCCTTATCTTCCTTGAGCCTCAGCCAGTCGTTCTGTGATGGAGGGTCGGGCCATCTTCCCTTGGCGTGCAATGCCCCATAAATCACTTTCGTGATTAGCTCACCCGGCACGATGTATGTGGGGTTCTTGTTGCCCATCTTCACCAGATTATCATGTATATAAGCTGCATAATTGATTACCTTCGGCTTGCTTTTCTGCATTGCCCAGGTGAATGTTGTGGCAATTTCTCCAGGCCGCATTCTGTACTTTTGTGGCCGCTTTGTACACATATGGAAATACTGATTGTACAGCTGACTCATGATTGCCACTTTAGGGTTGGCAATGTCTTCAAAGGTGTAGTTGCCTTTCTTTTCTATGTACACCTTTACTTCGTCTCTTCTTTTGGTTACACTATCCCCTTTGTTGGAGAGGTCTAGTGCAGCTTCCACCACTCTCTCCGTGATTATAATCCCCGTGTATGGCTTGCCTTGCAGATCCATAACTCAGGCCACTCCATCTTCTTTGATTGTCGTCACAAATTCACATACTCTTTTTATGTCGATTCCTGCCGGCACCGGTTCAAAATAATTGTGGAGATCAATCTTCTCCAGGTACTCTGCCATCTTGCTTCTGACGAACTCACTGAGCTCCCGCGGTAGCATGGGTAGCTCTATTACATTTCCTTTGGTGTCTTTGAACACGCCTTGGTAGATCTTTAGATCATTTGACTCTAGCAGGTCCTCTTGGATCCATGTGATGGTTGGCTTCAGAGTTCCTTCTGGTATGACGAAGGGGTCTACTTCTTCCAAATAATCCTTTATGGTCATCCTCTTCTTCTTTGGCGGTGACTTTGCGGCTGCCATAGATCCTGTTGCACTCAGTAGTCTGAAGTTAGCATTTTTTTCATATCAGCTGAGAAGCTGAGTTTTAACTATCCAAATGACTTGAAAATTGAAAATAAAACTTAAAAGGAACTTGGGCAACTGTGCATGTGCTCACAGTGAAATTTTGGCAAAAATTTATATTCTAGACATCCTACGCGTAGGATGTCTTTTTCATCAGATTTTGGTGATACTTGACATGCTAGTGGTCCTTGGCCTGTACAACATAGTTATGTGCTTGGAATTGGATTTGGGCATCAAAAAGTGGATTTTTGGGCAAAATAGGCTTTAGGATCACAAATTGGGTAGAATCTCCACAACAGGTGACAAATGATATCCAAATGGGTTGAAAATTGATATATGGGCTCCTTGCACCATGGTTATGGCTCCCATGATGTCATTCTTTGCACAGAAGGTCAAAAACATGCTTGAGACAACCTACGCGTAGGATGTCTATTTCATCAAAATGGCTTGGGATTTGTTCTATGGGTAGTCCTTGGCATGTGGAACATGGCCATGCTCTTGGATTTTGATTTGGACAAGAATTGATGTTGGTAAGACCATGTGTAGTGTTTTGGGCTCAAAAAGTGTATCTTGAAGGTGTCGGGGGTCAAAAATGATAAGAATGGCTTCAAACTTGATATATGAGCTCTTGAAGATGATATGAAAAGATATGGAATGTAAAAATACCCTCTATAGGCCAAAAATATCAAATAGACATCCTACGCGTAGGATGTCTACTTCATCATTTTTTGCAGGTGACCACACAGATTTGTTGGCTATGTGCTCATGAATGTGTTGTGCAAGTTTCATGTGATTTGGACAAGTGTTGGTAGGTCTATGGCCCATTATTGCCTCTATTCCCTGACTTTGCATTTTTTCATGCATATGAGGTCAATTTTGGTCCAAATGTGATGAAACTTGGTGGCTAGCATATAAAGGCTATTCAGAAAACGTGTGCAATGAAAAATGTTGGGCTTTGTGCCCAAAAATGTCTTTGAGACATCCTACGCGTAGGATGTCTCCTGATGATTTTTTTATGGGAATTGCTACTCGTGCCTGCCCTTAACCCCCCTGAGTCCCTTTTTAAGCCTAATTTCAACAAGAAAGTCAAATGGATAGAAAGTAACTCCCTGTGTGGATTTCAGAGCCTCCGAGGCGTTTTCTGACTTTTGGTGTGCTTTTCAGCGATGAAATTTGTTGATGTTGGTCTCCATAGCTTCCCGATATGCAGTTGTCTGGTTTCCGATGTTGCTTGTACTGAAGAGAGTTCCTTTTACTTCGGTTTCGGGATCCAAATGCGAGTCGCATTTGAGTTATTACTGAGAATTTTCTTTGGGATCCATATCCGTTTTATTCCCTTGGTTTTTGGTTGAACTATCTGCTTCGATTGAATTCTTCCGTTGTATTGTTTTTTGTTTGCTATCGTGTCATTTCTATCCTTCCGTACCCATATTTGTTTCTCTTGTTTTGGTAACCTAGATCTTTGCACTGCGGTTGGTGACTTCGTATGTATGTAGTGAGCATGGTTGGCTGTTACCTGTTTGTTAGCCTTGGGTATCATGTTGTTCTTTGGTGGCACCCTTGCTTTTGGCTTTTTATCTAGTGATTGTATTGCTGGCAGCGAATTATTCCGGGGTTGCTGAGCAAAGGCTATTACCTGTTGTTCTTGTGCATGCTGAATTTTGACTGCATTCGCAGTCCAATCTATCTGCACATTGTACTCTTTTTGCCAAGGTTGTCCCAACATCATGGGATGTTGTGTGCTTTCATCTTCCACCACATAGAATTTGTGTGGGTAAATATATTGATGTACTTGTACATGCAATATAATCCAGCCCAATGTTTTTAGTGAATGTGATGTACTACTTTCCAGCACTTGTGGAGTAGGATGAAGTTGACCTGTGGTTTTGAGCCGTTTATATAATCTGTCAGAGATCAAATTTTCTTGAGCTCCAGAATCAAGCAATGCCGTCGATTCGACCCGATTGCTACCCACTTTGATTGCAATTATTGGCTCCACTGTGTCTTCATCAAAATTCGTTAGTCGAATGGCATTGATTCGACACGGTGATCCACATTGTTTTGTTGTTGTCACAGAAGTCTTCTTTTTGCAATGCGTTCTTGTGCTTCTGCTTGACCTCTTCTCGTACCCTCTATTTCTCCTTCATTCGTTGTTTTCCTTGATGGATTTGTTGAAGCATATCCTGTGTTAGTGGTAAATGATATTTCTTCAATCGACACCCACTAATCTCGTTTGGCATTTCTTCACTTGTTAATGTAGCAAGCTTGACAGCTCCGCTTTGTGATAGGTCACTAATCACAAAGGGTCCCCTCCCTCACTTTTTACCTTTCTTGGCATGTTGCTTCAAGGTATAAACAAGTACATGATCACCTGTTTTGAACTCTTTCATGCGCACATGCTTGTCAAAAAACTCTTTTTGTCTTCTCTTTTTAGCATAGATCAAAGCTACAGCTCTCAAGCGAAGTTCATCTAGATTTTCAAGGTCATCTATTCTTGAAGAGAGCTCATGCCCTATCCATTCTAAGCGTTTCGCTACTCGTAGAGTTGGAATTAAAAACTCTATGGATAATATAGCATTTAGACCAAACACCATGTTGTACGGTGTCGTTCCTATCGATGTTTTGTAAGCTACCTTGTATGCCCATAGTGTTGAGTGTAGCTACTGATCCCAGTCTGTTCTTGACTCTGATACAATTTCAGTGAGAACCGTGCATAGTGTTTTATTTGTGGCCTCAACTTATCCATTTGCCTGTGGATGATATGGAGCACACTTTCTATGTATGACCATGAATTCCTCTAGTAGATACTAATTAGGAAAAATTTGGATTCACAAAGGGGCCTTATAAGGAGTTTGACTTCCTCTCTCATGTCCAAAACGGGCGTGCGGTAAAATTTTTGCAAATCAACTCTAAACTTGGCGAAGATTTGACAATTAGAATCTACTCTTCAAGCTCTTTCTATTGATATATAGCACGCCACAAGATTCCTCATATTTTGAAAGATTCTATTTTTGATTCTCTAGAGTGACATGCTATATATCAATAGAAAGAGCTTGAAGAGTAGATTCTAACTGCCAAATCTCCGCCAAGTTTAGAGTTAATTTGCAAAAAATTTACCGCACATCCGTTTTGGACATGAGAGAGGAAGTCAAACTCCTTATAAGGCCCCTTTGTGAGTCCAAAGTTTTCCTAATGATTCAATGACTTCATTAAGAAAATGGGTTCTTCGATCACTGACAATTTCTATTGGTAAACCGTATCGTACAAAAACATTCTCATACAAAAATTGTGTTGTGGTTCATGCATCTGCTTTTTGTGTTGCCTTGGCTTCCGCCCATTTTGTGAGATAGTCCGTAGCCACAATGATATATTGGGTATGGGTGCGATATGCAGGGGGTGAAATAGTTCCCACAAAATCAATGCCCCATTTTGCAAATGCTCTTGCTCCCATCATTGGCCGTAGTGGCATCTCATCTCTCTTTATCGGCATTTTGGTGCGCTGACATGCGTCACAACGCTTTACAAACTCTTCAGCATCCATATGCAATGTAGGCCACCATATTCCTGCGGTTAAGACAATTTTTTCCGTCTTATCGCCTGAAAAATGGCCTCCACTTATACCTCCATGTGCATGTTCTAGAATCAGCAGGTATTCACTTTCACTTGCACAGATTCTAAGTTGATTGTCCTTCCCTTGCTTATAGAGTTGGTTCCCAATTAGCTGAAAGTCACGAGCCTCCAGCTCTATAGCCCTTTTCCGTGCTCTTGTTATGTTTTCAGGAAACGTCCTTGTGGTTAAGAAATCAATGATATATTGACTCCATGTAGTTGCAATGTTTACCTGAAACAATGTTGTGTGGTCCACTGGTCGTTTGGCACTACATATCGTACAACTGGTAACATAAGCATGTGTGTCGGCGTACATAGTTGGCCAATAAACCCCTAATAGTTTCAGTCTGTGGTGTGTTTTTACTATTGAACAATGAAATGCACAATCCTGGACATGTGCTTCTTCCAGGTAACACTCAAATTCCTCCGGATTTATACATAATCGTAGAATTTGGTCCGATCCTAGATGATACAGCCGTCCTGCAATCAACTAGAAGTTTTTTGTTTGTGTCGAATTGTTTATTGTTTGGATCTGTCTTCCGTGTTATCAAACCTACCTCCAAAGGAAAGAATGCTAACAATTTCCTGAGACCATTTGGGTATCATTTCAATATTGAAAAGATAAGCATCTAGTATGTCATCATCTACTCCTTCAAGAGCTTCCCCGTTGTGTATCCTTGAAAGATGATCCGGGTTTTACCCTATTTTACTACCACTGTGAAATCAAACTCTAGCAATATAATAAACCAACGTACAATCCTCCCTATATTGCATGGTTTATTTACTAGATACAAAAGAGCTTGATGATCTGTGAAGAACACAAATTTGTTTGCGAGCAAATAATGCTGAAATTTTTTTACAGCATAAATCATTCCTAACCCCTCTCTTTCGGTGGTTGTTTAGTTCTTTTCTGCACTATTTAATTGTCGGCTGGCATAACAAACAGGAAAATCCATTGTTCCATCTCCAGGTTGAGCCAGAATACTCCCGATTGCATATGCAGAAGCATCAATGCGAACATGGAATATCTTTTACCAATCCGGTGCTTTAAGTACAGGTGCTGATACAAGGTTTTCTTTCAGCTTTTGGAATGAAGTTTCACACTCCTCACTCCAATCCAAATTGACTAACAAACGATAGAGGTTGTGCGATGACTGCATACATATATATGAATCTTCGATAATATCCGCAGTGTCTCATGAAGGATTGCACTTGTTTCGCATTAGTAGGCCAGTAGGCCTGGGTAGGTCTACTATGACTTTGATTTTGTCTAGGTCTGTGGTTATGCCATTTCTTGAGACAATGTGTCCTAAGATGCAGCCTTGTCTAACCATAAAAATACACTTTTTCGGGTTAAGACAGATTCGATATGTCCTGCATTTTTCAAATATCTTTTACAAATGGTCAATATGTTCCTCTCGTAGAAGAGAGTGTACACAAAGATCATCCATGTATATTTCTAAGAATATTCTCGGGTACTCTTTGAACGCGTGCGTCATTAACCTTTGAAAGGTAGCTGGGGGCATTAGTTAAGCCGAAAGGCATAACTCGATACGCATAAATTCCCCATTCTGTGACAAACGCTGTTTTGTGTTGATCCTCTATTGCAATTGCCAGCTGGTTATATCCTGAAAACCCATCTAGAAAAGAATAAGCCCGTTTCCCGGCCACCCTCTCGAGTACATGTTCTATGATTGGCAAGGGATAATTATCCCTTATGGTAGCTGCATTTACTTTTTTGAGGTTTACACACACGCAGTTTTTCGTTCTTTTTGGGGACTACCACAATGGGTGACACACAATCTGTATGTTCGATTTCAGAGATGAATTCAGCATCCATCAGCTTGTCAATCTCCTCTTTGATTCGTTTAGAAAATGTGTCATTATATGTATAAGGATGTTGTTTACTAGGTTTTGCATCTGATTTCAAAGGAATTGTATGTTGGCATATCAATGGATCAACTCCTTTGAGGTCTTTGTAGAACCATGCAAACACATCTTTATACTTCTTGAGAAGCTGTGTTATCCATTCTTCTTCTTCATGCTCTAAATTGCTTGCGATATAGACCGGCTGAGGCTTCTCACCTGGCTCCGCGAGGTCTATCCTTTTTGCATTTTCCGGCCCATCATAAGATTTCTAGTTTGTTCTTTCCCTGACTGGTGGTGTCATTATGATTTTTCTGTCTTGGATGGTGAATTTTCGATAGTGTGATGGTATATTCATGTTTCCTTTTTTTGACTCCCCTTTACTATCACTATCTTCCTCAGTAGTCCATACCCCTCATAAAGACCGTTTCAGTTCTTGGTATTTCTGTTTACGCTCTAGTTTGGTCCACTCTTGGGCTTTTGTTCTTTCTTTTTTTTATTTTTGAGATTTTTACGATTTTGTTTTTGTTTTAGCTTTCCGTACTTGTCTTATTTCCTCTCGCATTCTTTCCCTTCGAACTTTTGAGAATCTTCCTGATATTTGATCTTTTACACAATCCCCTGCTTTTACAAGCATCAGATAGTGAGTTTTACCTTGTATCCTGGAAATCAGTTTCTCTCTCGCTTTGTTTTCTGCTCGTTTTCTCCTATAGCGTTCCTGGCATCTAGGATACTGATTAGCAAAATCATAAAACTTGATATTCTCTGTTTTCTCCCTACACTCACTTGAGTTGTCTGAACACTCATTATCTGTATCGTTATTTACCTCCAGATGTTCAGAGGAGTTATCAAACTCTTCTTGTTGTGGTGGTTCTATCATCTCATCTCCTCCTGGTATAAGGCTTACCATGTAATAGGGTAGCACATCATATTTTGGTTGTTGTCTCCCCATGTCTCAGGTTCATGTGGTCATAACCCCAATCCTGGACCATCTTTAATTGTCGCATGAATGGTCTTCCCAAGATGAACCTCAGACATGGGGAGACAACAACCAAATATCGAAATCGACTATTGCAAATGTATGCTCATACTCGATTCCGCACGAAGTGACAATTACTTTTTCGAAGAGTCCTAGAGGCTTCTCCATGAACCCTGTTAACCCTCGTGGCTCACGGATACCCTATCGCCTACGACAGACACTGTAATCGTATTATTTATTTAAGTAGAGTCAGGCACCGGGCTTGTCGGTCCAATAGGGAAAGGTAGAGTGATCGCCGATGAGAGGCGCACTCTAACACGAAGATGCTAGGGTTAGTTGGCTAAGCATGGGCGCCCAAGTGTGAATGGGGTGAGCTCACATAAAAGCCAATTAAACCTAAAATTGAGTCATTCTCTCATTGTGCAATAGAAGCTGCTCTTGCTCCATCTCCACCTTCTCCTTCACCATCTCCTTGTGTGTGTGCGTGTGAGAGAGAGAGAGAGAGAGTGTGAGAGTGTGTGTGCGATCGAGCGTTGCGGCGGCACGAGGGCGGCGAGGCGGTTGAGCGCGGCGTAGCGGCGTCTCCCTCTTCTTCGCGGCGAGGAATCCTCTACGGCAGGAGCATAAGGCGGTGAGTAACACACCATTGCCCTCTTTGAGCTTACTAGTTAAACTAGTTGTGTGCTTGGAGCCGTCTGCGGCTCGTACACGGTGTATCGGCAAGTCCCTTGCTTCGACAGTGTGGCAAGGAGCGCACATTTTTGGTGCCGCTGCCAGGGAATAGCCCTGCACTAAGCCCAAGAGGCACTTTGTGCTTCTTGTATGAGTGGTTTGCAGTAGGAAAGAAGAGGGAGAGGAAGGCGTATTTTTTCTGCAAGTTGCTAATTCTGTTTTTCTGTTGCGCACAGTTTGCATTTTCTGTTTTTCTGCTGCGTACATTTAGTATTAGTTAGACAGCTAGCAAAATTCTGTTTTTCTGTTTACACACAGTTAGCATTAGTCACACAGTTAGCATTTCCTGCGTTTTTTTTGCATTTTCTGTGTTTTCACTGCAAAGTTCTGTCAAGTTTCAATTTCTGTGTTTTCTATGTTTTCTAGTTTGTGCACAGTTAGGCGCACAGTTAGTTAATTAAGTAGGTTAGTAATTAGGTGAACCACTGATTAGCAGGTCAGTAGGTAGGTGGGACAGTAAATAGGTAGGTGAGGTCAACGCACACCAAAACGCGTACCAAATAATATCTCCCAAAAAAAACAAAAAAAAAGTTTTCGAAAAAAAAAATTATGTGAAAAAAAAAAATCTGAAAATAAAAACGCGAGTGAGTGGGAGGTTAAATTTTCGAAAATAAAAAACGTACGGGGTTGGTCTGTATAAAAGATAGATCGGGATCATTTCCCCAAGCCCAAGCCCAAGCCCAAGCCGAGGCCTCAGTCCTCAGTCCTATGATATATACTAGACTCACTCTTATATATATACCCTACTCCCTCAAGAGAGAATGAGAGCATGTGGGACAAGTCCTCCACTCTCCTCCCTTCTCTTCCCACTTGCACCCTTAGACTTTCTAGTTTGGGCCTAGTTCCCTACTGGAAATTGACAGTTTTAGGGATTCCGAGGGCATAGAGTGACCAAACGGAGGGCTGTAAAGCACGGCACGACCCTCTGATTGATACGCTCGTTTTGAGCTATCACACGACCCATTCCACGACACGCTCTAAAAAATATAGCAAAAAAAACAAACAAAAAACACGCTAAAAACTAGTCACAAGGCCTCCTAGAGCAGCTTTTTGACACCTTAGGGTATCAAAAGCACATGCACTTACGCTCTGGGCGGGTGCTAGAACACGAGCATATTGAGGGTGTCTCTGTTCATACGGACACCCATTACCCATCCACGATAGGCTCTAGACCCTCAGCGGGGACACAAGGTAGCACCACCCAAGACCCTAAAATAGCCGCTAGTGATTCCTCCTCCGACTCAGAAATCATGGAAGCATACCCTACCCAAAACACTGAGAGAGAAGGCCATGCACCTCCCGAAGCTCCACAGCCTAGTACTAGTATGTTTAGCCGTTTCATGGAAACATTAGGTAGAGCTACTCGCTCGGAACCTGATGCAAATGAAGCACACGAAGGGGGTAGGGAAGTGGACTCTCCTTTCACATCGCACGTGGACCCCACACCCCCAAAGAGTGTCCATGTGGATATCCTGCCAACTTCTTACCAAGAAGGCCCTGTTGAGCTACCTCCTTCAGAAGTTCCCTCTAGAGTACCGTTGGTGACAAGTAAAACCACGGGGAGCAACATTGCTTCTACCTCACAAGAAACCGTTAACACGTCGACTCTAGAAGGATTGTTCATTAATGATCATTGGACATACGACCTCCACACCGAGGTGTTGACGGATCTACACTCTGGCCACGCCTACCATGTAGGATGGACAGAGATTGTACAATCCACCTCTAGTGCCACGAGCATCAAAGATCAACAGAAAATGATCTATAATGTTATCCATGGCATTATTCAATCAGAAAGGCAAAACCGAGGGGTAAATATACTCTCAACTGGCCCCATGAGATTTCTGGATACGAGCAAGGCTCAACAGCCTACTCTATGAGACTCCTCTAATGAGCCCCATGGACCCATCTTACGTCATTTCACCTGGGGTCTCTATGCAATCTGAGCCTCCGAGCGACAACTTTAGCTTCCCTAACTTGGCTCAACCCTCTATTAAGGAAAACCCAGTGCTCACTCCAGGGATAAGCCTGACAGAGAATGTACCGATGACATCTACGGTTAGCGCAGTGCCACTACCTAGTGTCGTAGTACCTAATATGGGGCCTCGATCGTATGTGCCTCTAGCCCCTTATGCACACATGGCCCCCACACCTCCAATTGTACCACTTGTTTATGCTCCTCGAGTGCCGCTCCCTAGCCCTTATCCGAGTGGACCTATGCCCGGTTATGTTCCATATCCTGCATCATCCACACATATGCCAAGACCGGTACCCGTCCCTCTCCCACATATGATTCCAAGAGTACCTCCACCGGCCCTACCTCCTCACATAGGTGACTTGGCAGCGTTTGCTCAAACCATAGGTCGATCTATCGCGGAAAATATGCGTCATGCATCTGATAGAGAGCCTAGAAGTAAGGCAGTACAAATTGCCAAACTCACGCAAAAATTCAATGGGGACGAAGATGCTAGGAAACACATTGAAGTGTTTGAACAAGCATGTGATTCCTTAGGGGAACGCAACGAACTACATAAGTGCAATGCCTCAGGCTTGACATTAAGTGGGAAGGCTGGAGATTGGTATAGGACCCTAAGGGTGGACGAGAAAACAATCTACCCTACCCTTCGAAGGTTGTTTCTAAAGGAGTACATACGAGAAGGTGTGCTTTGGGGTGTAGCATCTCAGCTACAGAAGGCCGAACGTAAGGAAGGAGAGTCAGTAAGGGACTTCATTAGTCGTCTAAAGCACTTAAACTCTCGCTGCCCTGTAAATGAGCGCTTCAACAATAACCAACTTCTTGATCGATTCATTCGAGGGTTAAGGAATGAAGGAATCTATAATGGACTAGTGATTAGAGGTATCACAACCTGGGAAGATGTCACTGCCAATGCAATCCAATTAGAGGACAACTTGATGATAGCAGGCATGAGGGTGTCTACTGACACGAGATCCACTAGCTCACAAGCCATTGAGTATGAACCCATGACTGCAAAGCCCATTGCCAATGAGCCAAAGGTATTTGAGACATTCTTGACAGACCTCACCAAGGCAATCCAAGAGTCTCTTAAGGATAATCGACCCCCTGAAAATAGTCACATGTATCCAAGAAGGGAGCAACAATGGTGTTCCATTTGCTTAGGTCCACATAGCACTAGTGAGTGCCCTACGTTTAGAGTAAAATTTAATGGAACTTGCAACGCATGTGGTAGGTATGGTCACCAAGCTAAGGATTGTTTAATGATCAAACGCATTATGGCAAATAGACCACCTGTAGCCTGGACGGATGCACCTCAAGCTCCTGTATTGATGCCTGCTCCACCTGTTGAGCAACTACCGCAACACATGGTCCCTAGATCTCAAAATGTTGTACAAGCTACACCGCTACCACCTCCTGTGCTAGGACCGCAGCCCCCGCATCCAAGAGTCGCCCCTATGAACCAAGTGGGTTGCGAGCCATCAAATGCTTATGCAGATGGCTGTGAGGAGGAAATAGACACTAGTATTGCCTACGGACTTGATACATTGGAAGAGTGTCCTATATACTACATGGAAGATTGTCGGGGGCAAGTCAAGCCGGTTTATCTAGCTGCTGCTCTCGCATCCAGAGGTCAAAATATCAACACCCAGGCTAGGAGGCCACCTCTTCAATGCTACGAGTGTGGTGGACCACATCGGGCAGCAGAGTGCCCTATTAGGCTGCAAAAGAATGCTGCACAGATGCAAATGAATCAAGGGAGCACGTCGGCAATGCCAATACTCACATGTAATCGTTGTGGCATAGATCACTTGATTGCCCAATGCCCCTATAACCCAAATGCGCCTAAAATCACACCCCTAAATTTGGTCGAAATTGCTAGTGTGACATCGCCAATACCACCCGTCGCACCGGCTTATGCGATTACACGGTCCATGCTTCAAGGGCCAGGCCATATCCTCGAAGAGAGAGATACCGCGTCAGTTATCCAAGCAAAGAAAAAGAAGACACGAAGGAAGAGGTTGCAGAATACGGGAAATTCAAAGCCAAGTTCCAAAACAAACATAGGAACAGGAGATGACCCCGTGTATATGAATGACCTCGAGGATGATTCAGATTCAATCGAGACAATGGAGACTAGAACCAATACCACAAAGGGAAACACCGACAGAGAAAACCGTAACATGGAACCAAATGAAAACCGAATAAGAGAAAACCATAAAGAGCCTCTGAAAACACCACAAGTGTTTCCAAATCCAATCCAAGACCCCCAAGATAAACCGCAGGGGCAAAAAGGGAAGAATCGTAAAAAGAAGATTGGGACGTATCCAAACCCAGTAGACGAGATTGAGAAGGTGAAACATCTAAGAGGTTTAGTGGAGGAGACTCAAGGGAAACTAGAACCAGAACCCATGCATGTCAAAATTCATGACACAGTGTTTCCCACGCAAGTTCATCCAGCCCACATGAACCATAGGCCGTTAGCCATATCTAGTATCATCCAAGAAGGGAGTGAGGACGGGGCATCAGAAAGTGAGCATACACCTTTCTTGTTGGAAAGGATGTTTAACGAAGGAATACCTGATCCCATTGAGGAATATGAGATTCCATCCTCACCAGTTCCTAGTCAAGGACCTACACCCTGCAAAATGCCAATGAATGTTGCCAAACTAGTGGACTTCATGTCTTCTGAGGTCCGAACCACGATCATAGCAAAGCTGTATGGAGATCCTGAGTTATTCCTTGCACTTTGAGCATTCCTTAACGGAGAGCTACGAACGGGATTACCACAGTTTGCGCAACCAAATAGGCCTGACTCGATTATGATTGATGAGGAAAATCATGTGCAATCACTTGACTTAGATGGACACGAGTCTGTGATTGAGGTACCCATTAACGAATTAGGGCAGTATTTTGAAGGCGACGAGTCTAATGCGACCCTACCTATCACTACCAAGGGATTAACTATAAAGGGAATTCTTGATGGTGGTGCGGGAGTTAGCATCGTTACAAAAGATTGTTGGGAATCCATGGGAAAACCCCGCCTCAGTGTTACTAACATTGTGGTAAAGATGGCAAATGGTACCATAGCCAAACCTATGGGGATGCTCAAGGATCTTAAGATCAAAGTTCTAGGACACAAGGTACAACATACGTTCATTGTAATGGATTTCTCTAAACACCTTATGTCATATGAAATGATTTTAGGACGACCATTCATGAGGGAAGCACAAATGGTTCATGATTGGTCTAAAAATCATGTCTATTTGCAATTCCAAGACTCTGTCCTTAGAGTGGATTTGGTGACTGGTAAGGTACACCCCTTAGGGAGTAAAACCATTATTGATCATCGCTCTGACACCACAGTTCACTCGGCCCCACTACAATATTGTTACACTTGTAAGAAGGATACAGACATTGGCCAAGATTCTCCTTACATGGATGTGTTACCAGGTATGACGGAATTAGACAACGTAGACTGGGTACACCTAGCTGCAACCATAGATACTTGGGGAAATAGAGGAACCACTTGGGTCACACCAGAGGGAGGAGAGGTACCACAAATTGCACCTCTGAACATGATAAGTTCCATACATGCATCTTCTAAGGGCAAGGCAATTGTGGACCAATCTGACAGTGACACCGATAGCTCAATAGAAGACTTTGACCAACACGACTTGGACACTGACTCCCAGAGTGAAACGGATTCTGAATCTCATGAATTAGAGAGTGGAGCAAGTTCAGAGTCAAAACATTCGGAAGGACCGAGCACATCAACCGATGATAGCTCCCCCGAGAGTGAAGAGGACACCAACGAGGACTCCTTTAGTGAGCCAGATCTAAATGCAAATCAAAAGCAGGTCTCAAATAGGAAAAAGAAAAACCTTAAGTGGCGTCGATATCGAGCCAATGTACGTGCTAGGATAAAAAAGAAGAGATCCTCAGCAGAATGGCTCAGTTATATAGGGGCATGTGATGCTCATCGTAAATTGGTAGACAATTGGGGTGAATATCTCCAAAATGTTATGTGGTGTAGACCACGACCCCATGACATAGCCCAATTAGAGATCATAGACAAGCCAAAGTTGAGCCGCACTGCAAGGAGGCGTCAAAACCAAGAGTTAGCTCGACAACACAAGAAAGCAGAAATGGAAGCACAAACCAAAGCACAACCAGAATCCACAGACTTGCATCCTGCACCAGAACATTTCAAATCTTACACCACAGGGGAAGCAAAGGTTGTGTACACAAAAGCCCAAAGAATACCTATCGATGGGAATAATGGAATCTATGATGGTCCGGCAATAGTTAAAGAAATAGAATTAGCTAACCCCGGTGAAGAATCAAAACCTGTTTTTATTGCCCAAGACCTCACAGAAGTTGAAGAGGCGGTCCTCAAAGAGCTTCTCAAGGAATTCAAGGACGTATTCGCTTGGACATACCATGATATGAAAGGTGTTCCACCGTCTGTGGTCCAACATACAATCCCTATGATTAGCACTGCAAAGCCCATACAACAAAGACCCTACCCGATGAATCCTAAGTACGCAAAGATCATTCAAGAAGAACTAGAAAAGCTTATCAAATGTGGGTTCATATATCCTATTGAACACTCTGAATGGGTGTCTCCAATAGTTATCATGCCAAAAAAGAATGGGAAACTCAGGGTGTGCGTGGACCTCAAAAAAGTTAATGCAGCTACTAGAAGAGACCATTACCCCCTACCATATTCCGAACATGTACTCGAAAGAGTTGCAGGCAAGGAAGTTTATAGCTTTCTAGATGGGTACTCAGGCTACAACCAAATCATGATAGCGCTAGAGGACCAAGCTAAAACTGCCTTCATCACAGAATTTGGCGTGTTTGCATTTCGTGTGATGGCTTTTGGCTTAACAAATGCCCCTGCTACATTCCAACGATTAATAAACACTGCTTTTAAAGAATATTTGAGAGATTTTTGTGAAGCTTTCTTAGACGACCTTTGTGTTTACTCTTCTTGGAAGGAACATCTATCATGTTTGCGGAAGGTGTTTGAAAAGTGTAGGTTATATCGTATCTCATTGAACCCGTTCAAATGCCAATTTTGGGTCAAGCATGGAGTTATTTTAGGGCATATAGTATCCAAGAATGGTATCTCAACCGATGAGAGCAAAATTAAAGTGATTCTAGAGTTACCACCACCAACCAATTACAAGGGAGTTCAAAGGTTCATGGGACACGTGGGTTATTATCGACGGTTTATTTTATTTTTCGCTGAGATAGCACGTCCTTTGTACAAGCTTCTCATTGAATTTAAATGGACTGAAGAGTGTGACCAGGCCTATGAACAATTGAAGAAAACACTAGCAAGTGCTCCGATTTTAAGGACACCTAACTGGGATGTCATTTTCCATGTGCATATTGATGCATCAAACTTTGCTATTGGGTGTGTTCTCACTCAACCAGGAGAACATAAATTGGACTATCCCATTAGCTTTGCAAGCCGTCAATTGACCGATGTTGAAAGGAACTGCACCACTACAGAGCGAGAAGGTTTGGCAATGGTTTATGCAGTAAAGAAATTTCGCTACTACCTTCTGGCAAACAAGTTTGTATTTTATGTGGACCATCAAGCGTTGCTGTATCTGGTAAACAAGCCATGCTCCACAGGAAGAATCACACGATGGTTGTTAATTCTTCTGGAGTTTGATTTCACGATTGTAGTGAGACCCGGTAAAAGGCACGTCATGGCTTATCATTTGTCTCGCATACCCAATGGTGAAGCCCCTACAGGAGTTGATGATGAATTACCCGATACTTCCCTATTCATAGTGGAGACTATGCTTGAATGGAGTGAGAACATTGTTAACTTTTTAGTTAATGGTTTTCCACCCAAGGAACTTCGTAAGGATATCGCTCGAAGGCTAGTAAAAGAATGTGAACCCTATTGTTTGATTGCCGGAACTCTGTATAGATTAGGCAAGGATGATATTCTTAGGCGTTGTGCCCGCGAGGATGAATATTTGTATATCTTGCAAGAAGCACATATGGGCATAGCAGGAGGTCATTTTTCAGGAGACCTGACTGCTAGAAAGGTGCTGCAATCCGGCTATTGGTGGCCAACTTTATTTAAGGATGCATCACTTTTTGCAAAAGGTTGTGATGAGTGCCAACGTTACAAGACCACACATCGCAAAGACAGAATGCCCTTACATCCTATTAAAGTAACCCAACCATTTGAAAAATGGGGCTTAGACTTTGTAGGTCCAATTAGTCCCGCAGCTCGCAACACTCAATCTCGATATATTCTAGTTGCTACGGACTATGTAACAAAGTGGGCTGAAGCTAAGGCTTCACAAAAAGCTGACGCGAGGACAACAGCTAAGTTTCTTTTTGAGAACATTATCACAAGATTTGGTTGCCCTTTTGAAATTGTTAGTGATAATGGTACCCATTTTATAAATGAGGTAATAAGAGAGCTTACCACGACCTTTATGATATCCCACCATAAGTCTACACCTTATTACCCGCAAGCTAATGGACAAGCCGAGAGCACCAACAAGACTCTAATCTCTATTTTAACCAAGACGGTAGAAGCTCATCGCACTGATTGGGATTTGAAGTTGACATCTGCTCTATGGGCTTATCGTACTGCTTATAAAGTGGCTATTAATTGTACGCCATTCAAAATGGTATACGGCTAAGAAGCGGTTATGCCTTGGGAGTTTGTTATTCCTAGTCTTAGGGTAGCTTCGCAAGAAGGATGGAATGGTAACCCCTTAACCGAGTGTTTGTATATCTTAGAAAAACTAGACGAAGAGAGACAGTTGGTTGTGCAAAATGCTCTTGTGGAAAAGGATAGGAGAAAGAAGTGGTTTGATCGCCATGTGAAGGACAAGGACATCAAAGTTGGTGATAAAGTCCTTATGTATGGAGTACGTAAAGAGAAGAAAAAGTTGAAATATGCTGGTAAAGGACCATATAGAGTATGTGAAATTACCCCACAAGGTACCCTTCGTGTGGAAACTCTTGATGGAGTTGAAACCATTGGATTCCTCAATGGGAGTAAATTCAAAAGATATTATGATCCTTTAAGCCAAGAAGAACTACGGGCCATTCATCAAAAGAAGGCCGCCAAAGCACAAACCGAGTTAAACAAGATACAAGCTCAAGCTGAGGCTAAGGAGCGACAACAACGTATAAGACAAAAACGAGAGGCTAACCTTGGAGTCACAAATGCATTCCACGTGGAAATCGAAGAGGATGGGTTGGACTCTGACACACCTCTACGATACCCTATTGAGTTAAATAGTGCCTATGGAAAAGTGCTATATAACGCCTTATTGGACACGGGTGCTAAATATAATCTGCTATCCTATGGGGTGTGGTGTCAGTTAGGGAAGCCACCTCTATCTGAGAGTATTATCCAAGTCAAGGGTGTCAACAAGAAAAAAACTACGGTTTTTGGAATCTGGCACACTTCTGTCAGTTATGACAATGGGATTGTAGGTCAAGACTTTTTGGTCATGCCTACTGGAACTATGGAGGGTAATATAAACCTAGGCCGCACGTGGATGATAGCCACCAAATGCACTATTGATTGGGGGACTGGGGGTGTTACAATGCAAAAACCAACTCTTAGCCCTACCACTCAAGCCATAGTCCCTGAGATATTGCCTAAGGAAAAAAAACCCAAGACATTGCATGTCCAGGAGGTTGAACCATACGTCCCCATAGCCCAACTCTCTAGAGCTTCAACTGATGTAGTTGAAAGAAAGCTTGAGACACACAAGAACCATCCTAATATAACACAGAAAACATACAAGTGGGTCCCTAAAGCCTCTGTAGTGAGCATGGTTGATGCAAAAAAACGGAAACCTAGTAAGAACCGTCCCACTCACTCCAAGAAATGTAAAGAAACGTTGCGTTGGATTCCTAAACGACTATTGGAAGCCCAAGGATACTATGAAAGGAATGATCAAATCTGGGTGCCCAAACGTAAAGTGTACTCTTACCTGTCACCTAGCCCATGTAAACCCAATCCTGTGGCTCCAAAACAAATTGAAAATCGCGGAAAAGAAAAAATCATGGAATGTTACACACCCGATCTAGAGCTAGTTTGGGTACCAAAGAAAGAACGATTTGTTCCACCTAGCTCAGGAACAGGAAAATCAAATGAAGCTTCTTGCTCTTCATGTAGTTCCTATACGCAAATAGAAGCTTCGACACAACCTCCACCTACCACTGTACATATCCATACAAGCACGAAAGAGTTTGCACCTCCCGGGGTAAGTTCACCACCTACAACAACGTTGCCAATAAAATCATGGCAGAGTACCTTACCACCCTTGCAACTAGATGAAACGCATAGGGCGGTCGAAAACTATTGGTTAAAACCTTCACCCATAACAACTTGGAACAATTGGTTTCAAAAGGTGACGACCTCCTTCCAAAAGGTATGATCTACCCAAGGAAGGGGGGAGTGTTTGCTAACATCAATCATTCACTCGCTCCCCTCTCAACCTTCCTCCCTGACCTCTCAATTCCAATCATTAGGGAATGTATATATATAGCCTTATACTCACAAAAAACAAAAATAGTAAAGAGCAAGAGCGACTAGCAACGAGAGAGCACCCTATCAGATCTTACATATAAGTCCAAATTCACCGTGTCAATTCAAGCAACACACAAAAACAACTCTTATGTTTTAAAGACCTAACCAAATCTATCTGTCTTGTCAGAAATGGCTACTTCACTAGAGGCATGCACTTCTATTTTTTATGAAAGGTACCTTTGTCTTTTCCTCAAGTGTTCTACGTATGCTACCCTATACTTTCTTGCGAATGGGATTTGATAGAGAGCCTTGCATGTGAGAGAAATTTTGAGGAGTTAGAATGGTTGATACGTCTATGGCTAACTAGTGATCCCTACCCAGTAGCGAATGTGTCTCCAATGGCACATGCTTATTCTTTTGCACAAGATGAGTATCCACGCATCGCGAGGTTCTTGATTAGCATGCTTGCACAAGAGGATGATGAAGAGGAACTAATAGAGACCGAGGAAGACTATGGCCTCACGGACAACGATTTTATTTATCTAGATGATGAGGATAGAGGCCTAGCCTTAGGGTGGCCACCCGGTTTATATAATATCCTCTTTCCTTGATTCTAAAAGGGGTGACAGATAGGTAGGTTAGGGGTCTAGATTGTGTTTTGACTTTGTTTTTAAGGAGTTTTAATTTTTCACACTGACATGCCTCCTAGAGGTATAGTGCCTGTTTTTGGATGTGTTAGGTAGGACTTATATGGATCTCCATCCACATGGCTGAGGACATCTGCTTCAACGAAATGAGCCACTCCATACCTCCAGGTGTACTACTTTCCATGATTCATGTTGGTGGATATGTGTAATTGCTAATGATGATTTTTCATTCTTTGTTTGAGTGCAATAGTTATGATGTTATCTGCCATTATAGATGTATAAATTTTTCCTTGCTTAAGTTGATTGAACTCTAGTTTAATCTTATGGATGAGCCTGGAGATTAGGAGACCGTGACCTTAGGTTAACTCATTTACTTGACCACTAGGCCTAGCTAATAAAATTATCCGAG
This sequence comes from Adiantum capillus-veneris, assembly GCF_014529385.1. Classification (NCBI taxonomy): domain Eukaryota; kingdom Viridiplantae; phylum Streptophyta; class Polypodiopsida; order Polypodiales; family Pteridaceae; genus Adiantum; species Adiantum capillus-veneris. Next base: position 100,408,834 of record NC_140952.1, read on the forward strand.
TATTTGAGACCTTAGGAATGTTTTAGGCAGAGAAAAGCTTGCTCACTCAAACAACAAAAAACACTAGTGCAAATACCAAGGAAATGGAAGCAAAAAAAAAAAACATAAGTGCCACAAATGAAAAATCTTATGCTGGAAGAGAAATCCTGGCTTGAATTGGTACTTCACTCACATGTATTGTCTATGGTACTAGAGCCCTAGAGGTTCCCAGTGTGGGCGCTTTTCCTTGAGAGGCAAAAAACCTCGGACATACAAAATAAGCACACACGTCACATGATTGTGACCCAAAGTAAAAAAGTATAAAAAAATTAAAAAAATTAAAAAATTAAAAGACTTCCATTGAGCTTATAGTTAACATTTCAAGCTTTTGTTTGCAGTTGTGAGAGCGAGTTGGCTAATCAAAGCTGAAAAGCATAATTAGGGAATCTTGCATTTAGATAATCTTCTTAGCTTAGCTAGTACTAGAGTAGTTGTTTTAACCTTAGTCATAGCTAACTAATTGATAGACTCACCCATAAGCTCAAAACTCTTGATTAATTAATTTACTCAAAGTGCAATTTATTTGTCCTTAATGGCAGTCTAACATTTCATAAATCTTGCATTTACTCATTTCCACATGTACTTTACATTCCCCTCATGATTTATGGCAATATAATTCCGCTTGCTAAAACAGTGACTTTGCCTTGCAGATTCAAATCTAGATGCTCTACAACATGGACATACCAAGCTTCAACTCAATAGCTTCCGAGGACGGAATCTACATCAGGAAGGGGGGCAATGTTAACCCTCGTGGCTCACGGATACCCTATCGCCTACGACGGACACTGTAATCGTATTATTTATTTAAGTAGAGTCAGGCACCGGGCTTGTCGGTCCAATAGGGAAAGGTAGAGTGATCGCCGATGAGAGGCGCACTCTAACACGAACATGCTAGGGTTAGTTGGCTAAGCATGGGCACCCAAGTGTGAATGGGGTGAGCTCACATAAAAGCCAATTAAACCTAAAATTGAGTCATTCTCTCATTGTGCAATAGAAGCTGCTCTTGCTCCATCTCCACCTTCTCCTTCACCATCTCCTTGTGTGTGTGCGTGAGAGAGAGAGAGAGAGAGTGTGAGAGTGTGTGTGCGATCGAGCGTTGCGGCGGCACGACGGCGGCGAGGCGGTTGAGCGCGGCGTAGCGGCGTCTCCCTCTTCTTCGCGGCGAGGAATCCTCTACGGCAGGAGCATAAGGCGGTGAGTGACACACCATTGCCCTCTTTGAGCTTACTAGTTAAACTAGTTGTGTTCTTGGAGCCGTCTGCGGCTCATACACGGTGTATCGGCAAGTCCCTTGCTTCGACAGTGCGGCAAGGAGCGCACAAACCCATCTGCTAATTGCAATTTCATTCTAGTAGCTCTTAAAGCTGGTTTTCTCCATTTTTTCCAGATTTCCTTGGTGGCGATAGCAACTCCGGCTCCACTGTCAAGAATAGCCTTGGAAACTACTACTTGGAATTCTACTGGTAGCGTGGTGTTTAGATCTTCTCCCTCGCAATACTCTCCAACCTTGTTTAAAGGTACTGGCCTAGTATTTAGTTGAGGCCTGTCCAATTCTCTAATCCCTTCATGAAGCTTTGAGGTGGGGTCTTTTACTCCAAATTTTTCTAGGCATTTTCCTACTATGGTCCACATGTTTGGTCGTAATCTTAGGAGTTCGGCTAATGTGATTGTGCATGCCACAGGGGTGGACAATAATTCAATCAACCTTTGTGAATACATCACTTTGTTAGAAGAAAGTCTTTGAGATGGTATTGCTCTCACCTCAGACTTGGCTTCATACTCTCCTAGGTAAGAGGGTAGAGTTTTCAGCGAGTCTAGTTGGCTGTGCCCCGAACTAATTGATCCATGATCTCCCCCTTGTGAATGTATATCAAAGTTTATTTGTGATCTTGCCTCAAATTCTTCAATAGGAGGTAAGATCTCATTTTTCTATTTTCTTGTACTATTCATGTGGTTTCTCACCCCGTTAGCTTCGTTGGCCTCCCAGATTTGCTTCCACAAATCATCTAGACCGTTACAGTCCTTACTCATTTCTGCCAATGTTTTAGGCTGGAACCCGTCACTTGCCTCATCTGTTGTATTTGGCACTATGATAGGTTCTCCCCTAGACTCATAGGAATTCATGAGTCTTTCCTTCGTTTCTACTTGTTCCTCTAAAGCTGGTTAGATAGGGATTGGAGCTGGTACTTCATGCCCATTTGCAGGTTTACCAAGCGGGTTTTCTATCAAGGATTGAGCTATTTCAATCATCTTTCTACACATTTCCAACCTCTGTTTTTCTATTTCAACAAATGGATAAGTCATCCATCTTTGCTCTTGGGTTTGGTTCATTTTGAGTGTGGCTTCATAAGCTTTTAGAAGTGCATCTAACTGCTCATTTACCTTGTCTGCTAGTATTGATCCTCCTGATCCTACAATTTTGGGTTCTGCTATTTCCTTGGGTGCTATGGTTGCCACAGTGTGTGAGCTTAGGCTACTAGCTAGATCCTCTAACCGCTCTAATCTATCCTTTGTGTGTTTTAACTCCTCGGATAGAGCCGTTTGCTCTCGTTCTTTCCTGGCTTTCATACGCGCCTTTCTAGCTTTCCGAGTGCTTCTCTGATTTTTCATTTCTGAACTTGGGGCATTGGTTTTTGGCTCTTCAATTATGGGTTCGTTCGTCATTCTTTGAGCTTGGGCTCGTGTCACTGCCTGAATAGGTATGATTGTTTTGTTTTTTGACCCCCCACAGGAAGGCACTGCTTCTAGTATGTTCAAGGTAGTTTTTTCTCCTATGCTAGGTTTCTTAGAGCAATCCGGATTCAAATGAGTAACTCCACACTCATTGCAATATGCGTTGACTCTAATGATTTCATCATGAGGCCAGTCTCTTAGCCAATGGTCTCCACCACACTTGTAGCAGGTTGTTGAGGTGCTCCTTGAGCTCCTCTTTGTTGGTATGCATGTCTCTGTCCGCCCATGCCTCCGTTGGCTATGAAAAACAATGTTCGTTCATCTAAGCTATATCTTCCTTCTCCTGCTGCCTGTGCAGCTGTAGGTGGTCCTGCACCTCCCATCATGCTCCATGGTTCTAGTGTTGAGCGTTCTTCTGGTGGATAGTAGACAGGATCTTCCGCATATCCACTAGGATCTTCATAATATGCACGCATAGGCACCAAAGCCTTCTCTTCTGATTCGGTTACGGTTGGTGTGTGTATCTTATGCCGACTGGTCGTAAACCTGGTAGGGGTGGTTGTTGCCCCAACACTGGTTGTGGTCTTTCTACATCTACAGGTCCTGGTAGGTTGCCTGCTTGGTACCTAGGCATCCGTGGAACTTGAGGAGATGCTACTTGAGCTTGGGGAGCGTAAGGTCTCTCTCACACATATCCCTTGTTATAATAACATTCCTCCATCCCATGGTTTGTCCATTTTTGTTCAATAGCACACCACTTGGGCTGTTTAGCCTGGGGTTTGGCATACAAGATAATCTTTTTTAGCACTTCCTCTACAAGTTGCTCTTGGTTTACAGCTACATCTCCTTTCGGTGATGTCTTAGAAGACTTGCTTCCGCTTTGTTGTGAGGATGAATCGTCGTCAAGATGCTTGACTCACCCTCTTTGTAGACCGCACAATTGTCTACAAGGTAAAGAGCCTCCTTGGTTAACTCGTTCAATGTCGTGCTCCTCTTCATATGTAAGTCCTTCTGGAGATCTGCATTCCTTAGTCCTTGGATAAATATAAGCATAAGTGTGGACTGAGTTGGCAGTTCTTCCACAGGGTAGAACTTAACATACGTTTTTAGTCTTAGGGCTGCCTTTCGCACAGATTTCCCGTCTTTCTGTTTGAATTTATGGATTTTTGAGACCGTATTATGAGCTATCCCCTTTTGTTGAGAATTCCTCGATAAACTCGTCAAACACTTCCTCCATAGACTCAAAGTCTCTACGCTCCACAGAGTCAAACCAAGTAGCAGCATCATCCTCTAAGGTTAGTCCAAACCCTACAAATTGGGTAGGGAAGTCTAACACCTCTTCCACTCTAATTACATGCACAAAGGCTGCTACGTGATCTCTTGGATCTCTATTTCTTGTTTACCCATTTTTGCTCTTGAGAAGGTCTAATTCTATGATGGTCTACAAATCTCATCATTGGATCTCCACGTCCTAATCGATATACCTCCTCTGGTCTTCTATAGTAGGCTGGTTCCTCTCCCAATGGTGCTCCTAAGACATAATTTCTAACAGTTCTTGCAAGAGATGGTTCATCTCTTCAAACTCGTTTTATGGGTGGTCTTCCAGGCACTGTTGACCCTTGAGTCTTTGGCTTACTCTCTCCTTGATACCTTGCGTAGAGTGGTGGTTCTTGTAAATCCCTCAGCCCTCGTGCGGCTTGATAACCATCTCGATTTTGGTCTTTCTCCAATGTTGCTCTGTCGAAGCCATGCCTGTAATGATGGCTGAGTTGCTGGTTGGTTTTGATTGTTGAATGTCTGCGGTCGAGTAGAATGTGAGGTCGCATCATACTCCTCTGAAAAGGGATTTGTAGACTTGCTAGGGGTTTAGGTGGCTCTTGGCACTTCATCGGGGGCATAAGTTGATGCTCCTGGAACTTTTGCCTTTTCTACCTCCTCTGGGAGAATACGTTGGTATTCTCGCCGTACCTATCAACAAAAACTATATCCTTCCCCATAGCAGTTTCATAAGAGAATAAGTAGAGAACCTTGTCTTTGCTTAACTCACTTGGGTATGATTCTTTGCAGCGAAAGTAAGAGACTATTCCCTCGCTCTCATGCTTGTAGATTCCTACGTTCTCATTATAAGTTGAAACCCTAGTTGTTTTCTTATCATACATAAAAATTGCTCCAGGTTGATCAATGTTTCGTGGCGGTTCTTGAGTTTCTGAAACCATTTTCCCTTTCGCCACGTTATCTCCATATCTGTTGTAATCTTCAAGGTTACTAACTATAAGCAGATAGTGGTTCCCCTTTTCGTCTTGAAATCTACCTCCATCATCATAGACTCGAATTATCTCTAGTCTCTGAGCCGACCTTTCTTCAATACAAATACACTTGCGTCCTCGATAGTCAGAATAGACTAGGGCTCCCCTCGAGTTTGTTCCTTCTAAGAACATCACAGTGAACTTGGAATCATTCAAAGGATTTAGGAAGGTGCTTCCTCCTGGCATTGGTCCGTTATAGGTGAAACCTCCTGGCTGTTTGACTACCCATCATGAAGAAGGATTTGTCTGATGAGAGTGTAAGCTACCTTGGTCACGTGCCACCTATTGGTCTCTAAAAATGTATCTTCCTGATCTGAAATTCATTAAACTTATCACTACAACTTATTACGAATCCAACCACTCACCTGGCAAAGGATCAATCTCCGCACAACTTCTTGATTTGCTGCTGAATATACCTGTACACAAGCATTTAATTTCGGCAATCGAATCAAAGCATTTAACCGCTAGAGGTTATCTTAGTATTGATTGGTATAACTGGAGAGTTAACCTCAACCACTACTATCTTTTATACACTTCTGATGTTCTGGATTAGGTATGCTAATCTGGAACTGTACTTTCTTCGGATGTTGGTCAATTTACGTGAAAGAGTCTGAACTCGTTCTTTGCTCCGTCAAATGGCCAAACAAGGTCCAAATTCACTTCTCAAAGAAGTTCTGGAACCCTTAAGCTAAATGGAACCTCATTATCTAAGCCCAGTCAACTTTTCCTTTCACTAATCCCCAGTAGACATCCAACGCGTAGGATGTCTCCTGCTCTGTTTTGCCTGGATTCTTGCACTATGGATTCCCCTTGATGTGCTGAGTCCATAGCTGTTTTTACTTTTTGATTTGGACACCTATAAGCTAGTCAATGGATCAGAAATCTGTCCCGACAGCCTACTGTTGTTCTTGATCAGTCTAATCAACTCCAATTTGGACCAAAATTGACTAGGAGGCTTGCCTCAGGCTATACAACACCTTGCTATGCCTACAGTCAGTATCTTGCTTCAATTTCTTGCTTTAGACATCCTACGCGTAGGATGTCTTATTGCTCAGAATGGATTCAAATGCAAAGCACAGGCTCCCCTTGAGGTCCTGATCACCTAAGTTTTGAGTGCAAAATCACACAGATGACATCCTACGCGTAGGATGCCGTTTTGGCGTGTTTGACCCCAGACTTGACTCACAGCTTCCCCTTGATGTCAGCAACCCAGTGGTATGTTTAGATTTTGGTTTGGATTTCAAAAGTCCCCAATTTTAGCTGTTCTAGCCTTTTTCAGTCAAAAGTACTAAAGTCTACTTAGAACCCAATTTTCTCACCCAAATGAGATGAAACCTCTCTCAATCACTCAATATATCATGCAGATCATGCTCATGCAGTCATCCCATGGTTTTGGTCTTAAGATAATGCCTTGGCACAATTTGGGTAGGATGTCTGGCAATTTCAGTGTATCGGGCCTTATCCTATCAAGATATGGTCAAATTTCCCTTTCCAAGTGAAAATAGAGTAAAACCTACCTTCTGAACACACTGGTCAACTCAAAATTTCAAAATTCCCACCAGATTAGATATCCTACGCGTAGGATGTCTCCTGGCTTAAAATTAATTTATTTTTTTTCCTGAGAGAAATGCTCCTGATGCTCTACAGCTCTATCAGAAACACTCACAGTAACTTTTGGACCTCACCTTAGCTTTCAAACACACTTTTGCGTCTTTTACAACCTTGTGATAAATCTAACAAGCAAGTATACATGCATGAAGTGCTCTAGATCCTGAATCATTATGTCCTACTTACTCTACTCCTACTCCTCATGTGAAATGGTGATAATGGTGCTTTGGTTGCTTATTGGCCTCTTCAGACTCTCAAGCTCTCCTTTCACCGCTTCTACCACTCCAACTCCTACTCTTCTAATACCTAAAACTATCTCAGTCTACCTAAATCTACCTAAGTCGAAGGATATAGGCCAGACACACGCTCCCTAGACTCCCTCTAAGACCTAGAGAATCCTCAACCCTCTGATCCTATCTAAATGTAAAATGAGACTCTTGGCAAGCCAAAAAATCCCTATCCTCAAGGAAAAGTCTCGGTCACCTACCTAAGGTTTTCGTCCCCGACAGCGGCGCCAATGTTGGACGGATACGCCGCGACGGACGTCACCATAGCGAGAAATCACCTAACAAGATTTTTCAGCTAAGGACGAAGCTCAACCCACAGGCGCGTGGAAGCAAGAATAGGGTGTCAACCTACACTCGACCGACTCCTAACTAATTCCTACAGAGATCTCTACCCAATGTCTAAGTCAGAGCCTTCAGGATTGCATAAGAGGAAACTTCCTACAACGCTTTCTAGAGCCGAACACCCATCAAACAATCTCAAAACACCACAGAACTTGAAGGAGGCCCTACTAACACCAATAGGTCGCTCTCCATAAGATCTATGAACCAAAACCTCGACCCAAAACACCCTGTGCAAAATCACGTAGGATGTCTAGCCGAAATTCGCACGTCTTCGTTTCCAAAATCTAAAATGCCTAATGTGTAGCTCTACTCAATGCAAACGCATGGATATGCTGCAATGCAAAATCAGACAACGTATCCTCATCGAATCACCAAATGAATCTCGTAGATGGAGGTCTCAAAACCGGACCGTACACACGCAATGTAAGTATCGCCGCGTAGCTCTCGTCGGGGGCAACACGCTGCACTTCTCCGCACTTGAGTCCGACCACCGGTGCACACGTAGCATCAAGATGAAGCTCACACTCTCTCTCGTACACAGTACGCTCACTCACTGACTTCAAACTTTTTAAAATGATAAAAGGTTTTTCATTAAGGTTAAAAAGTGGTATAAGTACCTTACAATTCTCAAACCCTAAAGTTCCAATTTAACCATCTACTCAATCTAAATGTCAAAACTAGGATACAATCTGGAAACTTCTGTAAGCTTCAATATTTACAAGGTGAAATGTTGGGTTTTCTCAATAAATGAATAATTACAAAAAATAATAATCTGTCAAGCCATCATTTTCCATAGGGTGTGTCCAGCTTCTAACCGCGATCCATGTACCTAGTTGTCAGATTGCACTGAAACTTGGCACCGAGCTTCCCTTTGGTCCACTGATGTCTACTTTATGGTTTTTGTGGGATTTGGACTTTTTTAGGCCACCAAAAAGTCAATCCTCAGGTCTGTTTCAAGGGTTTTCACCTTGAACTATTTTCTGCCCTTTTTAAGAACTTCTTGAACTCATTTGACAATAGTTGTTTTGGGAAATGTTCTTCAAATCTTACCAATTGTCCATATGTCATATGTCAGCTCAAGATCCCAATGAGGTACATGAATCGAGATCCATGTTGGACATCATTTTGACATGAGATTTGGTCAGCTAATAATATTGGGTATAGTGATACTTTCCCCAAATCTTTTTGGATTTGAACCACTTTTTCTCAGCTAAAAGCAAGATTTTGTGTCTGCTTTGCGGTTTTTTGCTATCAATTGTTTTTTGGTGTTTTGATCAGGCTTTTGCACTTTGTTGTTGTGGAGTCTTTTGGAAAAGTTGTCCCCTCTATTCCCAGGAGTGTACTGGTCAATTATCCTGTCTAAATGTCAACCTGGTACATGGATTGTGATCCATGTCCCCTTTGTTCCCAGTAGTGTACTGGTCAATTATCATGTCTAAATGTCAACCTGGTACATGGATTGCGATCCATGTTTCACAGCATCTGGTCATGAAATTTTTCTAGCTAGTCCCTTGCCTTTAATTGAACCCAATTCTCACTCCTTTTTGAATTTGGACAACTACAAGTTCAGTTTCCAAAAATTTACTTAATTTTCAAGGTTTTGTACAAATTAGTCCAATTCCTTGATTTAGATATTCTTTCGGAAACCTATTTTTGGTCAAACTTGGGATTTTGGTGTCTGAGAGTTAGGTCTAACAAATGAGGACAATTTCTAGTCATTTGGCCAAAAAGATACATGGATCACATGATCCATGTTGGGCAGGCAATCTGGGGAAAAACTATTCAATTTGTCTCCTGCAAGCTTGTATATCACGTTTTGCCAGGTGTTGTTGAGTTTAATTCAGATTTGAAGCTTTGACCATCAATTTTGCAAATTTTCAGAGCTATGGTCTTTGGTACCAAAATAAGGTTTCGGACAGTCTGTATCATGATCCTTTTGGACCCAATTGATTGTGGAAATTGTTACTTAATTTACTCCTATAAAATAAAATGTATCTACAAACATAAATAAGTTTACCATCGAAAAAATGACAACAAAGTGTATGGTGAAACAGTCCTTTTCAAGCATAGGGAAAATCAAAGAACGAAACACTTTTTGTACTTCACTCACAGCTCTCTTTGCTTATAAGGAGTAGAACTGGCCGGTCCTTGACTCCAATCTCTACTAAGCACTAAATCTACGTCTAGCTAATTTACTGTCTAAGTGTAAATAAAATGGGTGCCAAAATCTCTGGAAAGGATTTTTTGTACAACTACGTCAATCACCACCTAAGGACGTCTGTAGCATAACTATCTGGTACTAGCATAATGTCAATACACAAGGAAGTGACTCAGGATGGGGCACGGTGACTCAATGAAACTGTCAATTTCAAAAAAGTGAACCTAAAGAACTGTTCATGCATCTACAATAGCAAATCAATCACTTCCTTGTCAGAAATCAGCCTATGTCGAGTCTTGCCGCTCTAAGTCATCACGCTTTTTCGGCATCCAAACAAATTTGGAATGCAATGAAACTTAAGGAGAGGTGTTAAAACACCTACGGGAATAATCCTACCAAGTTTTTCAGTCATCTGTAAAGGTACACAAATCACGATCTATCCCAAAAAATGTATAGAAAACTAAAACAAAACTACATGAAAAGGTTCCCTTGAGGCTTAGAAACACTCCTCCAAGGTCAAAAAACTAAAAAATAACCATTTAATACCTCAAATCAATGCATTTAGCTCACAGATAAACGTCACGAACCACATAAAAATTGAGAATGATTACAGTTAGATTAAAGAGCAAGAGACAAGGAACACAATGTGATGAATGGAATCGAATTCTAATTACCAGACAAGGAGAAAGGTTGATTACAACTTGTAGCAAAAGTATAGCTCTCAGTCGACATCTAATAAATCCCAAAGATAATGATAATGTTTCTTTCAAAACTAAGGGTTTTGACTTAAAAACTTGGGATCCTTTCCCACGACAATTGGCCACTTTACGAGGCTTGTAGGTTTCGAGTGCGTAACAGAGAATAACAGGCTAAATTACACTTTAAGAATCATCAATAAAAAATTTAAAAGGCTTGTTTTGGGAAAAAAGGATTGAATACAGCAAATTTTGGCATGTATCGGGAATTTTAGGTGATAGTACGCTATATCCACCAAACACACTCCAACTCCATGTGAGAGCAATAGGAAACTCCATAACCTCTGTCTGTAGCAGCATTTCTCTCTCTAAAACACTCACGATCAACAATTTGAATTCAAAGGAGATTAAGTTGCACTCCCTCTCTTTTTTTCCCTCCACAACATAATAATTTTATCATATCTCTGAGTACTCTCTGTTTCTTCCCTCCATATCCAACTTCCTCTACTTGTAGCATTCACCATTACACCTTCTCTCTCTACTTTTGCTTGATTATCTAGCAAAAATTTCATTCAATCCCCTTCCACTAAGACATTACTAATAAGACAAAAATATTGATTAAATGTTAATTTAGAGTAGGAGTACCTTAGGAGATGATGGAGGTGTGTGATAATGCAAGAATGATCACACTAGGACACAGTGCAAAAGGATTGTTTAGGTTGCTACCAAAACCTTATAGTGTCAGCATTGCAAAATAAAGCATCAATAATGATGTTGCAATCTTCATAGGTGAATTTCAATATGTGGAGGATATCATGCCACTAGAAGACAGTAAATCCTTCCGCTACAACAAGTTTAACAATGAGTATGTTGACTTATTGAAGCTCCAAGAGTCAATGATCAAATTTTATGGGCTAACATAAGAAGAGTGTGATGGAAAAGTTATACTTGTTATGAATCCTGATGAGTTCTAGATTGTCATGAGTTAGATACTAACAAGAAGAGAAAAATGTGTTTAAATGTTCAATTAGAGAAGACTATTTGGTGACTGGTAGATTTTTATCTCCCACATAAGACACATGAGTCCCTGAAATGGTATTCCAATCACATGCCAATCGTTGACGTCATTTGGCAACAACGGTAAAGACAAATATTTTATGCTTCAAGTTTGGGTACATTCCAAGTTGAGTGGCATTTGGCAGGATACTTGAAAACACTTAAATGTATGTTAGGGTGCAAGCAAGGTGCAATGACCCTCTTTTCATGCATTTATTGCTACCACAGTAAATTCTCCATGGGAACCAAGGGCAAGGGTACAAAGTCTAGCAAGGGAAAGTGTGGTAAGGGAAAGGGTGGCAAAGTTGCAGTCAACTCTGCAAAAGGTGTTCCCACTACAAAAACAGTGAGTAAATCACTAAAAAAATGGTTTCAAGGTATCCTCAGTTGTGACCAAAGTGTACCCCCCTAATTGAGTCATGGGTGATCCAAATTGGGATCCTATTCTACTAATCCCACTGATACATGTGCATGTATGCACCCTTCATGCCCATCTACAAATTCTTGACAAGTTGCTAACTCTCCATAGTAATTATGCTTGGAATATGGAACCTGCAAAGAGAACACAAGAGTGTATAAGAGAACTCGAGGCTATTCTATCGAGTGTTGGTCTGCATGGTGGTCCAATTAAGCTATCAAAGGACAAGAAGGCATCTAGAAGTACACAGGATCACCCTAATAACATTTGTAAGGATGGTAGTAAAGCTAAGAATTTTATTTCAGAATATTCTCACTCCCAAAGTCCCGCTAAGTTTCACTTGTGAAAAAGATATGTGACATTATCACCTGCAGAGGTAACGAAGCAGCCCTTAGAATTAAGCGTGCTCATGTGTGGCAGTTTGTTGATGATATTTTTTGTCTACTTGAAAAAGCAAAGCTAACTTCTGATAGATGTCCACCTGAATTTTGTAATCAATAGTTTCAGAGCGCAAATGGTTGATGACTAGGAGGAAATACACACAACATATTGCATGGTGGGATGAACAGTTGGTCTCTACATTCAAAATGCGTATGTGTTTGAACTAAAGTTTTATTTTTTCAACACATTCCTTTTACACATGGTGCATTTTTTCTCGACACCTATGGTTCATTAGGCATCTAGAGTAGTCAAGGAATGGAGCACTCACACTATCAGTCAAAAGCAGTGTATTTCAAAAATACACGTCATAGAGGTGGAAGGAAAAGGAGCATGCCCTACATGAGATCATGTTCAATTGGCTCTATAGAGTCTTAGTGTGGGGAGAGAAACAAAACTAGAGTGCAAAGAAGTTTGAAGAGAAAAATAGAGAAAGTGGTAAGCATCATGCGATCACAATCATATCATGCTTTGAGTGTAAAAGATTGATTCCGGTGATGGTTGGAGACTAGGCAACAAAATAGCAGGCGTTGGATAGAAAACTAATTGATTTTTGACACTAGGCATTTTTATTGTAAGCATGCATTATAATACCAAGTGATTTTTTGATGCGCCAATCCGTGGTTCCGTGCGTGAAGTTTTGTCTATTCTGAAGTTTTTAAAAATTTTATTAGTTTTATTAAGTTTTAATTTGAAAAGAAAACCTTAAGTACTATATAAGTCAAAAGTCACAACTTGAAGCTCATTTCTCATTTGCACATTCTTGAAGATCCTCTCAAGCCCAAACAAGCATGCACTCATATCTTGCACCACATGGATGATACACAAGAGCAAGCCACTATGCACATCCATGTCACCACCACCACTCAAACCACGGAAAATCTGCAGCCACCACCTCATGCAAAATCCATAGCTTCAAATCCACAATCTCAACCATATGTGGAAAACCCAATACCACAACCCACTCTAGGTACCCAACAACCCCCCCAACCTTGAAATCCAGATGATCAAAACACCATGCATCAAATTTTTGGTGATCTCCCACCATTACATCATGCCACCCATACAGCTCTATCGAATCTCCCACCAAACTCATCTCTAAACAAAGCCACACAAGAAACAAGACCAAGTGAAGAAGAATAACGGGGTCTGTTGTTAAATGAGTAGGTCTCACATGTTGTAGCAGCACATGGCACTGAAGAAACAATGGCATCTACACTGCAAAATCTTTCCATGCGGCTGAAGCAAAGGATGATCAAAGTAATACCAGGTGACCCAGTTTCTAAATTACAAGAAGCCAAGAGAAGGAAGAGAAATGAAGAGAGAGAAAAGAAAGAGTCAACTGAGAGTGAAGCACAAAGAAATTACGAAGCAAAGAGAAGACGTAGGGAGAAAAAAGAGTGGCAGAGAGCTGAGACCAAAAGATTCCACTTGGAAAATCTACAAGCACGTGTAGAGACAGAGAGGAAGGCGGTAGAGGACAAAGCTTGAGACGCCCAACAAGAAAAAGCTTGGCGCTCTAAGCCTTCAAAAATTCCTCAAAGAGAAAAACAATGTGCAAAGAAGAAGAAGGACAAGCTCAAATCATAAGAGCAACGGGCCCAAGAGAAGAGGAGGAAAAAGTACAAAAATGACCCTCCTCAATGGGCCAAGAAGCCAACTCCTCCACCATCACCAACAACACAGAAGAAACAAAGATGGAGGTCAAGAATGGTTGCTTTGAGGGAGATTCAAAAATATCAGAAGAGCACCAAGCCGATTATACCAAAGGCGACCTTCTCGCGGGTAGTGAGAGAGATAATGGATGAGTACATTGATTCTATGCACATACATCATGCAATTATATTGGCCCTATACATCGTCAAGAACATTTTGGTGTGGTTGTTCTAGGATGGTGTTTCTTATATGGTGCATGCAAATCACCATACATCCTAAAAAACATTGATTTAGCTATGGCAATCAATTTGCAAAATGAAGGGTGCCTAAATAAGAATTATCTTATCCCATGTAACCTCTCTTTATGAGATTTGTAATCTCTCCATATAATATCAATGAGTCAAATTTCTACCATTTGTAATTGTAACAATTGATTATGTGCATTGTGTTTTTTTAGTATTTGAATTTGGCAAGTTGTTAAAACTAATGTTGACCGCTGGGTCAACAACACAACATAACTCAAGTTTCGTACCAAAGTCTTATCTTTTGCGAGTTATGAAATGCTACGGATTATGGCTATAAACGTCATTTGTAATGAGTAGTTATTCTAGTTTCAGAAGCCGGGGTGCAATGGCACTTCCAGATTGTAAATACAAAGCCATTTGACCCTTTCAACCCCATTTTTGGTTAAACCTAAGGTAGCCTTAGTATATAAGGTACCTAGGTCATTTTGTAAGGAGGACTTTTTATCATAATCAAAACTTAGTGCTGCCGTCTACTGTGTGTGAGAGAGAAAGATAGTGAGCGTGAGCTTTATCCTCTCGCTACGCCCGGCTCGCTCAACACATTGGAGATCCGATTGCACCACGTTGTAGGCTCGAGGAGAGCTACGCGACAACACCAAGCATTCCACGCGAGACGAAGCGCATACGCCGATGCATCTACGAGCTATTTGTGGCCGTAAGTGTATCAAATGATGTCTGTTTTCCGCATGCTAGTAGTCTATAGAATCGTGGTGACATAAGCTACGCATAGGTACTCATAAATTTCAGTTTCGGGCACTTTCAAAATTCAGCTCTGTCATCCTACGCGTTTTCCGCAGATGGGTTTAGAGTGAGGGTTTTGAGTGTAGAAGCTTAGGGACAGGTGTATCCTAGTGAGGGGATGGTGTTCCTTAAGTTTCGTACAAATCTGGAATGATTAGGTGAGTTACCTTCCGTATGTGTGTATGTGGCTAGGTGGTGTAGTTGAGAGCAGTGAGGTTCTTGATTGTGGTAAAGTTGTCCTTCCAGAGTGTTGTATGTGTAGGATGGTCTCATCTTGACAAGCTACAGAGATTTCCTTTGTGTGCCTATCGTGTCATCTGTGTCCTCGATTGACATTATGTTGATCTAGGTAGTGTTTGCATGCACTTCATGGGTGTGTGAGTCGCCCTTCCAACATTGGCGCCGTTGCTGGGGACACAAGGACCTAAGTAGGTTTCCTACTAACACTCGTGTGATGGTTGCTTGATTTAGTTTCGGCTAAAGAAAGCGTTTTTCTAAAGTGGATCCGGAAGAGGATATTTCGCGATCAAGTGGATAGCCAGGAAGCGTGTGTCTTGCCAAGGGTCTTCGACTAGATAGGTTTAGTTAGGATCTGTGGATTAGAGTAGTTGTTGGTGGTCAAGTGATTTGTGAGGTGATAAAAGCGTTTACTAGTCCGTGTGTGGCAATGAAGCGTTTTTCTACTCATAGATGCAAAACGAAGAATTCCAAAGACCGAGCAAGATTTGTCGAGCGAATAAAAGATCGAGCAAAACTAGTCAGTCAAAGAGGATAGGCTACATAACATTGTGAACTGTTGGTATATTTAATTTCATGTGAGATTTCATAAAGTTAGCAAACGCTATAGAATTTTCTCATTATATTTATCTACATCTAAATCCATCTGCAGATATGCAAGAAAACCAAGTTTTCTTATAGTGGGCAGATTCCATGTCTCTCTCTCTCTCTCTCTCTCTCTCTCTCTCTCTCTCTCTCTCTCTCTCTCTCTCTCTCTCTCTCTCTCTCTCTCTCTCTCTCTCTCTCTCTCTCTCTCTCTTTAGTGATCCAGTCTTGAGATTCCCTCCCCTTGATTGACGAAATGTCAAGGCGCTGTTTTTTGTACCTATTTTGATGCACAAGCACAGCCATTTGCTCAGTTGCTCACAACGCTGATCACCAAATCCCATTGCGCATGCATGCTACTGGCCCCGTGCTTTCCTCTATGGCTGCGCCTGGCAAAGCTGCTGAAAGTTGATCACCACGTGCTCCTAACCCCCTCCCATTGCTACTCTCTGAGCGACAAACTGCAAAGACATTGTGCGCCTGGAGTCCTTGGACACAGAGTGAGAGAGAGAGACTGTTAGCGCATGTTGTTGACCTTGCACCCCTCACGGAACGCACACTACTCTCGTCATCGAGATGACATGCAAAAAAATTCACCTCCAGCTGAGGTCGCACAACAAGCCCTGCTGCTCCTCCTCGCCTGGATCATCACTGTCTTTGAGATGATCTTTCAAGCTCCCGCCTTTCTGCCTGGACACAAAGAGAGAGAGAGAGAGAGAGAGAGAGAGAGAGAGAGAGAGAGAGAGAGAGAGAGAGTGCATGATGCTGACCTTGCACCCCTCACGGAACGCACACTGCTCTCGTCATCGAGATGACATGCAAAAAAATTCACCTCCAGCTGAGGTCGCACAACAAGCCCTGCTCCTCCTCCTCGCGTGGATCATCACTGTCATTGAGATGATCTTTCAAGCTCCCGCCTCTTCTGCCGTCTGCAAACCTGCAAGTAGTGTTACTGAAAAAACTTAGCCTTGAGCCGATGCAAAAATCAAAACAACTGGTTAAAGGGAAGGGAAGAAGGTCTGGTAAGAAAACTTAAGAAAATAGAGTTTTATTGCAAAAGATATCGATCATTTTGTAAATTTTCCTATTTGGATTAATTTTAAAGGGAATTTTGTATGTATGTGAAATGGATTTTTCCCCAACGCTGAGAGAGAGAGAGAGAGAGAGAGAGAGAGAGAGAGAGAGAGAGAGAGAGAGAGAGAGAGAGAGAGAGAGAGAGAGAGAGAGAGAGAGATTCCTATGGTGCATACACACACATAACAATGAGAGAGAGAGATGTAAATTAAGGCCCGATATCTTTGCACACATAGAAAGGGAAAGATAGAGAAACACATTTTTTTCTCTTAGGGTGCATTCAGACTGCACACACAAGCCACCGTCGTCATGCCTTTTCCATGTTGGGGTTATTCACACTACCGAGACGCACAAACTAATGGAAAAATTATAGCAAAGCGAGTAGCCAATAGCGACGGGGTTGTTGGTTTGACCATTGGTTCAGATACAGCGGTTCAGGAGTTCGATGCACACCCGCATTCCTCACTGCAAAGACCAAAGGACTTTCGAGTATCTTGTGAGATTCCTCTTTTAAAAAAATTGGTCCTCCCCTACTACTTGAGGTGCTTCCATTAGTAAGAATCTATAAAGATGCTCACAGCTTTCCCAAGGGAAAGCCCTAGAAGGTAGCACGTGGAGGGGAGAGAGAGACAGAGAGATTTCATCTGTAACGGTGAGACGAGAGACAAACAGATGTAAATTTTTTTCATGGTCTACGTCGACTCTCTCTTTCCATTTCATTGATGCTCTACGGCTTATGGGTCACCGGTCTATGCTTGGTCGATAGAATATGGCAATTGTGCTTGGTTTGTCACAATGCCATCGTGAGATGGCCGTTGACCTGCAGTTGGAGTTGCTCTCTCATGCGAGACATGCAAGGCATGTCACATGTAGGACCAAAGGGAATGCGCTATGGTGCAGGTAGGGCAAAGACGAAAAAGGGCAGAGATTTGCACTGCGAAGACAATGGTAGACCTGATGATGGTGATGCGAGATTACATTTGGCTTCAATTTTCTAGATTTACGGGAACATCTAAGGCAAATTGATTGGGTCTCAATGAAGTGCTTGGGAGTGTATGGAGCACCTCTATTGCAGGTTGAGGGCCTTCCAAATCAGCATTAAGGAGATTTATGGGGGAGCCCTCTTAAGAGAACTCTCTTCAACCAACATCAACACACCCAAAATATTTTACTCTAGACTGGTAAGTGACTAACTATTATTAAGAGTCTCACATGCTCAAGGACTACTCTCATCTCATGGCTTATAAAAGCACCTATCTTGGCATCGATTCAATGCGTTCTAGTTTTTAGGTTATTTTCATCCTTTGGAGCTAGATTGTTAGTTTTGTTATTGAGTTACTCTCTCTCTCTCTCTCTCTCTCTCTCTCTCTCTCTCTCTCTCTCTCTCTCTCTCTCTCTCTCTCTCTCTCTCTCTCTCTCTCTCTCTCTCTCTCTCTCTCTCTCTCTCTCTCTCTCTCTCGTTCTCTCGTGAAAGTCTTGCTCTGTTTTTTGGCTGGCTCGAAAAACCTCGCTCGGTGAATAATAGCACTCATGCAAAACCCCATATGATTTGTAGGAGTAGCTTTAGGTAAGTGATCCGATTCTAAACTAGAGCTATTCATCACTGAATTATTTGCTAAAGTGCTTGATTGCATTTGAAATCACAAAAAAGTGTGCTTTTGAGGGTAAAAATGCATTAAACAAGCTTTTGTGGATATTTTTGTATGACTGACTGATGTTGCGCACATAAAAGAGCATTTGCAAGGGTTCTATGAAGAAAACCTGCAATTCTGTAAACATAGACATCCTACGCGTAGGATGTCTCAAGGCGGTTCTGGAGACCAAATTTGAAAATTCTGACTGCACCAATGGGTTCAGAGGGTACGTTTTACCCTAGTACCATATTGACTTGGGTGTTTTTCCCTATTTTTGTTGACCAAACGCCAAAAGATAGAGTCAAAAAACGTAAAATTTCAGAAAAGGCTTAAATTGAGTGATTTTTGCATGGTTATCCAATTGTGAAGCATACTTGCACTTGCTGAGAGCATAAGGAAGCATCAGGGACACTTCAATCTCAAAAAATCAGCATTAGACATCCTACGCGTAGGATGTCTACTGGGTGATCTAGGCACTTTTTTTGAAAATCTGAGGTTACCAGTGTGTTTAGAAGGTAGGTTTTACCCTATTTTCACCTGGAAAGTGAAAATTTGACCAAATCTTGACAGGATAAGACCAAAAGATGAAAATTGCCAGACATCCTACCCAAATTGTGTCCAAGGCCTAATTTTGAGACCAAACCATAGGATGACTCCAAAGGCATGTTCTAAATGTTGTATTGAGTGCATGTGATAAATTTCATCTCATTTGGGTCAGTGAAAATTGGGTTTTAAGCAAACTTTAGTATTTTTGACTGAAAAAGGTAAGAATAGCTAGTTCTGGGGTCTTTTGATATCCAAATTAAAATCTAAGCATACCACTGGGTTACTGACATCAAGGGGAAGTTGTGGGACAATTCTGGGGTCAAAAAGGCCAAAAAGACATCCTACGCGTAGGATGTCTTCTGTGTGATTTTGGACTCTAAACAAAATTCTGAGCATACCATAGTGATCAGCACCTTAAGGAGAGTATGTGGTTCAAATTTGGGGCAATTCTGAGCAGTTAGACATCCTACGCGTAGTATGTCTAAGGCATGATTTAGAGGCCAAATTCAAATTGTGGGCATAACAGGGTGTTGTATAGCCTTAGGCAAGCCTCCTAGGAAAATTTGGTCCAATTTGGAGTTAATTTGACTTGGAAATTCATCAGAACAGACATCAGGCTTTTGGAACAGATTCTTGATCATTTGACCAACCTATAGGTGTCAGAATCAAAAAAGTAAAAATAGATGTGAGCTTAGCACATCAAGGGGAAGCTACAGTGCAAGTTTGAGCTGAAACAGAGCAAAAAGACATCCTACGCGTAGGATGTCTCCAGGGTTATAAAATGGTCAAAATTCTGCTTTGGCCATAAAGGGAAGTTCTAAGTGTCTCAAGGATTCCAGAACTTTTTTCAAAAGGGAATTTGGACTATTTACCAAGCAAAGACAAGAATTTACCTATTTACCAAGCAAAGACAAGAATTTGGACCTTGTTTGGCCTATTTACCAAGCAAAGACAAGAATTTGGACCTTGTTTGGCCTATTTATCAAGAAAAGACAAGAATTGTCAGACATCCTACTCTTGGAGTGCACTAGAAGCTTATGCAGCCCAAATCTTGACCTATTGGCATCCAAATGAAATTTTGAGTATACCATTGGGTTGTTGAGCACTAGGAGAATCTTGGGATCAAGTTTGGACAAAATCTGAGCAGTTAGACATCCTACACGTAGGATGTCTCCAGCTTGATTTAGGACTCCAAACCAACCTATGACCACACCACTGTGATCAGCACATCAAGGAGAAGCTGGGGTGAAAATTTCAAGTCATTCTGAGCAAAAAGACATCCTACGCGTAGGATGTCTTAAGGCCATTTTTAGGTCCAAATGAAATTCTGAGCATACCATTGTGTTGCTGGACTTAAGGGGAGTCTCTGGACCAAATTTTGTTAAATTCTAAGCATATAGACATCCTACGCGTAGGATGTCTCCAGGCCAGTTTTAGGGTCCAACTGTAATTTTGACCATACAAGAGTGTTCACAGTGTCACAGAGATCCCAAATCTTTTTTTTTTTAATTGAATTTGGACTCATTTTGACCAGTCTAAACTGCATTTCACTGTTTTGGCCATAACTTTCACAAACGGTATCGGATCGGAAAAGTTTTTATATCAAAACGTAGCCTGAGAGCGGCTCTACAGATCTTAGAGCAAAACTTGAAGTAAATGTATGCCTACGGCAACCATTTAGTTCAACTTTGAAAAAAAAAACATCTTTTAAGGTCTCAAAATACATCCGCAAGTTAGGGGTGTCTAAAAGCGACAATTTGCAAGAATTGTGAGAAAACGATTGCGATTTTGGACATAGTTTCGACTTTTCCCTAACCAAAGAACTTGAACACAGTGGACTAAGTCTACTTGAACCAAGAAAAATCTCTTAAGCCCAGAAATCATGTCTACCCTAGATTCAGACGCAGCTTACACAAGCTTGGAGATCCCTACGATAGAGGAATATCCTCCCACAATGGATCTTCCAAACTTGCAATTGATAAAGATCCATCTTGTTGAGAGAGTTTGGATGATTGGTCATGAGAGTGAAGGACTATATAGATACATTAACGACAATGAGGTCAATCTTTATAGGTGCTCAGATCCATACCTAGAAGAGATAACGGATTACAAGCTCTTATATGTCTACACATACGGAGTCGACTGTCAATGGAGATCTATAGTTGTCGACAAGTATGGACGAGAATACAAAGTTGTAGAAAGCACAAATCCACAGACTGTACTAGAAAGAGGTGGATATTTGGTCAATGAAGGACCGCAAATGCCTCCACCAAACACGAGAATTCCTACAGGAATTCCAAGAAGAGAGCCACCAGGATTCCCTTCAAGAGCGATAACGAGAGAAGGATTGGGAGAGTCTCTGGTTAGACTTGTAGACAATCGACGAGTTAGACCATCCCAAGTCCAGAAATGGGTAAACAGAAAATACTCCGGAGATAAAGATCCGAGAGATCACATAACGGCTTTTAGAAGAGTGATTAGAGCAAAGGAAGTTTCAGATTTTGCGACACAATTTGCGGGATTTGGATTGACTCTAGGAGATGATGCAGCTACATGGTTCGACTCGGTGGAAAAATGGGATTTTGAGACCCTATATGAGTTGTTTGAGGAGTTTATTGAAGAATTCTTTCCAAAAGGCATTGCTCACAACACGGTCACACAAATCCATAGATTCAAACAGAAAGAGAATGAATCAATACGCAAAGCATCATTACGGCTCAAGAGATATGTTAAGCTCTGTCCGAAATCGGAGTTACCTACGCAAGCACGACTGATGCTGATATTTATCCAGGGAATGAGACATGCAGGCCTTCAGAAGGATCTGCATATGATAAGGAGGATGACGCTAAACGAGTTGATCAAAGAAGCTCTTTATCTAGTGGATAACTATGAGGCATACAAAGAAAAGGACTTAAAGAGTCAAGGAGATGACACATCCTCTCAGCACAGTGTTTCACAGATAAGTGAGTCCATTTCCAAGCCAGCGGCACCTATTTATCAAGAAAATCTTATCGACGACTTGGTCAAGAGGTTGATTCCTCTTGTAAGGTCTGATTTGGGAGAGCCGAAGAGGTGTGAAATCGAGAGAAAATGGACGAACCATACGGCGGAAGAGTGCTATTATAGCATGGAAAATGCTACGGAGAGGTATGTACAACCTGTTCCAGAAGCACCTACTCCACCTAGATACATTACGGGGAATATGCCAGGACCAGTAGGAGTTTTAGGGCCACAGCTTGTCTTAGGACAACAACCTCCGCTGCCAGGTGCTAGAATGCAAGTAGACATGAGATACATGCCAATGATGGAAGCATCAAATAAACCAACGCCAGTACCAGCTACAATGTGGTATAGCAACCAAAGTGAGTACTACCCTTCGGAGCAACAAAATGTGAGAGCAACACGTGGAGTGGTGAGGCCGGTACAACCTCCACCTCCTGGGTTTCAGTCGAAAGAAAAAAGGTATGAAATGGACGAAAGGACATTGCGATTCATTGCAAATAGCGGCTTATCTAGGTCAAAGCTTGCTTATAACCAAGAGGAAATGCTAAAAGAATCTCCTCAACCAGAGACAGATTGTCACAAAAGTCGTGACAACCACTGGGTCAAACAATGTCCTCATACGGAGATCACTGAAGTAAATGCCTATTGTCTTGAGTGTGGCATCACTCACTTGATCCCCGATTGCCCGAAAAAACCAAACCAAATCAGGAAAATCACGACAAATGTATCAGGGATTGTTCAGCTACCTAGTAGCTCAGAAAATGACAATGTCGTACCAGTTCAAGTGTTTACGAGAGCACAAGCTCAAAAGAAAGATGATGAGAATCCAGAGACAAAGAACACGGAAAGTGACATGAGTCCAAAGACAGATGATGGACCAAAGACAGATGCACCTAGTCAGAAAACCAAGAGCAAACGAAATAGTTGGAAAGCTCGAAAGACTAAGATGAAAGCATGCAGGGAACGAGAGCAAAAATCCCTAGCTGAGAAGCTTACCGAAGCTGAGGAGAAGATAAAACAACATGAGGAAAAGGAGGCACCTTCTCTTACACAGATGGTTAAACCTCTAGAAGAACCATCCACATATGAGAAACTGAGAAGTGCTAGTTCACAAGGATCTGTGTTGGCATAGAAGGTTAATGAGACATTATATGCCCTCTTGAAAGCCTATGATGTGAGGCTAAAAAACAACCAAACCCAAGAACACAGGTGGATGACATATCCCTATGCGGAACTACAAAAGCAAAGGTTTGAAATGTGCCAAAAAATGATTCAAACAGCCCAAGCTTTACTAGAACCACCAGTTGCAAAACCTGAGGATGTGATCCGTGTCATGCCTACACAAGTAATCCCACCAAACCAGGAACTAAAAGAGCCAGATTCTAGTCATGAGCACAAACCAAACCTCAAAGACCCAGCATTAGAACCAAGGATAGTATTGAATACCACGGATAACTCTTTCGAGGGATTTCACCAAGCTATACCTGAGGATTGTAAAGAGATAGATGGTCTTGACTAATTGTGGAAACAAGTCAGAGAGGCCAATGAAGCCGATGACCTAAGAAGACGAGTAGACAAGACTGGTGATGAACGAGGAGTGTTTCTACCACCAATAGAGGAACTTGAGACTGGATATCGAATGAATCTAGACATGCGATCGTATTGGGGCGACAAAGGATTTGTACAATCTATGGATAGTCAACCCCATTTGCTAAGAACACTACCGTCCTACATGGGAGAGTACGAGACCAAGTCAGATGTGGTTTCAGTCCCATCACAGAGACTGTCTCCCAACAAGGCCATCGATTCAAAGGGGCTAGTAGATATTCTATCTACCCCAGTCACGTGTACAATAATGTTAGCCGAGTTGCTCAGAATAAGACCAAACATGTGGGCTAATGTGGGTAAATGTCTAGAGAAATTTGGTGTAAAAACCCCAATGACTCAAATCGAGGAAGGCATCAAAGAGCTTGAAATGCCTCAACTAAATACTAGGCCAGTGCCATTAAACAAGGTAGGTGAGTATTACGAGGGAGAACAGGGAAACACCACCCTTCCTATGGAATTCAATAATGTAAAAACCATGGAAATCCTTGAAAGTGGAGCTGGTGTGGCCATTGCAACCAAAGAGGTTTGGAAAAAATGGGAAAAACCTGCCTTGATATCCACACGAATGACCCTACAGCTTGCAAACGGACACAAGGAAAATCCCCTAGGACTGCTAGAAAAAGTACTTGTTACTTCTTGTGGCATTAAATATGAACACACTTTTGTTGTTGTTGACTTTGGCAAGAAGAACAACTATGACATCATTCTTGGAAGACCATTCATGCGACAATTGAAAATGGTCCAAGATTGGGGTTATGACCATATATACCTGAGACATATGGAAACCATAACAAAACTTGAGGGACCATAGCTATAGGGATGTGACGAGAACACCGGTTGAGGAGTTTGATTCCGCCACAGTAGCAGGATCAGAACTTCCAGCTTGGTTAGGTAAGCCTAAAGAATTGTGGATCTGTGGAGTTTCACAATGTGGTATCTTGAAACGTGAGGAATGTATCCTAGAGTGTGTTATAGAGGATATGGACTATATCCCATAACCATTTCCTGAAGAAGAGTTAGAGCCTTTTGGATGGGAACACATCTTGGCTACTCTGGATGTGTGCGCCGTGGAGGATGCTCCCACAACAAAGTTTTGTGATGAAAATGGCTATGATGTCGTTCCTTATTTTGCAGTGAGTGTAATCCAGGAAAATGAAGGGAACCAGAAATCAACAAGCTCTCGACATAAGGAGAAAACAAAGAAATGTGGAGAATCAAAAGATGAAGAAGACGACGAGTTCTATCACTCTGTAGAACACTTCGAGCTTCAAGAAGATCAACGACCCGGGAATCAATGTCATCGTTACACGAATAATGTGCATCAAAAGTGGATTCCAAAGTCCTCGGTGAAGACACAGCCACCACAAGCATCCTCATACATGGCTCCTAATAAGGATGCAAAGACTCAGCTAGGAGGAATACGACCAGAGCAATGAGCTAACAATGCTCTAATCAATGGGCTAGAAAAGTCCTCCAAGAAACTACCACCCACGAGAAAACAGACAGTAACTTTCCACTACCAGCCAAAAAATCAAGGGAAAGTACAAGAAGTCAACGTTGCTAAGGATAGTAGCGATAGTGATGAATCTTACGACATCCCCTATCATCAACTCAGGCCATCACTATCACCAACCCCTTCAGCAACAACCATGACAGGTCAAAAGAACAGGACAACAAGTCAAAGCCAAAAAGCTCGACAAATCTGGATACCAAAAAGCCAGATCGGCCAAAAACAGATATGGATCAAGAAGACAAAGATCTCTAATGACAAATCACAAGATCCAACACCAAAACAAAAACAAGGAAAGCATGCACGAACGGGTAAGAATATCACAAAGTTGCAAGCTTTCACAACTCAGGTTTGGGCTCCATAGAAGTTGATTCAAGCACAAAAAGTCAGGAATTCATTTGGATTCCAAAACAACCACAGTATCAACTTTCAAAGTCTAAATCCCGTCCCCAACCAAGCGTACAAGGGTTGAAGCAAAGACCACTGTTGACTCACACAACAAAAAGGTGGATCCCAAAGAAATCTCTTCAAACACAAACGAAACACGGGCAAGTATGGGTTCCCAAACGAGAGCCAGCAACAAAACAGCCAATAATCGCAAAGAAATGGGTCCCAAAGAAGAACAACAAAACTGTTCTGAGTGCATCGCCGCTTGAATTCTTACAATTCTTCCTACGATTACAGTACAGTTAGAAGAGAGCAAGTCACTTCAATCAAGCAACGATACAGGAGCTTCAAATACCATTACATTGCTTAGAATAGGAAGCCTCGCCAACAAATTCCAATAAGAAAATTGCTTATACCCACATCTTGCACAACATAAATCTTTTCCATGCATTGACTGCGTGTGCATAATAGGGCTACATTACAAGGCCTGCATCGGCACAACTTTTAATTGCCCAAGCACAACACATACCCTTTACGATACCCTGTCGTAAAGGATGACTCCAAATAGGAAGGGGAGAGGCATT
This sequence comes from Adiantum capillus-veneris, assembly GCF_014529385.1. Taxonomy (NCBI): domain Eukaryota; kingdom Viridiplantae; phylum Streptophyta; class Polypodiopsida; order Polypodiales; family Pteridaceae; genus Adiantum; species Adiantum capillus-veneris. The sequence goes on from NC_140952.1 coordinate 100,434,724, forward strand.
ATGAATGCGGACCTAACATTATGACTATTAGAGGGCAATGTTTTGTGAGATGCATTGAATTTTTGCATTTTATTGTGATAATTTTTTGACAAAATTTAGAGTATATGCCCTCATAGTAGTGTTACAGAGGAGTAGGGGGACAAAATCCATATATGAGCCCCTAGGGACATGTGTATAGTGTACATAGCATTTAGATTTCTATTTGAATGATTTTTCTTTTGTTGAGTTGTTTTAAGATTTTCTTTGTTTATTATTAAGAAAAAAATAAAAAAATCCATAATCCACATGAAGGAAAGACTGACGAGAGGCTTGAGCACTACAAAGAAATGAAGGTACAGGAAAATGATGAAACTTCACGAAGTATGTCTCAACAGCCACTACAACAGCGGAAGAACTTGTCACAAAGCAGTGTCATCATGCAACCGACAAGTCATACAAGTCAGAGTCGAGTAGCTAAGCCACAAAATGAGTGAGGTGTTAGTCCCAAAGCTTCAAGTAATATTCTCTGTGGTCTAAGCGTCTTAGCTATTCTAAGTACTGCTCAAGCTGGAAGAGTTGAGCATATTTACGTTGTGTCGCTCATGCTGGTATAGGTGAGCAAAAGAGTCGAAGTCTAAGTACTTAAGTCTGGTGAAGTGAAGGAGAAGGTCCAAAAGACACTCATGTACTGAGCACAGTGAGATACGAGTGGAGAAACTTCTACATCGAAAACCCTTCTTGGAAAGGTGGAAGCTATTGAGACATCTTTTGATGTCACATGTGCTACATTTATTCCTCGAAACACCCATCATCTCCTTCTTTCACATTGCATGCTTTTGGTGACAAATTTCTCATATGCATATAGAGTGTCCCACAATTGGCACTTTCATCAAGCACTCTTTCTGTGTTTCACCCAAGCACTCACCTTTCATGAACATGTACTTCACGTTCAACTGCTCGACTCCAATAAGAGCGTATACCAAAGGCATTTTTTTCCCACCGGGTTTTTTCCCTTTGGTCATCCAGGTTTTAGACCCTAATCTAAAGACACCTATCACCATCCTCTTGTACATATTCCTTCTACATCAACAATAAGGAAATGCTACTCAAATCAATTGACAAATAAAATGGAACACCAATTTCAGATCATAGCATACTTCTCCTCAATGGCGAGTCGAAGAATGGCCTACAATGACAAAGCTGCAGACAACACTAACAACATGATTGCACAGGAACAAAGAAGTCCCCAATGAAGAAGAGCACACATAAAAGTAATCAGAGGATCTCAAAAGATGAATGGTTACGAGGATAGATGTCCGCTCTAATGGATCATAGTTCTTGTTGTGGTTCAACAAAGTTACAAGCAGTGCAACAGATGAAGCCAAAACAACAGCAAAGACCACATCGCCATCGACAATCAGGTCATGTCGGGGACGACATGAACGCGGAAGGGGGGAGTGTTGACTGCGGGGTCAACAACACAACATAACTCAAGTTTCTTACCAAAGTCTTATCTTTTGCGAGTTATCAAATGCTGCAGATTATGGCTATAAACGTCATTTGTAATGAGTAGTTATTCTAGTTTCAGAAGCCGGGGTGCAATGGCACTTCCAGATTGTAAATACAAAGCCATTTGACCCTTTCAACCCCATTTTTGGTTAAACCTAAGGTAGCCTTAGTATATAAGGTACCTAGGTCATTTTGTAAGGAGGACTTTTTATCATAATCAAAACTTAGCGCTTCCGTCTACTGTGTGTGAGAGAGAAAGAGAGTGAGCGTGAGCTTTATCCTCTCGCTACGCCCGGCTTGCTCAACACATTGGAGATCCGACTGCACCATTGTTGTAGGCTCGAGGAGAGCTACGCGACAATGCCAAGCATTCCACGCGAGACGAAGCGCACACACTGACGCATCTACGAGCTATTTGTGGTTGTAAGTGTATCAAACGATGTCTGTTTTCCGCATGCTAGTAGTCTATAGAATCGTGGCGACATAAGCTACGCATAGGTACTCATAAATTTCAGTTTCGGGAACTTTCAAAATTCAGCTCTATCATCCTACGCATTTTCTGCAGATGGGTTTAGAGTGAGGGTATTGAGTGTAGAAGCTTAGGGACAGGTGTATCCTAGTGAGGGGATGGTGTTCCTTAAGTTTCGTACAAATCTGGCATGATTAGGTGAGTTACCTTCCGTATGTGTGTATGTGGCTAGGTGGTGTAGTTGAGAGCAGTGAGGTTCTTGATTGTGGTAAAGTTGGCCTTCCAGAGTGTTGTATGTGTAGGATGGTCTCAGCCTGACAAGCTACAGAGATTTCCTCTGTGTGCCTATCGTGTCATATGTGTCCTCGATTGACATTATGTTGATCTAGGTAGTGTTTTCATGTACTTCATGGGTGTGTGAGTCGCCCTTCCAACAACTAAACTCCCAAGTCAAAATTTTTCCAAATTGTTCCTTGCGCATCGTGGTGGATAGGGAATTTTTTGCATTCTCGACCTCATCGGGCATCGCGGTGCATCCTGGACATCGACCACTTCCATACGGTCCCCCGTTGCCTGATCGTCTAGTGTTTGATTGGGAGAGGGAGTGTATAGGCGTTGTGATAATAAATTTTTCTAGATAATATGAACAAAACAAAATATAAAGTACAAATTGTTGACAAAAAACAATATAAAAGATCTTTGGTAATTACATCATGACTTATTAGTCTCTTTTGTAATTACATATGTGGATATGGGGTGAATGGTTGACCTAATGCCAAGTGTTTTTACAATTTCTATTGGGTTGGTCACCCCTTGACCTAGGCTTAAGGCATAGTGGGAGAGGACTGACCCTGGGTGCTTGCATGTAAAGGCATACAAGGACACCTCCCGGTCCACCAATATACATTTATGTAGTCTGTAAAAAAATTTAAATACTTTAACGCTTGTTGTAAGGAACCATAGACAATCGATTAGGATTAAAAATGTTTACCTCAGTGTCTTCATCCATCTCTTCAATAGTTCCCTAGTAAGATTGATGCCAGAGCAATCATCTCAACCCATAGGAATCAATGGTTTGTGTGGATGGAGAGCACTTTTTTGGATGCTCTAATAAAAGGAGGCACATGATTTGATTTCCACAAGGGTGCTTTGCAACCGTTTGCACCAACCTCTATTCCTTTTCACCGAGATCCTTCATGCCCGCATAGATAGCAAGAACTAAGAGATATTTATCTTCTTTGAGTCCTGGTGTTTTGGCAATGTTGTCAAGGAACAAAAATTGACGACCATCCACCACCACTGCGTGCAAAGTGAGAATTTGGAGGTCAGAGACTTCCTCCAACACATCGTCTCCTTCTATCATACAATCTTCCTCCTCAGTGGAGCTAGGATCTTGCAAGAGGACGAGTGCCATACATCCTTCACTATGCTAATCAACCTCTTTTTGATAGCTTCATTTGACTCCTCCAGAATGGTCACAAGTGGTTTTTTTGCAGGCCTTTTCCTTTGATTTTCCCTTCTCCATTTTCTCAAGCACAAGTAAGACCAGAACCGGGTGATGGCATGAAAAGGTGGTGTAAAAAGTAGTGTCCCTGACACTTCTTTATGAGACATTTATGGATGGTGCTTTAGCACACTTTTGAATATGTTCTTGTGAGACTACACTTTATGTTTATTTTTTTGAAACGTTGGCTCCAACCACTTTAACAATTTCTTTAAATGTCTGCCCGTCTACTATTTCATGCGTGCTACTGTAGCTGAGCATCTCTCTCTCTCTCTCTCTCTCTCTCTCTCTCTCTCTCTCTCTCTCTCTCTCTCTCTCTCTCTCTCTCTCTCTCTCTCTCTCTCTCTCTCTCTCTCTCTCTCTCTCTCTCTCTCTCTCCACTTGCATGTTGTTTAGCAATCTACCCTCATCTCTCCTTCTCTTGAAGTAAGCAAACATTGCTTGCACATCCATCTGCCTCAATGATGTCTACGTCCTGGCTTGATGTGAATGCACTCAAAACTTGCAACCATCTTTCTCCAGCCATCAAAAATGGCAAGTCTCTTGTCGTGTGGCTCAGATGTGGCAGCGGGACATTCAACAACAACAGCTTTCTCACTGCACTCAAGGTGGATGGCTACTCGTGGATGGAAGCATCAATAGGTTGGGAGAGAAAATTCAATAACAACATTTTTGTGTGGGTGAGAGCACCTTGGAAGAGGGGGTTGTGTTGCACTAGTAGCATTGGTAGATCATTCATCTTGGATTGCAGCCCACGTTCGTGGAAGTAGCAGTTGGACACCAACAACATCCTCTAAATGATCGCCACATTATCGAGCAGCCAATAATTGCAGATAGTGGTTTTGGTTACCATCATCAAGCTTCAAAATGGGGTGGTACTTGTCAACACCTGAAGATATGAGTACAATTTGCAAAACAATGGTGATTTGCTGGCAAGAAGCTACAAAAGCCATGAATTGCAAAGCTAAGAAATCCATCTTTTGATTGCTTCTAGAGAAGCCAGTTTTTTTATGGCTGCAATGTGGATTAGAGAAGTTTATACTCTCCAACATACAAGGCACAGTCACCAAAGTCAAAGCAAACCTTGTCTAAGGAGGAGCTAAAGATAAAAAGAGCTTTATGCATGATGTTAGTGAATAGCAAACGAGATCCATCAAGGTCTATAAGCAATTTGGAGATGGCAAGGTTCACAAGGTTGCATCGACAAAAAATTTTGCAGCAGCTAATTCACAATTACGGCAAGCTGAAGCAAGAGCATTTTCATTGCAATTATGCCGACATCCAACAGCCTCAAAGTCATCGCATCATGCAGGAGATAGGAGACACTGTGTTTTCTTTTTGACAGATGGAGACGCGAGTGTCCCCAAACAAAAAGTATGTGTGTCAGAAGCATCTGGGGCAAAAATCTTACATAAAGCATCCAGTACATTTGCTTGACGAGTCCCATGTATGCTTTAAAAGTGCTTGGATTATTTTTTCTCTTGCATGCTCTAGTATAGGTACCATGTGTATAGGTAGTAACTACATTTAGTATTACATCAATGTTGTCTGTGAAGCCCTAGGCATGTGTACGCTCCAAAAGGAAAACTTTTGGTACTCTTGGAGCACCAATATAAACTGAAATATATTTTACTATCACCATAGCAAGCACCATTGGTATAGTGTATACAAACTCTTCAACCATCAATATATACTCATGGATCTCCTAAAATACTTAGAACCATGAAGAATACCTTCACCCTAGGTAGAAGCTAGCATGAGTTCAAACAAGTACTTCAAGTATACATAAAGGCAAAAAAAGGTGCATTGGGCCAAAGTGCATAGATTAGGCCCACTTCAGCACTACCAATTTCGCTACGTGTACCTTGTAAAAATATATTACATTAAAGATTACCTAGAGTACCTACATGTAGATGCTAGTAATACTACCATGTCAAAGGGGTTGGTGCCCAAAAGCACCAATGTAGACTCATAAGTTCTATTAGGGTCCGCTTGGACAATGAATGTACACTTAATGGTAGTTTAAAACCACCTTTGTAAACTCATAGGTCCTTTACAACTATGATAGTACATATCAATAGGCTCTCTTGGGCTACTTGGAAGCTTCAAAAGTACCTCGAGATTAGGTACAAGCTAGCATGCGACCACCAGCATGTACTTTTGGAATAAAAACTCTAGGTATATAGGTACTTTAAATGTACTCTCTGTGGTACTTATTAAATTATCAATTTCAAGGACTTAGGTACTTTGCAAAAACTAGTACTTCATAAAGTACCATTTACAGTGGCTTAGGTACTTTAGTACCTAACAAAAGGTTTTAAAAGTACCATGTTAGGTAGCATGTTCAAGTTTCAATGACTTAGAAGATTCCAAATGCAATATTCACACATCAAGATCTCTCTCAGATGTTTTGAGGGATTGAAGCCTTTGTTTGTTTGCAAGTTGAAGGATAGGTACACTTGTTGTTGCACTGCTCACATAGAGATGATATACCTCAAGGATGCATTCAACCAGATGATACAAAGCAAGACAGGAGTGCACAACAAAGGGTGTGGCTGTAAGTGTCAAGTATGCTTCATAGAAGAGGATCTAGGAAAGTGTGGAGCAATGCACGTGCATTCTCCCAAGTTTGAGCATGCCCAGTAGCTAGATACACAATACACACAGGCTAGTACCCCGACTGAGACCAGCGAGATCACACAGCTAACGGTTGGTAGTAGGTGTGTGGCCTCGTCAGCAGGGGCGAGCTCACCCCACTGCACCCCCTAGTGGCCGACCTTCTTCAGCTCAGCAGCATTGGGTTCTAACTGAGAGCCGTTTTGACCCCCTTTAGTATGACCCGCCTAAGGAGGCCCCATCCACTTTAGTTCCTTCACCTCCACCTCCTCCTCCCTCAGACGCTGCCACTCCGCCTCCCTTGCCTCCTCCCCCTCCCCCTCCTCTCGTGCCTCCTCTCTCCCTAGTGGGCTCCACAACCTCATCTCCCGACCCTCCTCCACTGCTCCTCAGACGTAGGGACTGGACACGTGTTTGTCACAAGGTATTCTCTTGGTAGTGCTTTCACTACGAGTTGTGTGGCTTGAGAGGGATAGTCCCATCCGAGGCCACGTTTTTTGGTGCAAACTTCTCCTTTTGTAGTAGTCCCTAGAGGTTTGACTAGCTTTGAAATTTATAGATGTTGGGAATTCTTCGACTATAGCTTCACACGGTTCCTGTGTGACTCTTCTCCTGACTTGGAGGAGGCTTGCTTTCCATTCCATGTCATGTTTCTTGCAGCTAGAGGCATTGATGCTTTGGACACAGCATTGGGTTTATCCTTCCCGTAGTGCAATAGGGATCCCACAAAGTGGACCCTGCACACAATTCTTGACTTGCTCCAGATTCAGGCTACTGAGTTTTCACACCACACAGGGGAATTAGGGGTGATAGATCTAGTACAGACACTTTGGCCTCTTGCCAAGTTCAGCGTGATGCCTCTCGATGCAATGGATTGCAGGAACATTGTAGTGCATTTTTTTGTTGGCACTCAGAGCCCTCCTTGTTATGTAATTGTACATGAGGATTCTTGGATAGAGGATGTAGCCCTTTGGGTTGCATGCTCGTCTTGGTCCTAGGCAAGACAGTCACTCTCTTTGCGCTTGTCTAAAGGTTGTTCGGATATGGATTACTCCCCATCCAAACCGACCTCAAAGATAGTGAGGTTGGTTGTTGTTGCAGCATATATTTTCTCTAACTAACTCCATGAGGATCATCTCATGGAATGTGCGAAGGGCCCCAATTTCAATGTCAAAGGAGTTCGCTATGTCAAAATATTCAGAGATGCCTTGTGGGTGGTGAGATTGACATTCTTATGCTATAGGAGCATCATCTTTGTAAGATCCGCATTATACGGTGTGGTCAGATTTTGTGTAGTCGTTATGAGACGTTTTGGCCAGCTTCATTTGGACCTGGAGGCATCCAGGGAGGTTTATGTATGACTATTGTGGATTCTTTGCAGAAGGCCATTGTGGGCAGAGGTATTATTGTACCAGGCAGAGCTCAGTGTATTACTATGCAGGTTCAAGGTTGTGTTATGGGTTTCTTGAACATTTATGCACCCAATGTGGCAACTTGTGCACGGGAAGAGTTCTGGTCTCAAGTTGTGGAGTCTTTGCCGCATGCAAAGCAGTGGTGTGTTGGGGGGACTTCAACATGTTGGAGGACCCCTCTGATGGGATTGGGGGTGGCCATGTCATGGTACACGGGGTTGAGCTGCTAGCAGCTTGCAAGTGGTTTTGTATGACTATGAGTGTTTCTGATGTTTGATAGCATTCAAGTTTTGTACAACCCCTTGACAGCCTGGTTTTCTCTTTTTTGATCGCAAAGTTGGAGGAGTGTATCTATCTAGGATAGATCGGTTCTATGCTAGTGACCGCATTTGTGATCGGGGTGGGTCAGTTTGCATCTTAGCTGGGATATCCCTTTTGGACCATGCACCAGTGATATTCATTGTGAAACATAGACAGAGGCAGGGAAGCACAATGCTACGTATCCCTGAGATAATCTTGTTAGACTCTAAGTTTAGAGAGCAAGTGGTGCTGTTAACCACCGGCATCCACTTCTATTAGTCATGGGCCAGGCTTGTCAGTCCAATAGGAAAAGGGTAAGAGTGATCGCCGATGAGAGGCGCACTCTAATTGGAACATTTAAGGGTTAGTTGGCTAAGCATGGGTGCCCAAGTGTGAATGGGCGAGCTCACATAAAAGTCACCTAAACCTAAAAATCACTCATTCTCTTATTTGTGCAGTTGAAGAGTGCTCTTGCTCCATCTCCATCTCCTTGTGTGTGTGTGTGTGTGTGTGTGTGTGTGTGTGTGTGTGTGTGTGTGTGTGTGTGTGTGTGTGTGTGTGTGTGTGTGTGTGTGTGTGTGTGTGTGTGTGTGTGTGTGTGCATAAGAGAGAGATAGAGAGAGAGAGAGAGTGATCAAGCATCGCGATGGCACCTGTAGGTGTTTCTTGTGTTCGTCTAGTGAATTAGAGTAGATGATGATATCATCAAAGAACACTCCATTAAAGGTTGGGTGAGGCCTGAATAGCTTCTCCATCAAGCGGTTGAATGTGGCTGGTGCATTGGTCAAGCCAAAAGGCATGACAATGTATTCATAAAGACCAAACGTAGTGCAAAATGCGGTATTTACAATGTCTTGATTAACTATCCTTATTTGATGATAGCCACTTTTTAAATCAATCCTACTAAAGTAAGTACCCTTGCAGGTTATCAAATAGGTCTTCTACCCGTGGAACAAGAAATCTATTTTTGATAGTGATCCTATTTAGTGCTCTATAGTCCACACACATATGATATGTGTCGCCTTTCTTTTGCACTAATAACACGGGTGAGCAAAATGCAAATGAGCTAGGCCTAACCATGCCCTTCTCAACTAACTCATGCACTTGCCGAATAATCTCCTCTTGTTGAGCTTGAGAAACTCTATAAGGGGGTTTATTAGGCAGTGAACTTCCTAGAAGAAGTTCAATTGCATGGTCGTCATTGCCTTGTTTAGGAGGTAGTTCACAAGGGATGTCGTCAATAAAAAACATCTTGAAACCCCTTGAGAAAATTGGATAACTCTAATTCCTTGTGATTGTTTATATTTTCTTTTGCTAAAGAATTAGGTTCATTTTGAAAATCTTTAACAAAAACCATGTACACAGAAATAGATCTCTTTATTGACTTGTTGAAAGCTTGCATATGTACAATGGGTATGGTGTTACCCAACTCCTTAGCATCTATGTACATATTGACGAAGGAAATTTGGAATGGCGGCCTCTACACCAAAACAAACTCCATTGCGCCACAAGGTAAATGAGATGAGGGCACCACCTAGTCTTGGAAGCGTGGACTAGGACCGTTACACAAAGAGAGAGAGAGAGAGAGAGAGAGAGAGAGAGAGAGAGAGAGAGAGAGAGAGAGAGAGAGAGAGAGATAGATAGATTGAATTATCGTCCATGGAGGTCATATATGACCTATAGGACCAGAACAAAACAGTACAAAGGATTTCGTCTCATACATATCAATTAAGGACTGAGAGTCCATCGAGTGGGGGGAAAAAACATAAGGTGGGATGAACAAAAGTCTAAGATGAGGTAGGTGATGAGGAGGGGGCCGGTTTGGGAGTTCAAAACTCTTGGATGATGGCTTTGCCTCCTCGGTAAACTGCCCATTTCCCTGCTGTGCGCGCTTCTCGCATCTTTTGGAGTTCGGTCTTCTTTTGTTTGAGTTGGGTGGGTGTGAGATCTTCGGCAAACCAAATTTTTGTGTCCTTGAGAAGCTTCGATTGCTCAAGGATCTTGACTCGATCCGCTTTGGTCTTGAAGGTAAGAATTGCATGGTTGGTGCAATGCTCGTGAGCGAGAGTGGTGATTGTCGTTGGATCCCATTGTATCATGGGGGTTGTTGTTCGGATGCGATCGAAAGACTTGTGGAACTTGGGGCCCTCTTTTCCTTGCCAATCGCTCGGGAGTCCGCCAATGTGGACATTGAGAGCAATAGAATCTTGTCGTTGTTGTTCGCGTAGTGTAGACGCCACACGAACTTTGACTTCGCAAAAAATGACATCCTGTACTTGAGTTTTGACCTTCTCTGTGAGGGTGACTTCCGTCTTCGTATTGAGCTCGATTTCCTTTTGTTCCGTCTTCCCCTTGTTGGAGTCCTCCACTGTGGTGAGGCGAGACTCGATGGCTGCGAGTCTTTCCTTCAAAGCGTCATTTTCCTTGTGAAGTCTTTCGACTTCATGTTGAAGCCGGGCCATGCTGTCCACCTTTGGGGGTGTTGCCACGACGCCGGCGAATGTGGGCTTCACGCGAGAAGAGGCCCGAGTGGCCATGGTGGGCATTCTCTCAAGAGAAAAAATCACCTTCAAAGGCTTATAATCAACTTTAATTAAAGGAGCTCTCTCTGTGTAGCAGGTCGAGACTCGGGTGAGCAGAGGCTGAGACTGGCGGGCTTCAACATGGGCAAGGCTGAGACTCAGACTGGCGAGGCTGAGATTGGCCGGTCCTGGGCATGGGCCGAGACTGGCGAGGCTGAGATAGGCTGAGATTGGCTGGGGTGAGCAGGGGCTGAAACTGACGAGCTCTATAGAGAGCGAGAGTGCACGCGAGCAGAGCTGGGCGGGGTTGCTACTAGAGATGGGGAGCAGGGCTCTGTGGCCTCCCTTAGGGCTGCCCCCTCACCCAAGGGAGACCGGAGACACAGTAGGCCGCACGAGAGAGAGAGAGAGAGAGAGAGAGAGAGAGAGAGAGAGAGAGAGAGAGAGAGAGAGAGAGAGAGAGAGAGAGAGAGAGAGAGAGAGAGAGCTATCACTATGAATGAAGCATTAACTTTAGTGTGTGTACAAGGAATTGATAACTTCAAGCACTCCCAACACAAATAGCATGTAGATTACTAAACAACAACTCAATAATTAGCCAAAATCACATCAAGCACTCTCACACACACATAAAAGATTTCTCTTAATTAACATAAGTAAGAGGAGGGGAGGTTACTAGCATAAAACAATTTGCACTCTAGAATGTGCAAGAATAGAGTGAATGAATGAGCTTTATGGGCTCATGGTGAGTGATACAAAGACTCAATGGGGTTGAGGGAGACTTGAAATTACAAAGGGGGGGGGGGCTCTTTATATAGGAAAGAGAGTGATTAGGAGTGAGGATAAGATCCAAGTGCAATTTGTACAAATGAATCTTGATTAGGGACATTCAACCAATGAAGAAGCTCCTTCCAAGTGATTTGTTGACCAATTTGCAACTAATTGGCTCCATCATCACTTGTGTTGTCTTCACTCCTTCCTCCATAGCTTGAGTCCAAGAGCTTCCTTATTTTAAAATGTAAAGAATCTACATAAAATCAATACATATCTAGTAATAATAGAAAGGGGTTTAATGAGAACTTATGAATTACAACAAAATTAAGCATGATTTGAGAAGTGATTAGAAGAGGAATTTGTGATGGTTTTTTGAGCTTGAGAGAGAGGAGGAAGGAGGGGAGGGTGAGAAGACTAATGGCTTATTTTTAGAGAAGGACTCAATGTGGAAAAGGAAGAGTGTGTGTGTAAAGGTAGAGGGGGTGGTCTCCACCACAGTTGAAAAACTGGCGTCCGCCATTTTGGCCATATCTCCTAGACCGTAGATGCAAAAATTATAAAAAAATATGGTCAGAATCTCCAACTCATCAGCTACAACTTTGATGAAGATAAATTTTCTTGGATCGGAGTGGAAGTATGTTTTAAAAATCCAGCAAAATCATGTGTCTGTTTCCTTCCTTTACCAAGTCTTCCACCTGGGTCCCATCTGTTTGAATCATCATATGGATCCAAATCCATGATGATATGAGCCACTCATGACCCTTGAATCATGGGTGCATGGCCCCACAAACACATCATATCTTTTCTTTTCACATTTACATATTTTCCCTTCCCTTTACCACTAGGTTCTCCCTTTCACCTCCGGTGAACTAGTCAAGGAAAAATTCCCATCAAATCATTTTTTGAATTTTTCCAAGAGGTTGTTCTCACTCTTTCTTTTATTGTAAACCTCTAGAAGCAAGGAAAATCAACAAAATATAGTAAACAAAAATTTGTGATAGGCTCGGATCATAGCCCCCCTAAACCAGGCTAGGGGTATTTATGCCTCTAGCCTACTTTCTTTGATCTTGGGCTAACCTTATCCTGATGTGATAAGGCTTTACACGCCATCCATTTGTCCTGGTCTTGTGCACTTTACCATCAATGTCTTGAAGTCTATAAGAGCCATTTTTGAACTTTTTGGTGACCAAGAACGGGCCTTCCCATCGAAAAAGAAACTTTCCATCCTTACAAGTGTCGAAGCGATTGTCATATCGAAGCACCAGAGATCCCTTTTTGATGTCTTTGGATGCTATCTTTTTGTTGAACTTTTCTCTGCGCTTCTCTGCTTCTTGAGAATAGTGGTTGATGGCTTCTTCACGGTCCAATTGCAGCCTCTCTAGATCCATGATCCTTTGATGTACTGTCATAATAATCAATATCTAATTCTCCTAAATGATTTTCTCATATTAAACTGATCATTTAATGTGGGGAAGTGCCAAGGGAGAAAAAGCTAGAATATTGGTTAAGCTAGCAGACTGGCCACAGTAGGGATCCAAAGGAGGGAAAATAGGGATCCAAAGGGGGGGCCATCTGCAAAAGAGCCATGTGAAACAATGGGCCAAAAAGACCCTAAGGTTCAGCCCATTAAGACTTCCAAAATGCTAAGGTTCCAAAATTCAAAGGTTGTGTCCAAAGGTCAACCCTAGGAAAAATTGGATGCTTTGTGTGTGCCCTAAAAGTCTTTGCACATCCCTACATGGGAGGGGGCGAGCCCCAAAGCTAGGGGATGAGAGAGAAAGCCACACACACACACACACAGGCTCCCTTTACACAAAGGGAATGAGGGACACATGTCAGCTCCCTAGGCCAGATGCCCACAAGGTGTGCCCAATTCCTATTGGAAGACCCTTGAAGTGGACCAATGAGAATTAAGCTAGAGTAAATGTAGTTTAATTAATTTAAAAACATTTAATAAAAGAAACCAATGAGAAATAAGTCTCCTAGAAGACTATTGGGCAGTCTCCCAAAGGGTCCAATGAGCATTCAGGAGCCCCATGGCTTGCCTGATTCCTATTGGCCAGGAGGCAAAGGGGTCCAATGAGAGTTTAGTTTAATTATTTAATTACCTAAAGCTCTCACAAAAGGGGAAAGGGGGACACATGTCAGAAGGCTATCACTTATGCTGCTTAATTCCTATTGGCTTGACCTGGGGAGGTCCAATGAGGCAAAAGCCAGACCTATTTAGCAGCTAGGGCTCGCCCAAGAGAGAGGGGGGGCTGATTTTTGCTTGGCATTGACACACACACACTCACACTTGACCATGTGTGAAGGAAGAATACTCTATCTCCTCCCAAGCTTTAATGGAGAGCTCATCACCTACTCCAAGCTTGTGAGATAGAAGCCTACATCAACACTCTCTTGGCATGTGGATGCAAATCCAACCAAGAGCCAAGCTTCAATGCATGCTCATCTTCTCTACCAAGCTAATTACTAAGCTAAGCTATGCTAATATGAGTGATTATGTGAGGAGATGTACATCTTTCTCGTAAGATACTTCTTTTTCCTCTCAATCTACTCTCATACCCTGCTAGCTCTCACCATCTTCGAAGGTGTGTGAGGTCTTGGGTCTGAGAACGGGGATAATTCAAGTTGTGTTTGATTAAGTGTTTTGCTTGGTGTATGAAGCTTCCATCTTCATTGCACTAGCTAGTCTTGAAGGAACACAAAGAATTGTATTGTACAATGTCTCTCTTGATGGGAGAAACCATAATACAAAGCCTTTTGGAGGGGGGACCGGCTCCATGCAAATCCGGTCCTCAACTGTTGTCAATAGCTTAATTGCTCTCTCTTTTGAAAGTATTGTCGATGCTATCTAACTAGGTGTTATGCTTTTTGTTGCTCTCTCCACCCAAGCACTCTTGTAATTCTCATTAGGAATCTATTCTAATGAAATGCCCACTATGTTCATGCTAATTTCCGCTACACATAAGATTCTAGGCCATTAAATGTTACATTGGTATCAGAGCTCAAGGTTTCTCTTTTCTTGCTCAAGAAGGGAGGTCCTCAAGCTAGCTACAAATGGTTGGTATTATTAATTGCCTGTGAGTAAGTAGAATAGGGATTTTTCAGCCTTGCAGTGCGCCTGCCTTTGTGCAGTTAACGGGGCATCACCGTCGAGAGCTATGGTCTTAATAGTGGAGTCCTACGGGGCTTGCCTACGGCTTAACCACTATTGAGCTATTAGAAGCTTGACAGGAGCCGGTGATGTCTTGGTGTCGAAAGACCCTCTCTTCTATTCCTTGCAATTAATGGTATTCGAGCCGCGGGTACAGTAGCTTGAGTGCTTTTTCTAAAGGGGTAAAGAGGAGTAGCAACTAGGGCTTGAAGTGCCAAAGTACACCTAAAAAGTTTACACCTAAAAGTTGTTAGAATGGCTGACAATAGTAAAGAGAGTGAAATTAATGTTGATAACTTTGATTTTGCTCATGAGCAAGCTACTAATGATGCTTCGATGCTTGTTAACTATCTTGTTTCTAGGCTTCAACAAGCCATGGGCAATCCATCTCTCCAAAGTGAAGTGCAACGGCAGCTCCGTGCTCACGGGATTCTCCAAGCTCATCACCATGACGAGAGAACACCTAGGAAGCCTCCTTGTGAGACTACCAAAAGAGGTCTCTCTCCGATTTGGGAAGAAGAAGAGAATCCATATGAAGGGCTCAAGAACTTACTTCTTGATGATGCATCTCCTTCCCAAAGGAGAACTCAAGAGCCTCCACCGAAGGAACGAGAAAGAAGCGAGTCTCCCGCCACCTCGGCAGAGATGGCTCCACGAAGACGGCGGGCTAAACGCTCTCCATCACCACCAAAGCGGAGAAGACCATCATATTCTTCTCCTCACCACAATTCAAAGAGGGATGATAAAAAGCAAGAGAAGAAAAAGGCGAGAAAGAGGACACCCTCTTCTCCATCTTCTTCATCCTCTTCCTCTTATGAAAGCTATGGTGAAGACAACAAAGATCAAGACAAGAAAAAGGCGAGAAAGAGGTCACCCTCTTCTCCACCTTCTTCAAATTCTTCACCTTCTGAAGAAAGTGATGGTGCAACTTTTGAACCATCAAAAAGAAGAGGCCATAGGAAATCCTATGCCGCATGGAAGAGGTCGTCCAAGATGAAGAAATTCAAAGAGGGAGGGAAGAGCATCTCTTTCCTTACCTATGATGGCACCTTCGGTGCTACAGACAAAGTTTTGGCCTTTATCCAGCAATTCGATGCGGCGTTTGGAGATGAGGGCTTCACGGAGTCCTCTAAGCTACGCCATGTAGCTATGCACTTTCAAAAGTCCGCCAGACAATGGTGGTCTAGCCTACGAGCCAACGGTGAAGCTCCACGAACATGGAAGGCTTTAAGAGCTTCCATTATGAAGCAGTTTTTGGCCACCGATGCCAAAGACAAAGTACTCACCGAATGGCGAAGCTTAAAGCTCTCTCCCAATGAATCCATCCACAAATATGTAGACAAGTTTTGGGACCTACAACTCAAAGCCACTGTCTTCAAAAAGTTGGATTTTGGAGAGCAAAAGCAACAATTTTGTGCGGGCTTAACCGAAGAAATGGCGGAGTATGTCAACTCCCAAAGGCCATGTACCATATCGGCGGTAATACACCATACTATGGTGGCCTCGCGAATCAATTTCCAAACGGGGGGTAAAAGAAATAATAAGCCCCCGGAAAACAAGGGTTCCAATGAGCCTAAGGGGAAGGACAATGTCCAAAAGTCTCCTAAGGGCAATTCCAACAAATCTAAAGAGAAGGGAGTTTACAAAGGAAAGAATAAACTCTCTCCTGAAGAGCTTGAGCGTTATCGTAAAGATAACCGGTGTTTCAAGTGCGGCGAACAAGGGCATGCGTACCGCGCTTGTCCCCAAAAGAACAACCGCCAAGATCCTCCTAGAGCTTCTTTGGTTGAAATCCAAGAGGAGGAGATTCATCGAACTCACCACAAAGGATCTCCTCTATGCCATGCTTGGGGAAAGGTAAGAGAACATGATGCTTTTATTCTCTTTGACCCTGGTTCTACTCACAATTTCATATCTATGGAGTTAGCCACCAAGCTAGGCATACAATCCTACGAGATGGGAGATATCCTACCCGCAGACAGTGCCTTCAAGGGGCAAGAAGCTTCAGTCACTCCCTTAATCGGGAAATTGAGGCTTCATGTCCAAGGCTATGTGGACAAAGAGGACTTCTTTATCTCTCCTCTCAAGCATGAGGATGTAATCCTAGGGGCACCATGGTTTGACCGCCTGGCTGCCGATGTTAAATTTCCTGAAAGGAGAATCTCCTTTAAGTTCAGGGAAAAGGACATGTATATAGATGCTAAGGAGATGGGTAACACCATCCCCATTGTACATACACCAGCTTTCAACAAGTCAATAAAGAGCTCTATTTCCGTGTACATGATTTTTGTTAAAGATTCTCAAAATGAACCTAATGCTTTAACAAAAGAAAATAAAAGCAACCAAAAGGAATTAGAGTTATCCAATTTTCTCAAGGGGTTTCAAGATGTTTTTATTGACGACATCCCTTGTGAGCTACCTCCTAAACGAGGTAATGACGACCATGCAATTGAACTTCTTCCAGGAAGTTCACCGCCTAACAAACCTCCTTATAGAGTTTCTCAAGCTCAACAAGAGGAGATTATGCGGCAAGTGCATGAGTTAGTTGAAAAGGGCATGGTTAGGCCTAGCTCATCTCCATTTTGCTCACCTGTGCTATTAGTGCAAAAGAAAGACGGCACATATCGTATGTGTGTCGACTATAGAGCACTAAATAGGATCACTATCAAGAATAGGTTTCCCGTTCCACGGGTAGAAGACCTATTTGATAAGCTACAAGGATCGACCTACTTCAGTAGGATTGACCTAAAAAGTGGCTATCATCAAATAAGGATATTTCATCAAGACATTGTAAAGACCGCATTTCGTACTACATTTGGTCTTTACAAATACATTGTCATGCCTTTTGGCTTGACTAATGCACCAGCCACATTCAACCGCTTGATGGAAAAGCTGTTCAGGCCTCATCGAACCTTCACTGGAGTGTTCTTTGATGATATTATCATCTACTCTAATTCATTGGAGGAACACAAGCAACACCTCCAGGTAATATTTCAAGTTTTAAGAGAGAATAAACTTTATGTTAATCGAAAGAAAAGTGAATTTTTCTTGCAAGAGATTCAATATTTAGGTCACATTATCTCTCAAGATGGAATCCAAATGAATCCATCCAAGTTAGAGGTAATAAAAGGATGGCCTAAACCAAGGAATCTTCATGAACTAAGAAGCTTTATAGGTATGTGTGCATACTATAGACGCTTCATAGAAAAGTTCTCACAAATTGCGGGACCATTACATGACCTAACAAAGAAAAATGTTAGGTATACGTGGTCTGCTAAGGAGAACAATGCTTTCGAAAAGCTTAAAGAAAAGCTTATCTCTCAACCTGTGCTTACACTACCGGATCTCTCAAAACCATTTGAGGTCCAATGTGATGCTTGTGGTGATTGCCTTGGGGCTGTTTTGCTCCAAGAAGGGCACGCCATAGGCTATGAGAGTCGAAGGCTCGACCCTGTTGAGCAAGCTCTAGGCATATACGAAAAAGAACTCCTTGCAGTTCTACATGCCTTAGACTCATGGAAGCACTATTTATTGGGGACTCCTTTCATTCTGCGAACAGATCACCAAAGTCTTAAGTACTTCATGACGCAGACCAAGCTCTCCGACAAACAAATGAGGTGGGCAAATTTCCTTTCGCAATTTCATTTTCATATTGCTCACATTGCTGGCAAGCATAATCAAGTAGCCGATGCACTCTCAAGACGACCGAGAGTGAATGCGGTTTCCATAGCAACTCACAATGATCTATCTTCAATGATAGATGAGTATGCTATTGATCCCGATTTTAGAGATGTGATTTCAGCCCTTGCATTAGGGAAGAAAGAAGAACCATTTACTTTACAAGATGGTTATCTTCTCTATGGCAATAGACTATGCGTTACTAACTCACTACGTGAGAAAGTAATGTATGAATCTCATGCTCCCCCATATGCGGGGCATAGAGGGATTCAGTCTACCCTAAAGGGAATTGAAACATATTTCTATTGGCCTACCATGAGAGTGAACATACACGAGTATGTTTCCAAATGTGTGGTATGTCAAAAGACAAAATTTGATAGAGGGAAGCAACTTGGATTGCTTCAACCCTTGCCAATCCCTAATTCACCTTGGGAGAGCATATCCATGGGTTTTATCTTTGGATTGCCTAAGTCTATCCATGGGAATACGGGAATATGGACGATAGTAGACAGGTTCAGTAAACAAGCTCATTTTATACCTGTCAAAAAGACTATCAAAGCCCATCAAATGGCAACCCTCTTCATTTCACAAATTTTCAAGTACCATGGCTTGCCAATGTCCATAGTGTCGGATAGAGATCCTAGAATGACCAGTAATTTCTGGAAGGGTCTCTTTGAGAATTTAGGAACAAGGCTAAACTTCTCTTCGGCCTATCATCCACAAACTGATGGCCAAAGTGAAATAGCTAACCTAACCATTCTTGATCTACTAAAAGCCTATGTAACGGAAGTAGATCAAAGATCCCAATGGGAGAAGTACTTACCTTTAGTAGAGTATTCTTACAATAACACTGTACATACTTCCACACGAAAAGCACCTTTCGAGGTAATTGAGGGAAGATCAAAAAGTCCCTTGCTACTTAAGGTACATGGGAAGATCTTCGCTGCAGATGAGTATAGCCGAGACCTACAAGAATCTTTCCAAAAGATTAAGGATGCTATCTCTATCTCACAGCAAAGGCAAAAGGCTGCTGCTGACAAGCACAGAAGAGCCCAAACCTTTAAAGAAAACGATTGGGTCTTGTTAAAGTTTCCCAAGGCTCGATTAAGGCACACGACGGGCAAGAATCCTACGGGCCACCAAAAGTACTATGCTAAACTAGCAAAAAGGTACTATGGTCCCTTCCAGATTCTTAGGCCAATCAATGAGATGGCCTATCAACTTAAGTTGCCCAATCATTGGCTCATACACAATGCTTTTCATGTGAGCCTCTTAAAGCCTTACAAAGGAGAGCCACCACAAGAACCAACTATTGAAGACCCACCGGAGATCGAGGACCACGAGGAGGTGCTGCAGCCCGAGTCCATTCTCCAACATGAAGACAAGGTATTAAGAGGCGGTAAGACTATCCGACGATATCTTATTAAGTTTAAGAATTATCCTTTTGAAGATGCTAGATGGATGCAAGGCATACAATTAAAGGATAACCTAAACCTTGTCAATGCTTACAATGCTTCCCAAGAGTAAGCAAATGTACAAAATGTTAAAAATGAACAAAAATTTTTGTCTTATAAGACTCTCTTTTTCTTTATTTGTGCACAAAAATGAAGTAGTATGGATGCTTAGATCAAGTTTGCGGAGACGACGTCTCCCAAACACCAAGTAGAGCTTGTCACTCTACTATGGAAGACTGATAGGACTAATGTGCAGACATGCTTGCGGCAGCCTCAGGCTCTCAAGCGCCAAATGGACTAGTCATCCATTATGGAATGATGTCGTAGGGTAACATAGGGATCCTCTACCCGCTAAGAAAAGGACTCATGCATATGCTTTATCTTCTCTACACCATAGTCGAGGACGACTATGATTTCAAGAGAGAGGTAATGTCATAATAATCAATATCTAATTCTCCTAAATGATTTTCTCATATTAAACTGATCATTTAATGTGGGGAAGTGCCAAGGGAGAAAAAGCTAGAATATTGGTTAAGCTAGCAGACTGGCCACAGTAGGGATCCAAAGGAGGGAAAATAGGGATCCAAAGGGGGGGCCATCTGCAAAAGAGCCATGTGAAACAATGGGCCAAAAAGACCCTAAGGTTCAGCCCATTAAGACTTCCAAAATGCTAAGGTTCCAAAATTCAAAGGTTGTGTCCAAAGGTCAACCCTAGGAAAAATTGGATGCTTTGTGTGTGCCCTAAAAGTCTTTGCACATCCCTACATGGGAGGGGGCGAGCCCCAAAGCTAGGGGATGAGAGAGAAAGCCACACACACACACACACAGGCTCCCTTTACACAAAGGGAATGAGGGACACATGTCAGCTCCCTAGGCCAGATGCCCACAAGGTGTGCCCAATTCCTATTGGAAGACCCTTGAAGTGGACCAATGAGAATTAAGCTAGAGTAAATGTAGTTTAATTAATTTAAAAACATTTAATAAAAGAAACCAATGAGAAATAAGTCTCCTAGAAGACTATTGGGCAGTCTCCCAAAGGGTCCAATGAGCATTCAGGAGCCCCATGGCTTGCCTGATTCCTATTGGCCAGGAGGCAAAGGGATCCAATGAGAGTTTAGTTTAATTATTTAATTACCTAAAGCTCTCACAAAAGGGGAAAGGGGGACACATGTCAGAAGGCTATCACTTATGCTGCTTAATTCCTATTGGCTTGACCTGGGGAGGTCCAATGAGGCAAAAGCCAGACCTATTTAGCAGCTAGGGCTCGCCCAAGAGAGAGGGGGGGCTGATTTTTGCTTGGCATTGACACACACACACTCACACTTGACCATGTGTGAAGGAAGAATACTCTATCTCCTCCCAAGCTTTAATGGAGAGCTCATCACCTACTCCAAGCTTGTGAGATAGAAGCCTACATCAACACTCTCTTGGCATGTGGATGCAAATCCAACCAAGAGCCAAGCTTCAATGCATGCTCATCTTCTCTACCAAGCTAATTACTAAGCTAAGCTATGCTAATATGAGTGATTATGTGAGGAGATGTACATCTTTCTCGTAAGATACTTCTTTTTCCTCTCAATCTACTCTCATACCCTGCTAGCTCTCACCATCTTCGAAGGTGTGTGAGGTCTTGGGTCTGAGAACGGGGATAATTCAAGTTGTGTTTGATTAAGTGTTTTGCTTGGTGTATGAAGCTTCCATCTTCATTGCACTAGCTAGTCTTGAAGGAACACAAAGAATTGTATTGTACAATGTCTCTCTTGATGGGAGAAACCATAATACAAAGCCTTTTGGAGGGGGACCGGCTCCATGCAAATCCGGTCCTCAACTGTTGTCAATAGCTTAATTGCTCTCTCTTTTGAAAGTATTGTCGATGCTATCTAACTAGGTGTTATGCTTTTTGTTGCTCTCTCCACCCAAGCACTCTTGTAATTCTCATTAGGAATCTATTCTAATGAAATGCCCACTATGTTCATGCTAATTTCCGCTACACATAAGATTCTAGGCCATTAAATGTTACATGTACTTTCTCCTTTTGAGAGACTACCTGGCTACCCAATATTCGAAGACTTGTTAACTTCACTTCAATGGGCAAAAGCGCCTCCTTTCCATAAACCAAATGAAAGGGTGTGTACCCTAATGTGGTTTTGAAGGAGGTTCTATAGGCCCATAGAGCTCCATTCAGGTGTTTGTCCCAATCTTGGCGCCTGGCATGTACCTGTTTGGTGAGAATTTTGCAAATGATTCCATTTACCTTTTCCACCAAGCCATTGCACTGAGGGTAGTAAGGAGTAGAGTGTTGATGCTGAATATTTAGCTTCTGCATGAGTTCTCCTACCAAGTCTGCTCTAAACCCTGGTCCTCTATCAGATAGTATTTCAAGAGGGGTGCCAAACCGGCAACAGATGTGGTCAAAGATGAACTGACTCACATCCTTAGCAGTAATTCTATTGGTCGGCATAGCCTCAGCCCATCTAGTCATGTAGTCTACTCCCATGATGATGTACTCTTTACCTGACTGAGTGCGTGGTAGAGGCCCTATGGCATCAATTCCCCACTTCTCAAAGGGCCCATATACCTTTATTGGGTTCTGAGGTTCAGCTATGAGCCGTCGTGGTCCTGCTTTCTGACATTCATCACATGTTTGACACCAGTATTTGACATCACGATGAAGACTTGGCCAAGTAAACCCACCTTGTAGAACCTTTCTACTAGTGATGTCGCGTGCAAAGTGTCCTCCGCACATATCATCGTGAAAAACTTTTAAAATCTCTTCAATTTCACTCTTCAAAGGCACTCTCCTAAGCACACCATCTTTACCAAGACAATACAAGTTATCATTTACTATGCGATACCCGGTAGCCTTCCTAGCTAACCATCGCCTTTCCCCTGCATTCAAGTGTTTAGGAGCCTCTCCTTGCTCCAGAATGTGCATAATATCTTCTAAGTCCTCCTTGCCTTGCTGAAGTGGAAGTTTGATGGCCACTGCTCCCACTATTGACTCATTTAACTTCGATGATGCTAGGTGGTCTGCATCCTTGTTCTGGTCTCTTCGCACATGATGTACTTGTTCCTCCCTAAATCTCCTCATAAGAGCTTTGGCTTCTCTCATTTTAGTAGAGAGACTGGCATTTTTGCAAGCCCATGTACCTTGCATTTGCCTTACCAAAAGCATGGAGTCACCAAAAGCATTTAATCTCTTAATTGAATTATCCAGGCACCAACAAAGGCCATGAATTAGAGCTTGATATTCTGCTTCATTGTTGGAGTGGACATCTTCTAGAGTGATCCCTTCACCATGGATCCTCTCTCCCAATGGAGATAAGACCACGATGCCTGCAGCTGCCTTATCCTTGGTTCTCTTGTATGCTCCATCAAAGTAGAGGCTATAAGCATTGACCAAAGCCTCCTAGAGCTGGAGGTGGTGGAAGTTCCTTTCTCTTCAAATGGAAAACTTTTTCATAGCACTTGTTTGTTATAATGTTGGCTAAGCATGCTCGAGTTGTTCTTTCAACCTGTATTGTATAATCAAACTCTTGAAGTCGCAACACCCACTTTGCTATTTTGTCAGAGATTTCCATATGTTGTAGTACATAGGGAAACATATCCTCCACAGTGATAATTACAAACCTCTTCGGCAGCAAGTATGGACGAAATTTGGTTACCGCAAACATGAGAGCTAACACTAGCTGTTCCATTAGGGTGTAGGCCTTCTCTGTGTTTTCCATGAGGCGGCTAGCAAAATACACAGGCCTCATAAAGGATGTTTTTGGATCTTTTTGTAGGAGGGCAGCACCAATGGCCTCTTCTCCCACACTAGGGTTTACAAAGAATGTTTCTTCCCAACAAGGTTGGAGGATTACAGGGAGTGACCCTAACATTTTTTTTATCTCTCTAAAATGCCCATCACTTTCTTCACTCCAAACAAGCGTCTCTTGACGAGTCAACTGTTGTAGAGGAAATATCACTTGGGAGAGCAAGTGTATGAATCTACTCAAATATCTTACCTTTTGCAAGAAAGAGATTAATTGTTTGATGGAAGTTGGGGAAGGTAGATTTAGCAATGTTTCTATCTTTTCAGGATCTACCTCGATTCCATCAATGGACACTACATGCCCCAATAGTGTAACCTTGCTTTCCCCAATGTGACATTTGTCCTTGTTTAGTTGTCCACCCAGCTTAGCTAAACGAGTAAATCCTTCATCAATCTTGCCAAGATGCGTACTTTTGGAGCTGTAAATACAAAATTCATCTATGAAAACCCTTATGGACTTACCAAAGTAAGGTTGGAAGACCATGTTCATGAATCGTTGAAAGGTGGTTGGAGCGTTGGTGAGACCAAAAGGCATGACTCAAAATGCAAAACAGCCCCATGGTGTGATGAAAGTAGTCTTTTTCTGGTCCTCCTCTGCAATACGTATTTGAAAGTAGCCAGAGTAGCCATCACACACTGTGTATCGCTCATGGCCTGCTACTTCATTTAGAATCTCATCTTGAAATGGGAGAGGGAAGTGGTCGCTCTTTGTTGCAGCATTTAGTGGCTTGTAATCCACGCACACTCGCCATTTACCATTCTTCTTTGGCCTCACCACTACTGGGGAGACCCATTCTAAATCTTCTACTGGGTATATGAATCCTGCTTCTAAGAGTCTCTTCACCTCAAACAACAGTGCATTTTGTTGCACAACTCCTAATCTTCTTAGTTTTTGTACTACTGGCTTGCTCCCTTCTTCTAGATGGATATGATGCTTCACTGCAGTGACACCTGTAATGTGAGTGTAATCAAAAATAAACAATGATGCATGCTTCTTGAGAACATTTACATAACCCTCCTTTTCTTCTTCCTTTATATCCTTGGATAACATCTTCTCTAGGCTGGCATCCCACACATTCTCCATTTGGATCCTTGGGTTGTCTTCTGATGAGGTAGTTTCCTTTATGGTGACGCCCATGACTTCGAGAGGGCTATCACTCTCTTCACTTGAACTCTCTTCCTCGCCCATGGATGAGGAGCATCCACTTGAGCTCCACTCATCAGCTGACGTCTCTAGTTCAAGGTTCTCTTGTCGCCCATTCTTCAAGTTATAAACCACCTTCCGACTATGGCCACCCACGCGAGGCCTCAACTCCAAGTCTCCTGTTGCCCAATCTTTCCTAGCTCCTATACCCATGAGCCAAGGTTGTCCTAAAATAAGGGGGTATCCTGCTCCCTTTACTGGCATCACATAAGCATCAACCTCTGTAGTGATTCCAAAAACAAAAACTCTCAAAGCTTTCACTACACCCACACAAGTGACAGAGACATTATTGGCCATTTTTGCCCTAAAGTTTGATGATTCCATTACCTCTAAACCCAATTGATGCATTATCTTTTCTGTCATGACACAAACCTCTGCTCCACTGTCAATGTAAGTTTTTGGAATCCGTTGTCCCTTGATTTGAGCCTCCACCAAAGGCACTATATCCTTGAGACCATATGCTTTGATTACACTTACTAGCTTACTTCGCTTTGCCCTCGTGCTCACCATTTTTTACCATTGTCGTTGCAGCTTTGGGGAGATATGAAGTAGTTGTGGCCAAGTAATCTTTGGTCCTTGAGAACTCACATCAGCTGTCAAGTCATAAGGTTGTGTCCGAGATCCCATAGGGAAATCAGAGATGTCAATTTGAGACCTAGTACGGGTTTTTCTCTTCTTGGCTTCATCTTTAGTTGCCCGAGATGTACTTGCTTCATTGCTTGCATCCTTGCTTGTTTCTTTACTTACTTCATCTTGGACACGCACACGCTTGATAGGCATTGTAGCCACTTCATCTATCTTCATCTTCTCTTTAGCTATTTCTTCCTGGTTGCTTCTGCCCTTGAAGACCTCCTCCATCCTTATGATGCTCACATTTGGTTGAGTAGCAGGGGCTTGAGCTTGAGCACGAGGTGGCTGCAAAATTTGAGGTTGCGGTTGCTCTTGTGCTTGAGCTCTAGCACGGGGAGGACTTACTTGTTGTCGAGGACCTCTGACAGGGTAGTCATATCTTCTGGGATGAGGGCAATTATACATGCCGTGGCCATTTTCCCCACAATTGTAACACAACATTTCCCTTGCTTGACGTCACATTGGTGGCCGATTCCCACCATTCCCCTCAATAGGCCTTCTTGCACCGTGCACAAGATTTACTCTCAAACCCTCTAGCTGGTTTGTGAGATTGTTTATTT
Organism: Adiantum capillus-veneris; assembly: GCF_014529385.1. Taxonomy (NCBI): domain Eukaryota; kingdom Viridiplantae; phylum Streptophyta; class Polypodiopsida; order Polypodiales; family Pteridaceae; genus Adiantum; species Adiantum capillus-veneris. The sequence continues at coordinate 100,460,306 of NC_140952.1, forward strand.
GTTGGAGCATATCTTCTTGTTGACCTCTATTGAGGTCTAGTGCATTAGGCACATTTGGAGGTACGTGAGAAGCTTCCATAGTTGTGATATTGCCTCCCAAAGCTAGCTGGCCAGCTTGGGCTTGATAGAGAATCTTTCTATTCTTTTCCCTAGCAATTCTTAAGGCATCTTCAAAAGTATTTGGAAATTTTCTCTTTACCTTCTCCCTTAGCAAGGGGTACAAACCTGAGATAAATCGATCCTTTTGGAGGCAATTGGGAGCTCGCTCACCAGGGTTTAGTGAGTCTGACCATTGCCCCCAAAGATTCAGAAAACCTTCCTCATAGGTTGCATAACAATGAGGGTCAACTTGATAAAGGGCCAGAAGCCGTTGCCATAGTTCTTCTGCCGAATTGGCTCGCTTAAATCTTCGTAGGAAAGCCGCCTTCAATCCCTCCCAATCAGCTCTTTGGGTTGGATCTAGAGCCTGGAACCATACCCTAGCTTCTTCTTTGAGCACCAAAGGAAAATCTCTCAATTTCAATGCTTCGTCATCCCTCTCAGAGACAAGGAAAGCCATCTCCAAGTTATCCAAAAAATCCCCAGCATTTTCCCCACTACGCCCAAAAAAATTAGGTAAAGCCATCATAAAATGGGTTGCCTTCCTCTCAATACAGCACAAAGATGAAAACGTCTAGGCCCAAATCATATCTTATTAAGGGTAGAATAAATGGATTGATAGATGCATTAATCTCAGCTAGACGACGAGGGCCTAGTAAGTTCCTTATGATTTTTTGGAACCTAAGCTTTGTGCTAGCTATTATATGCACAGTTTGTCTAGCAAGAGGTTGGAAAGGTCCATATAAATCCCTATGATTCATGGAGTATGCTTAAAGCAAGATGAAGATGTGAACATCAAAAGATACATTATACTCCAAAATAGGAAATATTATAGGGTCAGGGGACAACAATATCTCTCTCAACCTCTCAGCTCCAAAATAGAAGACCAATCTTTGTTGGAAAAAAATCTTTCTATCAATGCGCACATTCACCCTAATATTCTGAACTGATTGAAAGTTGTAGGAAATGGGATTATTCATTGGTGCATTAAATACAAACTTCCATGAAGCACTTCATTGAAGTTGAGCTCTCTTGGATCCCACCATTTGAGAGATGCGAAGAATTTGCTCACCAGTGATTAGCCTAGCTTTGGTGTGACCATCTTCAGCTTTGTAGAGTTCATAGGGTTCAATGGCTACCCTCTCAACCACCTTGAGCCTTCTTGCTAGTAGTAGTTGGAGTGCATCACCATATGTAGCCTCTTGCCAATACCGCACCCCATTGATGCCTAGCTCCCCCTCCAAAAACATGTTAATACCCGAGTTTGAGAGTGCTTTCACCACCTTAAGTCGAGGCTTCAAAGGAAGTGTCTTCACACTAGCCACAAAGCACTCAACACAATGCTTTGACCTAGGGACTTGATGACTACAAGATTTTCCTTGAAGCAAAGAAGGGTGTATGTAGTTAACTCTCTTTACCCGCATACGTGCCGTTTGTCGATAAAGACGCTTCTTTTCTCGAGTTTCTTGGGGAGACCATAGTGGAAGTCTCGGAGAATTTGATGGATCTTCCTTCATAGGATTGACAGAGCGCTGCTTGAGAACTACTCAGTGGGGGCACCAATTTATGACGAAGGAAATTTGGAATGGCGGCCTCTACACCAAAACAAACTCCATTGTGCCACAAGGGAAATGAGATGAGGGCACCACCTAGTCTTGGAAGCATGGACTAGGACCGTTACACAAAGAGAGAGAGAGAGAGAGAGAGAGAGAGAGAGAGAGCTATCACTATGAATGAAGTATTAACCTTAGTGTGTGTACAAGGAATTGATAACTTCAAGCACTCCCAACACAAATAGCATGTAGATTACTAAACAACAACTCAAGAATTAGCCAAAATCACATCAAGCACTCTCACACACACATAAAAGATTTCTCTTAATTAACATAAGTAAGAGGAGGGGAGGTTACTAACATAAAACAATTTGCACTCTAGAATGTGCAAGAATAGAGTGAATGAATGAGCTTTATGGGCTCATGGTGAGTGATACAAAGACTCAATGGGGCTGAGGGAGACTTGAAATTACAAAGGGGGGGGGGGCTCTTTATATAGGAAAGAGAGTGATTAGGAGTGAGGATAAGATCCAAGTGCAATTTGTACAAATGAATCTTGATTAGGGACATTCAACCAATGAAGAAGCTCCTTCCAAGTGATTTGTTAACCAATTTGCAACTAATTGGCTCCATCATCACTTGTGTTGTCTTCACTCCTTCCTCCATAGCTTGAGTCCAAGAGCTTCCTTATTTTAAAATGTAAAGAATCTACATAAAATAAATACATATCTAGTAATAATAGAAAGAGGTTGAATGAGAACATATGAATTACAACAAGATTAAGCATGATTTGAGAGGTGATTAGAAGAGGAATTTGTGATGGTTTTTTGAGCTTGAGAGAGAGGAGGAAGGAGGGGAGGGTGAGAAGACTAATGGCTTATTTTTAGAGAAGGACTCAATGTGGAAAAGGAAGAGTGTGTGTGTAAAGGTAGAGGGGGTGGTCTCCACCACAGTTGAAAAAATTGGCGTCCGCCATTTTGGCCATATCTCCTAGACCGTCGATGCAAAAATTATAAACAAAATATGATCAAAATCTCAAGCTCATCAGCTACAACTTTGATGAAGATAAATTTTCTTGGATCGGAGTGGAAGTATTTTTTTAAAATCCAGCAAAATCATGTGTCTGTTTCCTTCCTTTACCAAGTCTTCCACCTGGGTCCCATCTGTTTGAATCATCATATGGCTCCAAAGCCATGATGATATGAGCCACTCATGACCCTTGAATCATGGGTGCATGGCCCCACAAACACATCATATCTTTTCTTTTCACATTTACATATTTTCCCTTCCCTTTACCACTAGGTTCTCCCTTTCACCTCCGGTGAACTAGTCAAGGAAAAATTCCCATCAAATCATTTTTTGAATTTTTCCAAGAGGTTGTTCTCACTCTTTCTTTTATTGTAAACCTCTAGAAGCAAGGAAAACCAAAAAAATATAGTAAACAAAAATTTGTGATAGGCTCGGATCAATATCTTTTTTCCTGAACCTAAAGTAGATTTTTTTTACAGGGAATTTAACATTGGCAGCCATGCGATCAAACCATGGTGCCCCTAAGATTATATCCTCGTGCTTAAGAGGAGAGATAAAGAAGTCATCTTTGTCCACATACCTTTGGACATGGAGCCTCAATTTCTTGATTAAGGGAGTGACTGAAGCTTCTTGCCCCTTGAAAGCACCATCTACGGGTAGGACATCTCCCATCTCGTAAGCTTGTATGCCTAGCTTGGTGGCCAACTCTGTGGATATGAAATTGTGAGTAGAACCAAGGTCAAAGAGAATAAAAGCATCATGTTCTCTTACCTTTCCCCAAGCATGGCATAGAGGAGATCCTTTGTGGTGAGTTTCCTCCTCTTGGATTTTGACCAAGGTATCTCTAGGAGGCTCATGTGGGGTGTTCTTTTGGGGACAAGCGCAGTACGACTAACCTTGCTCGCCGCATTTGAAACAATGGTTATCCTTGCGATAACGCTCAAGCTCTTTAGGAAAGAGTTTGTTTTTTCCTTTGTAAACTCCCTTCTCCTTAGTTTTGTGGTTACTTAAATTTCCCTTAGGAGACTTTTGGACATTGTCCTTCCCCTTAGGCTCATTGGAACCCTTGTTTTTTGTGGGCTTAGGATTTCACTTAGCCCCTGTTTGGAAATTGATTCGAGAAGCCACCATAGTATGCTGTATAACCATAGATATAGTGTGTTGCCTTTGGGAGTTGACATACTCATCCATTTCTTCAGTTAAGCCCACACAAAATTGTTGTTTTGCTCTCCAAAATCCATCTTTTTGAACACAGTGGCTTTGAGATGTAAGTCCCAAAACTTGTCTACATATTTGTGAATGGATTCCTAGGGAGAGAGCTTCAAGCTTCTCCATTCGGTGAGTACTTTGTCTTTGGTATCAGTGGCCAAAAACAGCTTCATAATGAAAGCTCTTAAATCTTTGTATGTTTGTAGAGCTTCACCATTGGCCCGTAGGCTAGACCACCATTGGCTGGCGGACTTCTGAAAGTTCATAGCTACATGGTGTAGCTTAGAGGACTCCTTGAAGCCCTCATCTCCAAACACCACATCATATTGTTAGATTAAAGGCAAGACTTTGTCCGTATTACCAAAGGTGCCATAGTAGATAAGGAAAGAGATTCTCTTTCCTCCCTCTTTGAATTTCTTGAGCTTGGACAATCTCTTCCACGTGGCATAGGATTTCCTATGGCCTCTTCTTTTTGATGGTTCAGAAGTTCCACCATCTCTCTCTTTAGAAGATGAAGAATTTGAGGAAGATGGAGAAGAGGGTGACCTCTTTCTCGCCTTTTTCTTGCCTTGGTTCTCTTTGTCCACGCCATCACTTTCTTCATAATAGGAATAGGATGAAGAAGACGGAGAAGAGGGTGACCTCTTTCTCGCCTTTTTTTTCTCTTGCTTTTTGTCATCCCTCTTTGCATTATGGTGTGGAGAAGTGTGAGATGGTCTTCTCCGTTTAGGAGGTAATGGAGAGCATTTTGCCCGCCGTCTTTGTGGATCCATCTCCGACGAGGTGGCAGGAGACTCACTTCTTTCTCGTTCCTTTGGTGGGGGCTCTTGGTTTTTCCTTTGGGAAGGAGATGCGTCATCAAGAAGCAAATTTTTGAGCCCTTCGTATGGATCCTCTTCTTTTTCCTGAATCAAAGAGAGGCCTCTTTTGGAAGTCTCACAAGGAGGCTGCCTAGGTGCTCTCTCGTCATGCTGGGGAGCTTGGAGAATCCCATGAGCACGGAGCTTCCATTGCACTTCACTTTGGAGGGATGGATTGCCCATGGCTTGTTGAAGCCTAGAAAGAAGGTACTAGTACTCAATTGCAATTATTAATACCAATCATTTATAGCTAGCTTGAGGACCTCCCTTCTTGAGCAAGAAAATAGAAACCTTGTGCTCTAATACCAATGTAACATTTAATGACGCAGTAACTTGTGTGTAGCGGAAAATAGCATACACATAGTGAGCATTTCATTAGAATAGATTCCTAATGAGCATAGCAAGAGTGTTTGGATGGAGAGAGCAACAAAAATCATAACACCTAGTTAGATAGCATGAACAATACAGAGAGAAATTAAGCTATTGACAATAGTTGAGGACCGGATTTATATGGAGCCAATCCCCCCTTCAAAAGGCTTTGTATTATAGGTTTCCCCCATCAAGGGAGACATTTTACAATACAATACTTTGTGTTCCTTCAATAACTAGCTAGTGCATTGAAGAAGCTTCAAGAACTAGCAAACACTTTCAAACACAACATTAATTCCCTCACCGTCTCAGACCCAAGACCTTACACACCTTCGAGGATGGTGAGAGCTATTGCGTATGAGAGTAGATTGAGAGGAAGGAGTAGTATTACAAGAAAGATGTACACCTCCTCACATAATCACACATATTAGAGTATCATAGCTTAGTAATTAGCGTGGTAAAGGAGATGAGCATGCATTGATGCTTGGCTCTTGGTTGGATTTTCATCACAAAGCCAAGAGTTGTTGGTGTAGGCCTCCCTTCTCACAAGCTTGGAGTAGGTGATAAGCTTTCCATTAAAGCTTGAGAAGGAGACAGAGAGTCTTTTTGCTTCACACATGAGCTAGTGTGAGTGTGTGTGGAATAATGCCTTGAAAAATCAGCCCCCTCTCTCTCTTGGTTGACCCCCCTTGCAAAATGCTCTTGTTGGCACCTCATTGGACCTCCCAAGGCTTAGTTAATGTAATTTAAGAAGCATAAGTGATAGCCTTCTGACACGTGTTCCCCTTTTCCCTTTTGTGAGAGCTTTAGGTAATTAATTAATGCAACTAAGCTCTCATTGGACCCCTTTGTCTCCAAGCCAATAGGAATTAGGCAAGCCATTGGGCTGTTGAATGCTCATTCGACCCCTTGGGAGACTATCCAATAGTCTTCTAGAGAGCTTAATTCTTATTGGTTCTTTCATTAAGTGTTTTTAAATTTATTAAATTAGATTTACTCTAGCCTAATTCTCATTGGTCCACCTGCATGGCCATCCAATAGGATTTGGGTACACCTTGTGGGCATCTGGGCTAGGGAGTTGACATGTGTCCCTCTTTCCCTTTGTGTCAAGGAATCTTGTGAGTGTGTGAGTGTGTGTGTGTGTGTGTGTGTGTGTGTGTGTGTGTGTGTGTGTGTGTGTGTGTGTGTGTGTGTGTGTGTGTGTGTGTGTGTTTATCTCTCATCCCCTACTTGCAAGGCTCGCCCCCTCCTTTGTAGGATTCATGAAGACTTTTTGTACACACACACAAAGCATCCAATATTCCTAAGCTTAACCATTTGGACACAACCTTTGATTTTTGGAACCTTAGCATTTTGGAAGTCTTAATGGGTTGAGCCTTAGGATCTTTAAAGCCTAGCCCCCCCTTTGGATCCGTATTTTCCCTCCTTTGGATCACTATTGTGGTCGGTCTGCCAGCTTAACCAATATTCTAGCTATTTCTCTCCTGGCACTTCCACATATTAAATGATCAGTTTAACATGAGCAAATCATTTAGGAGAATTAGATATTAGTTATTATCACATTACCTCTCTCTTGAAATCATAGTCGTCCTCGACTATGGGGTAGAGAAGATAAAGCCTATTCATTAGTCCTTTTTGTAGGGGGTTGAGGATCCCTATTTTACCCCACGACATCATTCCAAAATGGATGACTAATCCATTTGGTGCTTGAGAGCCTAAGCTGCCACAAGCATGTCTGCACATTAGTCCTATCAATCTTTCATAGTAGAGTGACAAGCTCTACTTGGTGTTTGGGAGACGTCGTCCCCGCAAACTCGATCTAAGCATGCATACTACTTCACATTTGTGCACAATAAAGAAAAAGAGAGTCTTATAAGACAAAAACTTTGTTCATTTAAACATTTGTATATTTTCTTACTCTAGGGAAGCATTGTAAGCATTGACAAGGTTTAGGTTATCCTTTAATTGTATGCCTTGCATCCATCTAGCATCTTCAAAAGGATAAATCTTAAACTTAATAAGATATCGTCAGATAGTCTTACCGCCTCTTAATACCTTGTTTTCATGTCAGAGAATGGACTCGGGCTGCAGCACCTCTTCTTGGTCCTTGATCTCTAGTGGGTCTTCAATAGTTGGTTCTTGAGGTGGCTCTCCTTTGTAAGGATTTAGTAGGCTCACATGGAAAGCATTGTGTATGAGTCAATGGCTGGGCAACTTGAGTTGATAGGCCATCTCATTGATTAGCCTAAGAAACTCGAAGGGACCATAGTACCTTTTTGCTAACTTAGCATAGTACTTTTAGTGTCCCATAGGATTCTTGCACATCGTGTGGCTTAAGCGAGCCTTGGGAAATTTAAGTAAGACCCAATAATTTTTTTTAAAGGCTTGGGCTCTTCTGTGCTTATCAGCAGCAGCCTTTTTTCTTTGCTGAGATAGAGATAGCATCCTTAATATTTTGGAAAGATTCTTGTAGATCTCCGCTATACTCATCTACAGCGAAGATCTTCCCGTGTACTTTAAGTAGCAGGGGACTTTTTGATCTTCCCTCAATCACCTCAAAAGGTGCTTTTCTTGTGGAAGTATATACAGTGTTGTTGTAGGCATACTCCACTAAGGGTAACTACTTCTCCCATTGGGATCTTTGGTGTACTTCCGTTACATAGGCTTTTAGTAGATCGAGAATTGTTGGGTTAGCTATTTCACTTTGGCCATCCGTTTGCGGGTGATAGGCCGAAGAGAAGTTTAGCCCTGTCCCTAAATTCTCAAAGAGACCCTTCCAAAAATTACTGGTCATTCTAGGATCTCTATGCGACACTATGGACATTGGCAAGCCGTGGTACTTAAAGATTTGTGAAATGAAGAGGGGTCCCATTTGATGGGCTTTGATAGTCTTTTGACAGGTATAAAATGAGCTTCTTCACTAAACCTGTCTACTATCGTCCATATTCCCGTATTGCCATGGATAGACTTAGGCAATCCAAAGATAAAATCCATGGATATGCTCTCCCATGGTGAATTAGGGATTGACAAAGGTTGAAGCAGTCCACGTTGCTTCCCTCTATCAAAATTTGTCTTTTGGCATACCACACATTTAGAAACATACTCTTGTATGTTTTCTTTCATGGTAGGCCAATAAAAACATGTTTCAATCCTTTTTAGGGTAGACTGAATCCCTCTATGCCCTGCATAAGGAGGAGCAAGAGACTTTTTCACGTAGTGAGTTATTAACGCATAGTCTATTGCCATAGAGAAGATAACCATCTTGTAAAGTAAATGGTTCCTCTTTCTTCCCTAGTGCAAGGGCTGAAATCACATCTCTAAAATTGGGATCAATAGCACACTCATCTATCATAGTAGATAGAGCATTGTGAGTTGCTACGAAAACCGCATTCACTCTCGATTGTCTTGAGAGTGCATCGGCTACTTGATAATGCTTGCGAGTAATGTGAGCAATATAAAAATGAAATTGCAAAAGGAAATTTTCCTACCTCATTTGTTTGTCTGAGAGCTTGGTCTACGTCATGAAGTACTCAAGGCTTTGGTGATCCGTCCGTAGAATGAAAGGAGTCCCCAATAAATAGTGCTTCCATGAGTCTAAGGCATGTAGAACTACGAGGAGTTCCTTTTCAAATATGCCTAGATCTTGCTCAAGGGTTGAGCCTTTGACTTTCATATGCTATGGTGTGCGTCTATAGTATGAACACATACCTACAAAGCTTCTTAGCTCATGAAGATTCCTTGGTTTAGGCCATCCTTCTATTACCTCTAGTTTTGATGGATTCACTTGGATGCCATCTTGAGAGATAATGTGACATAAATATTGAATCGCTTGTAAGAAAAACTCACTTTTCTTTCAATAAACATAAATTTTATTCTCTCTTAAGACTTGGAATATTACCTGGAGGTGTTTCTTGTGTTCGTCTTATGAATTAGAGTAGATGATGATATCATCAAAGAACACTACAGTAAAGGTTCGGCGAGGCCTAAATAGCTTCTCCATAAAGCGGTTGAATTTGGCTGGTGCATTGGTCAAGCCAAAAGGCATGATAATGTATTTGTAAAGACCAAACGTAGTGCAAAATGCGGTCTTTACAATGTCTTCATCAACTATCCTTATTTGATGATAGCCACTTTTTAGGTCAATCCTACTGAATTAGGTGGACCCTTGTAGCTTATCAAATAGGTCTTCTACCCGTGGAATGGGAAACCTGTTTTTGATAGTGATCCTATTTAGTGCTCTATAGTCGACACACATACGATATGTGCCGTCTTTCTTTTGCTTTTAACAGGGGTGAGCAAAATGGAAATGAGCTAGGTCTAACCATGCCCTTCTCAACTAACTCATGCACTTGCTACATAATCTCCTCTTGTTGAGCTTAAGAAACTCTATAAGAGGGTTTATTAGGCGGTGAACTTCCTGGATGAAGTTCAATTGCATGTTCATCATTGCCTTGTTTAGGAGGTAGTTCACAAGGGATGTCGTCAATAAAAACATCTTGAAATCCCTTGAGAAAATTGGATAAGTCTAATTCCTTGTTATTGTTTATATTTTCTTTTGCTAAAGCATTAGGTTCATTTTGAAAATCTTTAACAAAAACCATGTACACAGAAATAGATATCTTTATTGACTTATTGAAAGCTTCTGTATGTACAATGGATGGTGTTACCCAACTCCTTAGCATCTATGTATATATTTTTTCCTGAACCTAAAGTAGATTTTTCTTTTAGGGGATTTAACATTGGCAGCCATACGATCAAACTATGGTGCCCTTAGGATTACATCCTAGTGCTTGAGAGGAGAGATAAAGAGGTCCTCTTTGTCCACATAGCTTTAGACATGGAGCTCAATTTCTCGATTAAGGGAGTGACTGAAGCTTCTTGCTCCTTGAAAGAACCATCGGTGGGAAGTAAATCTCCCATTTCGTAAGCTTGTATGCCTAGCTTGGTGGCCAACTTTGTGGATATGAAATTGTGAGTAGAACCAAGGTCAAAGAGAATAAAAGTATCATGTTCTCTTACATTTCCCCAAGCATGGCATAGAGGAGATCCTTTGTGGTGAGTTTCCTCCTCTTGGATTTCGACCAAGGTAGCTCTAGGACGCTCATGGTGGGTGTTCTTTTGGAGACAAGCGCGGTACGCATGCCCTTGCTTGTCGCATTTGAAACAACGGTTATCCTTGCGATAACGTTCAAGCTCTTCAGGAGAGGTTATGTTTTGCCTTTGTAAACTCCCTTTTCATTACCTTTGTGGTTATTAGAATTGCCCTTAGGAGACTTTTGGACATTGTCCTTCCCCTTAGGCTCATTGGAACCCTTGTTTTCCATGGGCTTAGGATTTCTCGTGGCCCTTGTTTGGAAATTGATTCAAGAAGACCAATCTATTCGTCTTAGCTCAGGAAAGACAAAGTTCCATGAAGCTTCTAGATCCTCACGTAATGCATCCATAGAGGTAAAAGCTTCTACACAACCTCCACCTACCATAGGTAGCCTCCATGAAGCTACAAAAGATTTGACACCTCCCATTGTTCCTAATGCACTACTTCAAGTTCAGTCATGGGAGAGTACCTTACCACCCTTGCAACTTGATGAGGCACCCAAGGTAATAGAGAACTATTGGCTGAAATCCTCACCTATTACCAATTGGAATAACTAGTTCCAAAAGGTGATGACATCCTTTTAAAGTATGATCTACCCAAGGAAGGGGGATTCTTCATTCACATCAAACCTATTGAATTATTTCCCTCTTACCCTTCTTTCCCTGACCCTTGAGCTTTCCGACTTTAGGGATTGTATATATATAGATATATAGTAACTAACCACCCTAGTTTTTTTATAATAAAAAAAAGTAGAGAGCAAGAGCAATTAGAAAACGAGTGTGCACAATACTAGTCAAAATCATTGACCTAGACCTACACATGTCATGTCAGGTACACTGAAACAGAACCTATGTCATCGAACATCTAAACATCCTCTTATTGTGTTCATAGATATGGATGATTCTTACGACTATTCTTTTTATATGTCCCAAGTAATGCATTTATGTTATCCTCATATTTCCTTTGAATGGGATTTGGTTGAAACACTCGCTTGTGAGAGAAATTTTGAGGAGTTAGAGTGGCTGGCCCACGTCTTGACTACGACGGATCCCTATTCCATCCACGAGGAAGTTCGCCAAATTGCCCAAGTTTACCCTTTTGGCCAGGATGAGTATGCACGCCTCGTGACATTTCTAATACTATTCTGCACGGAAGAGGACGAGGATGATAATGGTGATTGGACAGACGAGACACATGGCCTTACCAAAGAGGATTCCACCTACCTTGATGATGAGGATGGTGGTTTAGCCTTAGAGCTACCGATGGAGCTCTCGAGCCTCCACTTACTTTGACCCTCATCACTTGAGTGATGGGGGGTAGGTAGGAGTAGAACGATAGGAGTGTTTTGTTTTAGAGTTATAGTAATTAGCAAAGTTTTTTTTCCCTCTTATGTGCCTCTGGAAGGTGGATGTTTGGTGGTGACTATTGTACAATTTTTGACTACATAAGGATGCCTTTGAAGGACAACGACAATGGATGTTTACATGTTACAATGGATGTTCTCCATTATATTAGGTGTACTACTTCCTTTAATCTGTGCTTTCCACAGTTACATGTTTTCATCTTGTCATTTGAGTTTCTCACAATGCATAAAATTTATAAGGTTGTGACATTGCCAATTTAGATGCTATAATTTTTTCGAACTTCTAGTACCTTGTTTTTCTCTTTGAGTTTGGTCTATCAGTTGGCTTTAAGTAGGTATCAAGACCTGAGTCTAAACTAGGCCACTTTATTGTTGAATTTAATTCGTAAATAGTCTATTAATTGTAGTAACTTTAGTAGTGTTTTAGGCTATGAGGACATAGTTCTCTCTAGCTTATTCCACCTAAGTGTGACTTGTGTTGTGGAAGTCCATGTGTTAAGTTGGTATTTGAGACCTCGAGTCTCTGGGCTAGTTGATGCTCAAGCTGGTATTTGAGACCTCAAGTCTCCCATCTGCTGGTATTTGAGACCTCGAGTCCCCCAACTACTTGTAGAGACTTTGACAACAACAACAAAAAAAGAGAAAAGAGAAAGAAATTAGCACAAATTTCCTTGTATTTTATGTTGATCACACTTAAGTGGTATAAGTGACAAGATCACTAGTTTTTAGACCCGACGAGCATTCCTAGGGTTAACTACTCTTTAGTCGATATTTTTTAATTAACGTTGGTCAATCTAGTACTTACTTTAGCCCTAGCTCTTGTGTACTTCTCTTAGAGTCAACGTAATAGACCTTATCTCAATTGCATTTCATTCAGGTACTACGCTTGTTCTAGTTGGCAATGTTATAGTTCATGAATTTTTTTTGCATTCCTAGAATATCATGTATGTATCTCACTTGTTGCACGCCTCCACATGCTGCCTTTGAGATTTCACAATGTTTTTTTTCTTCTGCTACTACAGGTACTCCTATCGTGGATCCTAATACTGGACTGTTATATTTCGAGGGCGAAATCTACATCAAGAAGAGGGGCATGTTAACCACCAGCATCCACTTCTAGTAGTCATGGGCCTGCCTTGTCAGTCCAGTAGGAAAACGGTAAGAGTGATCGTCGATTAGAGGTGCACTCTAACTAGAACGTTCAAGGGTTAGTTGGCTAAGCATGGGTGCCCAAGCATTAGGAAAAGTTTGGACTCAAAAATGGGCCTTGTAAGAATTGTTGATGTGGCATAGCTTTCAAAAAGTGGGGATCGGTAATTTTTTTGCAAATAAGATCCAAACTTGTCGGAGGTTGGATATTTAGAATCTACTCTTCAAATGCTATCTATTGATATATAGCATGCATGTATCGGACATTGCCTTCATGTAGATCTAGAAAAAGGTGATTTTAGATTACCGTAATGGTAACAAAACCTGGTTGATTGAAAAAAAAATGGCATAACTTTCATAGAAGTCATCCAAACTTTTCG